>NC_037342.1:73816406-74455884 GCF_002263795.3 Bos taurus
TTCTGCTTGGAAATTAAATTGGTCCTTATTTAGTTTATTTCTCTCTGAAAAATTTCATCTAGGAGGTTTTATATTTGACTTCTCGTGAATAAGAGTAAGTGATTGTACTCGGTCGGCATCTCCACATTTTCCCTTCTCTAAGGATCGTCCCAACCCGGGGATTGAACCTGAGTTTCTTGATTGTACAGATTTTTTACCATCTGAGTCACCTGGGAAACCCTGCTAACGCTGCATTTCTAACATTAGCTGGTAATTACCAGCTTTACTCCCTTATTGTACCTGTCTGGTTCCTTTGGAATTTGAGTTTGTATTCTTTGCTGCCACAGATGATTCATTTATACTGTAGTTTTTTTAGAATAAAGAGGATAGAAAATTACTGGTATGCACATGGTGTAGTGGTGGGGATATTTTAGGTAGGGTGGTCAAGAAGGCCTCTCTGAAGGCATGATATTGAGTGGTATTAATGATGACAAGAAGCCAATCTGGTGACGAGTAAGAGTGTTCCAGACAGAGGGAAAAGCAAGTAAGACGACCCACAGGTGGGACTGGGCTTCGTGAGCTAGAGAAAAGGGAAGGCCTTTGGCTGAGCTGTGTGACTAGGTGTGGAGTGTATGGGGGATATGGTAGTAGAAGAGTTCGGCATGGATGAGGCCATGAAAGATCCCACAGGCCCTGGGAAGGACTTTGGCTTTTATGCACTGAGTATTGGGACATCATGGAGGAATTCAAGAGTGGGGTTGATGTCCTGTGAAGCCATTAGGTGTGATCACATGCCATGTGATTTCATAAAGGTGACTCTGGCTGCTGTGTGGTTAGTAGACTGTAGTGGCCAAGGATGGAAGCTGGATGGGCTCTGAGAAGCTTTGCAGTCATCTAAGGGAGATGTGAATGGTGGTGCCTTGAACTGGGGGGTGGTACTTTAGGGCAGGAGTCCCCGACCTGTGGAATCTAAGACCCGATGATCTGCGGTGGAGCTGATGTCATAATAAGAGAAATAAGAAGTAGTGCTCAGTCGCTCAGTGGTGTCTGACTCTTTGTAGCCCCATGGACTGCTGCCTGCCCGGGTCCTCTGTCCATGGAATTCTCCAGGCAAGAATAACTGGAGCGAGTTGCCATTTCCTTCTACAGGGCATCTTGCTGATCCAGGGATCAAACCTGCATCTCTTGCGTTGGCAGTTGGGTTTTTATCACTAGCACTACCTGGGAAGCCCAATAGAAATCAAGTGTACAATAAATGTAAGTGCTCGAGTCACCCCCAAATTGTCGTCCTGCCTGCCATCTGCCGAACAGTTGTCTTCCACATGAACGGTCCCTGGTGTCAAAAAGATTGGAGATCCCTGCTTTAGGGGGTGAGAAGTACTCGTGCATGGTATGTATGTGAGAGATAGAATAGACAGGTCTTGTAGGTGGATTGGATACAGGATGTGGGAAGGAGAATCAAAGTGGACTTCTGGGCTTTTGGCTCGAGCAGCTGAATGGGTGGTCCCATGAGGAATCTGAAAAGAGGAGCAAGCCTGAAGTGGGAATCAAGAGTTATTAAGTTTGTGATACCTACTATGAAAAAGAGATCACTGATAAACACTAGCAATGAAATTGCTTTTATCTCATGGCTGTTTGTGCTTTTTTCCTTCCTTAATTAAGAAACTGCCATTATCAGATCGAGATGCGAGTTTATAATGAAGCATGTGGATGTGTATTGGAGGATATAGGTATTTTAGTTGTTTACTGTGAAGTGAGTAGCACAATCAAATACTTTCAAGAGTCAGGCATTGTTTGTTATTATTATGTTGTGAAAACTTCATTGGCCCCTGAGAAAGATATCCATTTTTCCCCCCTATTTATCCCAACTGGATGTGGTTATAAGGATCATGTGTCATTTGTCATTTGTGTGTGATTACGGAGAGTTAATTAATTTTTACTGTTAAAAATAGTGGCATGATAGTAGTATTCTGGGATAACCTTCTAGAGGTGTGTACCTTTTCGTATTGAAAGCAGCCTTTAGCTGAGACCAGAATCCTGACGTCATAAGGCAGGAACCAGGAAGTTGGATGGCTTTGGTGAATTAAAGTGCTGCTTGTGAAGGACAGTAACTTCACTTTTCTATTGAGCTCACAGCTTTTTATTGTAGAATTCCGATACAAAATGAGATAATGGGTTTTTCACCCCATCTCCAGAGTCATTTGAAGATAGCATTTTGACTAGATCTGCCATTTAAGTCAGTGGCCTTAGAAATAATTCATGATTTTATTTTCAAATTGCGATTTTAGGCTATTATCACGAGATGGTCATGATGCCACTGTGTTTCACTATCGTTGAGCTGGGAGGAAATAATCTTTTGTATAAGATGAGTTAATAGTTTATGGCTATTACCATTGATTTTACCTTTTTTTAGTAAATGAGAATCATTTAATCTTAAATTCAAATTCAAATGGATATGTGTTAGAGAGCATAACTGATTGAAAACTGCATAAAATATGTTCTCTTGCTAACAAAACGTTCAGTTTTTCCTTCTTTGTGAAACCCTGAGTAGAAATGTGCTAGTGAGTGAGGGTGTTTGTATTCCAGTGGTGTAGCTGAACCAGACAGGTCTGCAGCACAAGAGGTTATTTTTAGACACTGGGTTGCCATTTTTATCC
Source organism: Bos taurus (assembly GCF_002263795.3). Classification (NCBI taxonomy): domain Eukaryota; kingdom Metazoa; phylum Chordata; class Mammalia; order Artiodactyla; family Bovidae; genus Bos; species Bos taurus. The sequence continues at coordinate 73,819,043 of NC_037342.1, forward strand.
TGCAGAAATATTCATTAGTGTCTTGCTGACAGGCCCTCAGTTTTATAAATGTGTCACACAGACCAGATTTTGTTCTTTGTCTCATTTTTCCCTCCAGCTCTTTCCTTTTCCCTTTGCTTTGTTCATATAACCATTTGGAAGACGAGAATTTTTTTTTTAATTTTAATTCATGTATTAGATACTTCAATTCACAGATTTTCAGCATCACTCAGTTCATTCACCTCTCTGCAGCTGCTTACGCATTTCTGCTTATTATCTATGGGCAAACTATTGTAGATCACTGAGCTTGTAGGCAAGAAAAAGAGGTGCGCGTGCATTGGAGGTTCTCTTCCTGGGCCCATTCAGCTTTTGGCTGCATTCTCCAGAAGTGTTATTTTATGTGTGTATTTGTATGCAGTGTGTGTATGTTTATTTATTTGTCTTGACCCAACTAGGGACTGGCATTATTGTGCATGAGCAATAGCTGCCTAAGGGCCTAGGGGTTACTCTGTGTGGCAGAAAGCCTATTGGATTCTGTTGAAAACAAGTCCCTCATTATCTCTAAATATGTACATTATCATTTAATTTGTTAGGAGACCCTTTTTTTTTTTTAATTCTAGATGGTTGAGTAGCAGATACAACCACAGCAGAAGGAGAATCCCTGCAATCAAGAGAAAGCAAGGGGCAACTCATAAATATAGTAAATTCGTTGTTTAAAAAACAAAGCATGCTCGTATCTCTCCTATTTGAAAAGACGTATCTCTTTATCTGGCTGCACTGGCTCTTCGCTGCGGCCCACGCAGCATTTGGTCGTGGCCTGCAGGATCCACTTCCCTGACCAGGGACGGAGCCTGGGCCCCCTGCACTGGGCACGTGGGGTCTTAGCCACCAGACCACCAGGGTAGGTCTCATGTCTCAGTTTTATAAAAGTTTAGATTTATATCAAACATTGTTCTCAATAGTAATAATAATAAAATAGAATGGCTGACACATATAATGAGCACGTATAATGTTGATTATGTGCAAGGAGCTGTTGTAATGATTTGATACCCATACTCATATCCTAATCTCTTGGTTACATACGATGACTATTGCCATTTTGTAGTTGAGGTTGTTGTGTGGCATCGACCAGGGTTATTTGTTTTTAAGAACAAGAGGCAACCAGGGAGACAGCATCGCATTCTCTGGTCCAGAGGACTGAGTAGCTGAGTGTAGTGCTAATGGGGCAGAAATGCTTAGTGGAACCCCTAAAGCCTCAGCAAAGGAAGGAGGGGGAAATCCGGGACATGAGGTGGGCCTGAGGTGGCATGTACGAACACTGGCACCCCTGATCTCGGCAGCTTGGTTTCACCGTTAGGTGTGATTTGGTCCAGAATTCTCTCATGCTGCACAGACAGTCGTCCGATGACTAAGCCTCGAGCATATACCCTCCTCGTCAGGTACCATTAGGATCCTTTGCTCCTAGAGCATGTGTGTGCTGCTTGCTCAGTCATGCTGGATTCTGTGACCCCGTGGACTGTAGCCCGCCAGGCTCCTCTGTCCAAGGCAGGGATACTGGTGTGGGTTGCCATTTCCTCTGCCAGGGGCTCTTCCTGACTGACCCAGGGATCGAACCTTCATCTCCAACATCTCCTGCAGTGGCAAGCATTTTTTGTTTTGTTTTGTTTTGTTTTCACTTGGTTATCTCTTAAATTAAATGAAAAATGATTTTCCTAGCTTCAGCATTGGCCATCTAACAGACTGAGTTTCCAAGATGAGGCTCATTTAGATAGTGTCTGAATAGCTCTTTTCGAACAAATGTTATGACATTTCCATCTGGTTTCTTGTACACATGCTGTCCCAAATTAGAAGCTTGCCAATCTGTCAGAATACAGGTGTGGTCCATTCTTAAGGAAACCTGGGGTAAGAGAATATAAATTTACAAAAATTAGCTAAAGTAGGAGGGAGGATGTTTGCATTCCAAAAAGATTCTTAAGGCTTCTATTAAGTTAATTGGAGAGTTTGCTTTACATAATGATTCAAAGAACAGATTGTATTTGTACAGTATATAAGTGTGAGACCACAGTTATTACCTAAAGGTAAGCTTACACATACGCTATATGGAGGACTAGGTTATGATACAATGTGTTGCTTCTTCTCAGCGAAGGTGATGGTTGTGTAATCAGGTGGAATATGAAGAGAAGACTGTAGCCCGTTAAAGGCCAAGAGGCAACAAATTCAGTGTAAAATATTGCAGCAATTCCTCGATTATTTTCAGTAGAGGTGTTGCCTTCATTATTCTTATGTCATATGGTATCAGCTGACTCACCAGAAGTGGCTCTCTCTGTATTTAGTTTTTATTTTGGCTCTATTGTCTTTGAAATCTGAGTAGAAGGTTCCAGGGAAGATCCTGTTTAGAGGCAACTCTGTGGGAACTTTGAGTCTATTCGAATCTTGAGCACAGCTAGGAAAGTGACTCCTGATTATAAAGTATTTTGTTGATATAAATTGTTGTTGTTGTCCAGTTGTCAAGTCATGTCCGACTCTTTGCAGCCCCATGGAGTGCAGCACGCCAGGCTTCCCTGTCCTCCACTGTCTCCTGGAGTTTGCTCAAATTCATGTCCATTGAATCGGTGATGCCATCTAACCACCTCATCTTCTGTCACCCCTGTCTCCTTTTGCCTTCAGTCTTTCCCCGTATCAGGATCTTTTCCAATGAGTCAGCTCTTCACATCAGGTAGTGGAAGAACTTCCCTCATAGAATAAACCATCATCTCTTGATGCTGAATTTTACAACTCTCTTTCTCCAAGTTTTTGGTATTACAATACACAGTAGAAAACCCGCAAAATTCTCCTCTCAGTATGCTCTTATCCTTTTTGGCCTTTGATCAGTCCTGTTTCTCTTTGTTTTCCCTGCTATACTTCTGGGTCTCAAGTTGGAAGAGAGAAACTGAAGCAGGGAGTGTACAGTGGGCATGGCCGTCCTCTTCTCCAGAAGTGGTAGGATAGGTTCAGTTCTTTATTTTGTTTCATTTCTAGAAAGCTTGAGCTTGTTACGTGTTTTTCTAGTCTCGGTTTTAAATGCTAACTGAATTAAACAGACCATCTCACTGTGGCAGTAAGCACATAATAGAGTATAGTGACTTGCATAGTGTAATTCTGTGTAAGTTAGCACCTACAGCATGTAATTTTATTTGAATTTTAAACTATAAAAGCATTACATAAGAAATACATTTAATTATTATAGAAAAATTAGAAAATGCAGCTAGGTAAAAAGAAGAAAATAAAACTTACTTACAGCCCTCTACGTAGAGACAGCTACTGTCAACTTCTCGGCCTATGTATGACCTTTTAGACTTTCAAGACTTTTTCCAACATACGTACGAACATACACATGTGTGTGTGAAACTTTTTTTTTATACAAAAGATAGTGATTGTACTTGTCATTCCTACTATTGGGAATTGACTTGTTTTTAAGTTAGGATTTTGAGAAGCTTCTTCTGGCTCATCAATAGATAGTGGTCACTAGAAATTCCATCTAAGGGTCTTCAGGAGAAATAAACGTTAAAACAAATATAGTCAATTTTGCTCCTCATGTTTTTCTCTCCATTTCACTTAGAAACATATTGTAGACACCTTTCACTGCCAAAAGCTGTTCTTTGGTGCTGTAATTTTTGATAGCTGCATTGTATTTCCATTATATGGGTATATTATCATATATCACAGATATTATATACAGTAGGCATATATATAGATATACTGTTATTATACATGCCATAATTATATACTGTATATAGTAAATATGCTATATACCCTATATATATTCTTCAATTATATATTCTGTGTAATTTATTTGTTGTTGTTTTTGTTAAGTCAGTAGGTCATATCCTACTCTTTTGCCACCCTACAGACTGTAGCCCACTAGGCTCCTCTGTCTGGGATTTCCCAGGCTAGAATACTGCAGTGGGTTGCCATTTCCTTCTCCAGGAGATCTTCCCAACCCAGGAATCAAACCTGCATCTCCTGCTTGGCAGAAGGATTGTTTACTGCTGAGCCCCTTGGGAAGTGATTTATTTAGTGGTCCTTTATTGTTGAATGGTTTTGATTTTGCTATTGCAAACAGTGCTACAGTATACCAGCATCTTAAAGGTCATGTTCATTCTGAAAAACTAAAAAGGGAAGGCAATTGAGCATTAAGTTAGTTAGAGGCCAGCAGATGGCATGGAAAGGCGTGACATTTAAAGAATTGCCTCAGATGCCCTTGGTTCTTAAGGATCAATGACTAATTAAGAAAACCAAGGGCTACTGTACATCTATTAGAATCTAGTAGAATACCGAAATCTTCGAGTTGAGCAGTGAGGAATCCTAATCCTGTGAGGAACTGAAAGGATTTTCAAATCATTAAGTAGCAGGTGATACTCATCCTTCCAGCTTACATGTAAGGTAGATAAGTCAGTAAACAACACAACTTTTAACATTAGGCACCAGAGACCTTATTCTTTCTCTTTTCCAGCTCAGTTCAAACAATGAGGCTTTGTTAAATAATTTATATTTGAACAAGTTGTGGAAACTTTAACTAGAGATCAGTGAGTTTCCATGGGTCCTCTGCAGAATAAAAAGGGATATAAGTAAATAAATGGGACTGCTGGAAAATACATGAGATTGCATGTTAGATCAGGCTTTTGTTAGAAGCTCTGTTTGTAGGAGGTAGCTTCTGGAAGGGAGGAGAGTATGTTTCCTCTGATTCCATAATGCTCCCGGACGGCTATACTTGCTACCTAATTGCATCTGAGACTAGGGCTTATCTATGAACTTGAATAAAGCAGACTTCAAAGGACAAGCAGAAAATCATTTCACTGGTCTTTACCATTTCTGGAACCCCAGTGGTTCACAGGTGAAATAAAGTTATAAAACAAGCCTCAAGTTTTCTACCTTTCTTGTTAACTGTTTTTGCAAGAAAAATGAAAAGTTAGAAAGAGTTTTTGATTCAGTTACTCATGTTCTTTCTTTCTTGACTTCCTAAAGATGAGCTAGCTACAGGTTCTGCTTTATTATTGTAAGTCATAACTCTGACTTGATGTCTCCTGTTTCTAAAACTTGTGGATGTGTGTTTGTTTCAGTAGTTAAAGGTGAGAAAGAAGTCATGACCATAACTTCATATTTATCATAGTCGTGGAACCATGGAGTCCTGGCTATTCATATAATATGTGACTGCAGTTAAAAAGGACGCTTGCTCCTTGGAAGAAAAACTATGACAAACCTAAACAGCATATTAAAAAACAGACATTACTTTGCTAACAAAGGTCGATATAGTCAAAGCTGTGCTTTTTCCAGTAGTCATGTATGGATGTGAGAGTTGGACTATAAAGAAAGCTGAGTGCCAAAGAATTGATGCTCTTGAGCTGTGGTGTTAGAGAAGACTCTTGAGAGTTCCTTGGACTTGAAGGAGATCAAACCAGTCAATCCTAAAGAAAATCAGTCCTGAATATTCATTGGAAGGACTGATGCTGAAGCTCCAATATTTTGGCCATCTGATGTGAAGAGCCGACTCATTAGAAAAGACCCTGATGCTGGGAAAGATTGAAGGCAGGAGGAGAAGGGGACAACAGAGGACAAGATGTTTGGATGGCATCGCTGACTCAATAGACGTGAGTTTGGGCAGGCTCCAGGAAATGGTGAGGGACAGGGAGGCCTGGCATGCTGCAGTCCATGGGGTTACAAAGAGTTGGACACGACTCAGTGACTCAACAACAACAACAACAACACTTAAAAAAAAGCTGAAACTAGGCTCAGAAATCTTAACTAGTGGTCTAGATTCACTAAACTAACAGAACTAGGACTAGAACCAAGGTTTCCTTACTGCTAGTCAACACACCCCTGTTTTATGTAGACTAACATCTCTGTGGGATAGCTCCTCTAGGCCCTCCTGTGCCTGCGCAGCCACGGCTCCTTGGATGTGGGGTTGGTCCTCTGGGCCACCGCCCCTGGCCTCGGTCTTGCGGTTGCTCCTCCTGGCCGCCACCCCTGGCCTCTGGCGTGGGGGTGTGGGGTAGCTCCTCCCTCCCGGCCACCGCCCCTGACCTCCGACACGGGGTAACTCCTCTCATTGCCGCCCCTGACCTCGGACGCGGGGTAACTCCTCTCATTGCTGCCCCTGGCCTCCGACGCTGGGTATCTCCTCTCGACTGCCCCGCCTGACCTCGGACGCGGGGTAGCTCCTCTCAGCCGTTCCTGTGCCATCGCAGTCTGGTACTCTCGGCCGCTGCCCCTGACCTCGGTTGTGGGGTATCTCCTCTTGGCTGCCGCCCTTCGGGCATGGGGTTCCCCCCGCTTCTGCCCCTGACCTCGGACATGGGGTGGCTCCTCTCGGCTGTGCTATGGTGGCTATGGTGGCTATGGTGCGCCCGTCGCAGCCGCCTGTGCTATGGCAAGGAGCAATGGCTGCACTTGGCTGGAGCAGCTGTGAAGATATACCCCACGCCCAAGGTAAGAGAAACCCAAGTAAGATGGTAGGTGTTGCAAGAGGGCATCAGAGGGCAAACACACTGAAACCATACTCACAGAAAACTAGTCAATCTAATCACACTAGGACCACAGCCTTGTCTAACTTAATGAAACTAAGCTAAGCCCATGGGGCAACCCAAGACGGGAGGGTCATGGTGGAGAGATTTGACAGAATGTGGTCCCCTGGAGAAGGGAATGGCAAACCTCTTCAGTATTCTTGCCTTGAGAACCCCATGAACAGTATGAAAAGGCAAAATGATAGGATACTGAAAGAGAAACTCCCCAGGTCAGTAGGTGCCTAATATGCTACTGGAGATCAATGGAGAAATAACTCCAGAAAGAATGAAGGGATGGAGCCAAAGCGAAAAGAATACCCAGCTGTGGATGTGACTGGTGATAGAAGCAAGGTCCAATGCTGTAAAGCGCAATATTGCATAGGAACCTGGAATGGCAGGTCCATGAATCAAGGCAAATTGGAAGTTGTCAAACAAGAGATGGCAAGAGTGAATGTCAACATTCTAGGAATCAGAGAACTGGAATGGGTGAATTTAACTCATGACCATTATGTCTACTACTGCAGGCAGGAATCCCTCAGAAGAAATGGAGTGGCCATCATGGTCAACAAAAGAATCTGAAATGCAGTACTTGGATGCAATCTCAAAAACGACAGAATGATCTCTGTTCGTTTGCAAGGCAAACCATTCAATATCACAGTAATCCAAGTCTATGCCCCAACCAGTAATGCTGAAGAAGCTGAAGTTGAACGGTTCTATGAAGACCTACAAGACCTTTTAGAACTAACACCCAAAAAAGATGTCCTTTTCATTATAGGGGACTGGAATGCAAAAGTAGGAAGTCCAGAAACACCTGGAGTAACAGGCAAATTTGGCCTTGGAATATGGAATGAAGTAGGGCAAAGACTAATAGAGTTTTGCCAAGAAAATGCACTGGTCATAACAAACACCCTCTTCCAACAACACAAGAGAAGACTCTACACATGGACATCACCAGATGGTCAACACTGAAATCAGATTGATTATATTCTTTGCAGCCAAAGATGGAGAAGCTGTATACAGTCAGCAAAAACAAGACCAGGAGCTGACTGTGGCTCAGACCATGAACTCCTTATTGCCAAATTCAGACTTAAATTGAAGAAAGTAGGGAAAACCACTAGACCATTCAGGTATGACCTAAATCAAATCCCTTATGATTATAAGTGAGAAATAGATTTAAGGGCCTAGATCTGATAGATAGAGTACCTGATGAACTATGGAATGAGGTTTGTGACATTGTACAGGAGACAGGGATCAAGACCATTCCCATAGAAAAGAAATGCAAAAAAGCAAAATGGCTGTCTGGGGAGGCCTTACAAATAGCTGTGAAAAGAAGAGAAGCGAAAAGCAAAGGAGAAAAGGAAAGATATAAACATCTGAATGCAGAGTTCCAAAGAATAGCAAGAAGAGATAAGAAAGCCTTCTTCAGCAATCAATGCAAAGAAATAGAGGAAAACAACAGAATGGGAAAGACTAGGGATCTCTTCAAGAAAATCAGAGATACCAAAGGAAGATTTCATGCAAAGATGAGCTCGATAAAGGACAGAAATGGTATGGGCCTAACAGAAGCAGAAGAGATTAAGAAGCATTAAGAAGAGATGGCAAGAATACACAGAAGAACTGTACAAAAAAGATCTTCACGACCCAGATAATCACGATGGTGTGATCACTGACCTAGAACCAGACATCCTGGAATGTGAAGTCAAGTGGGCCTTAGAAAGCATCACTACGAACAAAGCTAGTGGAGGTGATGGAATTCCAGTTGAGCTATTCCAAATCCTGAAAGATGATGCTGTGAAAGTGCTGCACTCAATATGCCAGCACATTTGGAAAACTCACCAGTGGCCACAGAACTGGAAAAGGGCAGTTTTCATTCCAATCCCAAAGAAAGGCAATGCCAAAGAATGCTCAAACTACTGCACAGTTCCACTCATCTCACACGCTAGTAAAGTAATGTTCAAAATTCTCCAAGCCAGGCTTCAGCAATATGTGAACTGTGAACTTCCTGATGTTCAAGCTGGATTTAGAAAAGGCAGAGGAACCAGAGATCAAATTGCCAACATCCGCTGGATCATGGAAAAAGCAAGAGAGTTCCAGAAAAACATCTATTTCTGCTTTATTGACTATGCCAAAGCCTTTGACTGTGTGGATCACAATAAACTGTGGAAAATTCTTCAAGAGATGGGAATACCAGAACACCTGATCTGCCTCTTGAGAAATTTGTATGCAGGTCAGGAAGCAACAGTTAGAACTGGACATGGAATAACAGACTGGTTCCAAATAGGAAAAGGAGTTCGTCAAGGCTGTATATTGTCACCCTGTTATTTAACTTCTATGCAGAGTACATCATGAGAAACGCTGGACTGGAAGAAACACAAACTGGAATCAAGATTGCCAGGAGAAATATCAATAACCTCAGATATGCAGATGACACTACCCTTATGGCAGAAAGTGAAGAGGAACTAAAAAGCTTCTTGATGAAAGTGAAAGTGGAGAGTGAAAAAGTTGGCTTAAAGCTCAACATTCAGAAAACGAAGATCATGGCATCCAGTCCCACCACTTCATGGCAAATAGAGGGGGAAACAGTGGAAACAGTGTCAGACTTTATTTTTGGGGGCTCTAAAATCACTGCAGATGGTGACTGCAGCCATGAAATTAAAAGACGCTTACTCCTTGGAAGGAAAGTTGTGACCAACCTAGATAGCATATTCAAAAGCAGAGACATTACTTTGCCAACAAAGGTTCGTCTAGTCAAGGCTATGGTTTTTCCAGTGGTCAAGTATGGATGTGAGAGTTGGACTGTGAAGAAAGCTGAGCACCGAAGAATTGATGCTTTTGAACTGTGGTATTGGAGAAGACTCTTGAGAGTCCCTTGGACTACAAGGAGTTCCAACCAGTCCATTCTGAAGGAGATCAGCCCTGGGATTTCTTTGGAAGGAATGATGCTAAAGCTGAAACTCCAGTACTTTGGCCACCTCACGCAAAGAGTTGACTCATTGGAAAAGACTCTGATGCTGGGAGGGATTTGGGGCAGGAGGAGAAGGGGACGACAGAGGATGAGATGGCTGGATGGCATCACTGACTCGATGATCGTGAGTCTGAGTGAACTCCAGGAGTTGGTGATGGACAGGGAGGCCTGGCGTGCTGCGATTCATGGGGTCACAAAGAGTCGGACACGACTGAGTGACTAATCTGATCTGAACATCTCTGTAACTGAGAAAAATGGAGTTGGGTTACATGAAGCTCTTTTGAAAACATGAGATTGAAAATGTATCTCATTGAGTGTTCATTTTGAGAAGTGTGATAGTTGTTAAGTTGCTTAGCATAATTTCCTTGGCAGTTTTGGTTTTTCCTAGACATTAGAAGGAGAATTCAGTTAGATCTCTGATGGGAGGAAAGTGTGCTTCCATGGTTTTGTCTCTACAGAGATAAGGGAAAAAAAAAAAAAAAAACATTGGAGAGAATAAATTCGCATTCTTCACTTCCTTCCTCAAATTTGATGTTGATGCTTGCCAATCTTCAAGGTATATCATAAATTGTTTACCAAACTATCTTTTGGGGAAGTGGTTTTTAAGTTCTTTTTTATTTTTATTTTTTATTGAAGTGTAGTTGCTGGTAGTGTTTTGAAGTTCTTGACCAGGCCTGAGTCAGTATGAACTTGGTTTCTCCTAGGTGTAAAGTCCCTAGGCATGTGGTGAGGCCTCTTTGGCTGAAACATGAACACTTAGACCTAGGGAATTATTTAATCCTCGAAGAAGCAGAAATTATTCACTAGGAGACTCTGGCTCAAAATATGAGTTTACTGCAGTTACTGTGATAAACCCAGTTTGAAAGCAGGATAGCTTCTTAGTTGGGAGGGACTTAATTTATCAAGGTGACTAAAATTTGCAGTTGCTTTGTTTTGGAGGAATTTACCCATTTCTCGTACGAAGAATATGGTTAAAAGCTTAAATTGGGGATTTTCCTGGCAATCCAGTGGTTAAGAGTCCATGCCTTCAGTGCAAGGGGCACAGATTTGATCCCTGGCTGGTTACCGACAAAGGTCCTTCTAGTCAAAGCTATGGTGTTTCCAGTACTCATGTATGGATGTGAAAGTTGGACTGTAAAGAAAGCTGAGCGCCGAAGAACTGATGCTTTTGAACTGTGGTATTGGAGAAGACTCTTGAGAGTCCCTTGGACTGCAAGGAGAGCAAACCATTCAATCCTAAAGGAAATCAGTCCTGAATATTTATTGGAAGGACTGATGGTGAAGCTGAAACTCCAGTACTTTGGCCACCTGATGCAAAGAACTGACTCATTTGAAAAGACCCTGATGCTGGGAAAGATTGAAGGCAGGAGGAGAAGGGGACGACAGAGGATGAGATGGTTGGATGCCATCACTGACTTGACGGATATGAGTTTGAGCAAGCTCTGGCAGTTGGTGATCGACAGGGAAGCTTGGCGTGCTGCAGTCCATGGGGTCACAAAGGGTCGGACACAACTGAGCAACTGAACTGAACTTGGGAACTAAGATCCAGAGTGCCAAGGGGTCACCCCTCCTCCAAAAAAACAGTTAACCTGGATGAGTTAGGTTGAAATAATCAAATAATCTACACTAGACTGTACACACACACACGCACACACACACACATGTACCTTGGGTTGTAAGAATGCAGACCATTCAAAGAAGTTAATTATTGGAATTCCCCAGTAGATTTCAGTATAACTCACTTTTATCAGGCCTGAGTTACATATTTAAAAAACACTCATGTAGTAGACACTATTGTCGTACAAGTGTACTGCTTTGTTACTAAGTGTGTTTAATCATAAGATGTATCAAGACTAATATGTCTTATTTTGAGGTAAAGGACTGTTCCGGTTTTGACTTGTTGAAGTAACTTCCAGCATTGTCGGCATTTACAAGATGTGCATTTCTTACATAGGCGTAGAGGGGATGTTATGCATTATGTTGAAGGTAAAATGCTTACGTAGATTGGACAGTTGTTGTCATTTGAATGTTACCTACTCCACATGAAGAAGAAAATGGAGCCAGGATTACATAATGTAATAGAGATAAGAATCTTGTAACTTTGCCGTCAACTCATTCTTTTTCTTGCCTTATTTTTGTGCAGAATGTGAGGTCTTAGTTCCTTGACTAGGGATTGAACCCTGACCCTCAGCAGTGAAAGTGTGGAGTCCTAACTGCTGGACTGTCAAGGAATTGCCTTCTTTGGCTTATTTTATGATCTAATTAATCATTAGTATTAGAAGCGGATTAAAAAGTCAGAGAACTTCAGTTCTGTTTCTTTGCTTTCAGTTATTTTGAACTTGTGAACAGTATTTAGGCTCAAATAATAGATTATCAGGGCTTTGACATCCCAGAGGCTACATAGTCAACCAGACTTAATGATTGTTGTGGTCTGTAAAGCTTAGAAGTTCAGATTATTGGGTGGTGGCTGATGGGGGTGGGGAGTAAAGAGAAATGTCCGTCTCAACATGAGAAGTGACTGGGGCATGACACGCAGTCCATCCCCTGGCATGTTATGTTTGGGTAACACCAGACACACTGCCTAGGGTTAAGGGGCTGGTTAGGAATAATGAAAAGTAAAGTTGGATTCTGCATCACCGGAAGCCCTTTGGACTCTGTGTGTGTACATGCATTGTTGCTAAATGTGACTGTTTTAATTAGTTCCAAGTGTGTAAGTCAGTGTTCTGTTGTGTAATGGGTTCATGTTCTGGGGACAGATAATGTTGTCTTCACTTTATAGAGAAACTGAGACAACAGAGGTTAACTGTTGATAGCTTGGGGAAGGCAATGGCACCCCACTCCAGTACTCTTGCCTGGAAAATCCCATGGATGGAGGAGCCTGGTAGGCTGTAGTCCGTGGGGTCACGAAGAGTCGGACACTTACTGAGCGACTTCACTTTCACTTTCATGCATTGGAGAAGGAAATGGCAACCCACTCCAGTGTTCTTGCTGGAGAATCCCAGGGACGGTGGAGCCTGGTGGGCTGCCGTCTGTGGGGTCGCACAGAATCGGACACGACTGAAGCGACTTAGCAGCAGCAGTTAATGGCTTTGGACTTCCCTGGTGGCTCAGCAGTAAAGAATCTGCCTGCAGTGCAGGAGACATGGGAGATGTGGTTCAATCCCTGGGTCTGGAAGACCCCCTGGAGAAGGAAATGGCAACCTACTCCATTTTTCCTGCAGGGAAAATCCCATGGGCAAAGGAGCCCGGTAAGCTATAGTCCATAGGATTGAAAAGAGTCCCGACACGACTGAGCAACTGAACACACTCACACATTGATAGTTTCTGACAGATGGCAGACTTGAACCCTGCTGCTCTGATTTTAGCACCCATGTTCTTAACCCGTTCACTTATGCCCTTTGTACTTACATGGCAAAAGCCTACAGCCTTTCCTCGCTGGTGTCTTACTAGGCCTGTAATTCCCAAGTCGTTACCACTTCGTCTCCAGTCACAATTCCTACTCTCAAGTCGGGAAGCCCCTTCCCTGTCACGTTTTGGGAACTCCCAAAGGAAGCCATGAAGCAGTTTGAATCTACAAAATCATGCTGAAGCACACGGATTGATGGCCTTTTAATTCTTCTACGAGAGTTTGCATTTTTGAAGATGTGGTAGTAACTGAAATAAATCATTATCTGTGAAGGTTTTCAGTTAACCAAGTAAAGTGAAAGAATCAGGCAGAAGATATTTTGGGGTTTTGGTGCTACCAGAATGTATCACACGGCCTTGCCTGGAAGTCAGCCCAGGGGATTAACTGACTTAAGCGGATTCTGCTTTTTGCAGTTTCTTCATTTTCTCTATTCTGAACCTCTGGGTGCTTGGAGTCTTTTGTTCTGTTTTTGTTTTGTTTGTTGGTTTTTTGAGTGGCAAATTATAACTGTCTGCAGTATTTGGTTGGGTCAAGAGAAGAGAAGGGACAGGTAGGAGAGAGGCCTGTTCAGTAGGGAATCCAACAGGGCTTAGTGGGAGAGGGGCCTGTATAGACCTGGGATAGCATGTTTGTAAACTGGGCCTTTTCCTTTCATAGTAATAGACTGTGCTTGAGAAGATGTCCGTTTCCCCAAACCATGAGGTTAGGGGAAATGCCCACAGTATCATGGTTGATGTATAATCTGATATTTTTTTCCTATAAGATTCTTTTTTGTTAAAATATGATGAGGAGAACAAGTTATAATTGTCCTTTCTTATTTTGCATCACTTTCACTGTTTCTCTTTAATGAAAAATGCAGAAAGTTGCTGCTGCTTTCTTAACTTGCAGGCTGCATGCCTCTCGTCTTTGTTCTTTGTTAAATATGAGCTGGCATGTGTTAGACTACGTTTGCATTTGCTCTTCGGGACTTCAGTGGTTTCTAAATTCAGCCCTGGCTAAGCCAGTTCTCTGTTTGCCTGAATCAATTGAGACTGCTATTTTTAGCAACAAAAGGGACTTGAAATAGCAATTTTCTTCCCATGTAATAGATCCCCAAGAGGAATACTGATGTAAGCTCTCTGTCATTTTCTATTCTCCCCACCCCCCAAAAGCACTCAGTGGAACCGCAGCTGTCATGGTTTGCGGCAGTATTAATCTTTAATCAATCCAGTGTTCTCTGCATTCAGGTGTTAGTAGGGGAGGGTGGGTAAGGGTCAGGAGAAGGAATCTGCCTAGAATAACTAAGCTCTTAAGCATGCGCCCTGCAGTCAGAGTTGGGTGGGTGGTGGCAGGGAACAGAAGAAGCTAAAAATAGCACCTTTGCTTCCAGTGTTCCTCTGGTCTATTTTTGATGTTTGATATTGGTAAGGTTGATTGGATTCTTACTAAAAATAACTGTTCCTGGCAAGTTGAGGACAGAAAGAGTAGAGTATTTTTAACCTACACAAACTGAAGCATTTTTGTTGACTCTCTAAAATCTGGAGGCTGAGCCCTGGCCAGTTGCCAGTATTTTATATAATCTGTAACAAGCAAGACACTTCTGGGTGCCAAGTTGGGATATTCTTTATAGTTGTCAGTTTCCATCTTCTCAAAGGCTTGCGAATTTGGTTTTGGGTGTTATATTTATATATGAAAACATAAGCCTTTTAAAATCTCCTTCCCCCAGACTGCCCCCACCTTCTTCCTCTGACTTCACTTCTGCCCCTGGCCATCATAAAGACTCTCACAACCCATAGGGCTGTGGGTGATACCTGAGGCCGTTGGATTATGGGGTGGGTGACACCTGTAGCCTTATTCTGTGTATTGTTGAAAACTCCCTACTTATTCATAGCAATATGGAATCTGAGAACACCAAGTGTTAATTGAAGAAGCCAATCTTAATGACAAGAACAGAGATCTGTCACAACTTTGGTAATTTGGCATGCTTTACTAAGCCCAAGTGATTCATCCTCCCGCCCCCTCTTCCCCTAATCTTGCTTTGGATCTGTTCAGTTCACATCCACCCTGGCACATTTTGAGTGAAGTAGTTCTCTCTAGCATTGAAAAACATCTCTTTTCAAGGACCCCCTCAGAATCCTTTGAAAATGTATGTCTATAGATTTATCATAAATGAAGTTAAACTTCTGAATGTGACATTTCTTAAATTTTATTTTAGACCACTGATCCTTGATAATGAGAGGGGCTGAAGAGTGCTGGGGATTCTGTGCAGTGGATGGTTGGGCATTATTTATGAAAAAAAAGAAAAAAAAATAGGTGAAGCAGTGGAGAGTGTCACAAGAAGATAGTCCTTCCTTCATAATCTCCTTTTTATCATTCACTCATCTTGTGAAACATCATCTACTTTTTCTAGACCCTATGCTAGCCTTTAGACTGTGGTGACCCAGACCTTTATGGAAGTCTGTATGATGCATGTCAAATAGGGGAAGTACAGAGTACCAGGGGGCCAGGGAGCTATGAGATCCTGCTGGCCTAGAGGTCAAGGAAGGTCTAAGGGAGAGGAAACGTTTAAGTGAAACCCTTAAGGATGGGAGAGAGAAACTGGTGGAAGTAATTTTGGGAGTAGTGGAAACCGCATTTGTGAAAAGAGAGCGTGTTAACTTTGTAGGAATTAGACAATTTTCAGCATGACCAGGGCAGTAGGTGGTAGGGGGACAATGATGGGAGGTAAGGTCAACTCATGGAAAACCTTGTAAAGAATTAAGGGCAGTGGGAGACCATTGACAGGTTTTTGGCAGGGAAGTGATGTCACGTTTGCCCAGTGGACCAATAACTTTGGTTGTAGTGTGGAGACTAATTTGGAGAGGAATAAGAAAGGGAGCAGGTGAGTGAGTTAGAAGTCTGTTGCAGTGGTTTTTGTGGGAAGTGAATTCTCGTAGCCCGGGTGGTGGCAATGGGGAGACATGAATAGATTTATGTTCCAGGTTTTATATAATTGGCTGTAGACAAACATTGTCATTTCTTGATGAAGAATGAGATCATAAAAATGGTGTTTGAGTCCATGGGACTCTCAAGAGTCTTCTCCAGCACCACAGTTCAGAAGCATCAACTCTTTAGTGCTCGGCCTTCTTTATGGTCCAATTCTCACATCTGTACATGACCACTGGAAAAGCCATAGGTTTGATTATATGGACTTTTGTTGGCAAAATGATGTCTCTGCTTTTTAATATGCTGTCTAGGTTTGTCATAGCTTTTCTTCCAAGGAGCAAGTGTCTTTTAATTTCATGGCTGCAGTCACCATCCGCAGTGATTTTGGAGCTCAAGAAAATAAAATCTGTCATTGCTTCCACTTCTTCCCCATCTTTTTGCCATGAAGTGATGGGACCAGATGCCATGATCTTAGTTTTTTGAATGTTGAGTTTTAATCCAGCTGACCGCACTCCAGTACTTTTGCCTGGAAAATCCCATGGACGGAGGAGCCTGGTAGGCTGCAGTCCATGGGGTCGCTAGAGTCGGACACGACTGAGCGACTTCACTTGCACTTTTCACTTTCATGCATTGGAGAAGGAAATGGCAACCCACTCCAGTGTTCTTGCCTGGAGAATCCCAGGGATGGGGAAGCCTGGTTGGCTGCCGTCTATGGGGTCGCACAGAGTCGGACACGACTGAAGTGACTTAGCAGTAGCAGCCACCACTTTTGAATTGGCTGGGGTTAATAGTGCTTAGATGGTGTTTCCCAGAAGACCAAACAAGAGATGATCTTAGGTACTGCATTGATGAATACTTTAAATTTTTAATAGTTTTCTGTATACATATTTTCTACTAATATTCTATTTATGTTAATTGAAACTGGTGGTCTTTAACCAAATCAAGTAATTAAGTAAATATTAATTCCATTTTCTATTTAATTTTTAAAAAATCAGTTTTAAGAAAGTATTAAGTGACCTTAGGAAACATTGATGTAAGCAGTGCTACGCTGATACTTCGGAAACTAGAATAGACGGAGAATTTGTTGGATCAGTTTACACCATCTTTCTATTCCTGGTAGGAAAAGACTTCTTTTTTTGGAAAGGCAATACACACACATGGTTAAAAAATACTGACAGTAAGAAGAGTAAAAAATAGTAACCTCTTTCCTGTATTTCCCCAATGTCCTAGAACAACTGCCAAAAGACTTTTGATTTCAGATGTGCTTTATTTAGCTTCCTAAAGTGAATGATGAAGAGTTGACTACCCAGACAATATGGAGCATCTAGTGAGACTCACACTATTATTTTATAAAATTAAAAAAAAATATTCAACTTGGGTTCAGGATTTTTTTCTATCCAACCATGAGCTGCTATCTCTGCTACTACTGTTGCAATATTGCTTTAGCTTTAAAGCAAAGAATATATCTTTAAAAGCAAAGACATCCTTATCCCCATCCTCCCTGCCTTAAGTAGATAAATTTAATCTTCTTTTTGGCATAAAGTAAAACTTTTGCAATTGACTTAAGTTTGACAGATGACTTGGTCATGTTTGTACATTATTTCAAGCATGTTACCTGTCATGACTTAGAGAACTAAAGAATTTGTCATTTCCTTTGATGGGGAAATTATACTTGATCCCCCATTGCCTGGCCATTGTACATGACTCGGATTATTATAGATCTGCAGTGGTGCTTATAGAGATGACGAAGAGAGGCTCTCAGTTTCCAGTTTTATGTTTTGTTTCTTTGTGTCTATAAAAATAATTTTTATACTTTTCTATTTTTGCAGGAAAAAAAATACACTTGTGAGGCAGTGTCTGACTTTTGTGTAACTATATAGTGCTGTATTTGGTTCTGAGAATTCTCTGAATAGAGGAAAGTGATATTTTTTAATCTATCTAAAAAGATCAGAGGCTGAATTTTTAATACTTATGCAATTTAAAGTCATATTCATTTCTACTTAATAGTTAAAGCAGTAAGCATGAAATGGGTGCTTTATAGAATACCTAATATCCACAGTGGGTCTTATGCATCATTGTAGTCTCTGTAGTCATACACATAATAGTTTCTAAAAACTGTTAATTTGATTTAAATTTGATAGTTAATAGGAGATGATAGGAAAAAAATGTTTTTGTTGGGAGCATAAAGCCAAATCTTTTTGAGAAGTGTGTTTAGTATCTTATTCTCAACTTAGTCTACTTTAATATGTTTAAGAGGGACCTTGGGGAACTTCCAGTTTCAAAATAGGCAAGTAACAGTATTTTCTAGCCTTTTATCTCTTGGAATGTGTAGGAGAATAAGAAATAATAAGAATAATTCTCCTAATAATTCTCCTAATTATTAGGAGAATAAGAAACAGAAAGCACCATTAGGATGAAATGAGGGAACTCCTGAAATCCTTGATTCCTAGTCACAGAGAGTAAAGTTGGAAGAACGACAACTTACTTCACAGAGCAGCTGTCTAAGAGCTCACAGATGGTCCACCACTGAGAAGCAAGCAAGTTTGCTATGGACCCCAGAAAAGCACAGGAATTCAAAAGACAAGGATGAGGAAGGGCACTGAACCAGATGTGCTTGTGAGTCCAAAAAACTGGGCACAGAAGAGAGCAGAGGTGAGACCAGACTGAGAACAGAGGTTAAGAGATGAGGCTACATACAGACTGACAGCTGCCCAACTACTCAGCAGCCAGAAAACTGGAATTTGGGGAATGAAGAGATTTTATCAAAGAGTCCTGGAGAAAATACAGATACTGTTATCTGTATTTGGAAGAGTCCTTTTCAACTCCATGTTGGATCAGTTTTTTTGACTTTAACCTTTGCTTTTTGTTGCTATTGTTATTATAATCATACATAATGGCCTGCCTCAGGTAACCCTGTCCCTCTGCTTGACTTAAACAGAAGTGTCTTTGTTCAGCTCACAGAGAGACAATCTGACCCAGCCCATCTGTGAGGTGAAAGTGAGTGAAGTCGCTCAGTCGTGTCCAACTCTTTGTGACCCCATGGACTGTAGCCCACCAGGCTTCTCCATCCTTGGGATTCTCCAGGCAAGAATACTGGAGTGGGTTGCCATTTCCTTCTCCAGGGGATCTTCCCGACCCAGGGATCAAACCCAGGTCTCCTGCATTGCAGGCAGACGCGTTAACCTCTGAACCACCAGGGAAGCCCCTTCTGTGAATGGCTGCAAAAACAAGAAATTGACACCCTCCCACTGCCCCGCCCCCCACCTCCCACCACTGGCCATTCCAGGAGGTATTTGCAAGATTAATAGTCTTTTTACTTTACTTCCTTACCTCCTCCCACTCTGTTCAGATTCTGTAAAAGAATCTGGCATCTAGATCCCACAAGATGGTTATTTTGAGACATTAGTCTGTCATCTTCTTGGTCTGCTGACTGTCTGAATAAAGTCGTATTCCTTCCCTCAACACCTCGTCTGCAGACTTTTTGGCCTATCATGTGGCAAGCAGAGCAAGCTTGGACTCAATAACAATACTGACTTGTGGATCCCCTAAACAAAGAGCTGGTTTGCCCAATGATTACCCTGTAGTGGGGGCCCCAATATAGTCACCCCACCCATACACCCTCATTGCCGTGTTATTGTCTCCAAGATGAGACAAACCAAAACAATCAAAAATAACTTAGAGGAAATAGAATAAAAAAGTAGAAGAAAGTATAAATGTATAAACAAAGTCTAATTAATGTCCTTAGAGATAAGATAATGAATGTATAGTAGGAACAAGCTGCTGCTTTAAAAGGAGAGCAATCAGAATAGAGAAGAGCTCTTCAGTATTAAAAAATTGACAACCTAATTTTAAAAGTCAATACAAAATTTGGAGGATAAAAGTTGAAGAGATTTCCAGGAAAATAAATAAGAAGAAAAGTAAAATTAATAAAGAAACTGTTATGTCCAAACTCTGGTTAAAGGAAATTCTAGAAGACAATGTGAGGAAGAAATTATCAAATAATTAATATTTAATACCTAAGAAAATTGCCAGAATTGAAGACCATGAATTTGGAGTCCCATCAGTGCCTAGCACCAATGAATGGAGAAGCACCCACTCCAAGTTCTATTACCATCACAGAGTCCTAAAGATGAACTAAAAATCCTAAAAGCCCCAGTGACAAAAAAGCAGGTCATTTGCAAATTGGAAATGGCAATCCACTCCAGTATTCTTGCCTGAAGAATCCCATGGACGGAGGAGCCTGGTAGGCTACAGTCCACTGGGTTGAAAAGAGTTGGACACGACTGAAGGCCTTCACTTCACTTGACTTCTTGCAAATTGTAACTAGAATGGTGAAGCATTCTTTTTAAGCAGTACTGGTGCAGTGGAGGGTTGTTTTTAATTTTTTGTTGAAAATGATCTCCTGTTTCAAATCCAAGTGTAGACTTTAAAAAAATGCACAACCAAAAATTTGAGAATTATGTTTTATTTGGCAGACATACTGAGGGCTTAAGCCCAGGAGACAGCCTCTTAGCTCTGAGTGACTGTTCCAAAGAGGTAAGGGAGGAGCCAGGATATATGAGTTTTTGCAATAAAAAAACAAGTAATCAAAAGATTGCTGTTAATTAAAGAAAAGCAGACTTCTCAAGTTAATGAATTTAGTGCTTTTTCATGTATGGGAAGATGCCAGAGTCTGGGTTTATTGAAGTCATTCCTTTGATATGCACCCTAACAGGCCAGTATCCTGATTTTCTCCATCCTGAATCCCCTGAGGGTGCACAGTTGGGAGCAGCTGCAGTGGCTGATGGCCTGATGACCTCATGACCTCAGCATCCTTTGTTTACTGATGACAGGCAGCATCTTTGTTCATACTAGTTAAACTACTACACTTGAAGTTAGAATATAGACTATATTTTTAAAGATACAAAAGATTAAAAAAATTGCCTCTTAAACTGTCACATGAAGAGATGTGATAACTAAATTTAAAATTCTGGATGGCATCCTAGAACAGAAGGACACTCAGTAACAAGATTGCCTGAAAAAAAATATGAACTTTAGTTAATAATAATATATCATTATTGGTTCATTAATTGTGACAAATTTTCCATACTAATGTAAAGATGTTAGTAATAAGAAGAACTAGCTTGGAGTTTGAGGAACACTCTGTATTATCTTCAGATTTTTTTTTTTTTGGATAAGTCATACTTTAGCCACCTGATGCAAAGAGCTGACTCATTGGAAAAGACCCTGATGCTGGGAAAAATAGAAGGCAGGAGGAGAGGGGATGACAGAGGACGAGATGGTTGCATGGCATCACCAACTCAGTGGACATGACTTGAGCAAGCTCCGGGAGATGGTGAAGGACAGGGAAGCCTGATGTGCTGCAGTCGATGGGGTCACAAAGAGTTGGACAAGAGTGACTGAACAACAAAAGCGACTTTAAAATTTAATAATTACTTTTCAAAATGTTTACAAAATGTATCTAAATGCCTCCTTGTTTGTCAACTTAGATGTGCTCCATAATGAGGGACTAGAACAAGATCTAAAAAAACAAGAGCTTCAACCCAGGAGAGAGAGTCCGAGAGAATTCCCAAGACTAGGTTCTAGAACCACAGCTGTGCCCACAAAGTATCTATTCCAGGTTGGAATAGGATGAAAGTTGGAGTGCTCTGTGAAGGTGATCTTGAAGGGAAAGAAAACCAAAAAAAAAAAGAAGCGTGGAACAAACCGATGGGGTTGATTGTGTGGAAAATTATACTGAGAGGCCTTTAGAGATAGGGGGAACATTTAAAAGGAAAACCATGTAAATGCAAGAAAAAGGCCATTTTAACTCCAGATCAGATCAGATCAGATCAGTTGCTCAGTCGTGTCCGACTCTTTTCGACCCCATGAATAGCAGCACACCAGGCCTCCCTGTCCATCACCAACTCCTGGAGTTCACTCAGACTCACGTCCATCGAGTCAGTGATGCCATCCAGCCATCTCATCCTCTGTCGTCCCCTTCTCCTCCTGCCCCCAATCCCTCCCAGCATCAGAGTCTTTTCCAATGAGTCAACTCTTCGCATGAGGTGGCCAAAGTACTGGAGTTTCAGCTTTAGCATCATTCCTTCCAAAGAAATCCCAGGGCTGATCTCCTTCAGAATGGACTGGTTGGATCTCCTTGCAGTCCAAGGGACTCTCAAGAGTCTTCTCCAACACCACAGTTCAAAAGCATCAATTCTTCGGTGCTCAGCCTTCTTCACAGTCCAATTCTCACATCCATACATGACCACAGGAAAAACCATAGCCTTGACTAGACGAACCTTTGTTGGCAAAGTAATGTCTTTGCTTTTGAATATGCTATCTAGGTTGGTCATAACTTTCCTTCCAAGGAGTAAGCGTCTTTTAATTTCATGGCTGCAGTCACCATCTGCAGTGATTTTGCAGCCCAGAAAAATAAAGTCTGACACTGTTTCCACTGTTTCCCCATCTATTTGCCATGAAGTGATGGGACCGGATGCCATGATCTTCGTTTTCTGAATGCTGAGCTTTAAGCCAACTTTTTCACTCCACTTTCACTTTCATCAAGAGGCTTTTGAGTTCCTCTTCACTTTCTGCCATAAGGGTGGTGTCATCTGCATATCTGAGGTTATTGATATTTCTCCCGGCAATCTTGATTGCAGCTTGTGCTTCTTCCAGTCCAGCGTTTCTCATGATGTACTCTGCATAGAAGTTAAATAACAGGGTGACAATATATAGCCTTGACATACTCCTTTTCCTATTTGGAACCAGTCTGTTGTTCCATGTCCAGTTCTAACTGTTGCTTCCTGACCTGCATACAAATTTCTCAAGAGGCAGATCAGGTGTTCTGGTATTCCCATCTCTTGAAGAATTTTCCACAGTTTATTGTGATCCACACAGTCAAAGGCTTTGGCATAGTCAATAAAGCAGAGATAGATGCTTTTCTGGAACTCTCTTGCTTTTTCGATGATCCAGCAGATGTTGGCAATTTGATCTCTGGTTCCTCTGCCTTTTCTAAAACCAGCTTGAACATCAGGAAGTTCACGGTTCACATATTGCTGAAGCCTGGCTTGGAGAATTTTGAGCATTACTTTGCTAGCATGTGAGATGAGTGCAATTGTGTTGTAGTTTGAGCATTCTTTGGCATTGCCTTTCTTTGGGATTGGAATGAAAACTGCCCTTTTCCAGTCCTGTGGCCACTGCTGAGTTTTCCAAATGTGCTGGCATATTGAGTGCAGCACTTAAAACACTGATTAGGAAAGAAAATGTAATTCTGCTATGCAGTTTAGTTCACTAGTGGATGATATATTTTTCTAGCCACAGTAATTGTTGAATAATACAGGATTTGACAGACTTTGTTCCTGCTCTCTGGGAGGGAGTATCTAAATCCTTGGAGTTTCCTAAGTGATAGGGGTGTCTTTGTTATTCATGGTGGGCTCTGATAACGTATGCTAGTGAGATCCCTCATGGTGGGACCCTATGGAGAGCTTTGAGATGGGGGCTGGTCCTGCTGGAAACACCAACCTTGAATGGGATACCAGCTGAACCTTCCAACCTCTATGGAGGGATGAGGAGGTTCGAGTCTGAGTTCAGCCCCGTGGCCAATGATTCAATCAACCACACCTTTGTAATGAAACCCAGTGAGAACTCTGTATTCCCATGATGCTCTGCTCTCCTCAAGAAAAAGTAACCACTCCTATGGATTTATTCTCCATTTATACTGGATCACACTTGGAGAAGGAAATGTGACCCAGAAGGAAACAGTGGCTCACACTCCAGTGTTATTGCCTGGATACTCCCATGGACAGAGGGACTGGCGGACTATAGTCCATAGGGTCACAAAGAGCTGGACATGACTGAAGTGACTTCTGGATCACAAGCTAGTACATCGGCTATTTTACTCGCTTTTGAAAATATATCAATATTTCTAAAAGTCTGTGCAGTAGGGCTTGATTTCCTTCATCTACCAAAAGCAGCTGCCTTGTGTAAAAGTCCCAGAGGCAATGCTGCTGTGTAAAATGTTGATTTAAGTAACATTAAGCCCTTCTTGCAAAAATCATCTTGCTGTTCCTAGTGAGTGAACACACTGATATTCTGGGGCGGGGCTGGAGGAGTGACCTCCCCTTATTCAGAGAGGTTCTGGAACCTCTACATTGGGGAACCCCCCCTACAGTTTGCCCTCTGTGGCTGTTCACTTGGTTGGTCCTGATTTGTATCCTTCATTATAAAGCTGTAATCATGAATTGTCTAAGTTATCCTGAGTTCTGTGAGTCATTCTAGTGAATTCTTCAACCTGAGAAATTGTGAGAACCTGAACCTTGTAACCAACTAGTCACAAGTGTGGGTGGCCTAAGGCCGCCTGAACTTGTGGCTGGTGCCTGCCGCGTGGGCAGTTTCTCTGTCTTTAACCTGTAGGATCTGTACGCACTCTGGGTTAATATCAGAATTGAGTTACAGTATTATAATAACATAATGACTAACCGTTGGCAGAATCTTGTGACATAACTTCATTGGAAGGATGGGGAAATTTAAGGGGGTGGAGATTCTCTTCAACCCTAATGAGTTAAGTAATATAAAAATAAATGAATCAGGGAATTAGAGTATAACAGGCTTTAGAACATATAAAGACAAGGAGATGCAATTAAAAGCAGTGAAAATTGTTGTTTCTGGGGATAGAGTAGGAAGGTGCAGAAGGATACAGATAATATCCCATTTTTTTGTTTGTTTGTTTGTTTGTTTTTTGGTCTAAAACCTCTTGAAGCTAAGTTCAAAAGCTAAGGTCTAAAACCTTTTTCAAGCTAAGTTATGTATTTCTTAGATTTAAGTAAAATCACTTTTAAAAAAAGGGAGCGTGACTTGTAGGCTCTCAGTAGTCCATCAGGAAATAGACTTGGACATTTGTGATGTGTGTATAGGGGAGGTATGTAGGGGGATGTTTTTAGAAATGGTACCTAAAAGTGAGTAAGCAAAGGAAGCAGGGTAGGGCAGAGGGAGAAGTCAAACTGATGCTGGAGTTACACTAGATCCCATGGGATGGCCCCATGAGCCCATGGCCCATCAGAGATCCCTAAGTGAGGTCAGGGAGCTGGACCTTTGTGTGGACGGGTTAAAATTAGGCACGTATTACCCAGGGGAGGGCTGTAAGCTTGGGCAAGGCAGCTGCCTTTGACTGAGGATCATGCCTGGGAGTGCTCTCTTGTGCGCTGAGAGCAGATAACACTACTGGTGAGAGAATTGGCTGAAGACCTCTGTCCTGGATGTGGTTGGTACTCTTAATGGTGCCCAATGCCCACTACAAACTCCAGAAACTGGAGAGTCTGATGAAGTGTTGATACCCATCAGACAAATTTTATAATCTCTATCCTGGCATATTCTAGGCTTGGCAGGACTGTGTTTAAAGTGTGGTATGCTGGTTGAGGGCTTCCCAGGTTGTGCTAGTGGTAAAGAACCTGCCTGCCGGTGCAGGAGACTTAAGAGACATGGGTTTGATCCCTGGGTTGGGAAGATCCCATGGAGAAGGGAATGTCAACCCGTTCCACTATTCTTGCCTGCAGAATTCCATGGACAGAGGAGTCTGGTGGGCTGCAGTCCATGGGGTCACAAAGAGTTGGGCACGACTGAAGTGATTTACCTGAATGTATGCTGGTTGAGGTCAGCCTGGAGTTCACAGTTCACACACACAGACACACCAGAGTCACCTGTATTCTTTTGAAATTTGTATATTACAGCCAGAAATTCTAGATGCATTAGTTGTGGTGAATTTATTGTCTTTTATGAGTTTTTCATATTAAGGGACTTAAAAACACCTAATCTGAGAAAGTCTGATGTTGCCAATGATTCAGTGCTGTAATCACATCTAGGATTTGCTTGCTCCACAATTGTTGAGTATAAATAGAATAATCTAGGTACCGAAGGCTCTGTGAGTAGACAGGTTGAGTGGCAGACAGATTAGGAGAGTATAAGGTATTGTACTTGTATCATGAAGAACTTTGAGAAAGCAGGTTCTCAGGGAAATCGTCTAAGCCTTGTTTTGTAGTTTGTAAGAGCAGCTACCTGTGAGCATCACTTGCGCATTCAGCACATGTCTACTGAGCACCCACCTTGTGCACCTCACACAGCAAGGAGCCTAGAATCCAGCAGGAGAATTAAGACGTGTGAGGAAACACATTTCCAAGTCGAGAGTGGTAAGTGCTGCAAGAGAAGTGCATGCAAAGATGTGGAAGAGAGAAAGGGTTTGTTTGAACTGATCTGAACAGTGGAGTTGGTTGGTGGAGTCTGAACAAGCTATGAAGAAAGAGGCATGGAGATAAGGTTCTGGACATCTGGGAGAGAGCAGGAAAGTTTATCACAGAGAACAGGAAAAGGAGGGAATTGGAAACAATTAGAAAATGTTTATCCTTCTTGTGTGAAACATTAGTGCATCAGTGACAGGAATACAGTGTAAAATTTGGGTCCCCATACTTCCAAAATACTCAGAAGATGAAAAGTTACAGAAATGTGCAACAGAGTTGCTAATGAGGTTGGAGGAACTTTCATATGATACTTAATTTCCTATAGGTGGATTCCACTACAGATGTTTAAAAGCATGAGTTAATAATGTTTCTTGTAAGCAAAATCACAATCATAAAAACACATGAGTTACCTTTGAAGAGGTATCAGAGAACCAATTTATTTTGAAAACTGGTAAGTAAAGGAAAAAAATCCAACATTTATCTCGTGCTTCTGTGCAAACTCTGTATCATTTGTAATCAAATAACTGATAAGGAGTTGTTTCTCTATGAAAATATTCCAGCTAATAAGTTAAAATGGGATGACAGAATTCAAGTATCAGTTGAGTTCAGTTCAGTTGCTAAGTCGTGACTGACTCTTTGCAGCCCCACAGACTGCAGCACACCAGGCTTCCCTGTCCAACTCCTGAACCTTACTCAAACTCACATCCATCAAGTCGGTGTTGCCATCCAACCATTTCATCCTCTTTGTCCCCTTCTCCTCCTGTCTTCAATCTTTCCCAGCATCAGGGTCTTTTCAAGTCAGTTCTTAATATTAGGTGGCCAAAGTATTAGAGTTTCAGCTTCAGCATCAGTCCTTCCAGTTAATATTCATGGACTGATTTCCTTTAGGTTTGACTGGTTTGATCTCCTTGCAGTCCAAGGGACTCTCAAGTCTTCTCTAACAGTATAGCTCAAAAGCATTAATTCTTCAGCACTCAGCTTTCTTTACGGTTCAACTCTCACATCCATACACGATTACTGGAAAAACCATAGCTTTGACTAGACGGACCTTTGTTGGCAAAGTAATGTCTCTGTTTTTTAATATGCTGTCTAAGTTGGTCATGGCTTTTCTTCCAAGGAGTAAGCATCTTTTAATTTCATGGCTGCAGTCACCATCTGCAGTGATTTTGGAGCCCCCCAAAATAAAGTCTGTCACTGTTTCCATTGTTTGCCCATCTATTTGCCATGAAGTGATGGGACTGGATGACATGATCTTAGTTTGCTGAATGTTGAGTTTTAAGCCAACTTTTTCACTCTCCTTTTTCACTTTGATCTAGAGGCTCTTTAATTCTTCTTCGCTTTCTGCCATAAGGGTGGTGTCATCTGCATATCTGAGGTTTATTGATATTTCTTCTGGCAGTCTTGATTCCAGCTTGTGCTTCATCCAGCCCAGCATCTCTCATGATGTACTCTGCATGTAAGTTAAATAAGCAGGGTGACAATATACAGCCTTGATGTACTCCTTTTCCTATTTGGAACCAGTCTGTTGTTCCATGTCCAGTTCTAACTGTTGGTTCTTGACCTGCATAGACTTCTCAGGAGACAGGTCAGGTGGTCTGGTATTCCCACCTCTTGAAGAATTTTCCACAGTTTGTTATGATCCACACAGTCAAAGGCTTTGGCGTAGTCAATAAGCAGAAGTAAATGTTTTTCTGGAACTCTCTTGCTTTTTCCATGATCCAGCGGATGTTGGCAATTTGATCTCTGGTTCCTCTGCCTTTTCTAAATCCAGCTTGAACATCTGGAATTTCCCGATTCATGTATTGCTGAAGCCTGGCTTGGAGAATTTTGAGCATTACTTTACTGGTGTGTGAGATGAGTGCAATTGTGCAGTAGTTTGAGCATTCTTTGGCATTGCCTTTCTTTGTGATTGGAATGAAAACTGACTTTTTCCAGTCCTGTGGCCACTGCTGAGTTTTCCAAATTTGCTGGCATATTGAGTGCAGCACTTTCACAGCATCATCTTTCAGGATTTGAAATTGCTCAACTGGAATTCCATCACCTCCACTAGCTTTGTTCGTAGTGATGCTTTCTAAGGCCCAGGATGTCATTCCAGGATTGTCTGGCTCTAGGTGCGTGATCACACCGTCGTGGTTATCTGGGTCTTGATCTTTTTTCTAGAGTTCTTCTGTGTATTCTTGCCACCTCTTCTTAATATCTTCTGCTTCTGTTAGGTCCATACCATTTCTGTCCTTTATTGAGCCCATCTTTGCATGAAATATTCCCTTGGTATCTCTACTTTTCTTGAAGAGATCTCTATCTAGTCTTTCCCATTCTGTTGTTTTCCTCTATTTCTTTGCACTGATCACTGAGGAAGGCTTTCTTATCTCTCCTTGCTATTCTTTGGAGGTCTGCATTCAAATGGGTATATCTTTCTTTTCTCCTTTGCCTTTAGCTTCTCTTCTTTTCTCAGCTCTTTGTAAGGCCTCCTCAGACAACCATTTTGCCTTTCTGCATTTCTTTTTCTGGAGGATGGTCTTGATCACTGCCTCCTTTACAATGTCACAAACCTCTGTCCATAGTTCTTCCAGCACTCTATCAGATCTAATTCCTTGAATCTATTTCTCACATCCACTGTATAGTCATAAGGGATTTGATTTAGGTCATACCTGGTGGTTTTCCCTACTTTCTTCAATTTAAGTCTGAATTTGGCAATAAGGAGTTCATGATCTGAGCCATAGTCAGCTCCTGGTCTTGTTTTTGCTGGCTGTATAGAGCTTCTCCATTTTTGGCTGCAAAGAATATAATCAATCTGGTTTCAGTATTGACCATCTGGTCATGTCCATGTATAGAGTCTTCTCTTATGTTGGAAAAGGGTATTTGCTATTACCAGCACACTCTCTGACAAAACTCTGTTAGCCTTTGCCCTGCTTCGTTTCATACTCCAAGGCCAAAGTTGCCTGTTACTCTAGGTACCTCCTGACTTGCTACTTTTTCATTCCAGTCCCTTGTAATGAAAAGGACATCTTTTTTGGGTGTTATTTCTAGAAAGTTTTATAGGTCTTCATACAACCGTTCAACTTCAGCTTCTTTAGCATTATTGGTCAGGGCATAGACTTGGATTACTGTGATATTGAATGGTTTGCCTTGGAAATGAATAGAGATCATTCTGTCATTTTTGAGATCATATCCAAGTACTGCATTATGGACTCTTTTGTTGATTATGATAGTTACTCCATTTCTTCTAGGGAATTCTTGCCCACAGTAATAGATATAATGATCATCAGAGTTAAATTCACCCATTCCGGTCCATTTTAGTTCACTGATTCCTAAAATGTCAGTATTCACTCTTGCCATATCCTGTTTGACCACTTTCAATTTGCCTTGATTCATGGACCTAGCAATCTAGGTTCCTATGCAGTATTGCTCTTTACAGCATCAGACTTTACTTCCATCACCAGTCACATCCACAACTGGGTGTTGTTTTTGCTTTGGCTCCATCTCTTCATTCTTTCTGGAGTTATTTCTCTACTCATCTCCAATAGCATATTGGGCACCTACCAACCTGGGGAGCTCATCTTTCACTGTCCTATCTTTTTGCCTTTTCATACTGTTCATAGCATTCTCAAGGCAAGGCTACTGAAATGGTTTGCCATTCCCTTTTTCAGTGGACCACATATTGTCAGAGCTGTCCACCATGACCCATCCGTCTTGGGTGGCCCTACATGGCCTGGCTTGTAGTTTCATTGAGTTAGAAAAGACTGTGGTCCATGTGATCAGTTCGTTTAGTTTTCTGTGATTGTGGTTTTCATTCTGTCTGCCCTCTGATGGAGAAGGATAAGAGGCTTATGGAAGTATCACCATTTTGCAGTCTAATTAAATAACGTATCTCAGTGGTGAACATCATTGGCTGCTTATGTAACAAAAAGCAAAATTAGCAAACATGTGCCTCCTGATAGAAGTATGTACTATTGCTTATAAAGTATTCTTACCCAAAAAATTAAACCTGCATTTGATCACCTAACTATTAGTGGACAGATGAACATGTTAAATGACATCAGGAGGATGCAATCAGCCAGTGACAGGCTGGTTAAGTTAAAAGTGAAGTGAAGTCGCTCAGTCGTGTCCGACTCTTTGTGACCCCACGGACTGTAGCCTACCAGGCTCCTCTGTCCATGGGATTTTCCAGGCAGTAGTACTGGAGTGGATTGCCATTTCCTTCTCCAGGGGAATCTTCCCGACCCAGGGATCGAACCCAGGTCTCCCTTTTGTAGACAGACGCTTTACTGCTTGAGCCACCAGGGAAGTCCTTAAGTTAAATGTATGATCTAATGTATTCAACAGATGCCAGGGAGGGGAGAAGGAGGGAGGCAGAGGGAGAAAAACAGAAGCTGATAGAGTAGATAGAAAATGGCAACCCACTCCAGTACTCTTGCCTGGAGAATTCCATGGATGGAGGAGCCTGGTGGGCTACAGTCCATGGAGTCACAAAGGGTTGGACATGACTGAGCGGTTAAGCAGAGAGCTGATAGAGGGGGAGAGACAGAGATGGAGACAGACATAGATATGATTTCATAACCTGTTTTATTATTTCATATATGATTATGAAAGATATGACTAGGAAGAATTTAGATATGTTTGCCATATTTCTGAATAGTAAAAGTAGGGAAAGTGTTAGTTGCTGAGTCATGTCCAACTCTTTGTGACCCTGTGGACTGTAGACCACCAGGCTCCTCTGTCCATGGAATTCTTCAGGCAAAAATACTGGAGTGGATAACCATTCCCTTCTCCAGGGGATCTTCCTGACCCAGGGATTAAGACCCAGGTCTCCTGCACTGCAGGCAGGTTCTTTACCGTCTGAGCCATAGGGAAGCCCATTTCGGGATGCTACTCACAACCATGCTATGAATTTGTTAATAAACGTGATTCCAGTATTTTAGAGGTAAGATACCATGGTGTGGTCTGAACCGTTATCATTTTCAAATGTTTATGCTACATAAGGTTTTAGAGCTTTAAAGAGTACTGGAGTAGGGTGCCATTGCCTTCTCCGATAATAGGCAGAATGTGTACTTAATTGTACAGCTCCATGCATTTTTACATACACACATACACATCAAGATATAGAATATTTCCTACATCCTGAAGATTCCCTTAATGCCTTTTCCCTGTCATCTACCCCATTACCCAGGAGTAGCCAGTATTCTAACTTCTATCATTATAGATTAGTTTTTCCCTTTTTGGAATTGGATAAATGGAATCAAAACAGCTTGTACACTTTTATTTCAGGATTTTTTGGCTCAATATAATGTCTGAGATGGAGAAGGCAATGGCACCCTACTCCAGTACTCTTGCCTGGAAAATCCCATGGGCAGAGGAGCCTGGTAGGCTGCAGAGCATGGGGTCGAGAAGAGTCGGACACGACTGAGCGACTTCACTTTCACTTTTCCCTTTCATGCATTGGAGAAGGAAATGGCAACCCCCTCCAGTGTTCTTGCCCGGAGAATCCCAGGGATGGGGGAACCTGGTGGGCCGCCGTCTATGGGGTCACACAGAGTCAGACATGACTGAAGCGACTTAGCAGCAGCACCAGCAGCAATGTCTGAGAGATCTGTTCATCTTTTGCATGTATTAATAGTTCTTTTATTAAAAAATTGCTATTTAGTATTCTGTTGTGTAATTATACCTTAATT
Source organism: Bos taurus (assembly GCF_002263795.3). NCBI lineage: Eukaryota > Metazoa > Chordata > Mammalia > Artiodactyla > Bovidae > Bos > Bos taurus. The sequence goes on from NC_037342.1 coordinate 73,850,716, forward strand.
TACTTACTCATTCTCTCGTAGTTTAATATTTGCACAACTGTGCATCAATAAAGCTACCATGGACATTGTTTTGATAGACATGATGTTTTTATTACCTCTTGGAAATTGTTAGGTCATAGGTAGGCACATTTATTTCTGGACGTAATGCAAAGTCATTTTTCCAAAATGATTGTGTCAATTTATAGTGCCACCAGCATTGTATGAGAGTTGTAGTTGCTTTACATCCTCGTCAGCCCTTAGAAGTGCAGTTTTTTTATTTTTAGCTTTGTGCTGGGTATTCATTCCTAATATTGAACCACTGGTAACTGCTCCATCTTTTACATCAAAAGTATAGTTGACCCGTCAGCAGCACGGTCGGTTAGGGTCACGGACCCTCCATGCAGTTCAAAATCAAAGTATAACCTGACAGTTGGCTCTCAGTATCTTGAAATTTTGCTTCTGAGGTTTCATATCTGTGGATTCAACCAACCTTGGATCGTGTAGTACTGTACTATGTATTTACTGGAAAAAATTCGCATATACATGGACCCTTGGTGTTCAAAGCCATGTGGTTCAAGGGTCAGCTATATCACACAGGCCCTTTTGTGTCTAATTGGTGGGTCTTAACTATGATCAGTTTTACATCGTGATTCTGAAACTAAACTGTTACTTTTTTCTTCTCTCAGTTGTCACAGGTAGTACTGATGGAATTGGAAAATCATATGCAGAAAAGGTAAGTAATTTTCAAGACTTCTTTTGGTATAAAAATATAAGAACAAATATAGAATGCTCTCTTACAGTAATTTTGATTTTGAAGTTAAAAGCACCAATAGAGCATTATACAATATAATAGAGGTACTTTGTTTCCACCTTGTTAGCAACACTATGCTTAAACACAACTTTAAAACAACTTTTGGGGCATAATGTGTGTAAAACGTTTTGTCCTGGTTAGTTGGAATTGTGAACATTTTAGTGTAATTTTATTTTATATTGTGTAACTATGGACCATTCTCAGTCTTTAAAGTTAATTGCTTTGGATTATTTTCCAAAAGGTAGATAAAATATTAGAGAGTGATTAAATCTGCAGACTAGCCCATGGTATCGTTTTCACAAGAAGGACTGTGACTGACAGATATTGACAGACACCCTCAGAGGATTCCAGTTGTCTGTAATGTAACCCAAGGGGAGGACATCATAATAGTTCGAACAAAACTGTACAGGCCAGAAGCATTGGCCATGCTGTTAAGGCATGCAGTCCTGGTTCCACAGAGGCACCGATATCCTGAGATATTGTCTGATTGTGGTGGAGATCCTGGTCAATCCATTGACTCTCTCATTTATCCTTTCAAAAGCGTTTTTTTAAAAAAATCCTTTGGTTTCTCAGCCTTCTGTTTTTAATGCAAAATCTACAGAAAAGTTTCAAGAAGAATATAGCAAGCACTCATACACCTTTCATCAGGATTCACCAGTTGTTAACATTTTGCCGTTTCACTTTATCATTGTAATTTGGTGGGATCATTTGGGACTTACAGACATTGTAACAACTCACCCTTAAAGATTTCAGCATGAAGCTTCTGAAAACTAGAATGTTCACTCTTGTAACTACAGTCCAGTGATCACACATGGGATAGGAAATTTAACTTGACACCATACTACTGTACAATATACACTCCATATGCAAGTTTCCCCGTTATCCCAATAGTGCCTTTTATAGAGCTTTTTGTATTCCAGAATCCATTTAAAGATTATGCGTTGCATCTAGATGTCATATTTCTTGACAAGGAGAGCTCCCTAGCGCCCTTCCTCGCAGCCCCCTCCCCGCCCCAGCCAGCTTTTTTGCCTTTTTTCTTTTATAACAGTGGCATTTTGGAAAAAATCCAGGCCCGTTGTTTTGTAGATTACTCAGTTGGATTTGTCTGATTGTTTCCTCGTGATTGTGTACGTGTGTGCTCAGTTGCTCAGTTCCTCATGATGCGGTTCAAGTTAAATTTTTTTAGCAGAAATGCTGCACAGGTGATAAACATTTTTTAGCAGGAATGTTACACAGGTGGTACTGTATTCTTTTGAGTTTATCTTATCAGGAGCCACAAGAAGTCCATTCGTTCCTTTATTGATTATGTTGAGATAAATCATGTATTAAGATGCTCTCTACCATAATTTTCTATTATAAAAGTACCTTTTCCCCCTTTGTAGTTAATGAGGAATCTGTAGGATGATTCTTTGTATGCATACCTCATTTCTCAACAATCTTCCACCGCAGCATCTGTTGCTGATTTTTGCCTAGTTATCACTAGGGTAGTTTTAAAATGGTGATTTTTAAATGGTATCTTTCCTTTTACAATTATATTAGATGCCGTTTTTCTATAGATAGGATCTTTTCCTTGTTCTTCCTCTCTCCATTAATTAAAAAAAAAAAAGAACTCTCGGTATATATTCATGGGGTTTTTTTTATAGTGTTTTTATAAGAGATTAATTCAGCAAGTTATTACCAATCTTAATTATTTTTTATAAAAAAATGTTCCATATCTTCTCATTTGCTATACCACTTTTTTACTTAATAAAAGCTGACTTTAGGATTTAGGACTGGAAAATTAGTTTACTAAATCATTTATAGTTCAAAGCACATAATTTATTCTCATTTATATACTGTCTGTAGTAGTTCACTAAAAATTCTGTGTATATCAGTGTTTTTTCTTCTGCCCCTATATTTATGGGTGTCTGGGGGTAGAAACCACGTTCCTGAAAATCTTATTCATTTTGTGCAGTACTTATACAGCGCTGGGGAAGTACACGGAAGGTACTCCTCAGGAAATGCTTTATTAAGTCATCCAATTAACTGTCTTAGTTTGCCTTTGTAGTCCATAAAGTATAGTATTTAAATAAAAACTTTAAAATTGATTCTATTTTTATGCATCCCCAACATTTTAACTGTGGTTTCCTTTGCCAGTTCTACAGTCTTCATCTACCCAGTCTAAGACAAAAACTTTTAAAGCTAATTTTTAAATTAAAGAAGTAATAGATACTTATGATTAAAAAAATTAAGTATGGACAGGTACAAAATAAAAGTCTTCCTTTTTCTAAAACCCATTGACTTTTATACACTGCTTGACTGAGAAAGATAGTTCTTTGGGGAATCTTTTTGTAAAGTCTTCATTTTGGTTTGCCCATTCATTACACTCGGGGTTGTATTTGTTTCTTAACTTGAATTATCTGTGGGTCAGATTTTCTTAAAATGAGACTATATCTAATTTACATTTTAAAGTGAAACACACAGATGTGATTCAGCTGTTCAGTGTCTTCTTTTATTGTTTCAGTTAGCAGAGCGTGGAATGAAAATTGTCCTTATCAGCAGATCACAGGACAAACTGAACCAGGTTTCCAGTGAGATAAGTAAGTCTTCACATCACCCTTCCCCTTATATACCCTTCACAAAAGGAGTACAGGTAGCCTAAATTTAATGTTTTCAAGCAGATATCTAGCATTAACATATTTATTTATGGTTCATAAAGCTTCTTTTTTTGTTTTGTTTTTTTTTGTTTTATTTTTTTGCTGTTAATGGGGTGTTTCAAAGGTGGATCGATTTTTTTCAAATTAATGTAGTACCATTATAAGTTGCTTAAAATGTATTTTACTGACTCATTTAAGTTCTTTTGTGAAGAATCAGATTCTCTGATTATGTTCTCCTTAAACATCTGCATTCTTTTTCTGTTGCTCCTTTTAATTATTCTAACATTTTTGTTTTTTTGCTCTTTGACTTCAATGTCTTTATTTACTGGCCATGCGATGTGGCATGTGGGGTCTTAGTTCCCCAACCAGGGGTGGAACCTGCACCCCCTGCAGTGGAAGTACAGAGTCTTAACCACTGGACCACCAAGGAAGTCCCTGACTTCACTGTCTTTAAATGTATATCATATACGACTGAGGAAAAATGCAAAAGGCTAGCATATATACACGTGAGAGAGAAACTATTTTGGACTTTTTTCTTAGACAACTGTGCTTGAGACCTAAATTATAATATGGCAAAAACTCTTTTCATCTGACATCTCGTTAACCAACCAGATGGTTAAACCAATGCTGTGCATTTCCTTGGTACAATGTGTTAACTCATCTTCCTAATATGCTGTTTGTGGCTGGTAGGCTTCTCAGTATAATGCTTGTGTACTTTTATTCCTATGGGTCTAATGGTTTACCTGTTAACAGTCAGTTTTATTTGTTTTTAGACTGATGCCGGGTGCATTTGTTATTAAGCATTCTGTACACTGATGAGTTACTAGTGTAAAAGGGTGAGCACGATAACCAAGTTGAATGCTCTGAAAAAAAGTGAGAAAAGCAAGTTCTTTTAGAAATTGCCTGTTAACTTAGGGGAAAACAAGAAAAATGCAAACTATTGGGGGAAAAACGGTTTGGACTGTTTCATATGTGTTGAAGTTTTTGCTGCATTAAGAACTGAAACTGCAATTATAGATAATGCGTTCTGGGTGTGGGGGTGTTGTATATGTAAGAAAGACTGGAATTCCAGACTGCAGATCTAAATTCAGATAAGGACTTGGTCCCCTACACAGAGAATTGGTGAATGAATTGTACTTACTCATGGTGTAAGTAATTTATAACTTACATTTAGAACCCATCAAAATGGTTATGTGTGCTTATCATTTTCTAGAATTCCTTGCTTTAACTGACTTCTCTGAGTATCCAGCTAAAAAACTGCCCTAATTCTTTCAGAAGAGAAAAGATTTCTACTGTATTTTTCTGTTTTCCCAGCTTTATTGAGATATAATTGACATATAACATTATGTAAGTTTGTATATACCATATTATTATTAACATTGCTGTCTACTACTAACATTTATGTAGTATGTTATTATTTATTTATTCTCTCACATGTATTATCCTCTTTGATCCTTCAAGCAACCTTGTGAGGTGTATATTTTGTTATTATTTCTACTCAGACCATAGCTGGTCCTTTTGGACAAATTACACGTTGAGACACTTTTGGTGAAAAACAGATCTTTGTAATATAAAGTATATTAAAAAAATTTTAAAGCCCTGTTGAGGGCACAGATCTTTGCAAAAGTGAGATATCCAATACGTCTTTGGTATTTAAGGATTTTAACTTTCAAAGTTTCAACCGTGTAAATGCAACCTTGAAGGTCCAAGACATACAGAATCTTGCAGTTTTGCTGAGGTGTGAATTGGAATTGAGGCGTGCTCCTGTGACACTAAGGAGCTGGAGGTAGTTACTTCATGCAGTAGGTGATGTCAACATACTGCCTGGATCTTAGTGCTGCTTCTTACTTAGTCACTTGTAGTTAACTGTGTGTAATAACTCTTACAGTGATAAAACATTGTGTGTATGTTTGTGGGGAGTGTATGTAAACCTGTTAGTGAAAGCACTTAGTAGTTGCTAGAAATAAACGTTCACAGGCTGAAAATAGAAGCTTTTGATTAAACGGAACATTGAATTTTGAAATGCTATACTATGAATGACTCCACCCTCTATTTGACACAGAAGCAAGAAAAGCTTTCTCATGACACTCACAGCAAGTGCTCCAGGCTGTACAAAAGTTGCCCCATGAGTCAGAAGATATACTTTAATGGCATTTGAGAATTTTGTTAACTTGTGATATGAGGTGACACCTGACTGTGGGCAGAAATGTGATTCTGGAAAAAGGCAGGATCCTGTTCAAACATTTTTCATGCAGAAACAGATTGTGAAGGCACTGAAATGACCTTTATTGTGAGCAAAAAATTTTTTTTTAGTTCTTGAAAATTTTGAAAAATATTTTTCTGGGCATAATATAAATTTACTGGGAGAGGTGATATCAACAAACCAGGTCATCTGTTCTAGGCTGAAAAAATAAATACACAGAGGAGATTTATAAGTTTGTACAAGTTTTCAACTCAGATGTAAATCATCTGTGAGGGGATCATATTTTCCCGAACGTATGTATTCCAGAAGAAGGAAGGCCCAGAATTTAATGTTGGCAAAGACAGACTGACTCTGTTTATGCCTTCAGCAGATCTGTATTGAATGCCTGTGTACCAGGTATATGTTAGGCAGTCAGGATACAGTAGTGAACAAGGTATATGCAGTCGTTGTGCTCGTGGAATGATACGTAAGTGGAGGATACAGAAAAAAAATAGGAAAAAATAATAAAACCCATAAAAGACAAATAATTGCAGTTTGTGGTAAGCACCATAAAGGAAATAAATAAGGGGCTGGAGAAAGAAAATAGGGAGTTCTTACATTGTAGCAACACAGTGAATTTTATGACTGGCAGACTAATAAAGGGCTACACTACTGACCTCTTGCCCATATAATAAGCAGGTTGGTGCTTCACTGAAGAAATATCTGCTGGGCCCTCTTGGGGGTGTGGTGGTGGAGGGATTGTGTGTGGAAATTGCCATTATAGATCACTCCAACATTTCTACTTCCTTAAACCTTTGGATTCTTGACTCTACATTATGCCATGAGAAGTTGTGGCCTCTGTAGTTCAGATGGTAAAGAATCTGCCTGCCATGCAGGAGACCAGGGTTTGATCCCTGGGTCGGGAAGATCCTCTGGAGAAGGGAATGGCAATCCACTCCAGTATTCTTGCCTGGAGAATCCCATGGACAGAGGAGCTTGGCAGGCTACAGTTCATGGGATCACAAAGAGTTGGACACAACTGAGCAACTAACACTACTACTACTACTATTTTATTAGCTGAGCTATTTAAAATCTTAAAAGATGATGCTGTTAAAGTGCTGCCCTCAGTATATCAGCAAATTTGGAAAACTCAGCAGTGGCCACAGGACTGGAAAAGGTCAGTTTTCATTCCAGTCCCAAAGAAGGGCAATGGCAAAGAATGTTGAGACTCCATGTAATTGTGCTCATTTCACATGCTAGCAAGGTAATGCTCAAATCCATTAAGCTAGGCTTCAGCAGTACATGAACTGAGAATTTCCAGATGTACAAGCTGGGTTTCTAAGAGACAGAAAAACCAGAGATCAAATTGCTAACTTTCCTTGGATCATGGAGAAAGCAAGGGAGTTCCAGAAAAACATCTCCTTCTGCTTCATTGACTACAAGAAAGCCTTTGACTGTGTGCATCATAACAAACTGTAGAATCTTCTTAATGAAATGGGACTATCAGACCACTTTACCTATCTCTTTAAAAACCTGTATGCAGGACAAGAAGCAACAATTAGAACCTTACATGGTACAACTGACTGGTTCAAAACTGGGAGAGGAGTATGACAAGGCTGTATATTGTCACCCTGCTTATTTAACTTCTATGCAGAGCACATCATGCGAAATGCCAGGCTGGATGAATCACAAGCTGGAATCAAGATTGCTGGGAGAAATGTCAGTAACCTCAGATATGTAGATGATATCACTCTAAAGGCAGAAAGTAAAGAGGAACTAAAGAGCCTCTTGATGAGGGTGAAAGAGGAAAGTGAAAAAGCTGTCTTAAAACTCAACATTCAAAAAACTAAGATCATGGCATCAGTTTCCTTCACTTCATGGCAAATAGAAGGGGGAAAATTGGAAACAGTGACAGATTTTATTTTCTTGGGCTCTAAAATCACTGCAGACAGTGACTGCAGCCTTAAAATTAAAAGATGCTTGCTCTTTGGGAGGAAAGCCATGACAAACCAAGACAGCATATTAAAAAGCAGAGACATCACTTTGCCGACAAAAGTCCATATAGTCAAAGCTATGGTTTTTCAACTGGTCATGTATGGATGTGAGAGCCAACCACAAAGAAGGCTGAGTGCTGAAGAACTGATGCTTTTGAATTGTGGTGTTGGGAGAAGACTCTGAGGATCCTTTGGACAGCAAGATCAAACCCGTCAATCCTAAAGAAAATCATCCCTGAATATTCATTGGAAGGACTGATGCTGAAGCTGAAGTTCCAATACTTTGGCTACCTGATGCCAAGAGCTGGCTAACTGGAAAAGAAGATTGAGGGCAGAAGGAGAAGGGGCGACAGAGGATGAGATGGTTGGATGACGTCACCGACTCGATGGATGTGAGTTTGAGCAAACTCCCGGAGAGAGTGGAGGACAGAGGAGCCTGGTGTGTTGCAGTTCACGTGAGAGCAAAGAGTTGGATACAACTTAGCAGCTGAACAACAACAGCAATGTTATTAAATGTGGACCATCATGGAGTCAAAGTTAACTCTTACAGCTCTTTTCAGCTGTAGAAACTAACCTTTATATCCTGAGTCTTTCACAAGTGATTCATATAACCAATCCCTGGGTTGGGACAATCCCCTGGAGAAAGGAATGGCTACCCACTCCAGTGTTTTTGCCTGGGAAATCCCATGGACAGAGGAGCCTAATGGACTATAGTCCTTGGGGTTCCAAGAGTCGGACATGACTTAGCAACTAAACTACCACCAGTCTGGTGCTACATTTTGTTTTCCTTAGTCTAATACCCATAGAATCTGTTCACACCCAGATTTTTCCAGATCTCTACCAATACATTTTTCCATATTTCTACCAATACATACCAGATCTATACCAAATGTATATTAAAAAAAAAAAAACTTGACAGTTATTTTTGTGTATAAGTTTTGCTTTGTGGATTAGACTTTGTACTTGTGCTCCCAGAGAATTTCAGTATCTAACCCTGTTATGGAGAAGGCAATGGCACCCCACTCCAGTACTCTTGCCTGGAAAATCCCATGGACAGAGGAGCCTGGTAGGCTGCAGTCCATGGGGTCACTGGGAGTCGGACATGACTGAGCGACTTCACTTTCACTTTTCACTTTCACGCATTGGAGAAGGAAATGGCAACCCACTCCAGTGTTCTTGCCTGGAGAATCCCAGGGACGGGGGAGCCTGGTGGGCTGCCATCTATGGGGTCTCACAGAGTCGGACACGACTGAAGGAATTGCTGGGTCATAACACAGTTCTGTTTTCAGTGTTTTGAGAATCCCACATTCTGTTTTCCACAGTGACTGTGCCAGTTTACATTCCCACCTATAGTTTAGGAGTGCTCCCTCTTCTCCACATCCCCACCAACATTTGTTACTTGTGTTCTTTTTGATGATCACCATTCTGACAGGTATGAGATGATGTCTCCATGTGATTTTGATTTGCTTTTCCAGTCTTTGTAGTCACTGTTTCTTCCGAACTGAAAGGTCTGTGCCAAGGAGCTGCTAGGTCTCTTAAGGCACTTCTTCAGTAGATACTTGAACGATGGGCAACCACCATTAATAGTGATGCTGCTGCATGAAATCAAGCCAACATAAAAGTGTCTTGAGGTCTGTATTTTGGGCTTCCACTCCTGATTCCAATTTCTGTACAAGCCAGAGTTCAGTCAGGAAACAGAAGTCAAGCAGGTTTGTTTAACTAGGCTAGCTTGTCTCTCTTCATGCTCACGCTCAGTCGTGTCCGACTCTGTGACCCCATGGACTACAGCCCACCAGGCTCCTCTGTCCGTGGGATTTCCCAGGCAAGAATACTGGTTGTTGTTTAGTCGCTCAGTCGTGTCCGACTCTTGCAATTCCATGGACTGTGATCCACCAGGTTCCTCTGTCCATGGGATTTCCCAGGCAAGAATACTGGAGTGGGTTGCCATTTCCTCCTCCAGGGGATCTTCTCGACCTAGGGATCGAACCCTTGTCTCCTGCGTTGCAGGTGGATTCTTTACCACTGAGCCATTGGGGAAGCCCTCTCTCTCCAGCTTTTAAACTCAATCCAGTGGGTAAACTCATCCTTCTTTCTTCCTTGTCTCACTGGAGAAGTCTTTCCTGAAGACAGGAAAGGAGGAGACTGAAAAAGAAACCAAGTGGAGAGAAATAGGGCCCCTCTCACCATCTAACTCTCTACTGTTATTATGTAAATTTGGGGATTCTGTGCCTTGAGATGTAATTGCTTGTGTACGTGGAGGACAGCCTACTCATCAAAGCTCTTCAGAAAAAAATTTTAAAGGATTATATATAATATTGTAGGGAACTAAATATTTCACCAGCAGTGGTTAAATGCTTTCCCAGGATTGACTGCTTTGATGAAATTATAGTTCTTTGTAAGGATACCTGTCACTTGTTGAATTAAGTCAAGCTGAAAGTCATCACACATATAATAAGCTTATTTTATTATCATTATTAGCCAGGATTATGAATATATTAAGTATTTTTATTGATTTTGATTTGTCAAAGAAAAAAGACTCCTGAATAAATGTCAAACTCTGAGTTGAGTTGTGCTTTACTTGCAATAAAGCACAGTGCAAGAGAGACTGGCTTTCAGAGCAACCTAATGGTTCATAGAATATAGAGAAGGAAATGTTAATAGTTCATGTTATTATGCAGCAGTCGATAATTCTCATTGCATACAGTTTAATCAACTTTGATTTCAAAAGACATTTCTGTCTTTTGATTAAAGAAAGTAAAGAAAGTGAAGTCGCTCAGTTGTGTCCAACTCGTGGCGACCCCATGGACTGTAGCTTGCCAGGCTCCTTCTGTTCATGGGACTTTCCAGGCAAAAATACTGGAGTGGGTTGCCATTCCCTTCTCCAGGGGATCTTCCCAACCCAGGGATTGAACCCGGGTCACCTGCATTGCAGGCAGACTCCTTACCGTCTGAGTCACCACAAATATGATGTCTCTTGTGTGTGACTTATGTCAGGGTGAAAACCTTTAAGATGGTCCCAAAATTTCATGACTTTATTTCTTCAAATGTAAAGCTTTTAGAAAACTTACTGGTAAATCTTCCTGGTAAATAGTCGACAGAGGAATAGGTTAAGGTGAACAATATCAGTTTCACTTTTTTAATCTTTAACTATGATCGTATCTGTGCAGTTAAAGTGCAGATTTGACCCAACATGTTGGACCCATGTTTTTTTGATGTGCCATCAGTATTGTTCAGAGAAGGCAATGGCACCCCATTCCAGTGCTCTTGCCTGGAAAATCCCATGGGCAGAGGAGCCTGGTAGGCTGCAGTCCATGGGGTCACTAAGAGTCAGACACGACTGACTGACTTCACTTTGACTTTTCACTTTCATGCATTGGAGAAGGAAATGGCAACCCACTCCAGTGTTCTTGCCTGGAGAATCCCAGGGACGGGGGAGCCTGGTGGGCTGCCGTCTATGGGGTCACACAGAGTCGGACACGACTGAAGCGACTTAGCAGTAGCAGCAAGGAATATAAAACATTCTTGAACACATAAAGATCTTTTTGTTTTATCTTTAATAAAGCTAGAACTGTATGATTGTAGGAATAGAGTTAATCTCATGTATCCCCTAGAGTCACATATCTCTTTTATCACTTCTCTAGTACCAAAAATATCTTTATTGCCCTTTGAGTTCACCTATTTCAAGGTCATAAGCCATCAGGAACCAAGAAGACCGTCCAGTATGCCTCTACCAATTTTGCCTATTGGTAAGATCATATTACCTATGGTCTTACTCCAAGTTCCCCAAGTAACTCAGTGCTGTTGGTCTTCAGAAAGCGACATTCTGTGCTCCCTGTAAGACTCCCTTCAAGTCATAGAGGAGGTACCAGGATGGTTTACTGGGAGGTCTTTGAAACTTTGTTTCCCCATACGGGAATGTAATCCTTGTTCCTTCCTTGTGGGTTTGTCATACCTAATTAAGTGAGATGTACTGTTAAATGAAACATTTCTGGCATGGATAGTTATAAATTTGTTTTAATCTAATTTATATCCTGGTAGGAGAAAGGTAGATTCCTCCTGAGCCTATGCAAATAATTACATCACCATGTAAAGTAAAAGGACTCAGGACCTCACTAGTGGTCCAGTGACTGGGACTCCATCATGCTCCCAAGGCAGGGGACCTGGGATTGATCCTTGGTCAGGGAACTGGGTCCCACATGCAGCAACTCGGGACCCATGTTCCACAATGAAGGTAGAATATCCTGCTTGTTGCAACCAAATAAATATTAAAAAAAAAAAAAAAACTCAGTAAAGACATGTGTAATACTTGACCTTTGTTCTGATTATTTTGCAGGCAAGGCCAATGAGTATGTGTTGTATTTTCTATACGATTCCCATCTTTAAATTGACCTAACAAATCACTAGTTTATATTCAAGTTACTATTGCCACATAACAAACTACCCAAACTTACAAGTGTAAAATAGCCATTTGAGATGCTCACAAATTGTGCTAGTCAGGAATTTTGCCAAGACTCAGGGAACAGTTCTTTTATGCATCAGGGCATCATTGAGGTCACTCAGTGATAACTCAGTTGTCTGGTCTGGAAGATCTGAGATGGCTTCTCACAGTTTGCTGCCATGGCAGGATGTGACCGAAGACTAGACATGGCTGGGACTGTTGACTTCAGTGCCTCCATGTAGCTTCTCCAGCATGTTCATCTCACGGGAGTTGGATTTCTTACATGGTAGCCATCTTTCTCCAGAGTGCATGTCCTAAGAGAACTAGGCGGAAGCTGATGTCTTTTTGGAGACCTACTCTCATAATTCATACGGTGTTACTTTTGCTGCACTGTGTTGCTCAAAGCGATAGTGGGCCGTCTCAGATTTAACCCAGGAGGAAAAGATGCCGCGTCTTAGTGGGGGAGTGACGTGGTAACTTTGGAGAACATGTGGGAAGGGAGATATTTTTTGAAAATAAAATCTTGATTTGGAAAATACAGTCTGCCACATTTTATAAGCTATATGAAGATTTCTCAGAGAATTATTTTTTTTTTCCCCTGAATCCAGAGGGCTTGGTCGGAGCAATATATCAAAGAGTGTTTCATTTCAGTATGCCCAAGTATAGCCAGACACCATGAGAATTAGTGAGAAAGGGAGAAAGAGGTTTTGTCAAAACCAATTAAATTTCCCTCATGGGTTCCATTCAACCTTGCAAAATTAATTCTTTTTCTGCTGGATCTTGGGTTAGCAGCCTGGTTTTACAAGGTGTCTGATTTTTGAGTAAAACAGAGTCTTACAAATACTGACTTAGGTCCCTGGTACATTCTGTCTAAGAGTCTGCTCTTGGTGGTGCTGTGGGGTTACACTGGACAGGAAGCCTGATCCACGAGTCCACAATTGTCAAGGCTTTATTGTTTGAATGTTTCATCCTAGAGACCCAGTTTTTTCACCTCCAGCTTATGGCTTGGCCTTTCAGCATTCTTGAAGGAAAAGTAGAAACCACCTGTTAATAAGACTGATGGTCTCTGGTTAATTTATTACAGCAGTTAACAGTGTCAGAATGGAATCCCCTATTGGAGTATAATATACAGCCACTTAATGATTCAGTCAGTGATTATCCTGAGGGCATGAGCCTTATGATGGACACTAAAGGCATTGGTAAATAAATCTCCAGGGACCTTTATAAAGTGTGTTTTAAACCTGTCACCAATTAATAAGAGTATTTAATATTTAGAAATCATATTGTTTGCATTGTTGTGCCAGTCCTTTTCACAAGATCTTGAATATGTTCTGTCTACCCTGGGAAATGTACAAGTGTTGAGCCATACTCATTATTAGTTACTTCATGGATCTGCCCATATTATGGGTTTAGTAAACAGGGCAACTCTTATTTAGAGTTAAGCTAAATCAAAGATACAGAGTATAATATATCTAGTTCTTCCTAATAGCCCCCTTGCTCAATAGTGCTGCCCAGTGGCTATCTGGGAAACACCAGAGATAGTTTGGATATAAAATATATCTTAAATAATTTTATTATTTTTAATTTGAGGCTTATGTTTACACAGGCAGTATCATGAAGAGTTGCCAGGAGACTAGTGATTACAGCAAAATATAAGCATAAGCCATAGGTGCCCAAGACAAGAAATGATTACTGTCCTGGTTTGGAGTGACAGTAATTCAAATAAAGCATAGCTGCAAGAAATAGTAATTATGAAATCTGGCCTTCTCAGAAGCAAGAAACTTTTGTTAAAAAAATGTTTCAAGGGCACAACAAAAGTCAACACAAAAACTCAAAAAGTTAACTGGTTGTTCGGAATTAAGAGTGTTCTGGGTAGATAAGGAACCTGGCCAGGTTAGGAACTGAAGGCACGGAATAGCTTGTTTTTAGAGTCTTCTTCAGTGGCACCCCACTCCAGTACTCTTGCCTGGAAAGTCCCATGGACGGAGAAGCCTGGTAGGCTGCAGTCCATGGGGTCACTAAGAGTCAGACACAACTGAGCAACTTCACTTTCACTTTTCACTTTCACGCATTGGAGAAGGAAATGGCAACCCACTCCAGTGTTCTTGCCTGGAGAATCCCAGGGACGGGGGAGCCTGGTGGGCTGCCGTCTATGGGGTCGAACAAAGTCGGACACGACTGAAGCAACTTAGCAGCAGCAGCAGCAGCAGCAGCAGCAGCAGAGTCTTCTTATAAAGAGAAGATTATATTATCAAAGATCAAGTTTCTTTGCAACAAGTGGTTTCTGATGGCTTAATTCATAAGCTTTCCTTGTAGATTTTAATATGTTTTATAAGCCCATTTATATATAGGTATGTGTGTATATGCATATATATTTAGATGACAAATTAACAGTTTCACTTATAACTTAGAATGTATTAACTGTATTCTCTTAGTAGAAGATGATGCACATAACCACACTGAACTTGATATCCTAATTAGAGTTTTTTTTAGGGATTTTAGTATTCAGAAATTGGCCAGTTAACCAAACATTCCTCATTATTTAACTCACCATGATACTAGTATAGTATCTTAAGGCCAATTAAGAGTTTTAGAGGTTTATTTCCAATGACATTACAGAGCAATACAATCATTTTTTGACACCAGGTTCGTCAGAGATGGCGTTTGAAAGTTTTACACAGGAGACAGGAAGAGTGATTAAGATAAGATGATTTGCAGCATTGTCTGTAATGTAGAAGAGCTAATAACCCTTTAATAAAGACATCAGTTTTCATGACTTTAAATTGTGTATGGAAACAGTGATAATGCATCTAACTGGTAAAAGCTGGGTAGAAAATTTAAAAGCTAAAAGAATGAAATGTTACAGTGCATTATTTTTTGTACTGTGATATGATTAGCAAGAAGACGTATTTTAAAAAACCAGTTCTAATTTGGCCAAGTATTTACCTTAATTAGAGGTTTACGGAGAAGTTGGGTTCTTACCAATTATTACAAATATTTCATATTTTAAGTTTATATTAGTACAGTTTTAAATAACTATTAGTTGCCAGTCAAATGTCTGCTGTTTATCCCTCACTCTTTTCCTAGGACTTCAGTTATAGTATATTAAACTGACTGAAGTGGTCCCGCAACTCACTCATAGTGTGCTCTTTCGTCTTTTTTCAATCTCTTTTCTCTCTGTATTTCATTTTGGATGGTGTCTCTTGCTTTATCTGTACATTTACTAACCTTTTTTCTGCAGCGTCTGATCTGCTGTTAATCCTATTAGTGTATATTTTTTTATCCAGAAATTGTGTTTTTCTCTCTATATAAAAATTTAGATCTTTTTTAATATCTTCCTTATCTCTTTTTAAAATAGTCACCCTCTAATTTCTAGAATGTGAAGATTACAGCATGTTCTCCCTCTCTTGAGAGAGAACAACACGGGTTTGAAGTGCTCAATGTGTACTACATGATCTGTAGATGCGCACATGCAGATGTGGAGTGCTCCTGTAAAGTCATATGTTGATTGTCAACTGCGCAGGCGGGTCAGTGCCCTGACTTCCGAGTTGTTGAAGGATCCACTACATATATATATATATATATATATGTGTGTGTGTGTGTATATATATATATATATAAAATCTTTCTTACTGTTGCTCTCACTCACTTTTTCTCTTCACTCTGCTAACTCTACAGACTCTGTATTTCCCAAGTGCTCAAGTCTGTTTCCTTAGTTCAGGGGACACTGCTGGTATCTATGTGAGTTCTCTTTCATTCCAGTCCAGGAAACCTAACTGGGCAGTAAGCTAGGGCAACCGTAAGGGTCACCTTATTTATTTCCCTTTTATTAGGTATTCCTCTCCTGAACTGCCTATTGTCCAGTGTCTAAAAACCATTGTTTCATATATTTTATCATTTTTTTTAAGTGGTGGAGTAAATCTGGTTTTTGTTACACCATCATGGCTATAAGCAGAAGATCCCCTCCCCATTTCCCCCCCTACCATTATAGATTTTCTGGTAAGCATAATTACTATCTTTGCAGATGTCTATAAATGTTTGGTCTATATTAAACTTTGAAGAGAAAAAAGGACTCAGTTCTTTTGCAAATGTTTGCATGGGGCCTGGCATAACTTAAGGCGGGTATTGCGTCCACTTAGCAAGTATTGTTTTGTTGGCTGAAGAGTCATTATGAAACCTCATCATATTCTTAATATTGCACAGAAAGATGCTTTTGACATTTAGCTGACGTTCCAATTATGGCACAAGTGTTTTTCTAAGCTAATGCAGGATCATGTTCTAAAGCTGTCCAACTAACAATTTCACCAAATGTAGCTGATTTCAACTTCATTACTGTTTGTTACCAATCGTTTACTCCAGCAGAGAACAACATCTGTAATATGGGTGGATATTTTGTTAGAAATGTAGCATACCTACCAATTAGTTGGCTCTGCCAAATTAGCATGTGTTGGTCTGCATCTCCAATTAAGGCAGCTGCTTGAATGTTGCTATTCTACAGCTGGCACTAGGCATGTGGGAGTGTACTGCACCATGGCCAGACACTAGCTATACCTCTTAATTAAAATATTTGCTTGTGTTTGTGTGATTTCTTTAAAACAGTAAGTGGTCTTTCCAATTGTGTTATTGATGGTTCCATGACTTTTGTATGAAACAGTTTTATTGGTTAGGGAAATGTGGGTCCAAGGTGTTCTGAAATGGCTCCCATTTAAATAGATAATTGGTGTTTCTCCTCCCACTTCTAAATTGTTAGTTGTTGTTTTAAGTGGATAATTGTAATTTGGGGTACAGCCTTCAGCTTTAATAAAAGAATTTGTAGAAAGGCATATTCTTTAAAACATAAAGTTCAGTAGACTTATATAGGGATTGCTTTCTTTTTCATCACAGAAAGAAAGTATTTTTGAAAGCTTTATGGAAAAGGTTCATTTTATCTTGATTTTTCTGGCAAATGAAGTTCTGTGTTTTCTTGTCAATTATCTATTGTTTTAATAATCTTTTTATACCATCAGTTATTAAATGTATAATTTATGTTATATGCTGATCTTTAAAATAACTACAAATCAAATTTAGAGAATCTACTGCTGTATCTAATACTGGAATCAAAAGAGGACATGAGTCCATTAAAACTGACAGGAAATTTCATAAATTTTGAATTACTTTATTCCTTTGTTATTATAAAACAATAGAATTAATGTTTTATGACATCAGTCTACTCGTAATAGAATATTGATATAGAGTCAGCTTTTATTATACATTCGTTCTGTTTAATGCTGTAGAGACGTATAAGATCTAAAATGCAATCACTTTTCAGTAGCTGATTAAAATATTAAGCCACAAATATAAATATATTCACTTTTGTGGAATACATAGAATCATGTTTAGGGTTCAGATCAGATCAGATCAGTCGCTCAGTCATGTCCGACTCTTTGCGACCCCATGAATCGCAGCACGCCAGGCCTCCCTGTCCATCACCAAATCCTGGAGTTCACTCAGACTCACGTCCATCGAGTCAGTGATGCCATCCAGCCATCTCATCCTCTGTCGTCCCCTTCTCCTCCTGCCCCCAATCCCTCCCAGCATCAGAGTCTTTTCCAATGAGTCAACTCTTCGCATGAGGTGGCCAAAGTCCTGGAGTCTCAGCTTCAGCATCATTCCTTCCAAAGAAATCCCAGGGCTGATGTCCTTCAGAATGGACTGGTTGGATCTCCTTAGGTATATGTAGTTTGAAAAGCACACTCCACACTGTTTTAAAAGGGCATCTCTGTTGATAAACAACTGATGGATTAAAATCCTCATTTTATTAATATGGAAACCAGCTCTGAGAATCTCAGCCCAGTCACAGCTAATTAATGGCAGAGGCGGACAGGGCTCAGATCTTTGGCCTCTTGCACTGTGTTTTCCATTACCCCCATGTTCTTAAATATACTTTGAATGGTGTGGCTGAGAACTGAATGATAACCTTTGGGGAGGTACGCTTCAAAAACTTAATGTCAGAATAACCTAGCATCAAGAGAAAAAACAACAGGCTAAGCTAAATTTGCATTATGACTATTTTTGAATGCAGTTGCCTATTACATTTATTATCATGGGATCATTTAAAGGATGTGTGAGCATTTTGATTGAATGGATGTATTCTTTTTCTTTAAGATAAAGCCATGTTTAACTGTGTATTTAAGGAGGACTTTGAATTAGGAAAACCCTAATGTAACTATATAAAACCGTTGATATTAAAACAAGCTTTGACTAAAAGCAAATAGTCTTCTAGTAATGTTTGAGATATTTCCTGAATAAGTAGTGAAATAAACATTCATAATTGATTGTTAGAACCATATGAGGACACCCTACTAGCTTACCCAAGGTCACATAGTAGGCAGTGTGAATATTAATTACAGACCAACTAACTGCAGGTCTGGAGAAGGCAATGGCAACCCACTTCAGTACTCTTGCCTGGGAAATCCCAGGGACAGAGGGGCCTGGTAGGCTACAGTCCATGGGGTCGCTAAGAGTCGGACACGACTGAGCGACTTCACTTTCACTTTTCACTTTCATGCATTGGAGAAGGAAATGGCAACCCACTCCAGTGTTCTTGCCTGGAGAATCCCAGGGACAGAGGAGCCTGGCAGGCTGCCGTCTATGGGGTCGCACAGAGTCGGACACAACTGACGCAACTTAGCAGCAACTGCAGGTCTCGTTCTCTTTCCACTCCTAGGTAACACTTCTCATTATTCACCCCTTTCCTCCAAGTTATCCTTTATGGTATTAATATAGATTCTCAAGGTGTCTTAAGTATAGAGAGAATCCATGTTATGGGCTTCCATTTCTGAGTGGCATGGAAGGTTCTAGAAGGCTGTTATTCATCCCTTGTGTGTCTTTAGTCGTGGTCTGTGGAGTTGGATATTGGACTTGCAGTAAGATAGGGGGTGCCCTCATGGGTGGGACTCCAGCTTTCCTTCTACTTCAGTGTTGGCCACCCTGCTTTGATGGCTTTTGTACGTGGAGTTCTGTGGACTTTTGATAAAAGGGCCTGTTGAAAGTGAAGTTTGGAAACCATTGCTGGAAACCCACACCTTCTCTGCTGTTCCTTATTGTTTCCTTCTACCAAAGGACCCAATTACTCAGCATATGTCTCTATATACTTAGACTTTTTCCTTTCCAGAGGAAGAAATGTTTTCTTCCCTAAAAGTCAACCTTTTGCTGGTATCTTGAACCCCAATCTGACATTGCTTGCTAGTACCATAAGGACTTGTTCCCATAATAAACTTCTCTGCTATCTCCAACAGGTACCTTTTAGATGAGTTTTCTTGGGCTGGTTTTTCTTTTTAAAAAATCAGTGTTTGTCACTTAGTTACATAAATCTTAATTTATGTCTTTGAAAATCCAAATGATCTGTTAACCCTAGGCCCAGCATTTCTGTAGAGCAGCTGTCAACTGAGTTGTGACCTGCTTGCCTTTAGGCGGGGACGGTCCTGTCCAGTGAGTTCCATCCCCTCTGCACGCACACAGTGCCTGCACAATGCCTCTCACACAGCTGGGAAATGTCTTGGTCCTTGAGGATGTTTTGAGTTTGCAGCCTCTATTAACCTTGACAGTCTTTCTAAGCAGCACATCTGGAGAGAAATTCTGTTTCATTTGCAGGGTGTGGTAGAACATTTGTATCACTTGGATATACCTCATCTTCAGAAAAATATACTTCTGGTATGGTATAGGTACACTTTTCTAAGTATTCTTAGGGCTTCCCCTGTGACTCAGTGGTAAAGAATCAGCCTGCAATGCAGGAGACCCAGGTTCGATCCCTGGGTAGGGAAGGTCCCCTGGAGAAGGAAATGGCAACCCACTACAGTGTTCTTGCCTGGAGAATCCCATGGACGGAGGACCCTGATAGGCTACAGTCCATGGGGTCGCAAAGAGCCAGACACGACCAAGAGACTAACACTAAAACTTTCACAGAGGTACACTTTATAAATATTCATTAATTTTGCTTTTGTCTTATAAGAGAAAAGTGAAAGTGGAAGTCGCTCAGTCGTGTCTGACTCTGCGACCACATGGACTATACAGTCAATGGAATTCTCCAGGCCAGAGTACTGGAGTACTCTGGAAAGGGTAGCCTTTCCTTTCTCCAGGGGATCTTCCCGACCCAGGAATCTAACCCAAGTCTCCCGCATTGCAGGTGGATTCTTTACCAGCTGAGCCACAAGGGAAGCCTTGTAACAGAAACATACCTATAAATATTAATACTGAAAAAAAAATATAAACTTAGGATACAGAAAAAACAGTAAAATACTCATGTACAGGTTAGTGAGTGAACACGAAGTTGAGGGAGTCACATGCTCCCACCCGATTATTACTCTTTCTTTCCTCCCCCAAAGTAACCACTGTCTTAATTTCTAATATTATCATTTAGCTTTGACTTCTTTGGACTTTCTGTACATATTTTTTTTGAGTTTCGGCTTCTTCAACTTAGCATTATGCTTGTGAGTTTTGTCTATATTTTTAAATGGAGCTATAGTTCATTTGGAGAAGGAAATGGCAACCCACTCCAGTACTCTTGCCTGGAGAATCCCATGGACGGAGGAGCCTGGTGGGCTACAGTCCATGGGGTCGCAGAGTCGGACACGACTGAGTGAATCCTTAGTATAGTTCATTTATTTTCATTCCTTTGTGAATATACCGCAGTTTAGTTGTCTGTTCCAATGGTGATGGACATCTGGGTTGTTCCTGTCGGTGATGTTACCGGGAACAATCCTGTATGTGTCTTTTTGGAGCACGTGTGCGTGTGTGTGCATTTCTGTCGCATCTCTGTTATGAATGGACTCATATTCTTGATAGCTTCTTTGGCATACACATAGCAGGGCTCTTTCTTACAGGGTCTTTGATAAAGAGATATCAAGTACATTTTTTTAAGATCATGTTGCAAACGTTATACATTAGCAGATTCAGAATTGGCACCTAAGACCTTAATTCCTTCTGTGCCATTTTCAAAACAAAACACAACAAAGTAAAAAAAATAACATTTAATGAGGCTGCAAGCTACCTCTTTATTTTTATGTCTTAACTTTTAGTACTTTTATGAATTTATATATATAATTTATATGTATTGTATATATATATATATATATATATATATTGCTGAACATCTAATCTTTTTACTGAACTGCTTTAACATTTTTCAGACTTAACAAAGATTTTATAAGTTGTTTCACCTGGCAGTTTTCTTTTGCTTGGCATGGCTCCACGTTGCCAGAAGTTGTCGTGAGGAGACTTAAAGTACACTTTAAAGATCATGTTAATGGTAGTGGAGCCTGAATATGGTAGATTACTGCGTTAAATGGGAAATCGATAGTGTAAACTCCCCCATCGCACCCCACCCCTGTTTTCTCTTAAAAGTTCATTCTTAAAAATGTTACAGAACAGATATGTGTACTCATATAAGTTCACATGGCCCTTCGTAAGCAAATCATTTATTAAAGTACATTTTGGCTTTCCCTCCTTTTCATCACCCTTTCACACAGTTAAAATATTATTAATTGAATTTTCTCTTGGCGTAACTACAAGATGATTTTTGCAAAAGGGCTTAATGTTACTTAAATCATCATTTTACACAACAGCATTGCCTCTGGGACTTTTACACAATGCAGCTGCTTTTGGTAGATGAAGAAAATCAAGTCCTACTGCACAGACTTTTAGAAATATTGATATATTTTTAAAAGCAAGTAAAATAGCCAATGTACTAGCTTGTGATCCAGTGCTAAGTCACTTCAGTCGTGTCCAACCAGTCCCTTTGTCCATGGGAGTCTCCAGGCAACAATACTGGAGTGTGATCCAGGGTTTCCTTCTGGGTCACATTCATTTCCTTCTCCAAGTGTGATCCAGTATGAATGGAGAATAAATCCATAGGAGTGGCTATTTTTTCTTGAGGAGAACAGTGCATCGTGGGAACATGGGCTGTTTCTAAATCTTTTTGTGAATGGGTTTTACGTTGTCAGATGCTTGTTTGGAGGGAAAGAAAATACTTTCAAGCCTTTTTGAAGATGTTTAAAAAAATTAAAGACTATTTTATGGAGAAGATTTTATCTTACTAGATTTAAAAATATTTTGTAGTTTTAAAAAATAAGCTTTATTCTTTAGAGGTGATTTTAGGTTCACAGCAAAATTGAGGGGAAGGTGCACAGATTTCCTGTGTACACAGAGCGTCCCATGCTGTCAAAATCCTGCACCAGAGCATTAGCATTCCTTACAGCTGATGAATCTGGGTGTTAACCCAGCATTATAACCCAAAATCTGTAGTGCAGGATAGATTTTTCATACTCTTGGAAGGAATATATTTAAATCTCAAGTTTGTTTTTGTTGTATACTGCTACAAAATGTGTCTTAGATGGCTCTGTTTGGATTCCTTGGCTTATACTCTTTTGGCTTAAAAAAAAATGGCATGGAAAGTAAAATTTTTGCTTTCCACCAGTTAAGTTTTTTAAGTTTATCTTTGTTTTCAAAAAAAATATTTTACTACATGCCTATCTTTTCTGTGTCTATATTGTTCACTGGACATAAGCTGAAAGGGATGAGTTTAGGTCTCAGGTTAGAAATGCATATGCTTCTAGAGACCAGGAAGGTAATGAAAATGAGTCAGCTGGGCTAGAATGAGGCAAGAAGGAGTGGTCAGGTCTGGAGAGCCAGAGAGTTCTGGCCCTGTGTAAAGACATTAGCTCTTGCCGAGAGTTACTATGTGGCAGTTCAAGCCTGAGGGTCCCACTATTTCTAGTTATTTTAAAAGGATTATAAAAAGAAACCAAGATATCTTAAGTAAAACTTAGCAATTTTACATCAACTTAACTCTAACTGGGGCCAGATAAAAGTGAGGAGGCCCCAACAATCTATGGGCAAGTATTTTATTTCCTTTTATCAAAGTGTTATTGGCCATTCAGGTATGGCCTAATCAAATCCCCTATGATTACACAGCGAGTGTGACGAATAGATTCAAGGGATTAGATCTAGTAGACAGAATGCCTGAAGAACTATGGACAGAGGTTCATAACATTGTTACAGGAGGCAGTGACCAAAACCATCCCAAATAAAAATGCAAGAAGACAATGTGGTTGTCTGAGGAGACTTTATAAATAGCTGAGGAAGAAGAGAATCGAAAAGCAAGGGAGAGAGGGAAAGATATACCCAACAGAATGCACAGTTCCAGAGAACAGCAAGGAGAGATTAAAAAGGCCTTCTTCAATGAACAGTGTAAAGAAATAGAGGAAAACCATAGAATGGGAAAGACTAGGGATCTCTTCAAGAAGATTGGGGATAGCAAGGGAACATTTCATGCAAGGATGGGCATGATAAAGGACAGAAATGGTAAGGACCTAACAGAAGCAGAAGAGATTAAGAAAAGGTGGTAAGAATATGCAGAAGAACTATACAAAAAAGGTCTTAATGACCTGGATAACCACAACGGTGTGGTCACTCCCTGGAGCCACACATCCAGGATTTTGAAGTCGAGTGGGCCTTAGGAAGCATTACTACAAACAAAGCTAGTGGAGGTGATGGAATTTTAGCTGAATTATTTAAAATCTTAAAAGGTGATGCTGCTATAGTTTTGCACTCAGTATGTCAGCAAATTTGGAAAACTCAGCAGTGGGCACAGGACTGGAAAAGATCAGTTTACATTCCAATCCCAAATAAGGGCCATGCCAAAGAATGTTCAAACTGTCATATAATTGTGCTCATTTCACATGCTAGGCAATGGCACCCCACTCCAGTACTCTTGCCTGGAGAATCCCATGGACGGAGGAGCCTGGTGGGCTGCAGTCCATGGGGCCGCTAAGAGTCAGACACAACTGAGTGACTTCACTTTCACTTTTCACTTTCATGCACAGGAGAAGGAAATGGCAACCCACTCCAGTGTTCTTGCCTGGAGAATCCCAGGGATGGGGGAGCCTGGTGGGCTGCCGTCTATGGGGTCACACAGAGTCAGACACGACTGAGGTGACTTAGCAGCTTAGCAGCACATGCTAGGAAGGTTGTGCTCAAAATTCTGCAAGCTAAACTTCAATGGTACATGAACCAAGAACTTTCAGACTTACAAGGTGGATTTAGAAAAGGCAGAGGAACAAGAGATCAAATTGCCAACATAGTTGGATCACAGAGAAAGCAAGGGAACTTGAGAAAAACATCTACTTCTGCTTCATTGACTATGAGAAAGCCTTTGACTTTGTGGATCACAACAAATTGGAAAATTCTTAAAGATATGGGAATACCAGACCACCTTACCTGTCTCCTGAGAAACCTGTATGGGGGTCAGGAAGCAACAGTTAGATCCTTACATGGAACAACTGACTGGTTAAAAATTGAGAAAGGATTATGACAAAGCTGTATATTGTCACTCTTTTTATTTAACTTATATGCAGAGTACATCATGTGAAATGCTGGGGTGGATGAGTCACAAGCTGGAATCAAAACTGCCGGGAGAAATAACAATCTCAGATATGCAGATGATACTACCCTAATGGTGAAAGCAAAGAGGAACTAGAGAGCCTCTTGAGGGTGAAAGAGGAGAGTGAAAAAGTTGGCTTAAACTCAACATTAAAAAAAACTAAGATCATGGCATCTGGTCCCATCACTTCATGGCAAATAGTTGGGGAAACAGTGGAAGCACTAATAGATTTTCTTTTCTTGGGTTCCAAAATCACTGTGATTGCTGACTGCAGCCAGGAAATTAGATGCTTGCTTCTTGTAAGGAAAGCTGTGACAAACCTAGACAGCATATTAAAAAGCAAAGATATCAGTTTGCTGACAAAGGTCTGTATAATCAAAGTTATGGTTTTTCCAGTAGTCTTGTATGGATGTGAGAACTGGACCATACAAATTCAGCTGAGCACTGAAGAATTGATCCTTTTGAATTGTAGTGCTGGAGAAGACTTTGAGAGCCCCTTGAACTGCAAGGAGATCAAACCAGTTAATCCTAAAGGAAATCAACCCTGGATATTTGTTGGAAGGACTGATGCTTGAAGCTGAAGCTCCTATACTTTGGCTACCTGATGCCAAGAGCCAGCTCATTGGAAAAGACTCTGGTGCTGAAAAAGACTAAAGGCAAAAGGAGAAGGGGATAACAGAGAATGAGATGGTTGGATGGCATCACCGACTCAGTGGACATGAATTTGAGCAAAGTCTGGGAGACAGTGAAGGACAGAGAAGCCTGGAATGCTGCTTGTCCATGGGGTTGCAAAAGTGGGACACAACTTAGCAACTGAACAACAGCAATTATTTCTCTGATCATTAAATGTGCTGGGGACTGTTCTCAGAGCTTTATAGAAATCAACTCATTGAATCAAGGAACACTGAAGTTGGTACTGTTGTTATCCCCATTTGAAAGGTGATATAAGTCAGATACAGAGGGGTGCCTATCTGAGGTAAGCAGAATTTAAGATGCTCCTAAAGATTCATGTACCGTAGTGCACAGACACCATAGAATCCCCTCCCCTTGAGTGTAGGCAGGACATCTTGTAACTAGGTTATATTTTATGGCAAAGGTGAAGGGAATTAGCAGATGCAAATAAGGTCTCTCATCAGTTGACTTTGAGTTCTTCTAGAGGGAGATTGAGAAATCTGTATGCAGGTCAGGAAGCAACAGTTAGAACTGGACATGGAACAACAGACTGGTTCCAAATAGGAAAAGGAGTACATCAAGGCTGTATATTGTCACCCTGCTTATTTAACTTATATGCAGACAGACTGGTTCCAAATAGGAAAAGGAGTACGTCAAGGCTGTATATTGTTACCCTGCTTATTTAACTTCAATGCAGAATACATCATGAGAAACGCTGGACTGGAAGAAACCCAAGCTGGAATCAAGATTGCCGGGAGAAATACCAATAACCTCAGATATGCAGATGACACCACCCTTATGGCAGAAAGTGAAAGGAACTAGAAAGCCTCTTGATGAAAGTGAAAGAGGAGAGTGAAAAAGTTGGCTTAAAGCTCAACATTCAGAAAACAAAGATCATGGCATCCGGTCCCATCACTTCATGGGAAATAGATGGGGGAACAGTGGAAACAGTGTCAGACTTTATTTTTGGGGGCTCCAAAATCACTGCAGATGATGACTGCAGCCATGAAATTAAAAGACGCTTACTCCTTGGAAGGAAAGTTATGACTAAAATAGACAGCATATTCAAAAGCAGAGACATTACCTTGCCAACAAAGGTCTGTCTAGTCAAGGCTATGGTTTTTCCAGTGGTCATGTATGGATGTGAGAGATGGACTGTGAAGAAGGCTGAGCACCGAAGAATTGATGCTTTTGAACTGTGGTGTTGGAGAAGACTCTTGAGAGTCCCTTGGACTGCAAGGAGATCCAACCAGTCCATTCTGAAGGAGATCAGCCCTGGGATTTCTTTGGAAGGAATGATGCTAAAGCTGAAACTCCAGTTCTTTGGCCACCTCATGTGAAGAGTTGACTCATTGGAAAAGACTCTGATGCTGGGAGGGATTTGGGGCAGGAGAAGAAGGGGACGACAGAGGATGAGATGGCATCACTGACTCGATGGACGTGAGTCTGAGTGAACTCCGGGAGTTGGTGATGCACAGGGAGGTCTGGCGTGCTGCGATTCATGAGGTTGCGAGGAGTTGGACACAACTGAGCGACTGAACTGAACTGAAAAGGAGATTATCTTTGATGGGCCTGACCTCATTAGGTGAGCTCTTTCCAAGCTGGCTCAAGCCTTCCCTGAGGTGAAGAGATTTGAAGCAGCAGAATTATTCTTTTGGCCTCGAAGAAGCAAACTGCCGTGTTATGGGGAGGACCATGTGACAGGGAATGGCAAGTGGCCTCTAGGACCAGAGAGGCCAAGTTTTACAACTGCAAGGAGCAGTGTTCTGTCCAACAGCCAGTGAGCTTGAAAGCAAAGCCTGAACCTCAGGTGAGATCACAGACTTCTGAGACTCTGAGTGGAGGACTCAGCTATACCATGCCTAGATTCTTGACCTACAGAATCTGGAGGCTGATGAATGCCTGTTGTCATTTAATGTGCACCAATAGGGAACTTGTATCTGTTCTCTGTTTCACATTGCTGAGGTCACACTGCAGATCTGGGGGGTGGATCCTGGCAGCGCAGGTACAGAGTACACCGCCCCATGTCACTAATGATCCTAAGAATGTATTTTTTAAAGCCTCCACTCTGCCCTTCATGGCCACAGGTGTATATTCTATTATGATGTTTTCATCAATCGACTTTTGTGGGCAACTCTGCAATTTATTACTCTAAGTTCTCTGTTTATCTTCCCCCGCTAAATTAAGAAGCTGTATAAATATATACATATAAAATTTATTTATGCTTGGAAATATTCTTTACATAATATATGCAAATCAGTTTTTATTAAAAAGCAGTGTTTTTTCTGTATTGTGAACTAGTGCTAACCCTAATCTCTTTGGTATGAAATTATAAAAAATGTGCATTTCAGGGTATGCAGATAAAGTATTTGCTGAAATCCCTTTGAGGTGTAGAAAGTTTATTTTCATTGATTCAAAGTTTTAAAAGATGATGGAATATTTTACAACTTGTAATTGAGTTAATGACGTTCATCCTGAACTTTCTGACCTTCAGAACTTACAGTTTATCTCGTATTTTAAAATCGTGACATGGAACTGATCATTTTTTACTTCACCCTCATGTACTTTTAAACATGTGGAACTTGCCCAAAGTAGTGCAAAGTACATGGCATGGAGTATAATCTACTGTGTGGGTGATAAAAACTCACTAGTTCTTATTGTAGGTATCAATGATTAATGGGTCTTAATTATTAAGGATTATCAAGGTTCTTAAACGAGCTGGAATCCATACCTTTTTAAAAATGTTCCATTTTGGAGTGTGCAATCAATTGACAACATTGTTTTTAATCCAGAATGCTCTATTAAATACCGAATACTGTTAACAGAACATGGTTCTGTGACCATGGATTGACTCTTGGGCGACCTGGCTCCATCTCTGGTCTCCCCTGAGGACCTTTGCCGCCTGAGACACCTGGTTGTCTGTTGCGCTTTGTGTCGGACAGATGTATTCACATCTGTGATGTTGATAATATCTGCTTTCTGTAACTTAGAGGATTATTGTAAGGATCAAACAAGATAATATACTTGAGAAGTTTCTGAATGTAAGGGGAAAGCTTAAATTTCAGTATTTGTCTTTCCCAGTATAATATGTTAATTGCTTTCTTGGGAGCTAAGTGAGAAGTATAATTACTGTTGTCTTCCCTGGTGACTCAGCAGTAAAGAATCTGCCTGCCAATGCAGGAGACACAGGTTGAATCCCTGGGTTGGGAAGATCCCCTGGAGGAGGAAATGGCAACCCACTCCAGTATTCTTGCCTGGAGAATTCCATGGACAGAGGAGCCTGGCAGGCTACAATCCATGGGGTCCCAAAGAGTCAGACACGACTGAGCGACTTTCAGTCACTAAGTCTTATTTGTTGGTGGCATTTGATAATGAGGAACAGGAGAGGATAAAAGGGAGATAAAAGATCTCTTGCTCTTCAAGGTAACTCTTCATGGCAGTGACCCTGTGGTCATTACTGAAGCTTATAAAGCAAAAAGGAAATGTTGTTACAGAAGGATATTGGCTGAGGTCCCAGTTCTGTGACTGCCAGGGGTCTGCCTGAGTTTATTACCTTTAGGATACATGAATTGATTTCCTCAAAATGGCCAGTGAGACTTCCTAAAAATTTGGTTGAAATACATATAGAGAGACATGGACTTTATTAATGATAGACACATTATGTTTTTATATTTTACATTAAATTGTATGACATTCGTCAGTTGGAAAAATTTCAAGTACTCATTTTTTGCTTAGAAATAATTGAAAAGTATAGTAAATACAAGTAAATAAAGTTTACTTCTTGAGCATTCAACATTCAGTCAGTTGTCTAATTCAGTCCATTAATTACCTGTGATACTACGATTTTATCATAGACTAGGATTGGCATGGAATTTAAACAGTGTTCTATCAGTTTAACACATTAGGAATAGAATTTCTTAGCTTCAAAAAATAGTCTCATTTTAAAAGAATTGTTGTTCAGTCATTCCCTGTCCCTCTCACCTTGCTTTTATTTTTTTCCCCCATGGCATTTATTATCAAATATGATGAATTATATTTTTGCTTGTTTCTTTCCTAGTTCCCCCTACCCTGCAATAAACTCAAAGCTCCAAGCTTTGAGGCAAGCAGATTAGTTGGGTCATGGCTAATATTCCCACATATAAAAGGCACTCAAGAAATATCTGTTGAATGAGTGAATGAATGTCTGTAGTATTAACTGCCTTATAAAGAGACTTTGGAGGATATGCTTTATTTATTTATATATTTTTTTGCTGCTGCTAAGTCGCTGTAGTCATGTCAGACTCTGTGCGACGCCATGGACAGCAGCCCACCAGGCTGCCCTGTCCCTGGGATTCTCCAGGCAAGAACACTGGAGTGGGTTGCCATTTCCTTCTCCAGTGCATGAAAGTGAAAAGTGAAAGTAAAGTCGCTCAGTCATGTCTGACTCTTAGTGACCCCATGGACCCTAGCCTACCAGGCTCCTCTGTCCTTGGGATTTTCTAGGCAAGAGTACTGGAGTGGGGTGCCGTTGCCTTCTCCGATATTTTTTTGAGGATATGCTTTATTTTTTAATTGGAGTTTATAGTTGGTTTACAATGTTGGATTAGTTTCTGCTGTACAACCAAGTGAATCAGCTATGCTGCTGCTGCTGCTAAGTCACTTCAGTCATGTCCGACTCTGTGCAACCCCATAGACGGCAGCTCACTAGGCTCCCCCTTCCCTGGGATTCTCCAGGCAGGAACACTGGAGTGGGTTGCCATTTCCTTCTCCAATGCATGAAAGTGAAAAGTGAAAGTAAAGTCACTCAGTCGTGTCCGACTCTTAGCAACACCATGGACTGCAGCACACATGTCCATGGTGTTTTCCAGGCAAGAGCACTGGAGTGGGGTGCCATTGCCTTCTCCGAATCAGCTATAAGTATACATATATCCCCTCCTTGCACCTCCCTCCCACCCCAGCACCCCCATCCCATCCATCTAGGTCAACCACAGAGCACCAAGCTGAGCTCCCTGCACTATCCGGTAGGTTCCCATTAGCTATCTGCTTCACGCAGTGCAGATACCTCAGTCCCGATCTCCTAATTCTGGAGGGTGTGCTTTTTAGATGATTTAACCTACCCAGTTTTGAATGACATCATCAACAGGAGACTAGCTAAACTCAAGGTGTGGCGGGCCATATTTCCAGATATTCATACACTGAGAGTTTCAAAAGTACACTTATGGGTTAAGTGTAGCAATAAACCTCAGCATGGCAAAAGTCATCCTAAAACTGAAAAAAAATGTTGTTATTTTGTTCCTCACAAAAAATGTGGATCTAAATGGAAGGCTTAGCAGCCTCAGTTAATCCGGAAGCAGCGTCTGATGCCATCAAGAGAGAGTGGGACTGTGAGTAAGACGCCTTCTCCAGCGCTGCGTCCCACCCGGTCTCTGACAGAACTCTCTGGTCTTGGACGAGCTATTTCACTTCAGTTTAAAATGGAGGCAGTCCTAGCACAGTGTTCTAGGATTGTGGTGGGAATTCAATCAGATGATTCATGGAAAACCCTTGGCACAGTGCCTGGCACGTGGCAAGCACTCAGAGGTCGCCGCTGTGGTTTTGTTAGAGGAGCACTGTGAGATGAGAGAAATAGAACACGAGAGTTCCAAATTGTCAGAGGAACGTATTCAGCTCTGCTACTGAATGTGGAATCGGTTGTAGCCAGACCTCAGTGGCCAAGGGGCAAGGTACCTGGAGTGGCTCACAGCAGTGCGTTCATGATTGCTGCCAAAGGGTGCTGGCCAGGGTAGGGGGCGGAGAGAATCCGTGTGCACGTGTGTCTAAGACAGAAAGCTTAAATGCAGTTCCAAAAGAAACTCTTGGAGAATTGACCCAAGATTTAGAAGCCGAAACCTGATTTTGTCTGAATATTCAGAGTAAATACACCTTTCAAGGGTAAACTTGCATGAAATCAAGTTTAAGAGGCTGGTAAACAAAAACAACAGAGGATGAGATAGTTAGATGGCGTCACTGACTCAACGGACATGAATTTGAGCCAACTCTGGGAGATGGAAGGACAGGGAAGCCTGGCATGCTGTGGTTGCAAGGAGTTGAACACAACAGAGAGACTGAATGACAGCAAACAAAACTGAATGTCCAGTTTTATTTGATTATTTGTTATAGGAAGTATAACTATGGTGAAGGTAGCATACTTATCAGTGTCACTGCTTCCTGTTGGCAGATGTAGAGAGGAAGGCAAAATAAAGCCAGAAGTTCCCTTCGTGAGTGTGCCGTCTATTGCCCAGAGAGTCTGTGTGTTTAGGGGCATCAAGTGAAAAGTCTGGCATTTCCATTTCCATGAAGGGAGCAGCCTTGCCAGGATACCTCGCGTTTGCTGCCTCTGGCCAAGCTCCCTCAGCCTGTGCTGGATGAACCTTTCCAAAACTCATCTTCAGTTCAGTTCAGTTCAGTCGCTCAGTCATGTCTGACTCTTTGCGACCCCATGAATCGCAGCACGCCAGGCCTCCCTGTCCATCACCAACTCCTGGACTTCACTCAGACTCACGTCCATCGAGTCAGTGATGCCATCCAGCCATCTCATCCTCTGTCGTCCCCTTCTCCTCCTGCCCCCAATCCCTCCCAGCATCAGAGTCTTTTCCAATGAGTCAGCTCTTTACATGAGGTGGCCAAAGTACTGGAGTTTCAGCTTTAGCATCATTCCTTCCAAAGAAATCCCAGGGCTGATCTCCTTCAGAATGGACTGGTTGGATCTCCTTGCAGTCCAAGGGACTCTCAAGAGTCTTCTCCAACACCACAGTTCAAAAGCATCAATTCTTCGGTGCTCAGCCTTCTTCACAGTCCAACTCTCACATCCTTACATGACCACAGGAAAAACCATAGCCTTGACTAGACGGACCTTTGTTGGCAAAGTAATGTCTCTGCTTTTGAATATGCTGTCTGTTTTGGTCATAACTTTCCTTCCAAGGAGTAAGCGTCTTTTAATTTCATGGCTGCAGTCACCATCTGCAGTGATTTTGGAGCCCCCACAAATAAAGTCTGACACTGTTTCCACTGTTTCCCCATCTATTACCCATGAAGTGATGGGACCGGATGCCATGATCTTCGTTAGTGACTCTCATTTTCCTACATGCAAGTCTCTCGAGCATTCCCCTCTCTTCTGCCCAATGCTTTATTTCTTTATATGGTATACTGCTTGCAACTTGGCTTTCTTTATAATTCTTGTAGACCTGGGAGCCAGTCTTGACCAGAGGAGTTATTTTTTTCTTTTAAAATGACAGAAATGCTTCTGGCTTTCTGAAATTCATGAACTAATTAATTCAGACTAAAAAAGCCAAAGTTGTGGAGAAGGAAATGGCAACCCACTCCAGTACTCTTGCCTGGAAAATCCCATGGACAGAGAAGCCTGGTGGGCTATAGTCCATGGGGTTGCAAAGAGTCAGACATGACTGAGAGAGCAGCCAGTCATTTTGAGGGGAGGAAACAGCCCCAGAAAATTTGAGGTGCTCGCCAGAGGCCCCAGAGCTTTTGATGGTAGAGCCAGAACTATGGCAGAGGACTCCCAGCTGCCAGGCCTCTTGATCCTGGCCTCTCTCACCAGATACCCAGGTGGAAAACTAGAATCTAAAGTATGCCCGAGGGCTTCCCTGGTGGCTCAGTGGTAAAGAATTCGCCTGCCAGTGCAGGAGATGCAAGTTCCATCCCTGGTCCGGGAAGATCCCACATGGCTTGGAGCAGCTAAAGCTACTGTGCCACAGCTGCTGAGCCCATGTACCACAACTGCGGAAGCCCGAGCACCCTCTGCAATGAGATGCCTCCAGTGAAAAGCCCACACCGCAACCAGAGAGTAGCTCCTGCTTGGCACAACTAGAGAAAAGCCCACACAGCAGTGAAGACCCTGCACAGCCGTCAACAAATAAAATCATGGAAAAAGAAAAAAGAGCCGAAGTTGATTCCTTTTTCTCCTGTACCCAATTTAAAAACACAAATAACCCTGACCATTCTACATCTAGGAATTTATCTTACAGAAAAACTCAGGTAGCTAACTGCACGAAGATTTAGGTGCAGGACATTCAGCACACGTTGTAGTAGTGAGATATGAGAAATGGTCCACATGTCTGTCAGTGACTCCCTAATCCACTCTTCTGTTTGATTAGAGACAGGGCCCCGCCTCTCAGCGGAGATGGTAGGCTCTAGATGGTTCTGTGTTAACAGACCAGCTTAAACGCAGGGCAGTGGGAACATAAGCCACCTCCTCTTGGTCAGTGACTGCTTCCAGACCTTGATACGGACGGCCAGAGCAGCAGTCATGTGATTCATTGCCTGTCTTGACTGCAGTTCCAGAAGTAGAAGAGGTGACCAGCGCCCATAAATAGTCTTGAATGCTTTGACTCAGTAGGGCTCTTTGATGTCTTACTCAGGTTTTTCTTTAATGACTTCATGCCTTTGTCTGTTGCCTGTGTTACAGTCTTTCCCGAATCTCACCCAGACCGTTCCCAAGGTGGCCTTAACTAGACTACAGATAACCTTGCCTTGGATTTTGATTTATTCTGCATACTTCAGTAGTGCATGTATGTTTTTTCCTCCTTTATTATCACGGCTTTGGCCTGGGGAAGGGTCTTGGAAGCGGGGACGGGCGTATGTGAGGGAGCAGCCTTAGTTGCAACCGTCACTTCTTGTGGTCAAACTGCTTTTGGCTTTGGTGCTAACAAACATGAACATTCTGTAGTTTCCTAGGTCCTTATTTTGTCTCTTTCTCTTTTTTTTAAACAAAGCCTTGGTGACCTATAAAATTCCTCCACATTCGTTGGCTTCTCACATTCTGTTTCTTATAACTTGCCAGGTTACACTCCCTCTCTCTAAGACAATGAATTCTTCTTTAGATCTGTGCCCGCTCATACTGTGTTTTGAATGGCTTCTTAAATTACGGCCCAGAAATTCTATGTAATTAAAAACATCTCTCAGTAGGTACTGACCTGAAAGGCCATCTTTATTTAAAAAGCATTTAGAGAGTAACATATTTAGATAAGGCCTGGTCTTACTGTTGTTTAAAACAAAAAACAAAAACCAGAAAACCCAGCCTGCCAATGCCACATATGTACAAATAAAAAAATAACAAAACTCAAGAACCAACTCTGTGTGTGTATATGTCCATATGCATCAAAAAAAGATCTATAGGATAACAGACCATTCACAGCGGTTATTTCTGGGGAGCTGTTAAACCAAAAACATTTATTCTTTTGAGGGTAATGACTGCTTTGTGATTCCAAATAAAAATCTTATTTCTATAAAAAATATGTATATATACAGAGTATTTTGCCTACAAATTTATGGAGTTCAGGGACTCTTCTAATAATTTTTTTGACTCAACCCGTGTGTTTTGATATTACAGTCTAATATCCATCTCAGTTGGTCTGTTTTTGCTGCTGCTGCTGCTAAGTCACTTCAGTCGTGTCCGACTCTGTGCGACCCCATAGACGGCAGCCCACCAGGCTCCCCCATCCCTGGGATTCTCCAGGCAAGAACACTGGAGTGGGTTGCCATTTCCTTCTCCAGTGCGTGAAAGTGAAAAGTGAAAGTGAAGCCGCTCAGTCGTGTCCAACTCTTAGCGACCCCATGGACTACAGCCTACCAGGCTCCTCCCATGGGATTTTCCAGGCAAGAGTACTGGAGTGGGTTGCCATTGCCTTCTCCATGGTCTGTTTTTAAGTACTGAGAAAACACTTCGTCTTTGCCTTTATGATATATACATTGTAATAATATGTATTGAACTTCTACTATATTGCTTTGAAGCAACCATAAGGGTAATAGAAATGATATTGTCTCTGTCTGCTGCAGAGAAACTTGTTAATTAAAAGGTTTAACTCATACCTCCTTGAACTTTTTTTTAAAGGTCCATTCTACACAAATCATTCTAAAGTCTAGGGAGCCAGTTTTATTGTATATTAAGTGGGACCAACATGTTTTAAGACCAAATTTATGATATGATAGTTACATATTTTACATGTTAAATACATACTTTAAAGTAAATTGGGTCCTTAAGGCAATCAATATTTAGGGGCATAATTTTACTGTTTTAAATTATTATAGAGGCTAATGGTATTATATGTTTGTGTATTTATGTTACATTATTGGGCTTAGCTATGATTGATTTTGGTACCAGAAATTCCAATTATAAAATTGTTTCTGTGGGCAAATGGGATCTATTTTTCAATGTCTGTTTAGTGTACTTTCTGGAAATACTTTGAGCAAAGTATGTGGAGTTGCTTATATGTTTTTAGCATGAAACTCCATAGGTAACCAAGAGTCTGTTTTGCCCTTCACAGCTCAAATATTACTTCATACTTTAATCTACCAAGCAAAGGCCCCAAATAAAGCTACCCCTTCTTAAACTAAGACTTAAACTACAGTGTTTCATCGGCCTTTATTTCACATTATGTATCAAAGACATTTGTGTATCTAAGATGTTGTTGAGTTGTTAAGTTGTGTCTGACTCTTTTGGGATCCCATGAACCATATAGCCAGCCAGGCTCCTCTGTCCATGGGATTTCCTGGGCAAGGACACTGGAGTGGGTTGCCATTTCCTTCTACAGGGGATCTTCCTGACCCAGGAATTGAAGCTGCATCTCCTGCATTGGCAGGTGAATTATTTTCCACTGAACCACCTGGGAAACCTGTATCTAAGATACTTGGATCCGTTTACAGTGTTCCAGGCTTTGGAGAAGAACCCAAGGCCTGCCTGCAGCACCTTTGGCTACTCTATCAAAGTAGAGTAGTGTCTCTCATCTCAGCAAGTGTCTCTCAGTGGCAACTAAGTCCCCTGGGGGCCACTGCCCAGTATGTATTCATATCATGCCTGTGACACTGTAAAGTGGGTTGCCAAAGCTTATGTTCTTTGCTGGGAGCAGCTACACTCCAGTCATAATGAGTAAATTTACCACTCATATCTTGGTTTCCAGATACTGTTTTCTAATAAAGGGTGCAGTGCTCCTTGGAGACATTGCTAGTTCCAGGGCTGGGGCAGGGAAAATAGAAGGTGAGCCTGGAATATTTTATTGTGCCAGAATGCAGGAAAGTATTCAAAGAATAATGAGGATGCTTCAAAAAGACACAGAAACTAGTTTGAAGAGACTCCCTCTCATTAGTCAAATCTGGATAAATTGAACATTAAAATTAAAATGATAGACATGGTAATTATTGAATAAAATAGGAAGTTATGAACCCAGACTCATAATAATAAAGGCATAAATTGAAATTTTAATGAGAAAGGAAATTTTATGTAGTCTCAAAATCTCTCCCCACAAAAAACCCAAAATATTTGTAATTACAAAGGGGAAAATAGTAACTTTACAGTGGAAGAGCCAAGCAGTTACCATTTTAAAAAGAGATCAAACGTATCTTCATGGGTAATAGGACAGTTGATAGGGTACAATGAGAAATACAGTTTCATGTCTATGATATTCCTGCCAAGGATGTATAACCCGAATCTAATAATGAGGAAACATACAAACCTAAATTGAGGGATGCTCTACAAAGTAATTGGCCTGTGATCTTCAAAGTGTCAAAGTCATAAAGGTCAAGAAAAGACTGGAAAACTATTCCCAGGTTGAAAGGCTAAACAGACACGGCAGCTAAATGCAATGGGTGATTCTGGTTTGGATCCTTTTGCTGTAAGGACATCGTTGAGACAATTGATGAAATTTGAATAGATTCCAAGAATTACAAGGCAGTACTGTATCGAGGTTAATTTCTTAATTTTGATGCTTATATAATATTTAGGAGACTGTAGGAATTAAATATGAAAGGAACATTCTTAAACTTTTTAGTCTCAGGACCTCTTTATACACTTAAAAAGTGTGGAGAGTCCCATAGAGCTTTCATTTATGTAGGATACAGCTGTCAATGTTTATTGTATTAGAAAGTCAAGCTGGCTAATTTTTTAAAATAATTTTTTAATTCATGTAAAAGTAATAGCAGTAAACCCATTCTATGTTAGTGTAATGTGTTTTTAGTAAGGACAATAGCTGTCTTCTGAAACAACAAGATTCAGTGAGAAGAGTGGCGTTATTTTACATTTTTAAAACTCTCTTTGATATCTGACATAGAAGACAGTTGTATTTGCAGATCTGTTTCTGCATTCATTATGTGAAGATATGTTCTTTTGGTTGAAGTTCAAAAAAAAAAGGGTTTCCATGGTAGCTCAGCTGGTAAAGAATCCACCTGTTTGATTCCTGGGTCAGGAAGATCCCCTGGAGAAGGGATAGGCTACCCACTCCAGTATTCTTGGGCTTCCCAGGGGGCTCAGATGGTAAAGAATCTGCCTGCACTATGGGAGACCTGGGTTCAATCCCTGTGTCGGAAAGATCCCCTGGAGGAGGGCATGGCAACCCACTCCAGTATTCTTGTCTGGAGAATCCCCGTGGACAGCGGAGCCTGGTGGTCCATGGGGTCACAAAGAGTCAGACATGACTGAGCAACTAAGCACAGCACAGCAGATAAGAAGAAAATCTGGTTTACATGAATATGTAGTAGGAGAAGAGAAAGTGATTTGGGTAGCCTCTTCAGATAATTGTGGATATTTTTTTTGGTTACTACATCAACATTCCTTAAGTGAAAATTTCTTCAAGGTTAGTTGTGATATGGAATCTGAAAATATATCAATGAACTTTTCATACTCCATTACCTTAAAATCCATATGTCTATCTCCCACGTTGAATAGGTCTTTTGTCCATGATGATTTTTTAACTTTAAGATTGGTCTTTGGAAAATAGTGGTTCCTGAGTTTTGCAAATCTTATAAGTGTTGACACTGTTCCCC
Source organism: Bos taurus (assembly GCF_002263795.3). Classification (NCBI taxonomy): domain Eukaryota; kingdom Metazoa; phylum Chordata; class Mammalia; order Artiodactyla; family Bovidae; genus Bos; species Bos taurus. The sequence goes on from NC_037342.1 coordinate 73,888,635, forward strand.
TCCCTGTGCCCCACCCCCCGCCAAATTACAATTACTAATATCAGTCCTAATCTCATCAAAAAATATTTTCTTTCAGTCTCAGGATGGTGGATACAAGTTTTACAGGATTCTAATTTTCATTTAAAATCTCCGATTTTACCATGGACAGTAAATCGTGTTGCTTTTCTTGAAGTGCCAGGCTAGCTTCACCCATTCTTAGGATATGTCTGCCAAACCTGAATAAGCATAGTTTTTCTGTCAGTTGTTCTTTAAAGTGAAATGACGCTGCCTGAAAAAGGGCAGCTAATTCAGCCCACAGCTCAACGGTGCTTGCTTTTTCTCAGGACGGCCACTGTCCTGGGTACACAGAAAAAGTGTCTTATGTAGACTTCCCGTTTTGTCACATGGAACATTACAAAGATGTATCCACAAGGGTAGAGATTTAATAAAAAGTATTTTACTGCTTCTTACAGGAGCCATTCTTTAACAAAACTGACTTTTTTCTTTTTTACTGCTGGTATGTGAAGAACACAGTGACTTTTAACATAGTTAGGTTTCTTGGGAAGACTCTAGCAGTTTTACCCACCATTACTTTTGTGCTATTGGCAGTTATCACCAACTAAAACAGGCAAATAATGTCTTAGTAATTTTGACTCTAAAGAGCCATCAGGGTCATGGGTCACTATTTGAGAACGGCTACACTGAAGTCCTTATGGATGATGGAATCTGAAGCAACTGAATGAAGCATGGTTCAGGAGAAAAATTCCTTGTACAGTATTTGAAACTTTGAGATTATTTCAAAATTAAAAAATAAATAAATAAATGATAGCCTTTCAAATGATGAAAACTGAAATTTACGATGATAGTCACTTGTGAGTTTCAGCAAGATGCCAGTAAATTCTTCTGCAGATTAAGTGGCATATGTCATTTAGTAAACTTTTTGGCATCTAGTTGATTCTTAGTAAATGATAACTTAAGAATTATTACTGTAGTAGCTGTTATCAGGTATTACTCCTGTTCAGTTGGTAGACTGTTAATTGCAGCCCTAAGCATTTTACATGGTACCTCTGAGTTCCTTAGGACATCCTAGAGTCTAGATGAGTGGCGTCAGGTCTGTATTCTTAGTTCCAATAATACAGGAGGAGACTGTAAATCAGCACTTTTGCTTTTACTTTGGTTTAATATGTAAAAACTGTGCTTTAAAATATGTAAAAACTGTACTTTAAGTGAAAAGTGTTGTTTTGTGTTGAATAGAAAAATGGTTCTACTTTTGGCAAAATGTTGAACTATATTGATCTTCAGATTATTAATTGCCAAAAGTAGTTATTTCAATAGCTAATATTTTAAATTTTATGGTAATTTTTTCAAAAGTTCCTGGATTGGTTTTGTTTTGACCTTAAAGAAATAAAAGCAACTGTTAAGCTTCCTTTTTCTAAATACCTAAGTGAGAGACCTAGATCTTGAAAAGAATACTTTTTCCTGTGGTGAGATTTCACAAAACCAGAATGGAATCTTGTAAGAACAAAGTAACAGGTTGAAATAAAAAGAGGTCACTTAAAAACAAAAGCAGCACAGTCAGCATTTTTAGAAGAAAGGTACTGTGTGATATTTGACTTCTAATTAATTCTAACTATCTTTTTATTTGAAAGAAGAAAGAAATGTTATGGAGGGTTACAGAAATATCCCTTTTGCTTTCAAACTTGATTTTTAGTTCATGTATCCTGCATGGGAAATTGGTCAACTGGCAGTACTCACTACCTTCTGTGTCCATGAGTTCCACGTGGTGGGTTCAACCAACCCCAGGATCACGTGTTATGTTTACAATCCTGGGTTGGCAGAATTAGTGGATATGGTGGGCCGAATACAGAACTTGAGCCTCCGTGGATTTTTATATTCACAGGGCGTCCTAGAAACAAATGGATACCAAGAGACGAGTTTAATTTCATTTCTCAAGCCAACAAAGAGAGGTGCCTCAAGGAAAAAAGTTGCTTTTCAAAAGGAAAAAAAAAAAGTATTTTATGTGATTTAAAAAAAAATGCTGAGACATAATTGGAGGAATTGTTATATATCTTTATCCCACAGCCCTTAGGGTATTGATTTTAATGTATCAGAGCTTCTACCTTGGAAGAAAGACAATAGAGGCAGTCATGTCGTGGACCGTTGTGGTGGACAAGGATCAGGGTACTCAGAAGTATGTCTCCAAAGCTTCGGTGAAGTTCTTACTCTTCTCCAGTGGTGGGCTGTTGCTGAGCTGTAGACTGGTAGTTGTATGAAGAGCCTCGGGCAGGAGACGTGAACGTGGAAATGAAGATTATATTGGGGTGGCCCAAAGGTTCGTTCAAACCTGAAGATGATGGTCCCCACTCACGGTCCAGGTGCTTGTTGCAGCCTTGTGCTCGTGTTTAAAACGGAGGTTTCCTGTTCATCTGCGTTGGCTTCTGTTGGCAGGGCCAGATGAGAGCTGATAGGCTATGGGAAGCGGGGAGATGCCTAGATTTATTTCCACAGTTCCTAAGGAAGCCAGCTGTCTCCCACCCCAGCCTTTTAGAACATCTGTCATTATTCTCTTCTAAGGGCCTTGGCCCAGAGAGTGGCATCTCCTGTCCTGTTTTTATGTACATGCTTCTATTTTTGACTCACACAGCTTGGTGGTGGTGGTTTGGGGGGTAGTTCATGGAGCCCTCAAAGCTGGTCCACAGACCTGGTCAAGAGCATGCATAGCCGATAACCTCGGGAAAGGACATGTGAGGGAAGGCTCCTGGATTCTTCTGGGGGAGTTTTCCTCACTATAAAAGGGACCTAAACAGGATGTCCCGTTGTTGATTCTGAACGTTGCCTGCGTGGCTGTTTGGAATGGCAGTGGGCTTCTTGAAACCAAGAGAAGAGCCAGTCTAGAGGAATAAGAGAAAGAGTGGAAGGACCCTGGAGCCTTGTGACATTGTTGAGCAACTGAACAAAACAGACCCAAGTCCTTGTCCTCACAAGCTTAATTCTGGAGGGAGCGGAGGACAATAAACATGTACATTAACAAGGTACACAGATTAGAGAGGGGTAAGCACAATGGGATGGAAAAAAGCAGAGAAGGGGGAGACGGAGTGCAGGAGAGGAGTAGCTGCATTTTTCAAAGGCTGGTCAAGGAAGACTTCTCTGACCCAACAGAGACGCGGCATCTGGAACAGCATTCCAGACAGGGCATAGAAAGTGCAAAGGCCTTGAGTGTATTTGGAGAAGATTCTGTGTCTATAGAACTGCCAGGACCCCTGTGAACAAGGCTGAGGAGTGACCGGAGAGTAGGTGGGTAAAGATGAGTTTGGTATCAGGCTGTTGCTGAAGACTTTGTTTCTTCCTGGATGTGAGATGGCACCCTTTGGAGGTTTGCAAGGAGGGAAGTGACAGGATCTGACCTATGTTTTAAAAAGAAGAAAAGCCCACAATAGGGGCAGTGAAGAAAAGTTAAGAGAAAGAAAACAGTGTTAACTGGACTAGAGCAGGATTCAGAGGAATTCAGGTATAAGTTCAAATTTTTATGTATCTGGAAAAACATCAAAAGCCATGACGACATAAGAAAACTTACTTATGCCATATGCATATAAGGCTGTGCCATGTAAGTACACTCACCAAATCTTCTGAGATCTAAAAGTAAATTTGATTCAGTGGCTGTTAGGTGGCTTTTATTAGTAGAGAGAAATTTTCCTAAATGTCAGCGTATAGTGCTGGTGTGGAAACAGACTTTGCTTTTCTTAAATAAATAGATAAATTTTATCTTATTTTACCTCTGGAATAAAGTTTTACTTTCCATAAAACGTTTCTTTCAGCCTTTTGATTTTAGTCTTTTTTCTTGTGAATCGGTGGCTCTAATAAAGGCAAGAGTTCTTTACTTACTTGTGGTAAATTCTGTGAACCATCTGTGATAAGACATGTTGGACCAGCTATGGGGAAAAACCCTGTATCTGGCTGTCCATTACATGAACACATATCATAACTCATTTATATTCGAATCGTAGGTATACCTTTAACACTAGATAAGGTGTTTTCCAGGTCAATTATTATCCTCTCTAGTTTATTCATAGATTCCTATCTAGGGTCGATAACTTTTCATTGAGTCTAACTAATAATAAATCTGTCGTGAACCAGCTGTTTTAGTTTCAGACATAAATCCTTTTAGGTCAAGAACAGAAATCTCTGTGGATTAATGCTGTATATTCTGTGATGAGCCGGCATTGACTTCAAAGGAAGAACATTTTATTTTTGGAAGTAGGGTTTTTAAGTTAATTCTTTTGAATTCTCATCCAGTTCCAAAGAATAAACATTCTTAGAGACTTTATGGACTGCCTCCTGTATGCCAGTACATAGTCGTATTGATAGTAATAAGGTCATATTTTTGTACCTTTGTGTTGACAGCACTAATGAGTATTAGTGCCTTCATTTTCAAAAGAGGATGCAGAGGCCCATAGACTTGCTCAAAGTCAAAGCAAATAAGTGTGGAAGAGAAATTGGTAGCCGTGTCTCGGTAACCTCACCGTTGATGCCATGCTCTCAGAGCAGCTCACTGGTGAAGGCAGAAATCAACATGACACGTTCCTTCTCATGAGGATGCTTTCTCCAGTGTGTCTCACTTCTCAGTTTGTTATTTCCCTTAGCTCTGTTTAGACCTGAATAGTCCTGTGCAAAGTGGAACACAGGTCTTTCTTGTGTCACTCTCTGGCTCCATTACTGTGCATTTTATGTGGGCTTTTTAAATGTAGCCACTATTTATCATTAACCAAGTTTCCAAATTCTAATATCGTATTCTTTTTATTTCCAGATTAATAATATGGGTTTTTTGTTTTAATAGATCACACTTTACAATATTTTGTGACATAGAGACTGAAGAAAGAATGAAGTTACCAATTTGCAATTAAAATCATAAAGCCAGAGATACTTAAAGAGTATATAGCATGATGATATGAACCATGTTTTATAGTTTGTACCTAAGGGTCTAAAAAGCCATCATTTTGATTTATAGGAGAACTGATTAAGGAACATTCAGGCAACTCTGATAACACTGGAATTTTTATTTCAGAACTATTGTGCTGACTCTATAGTATCTCTTAGATGGTCTCACGATTGCTTAAAATTATCCTGATCTAAATTTCATCTCAAGTTGGGGTGGGGAAAGTGTTTGAAAGAGTAATGTCATCAAATGCTTGAATCTTATTTGCCATATATTAATTTTCCTCTCTCCATTTGTGTTTTTTTCCCTAGGAGAAAAATTCAAAGTGGAAACAAAGACCATTGCTGTTGACTTTACGTTAGAAGATATTTATGACAAAATTAAAACAAGCTTGGCAGGTCTCGAGATTGGTGTTTTAGGTTTGTATCTTTGTCACATTTATAGATTCTTCTTATATCTATTGATTAGTACTGTTTTCATTTTGAATGTTAGGTGTTCAACTGGTGGCCTAACTAGTGAAAAGAAAATTGTCTTGTTAATACAAATGATCATTAGATGATATTAATTTATATATGCGTGAATCTTTATGTTTTGTGTTGTATTTTAATGATGACTACAATTTAGGTTGTTTTCTTGGCCTGCTTTATTTCCACTCTTTCATTCTCTCGGTATGTATTTAATATGGCTATGTTGTTATAATCGTTTTAGCAGGTGATGCTGACCCATTTTTATAGTTGAGGAAATACAGGCTTAGAGGGGTATTTCTTAGCCTTTGTTCAGTATTACCCTCTCCCCAACAAGGAGTCTTTTTAGACATTGTTTTCCACTAGTCTTCCCTCCCATGAAATTTTAGTACCACAGGTACACTGTGGATCTTGTTTACGTGCTGTACCTATACAGAAAGGTTAAGAGCTCACACCACGCCCCCAAAACAATTTTTGCCCACTGAGGGGAGCTATCACCCCAGTTGAGAAGATGTGACTCAGATGAATGACTTGCCTGAGGTCACACAGAGGCTGAGAACTGCACCTGGGTTTTAGCCACTACAGTAAATCCCCTACCCAAAAACGAGTTCCATTCTGAGAGCGTGTTCCCAAGTCCAGTTAGTAAGTCCCCCAAAGTTAGCCTAGGTCCCAGCTAACACAGCTGGCTATGTGATACTGTACTGTAATAGCTTTATAATATTTTTCACACAAATAACACACAAAAAACAAAGAACATGTTTTTAATCTTATACAGTCCATACAGTACCTGAAAAGCTCTACTGAGCACTGTTGTACTTTGGTACTTTGCAGCAGTGTACTAAAAGTACCGTCGTCCTTCTCAGCAGTGATGTACCAGCCCCGTCACTGCTGCTTTAAGCTTGCTGCCGGACGTCCTGGGCTTAAAATAAAGATACTGCACGACCGCACTCTGTGCAGTTGTTGTTGTTGTTCAGTCGCCCAGTCGTATCTGACTCTTTGCAACCCCGTGAACTGCAGCATGCCAAGCTTCTCTGTCCTTCACTGTCTCCTGGAGTTTGCTCAGACTCAGGTCCATTGAGTCGATGATGCCATCCAACCATCTCATCCTCTATCAGCCCCTTCTCCTCCCTCCTTCAATCTTTCCCATCATCAGGGTCTTTTCCAGTGAGTCAGCTGTTCGCATCAGGTGGGCAAAGTATTGGAGCTTCAGCATCAGTCCTTCCAATGAATATTCAGGGTTGATTTCCTTTAGGGCTGGAGTGTTATAGAAGGCTTTCTTCAGCTGTCTTTCCCGACCCAGATATAGAAAGTCTACAGCGTGAGTTTAGGCACAATAGGTAGATCTATGAAGGATGAGGTACAGGGTACCTACTTCCAGAATCCTAGGACTTGTGTCAGTACGTAAGCATTAATATTTAGACATAAGAATTGATATTTTCCTGGGCCACGTATGCTAATGGAACCACTGCTTTTGTAGTCCAGCCCCTTAGTAAATTGCAGCCTGCGAGTCAGCAGTTTCCACCCTTCTTTATTCATTCACCAGTCAGTGAACTGGAGATACAACAATAAACAAGAAAGCACCCAGCTTTATGTAGTGTAATCTTCTGAATGGAAAGACAACCCTGATCAAAAATAGTTATCTATGGGATAAGTGTTGAGACAGGGAGGGCGGGGTGTAATAAAGAGGATAAAAGGAATGGCAGAGTTGATATGGGAAAAAATAATGGTGACTTGGCCTAGCCGGTAGGGTAGGAAAAAGGATGATTCCAGAAATACGAAGGGAGTGGAGGAAGCAGGACTGTACATGTGGGCGATGCAAGAGAACCCTTGATGACCTTCAGGTTTCTGGCTTGAACATCTGTGTCAGTAATACCATCTAATAAAATGGGGAATCCTAGAAAAGGAAGCTTTTTGGGAACAAGGATCGTTTAAGTTTGGGGTTCTTCTAGGATGCCCAAATGGGTTCTTTTTTAATTAATTTTTATTTGAGTATAGTTGCTTTACAATACTGGGTTAGTTTCTACTGTACAGCGAAGTGAATCAGTCATATGTACACATGTATCTCCTCTTTTTTGGATTTCCTTCCCATTTAGGTCACCACAGAGCACTGAGTAGAGTTCCCCATGGTATACAATAGGTTCTCATTAGTTATCTCTTTTATATATAGTACTGTATATATGGGCTTCCCTGATGGCTCAGTGGTAAAAAATACGCCTGCCAATGCAGGAGATTACCTGCCAATGCCAACCCAGGTTTCGATCCCTGGGTCCAGAAGATCTCCTGGAGAAGGAAATGGCAACCCACTCTACTGTTCTTGCCTGGGAAATCCCATGGACAGAGGAGCTTTGTGGGCTATAGTCCATTGGGTGGCAAAAGAGTCAAATACAATTTAGCAACAAAACCACAACAGAAGTGTACTTATGTCAATCCCAATCTCCCAATTCATCCCCTCCCCACCAGGTGGGGTTGTCAAGTTGATAGTTGGACATATGGGTCTAGCTGTTAGTAGAGCTCTGAACTAGAGATAGAGCTTAGAGGTCAGTCATCTCTGAGTAGTCGTCTCATTGGAGAAAGGAGACTGGAGCTAATCCAAGGAGAATGGAGAGAAAGTAAAGAGGAAAACTGGGACAGAGCTCTGTGTCATCACGGGCTGCCTGGAACTAGTGTGGAGGAGGGGTAGTTTTTTGCACAAGTTCAGCACTGTCCACTGGAAATATAATGCAAGCCAGGTATGTGATTTTAACCTGTCTTGTAGCCGCATTTTTAATAAATGAAAAGGAACAAACGAAACTAGTTTTAGTAATGTATAACCACTGTATCCAAAGTATTATCACTTTACCAAGTAATCCACATAACACTTTTGGAAACATTTTATATTCTTTTTCTCATACCAAGTCTTCAGGTCATAGGGTGTGTTTTACATTTATAACATTATCTTGGTTCGGACTAGCTACATTTTAGATGTTCGGGAGCCACCCATACCTAGTGAAAGTGTCAGTTGCTCAGTAGTGTCTGACTGTTTGCGACCGGGTGGACTCTAGCCTGCCAGGCTTCTCTATCCATGGAGTTCTCCAGGCAAGAACACTGGAGTGGGTAGCCATTCCCTCCTCTCCAGGGGATCTTCCTGATCCAGGGATCGAACCCTGGTCTCTTGCATTGCACACAGATTCTTCACCATCTGAGCCACACACATGCCTAGTGATAGACATCTATCTCCAGTTCATCTTGGCTGTCTCTCATCCTCAGTTTGTGTGGGAGAGCCATAAATATAACTGTGAGGTTTTCCTTACGCTTTGACATGGCTTTTAACCTGGGCAGTTTGCAGTGTCTGGCAATATCCAGACACACTTCTGGTTGTCACTAATTGAGGAGAGAGGAGGAAGCTCTGTTGGCCCCTGTGCAGGGCGGGAGGGAATGGTGGTAAACATGCTCAAATGCTCAGATAGACTCCCTCTGCAAAGGATGATCAGGCTGAAATCTCAGCAGTGCTGAGGTTGAGGTTAAAATCTTAACAGTGTGGCTTTGAAGTTATACTGTAATTAAACGATTTGATTGAATCCTTAGGCCCCCACACACATACATAGACAACTTAAGTTTTGATTTCTTAGGTTGGTTACAGCTCAATAATAAAAATAATTAGAGCTGATGCTCCTTTAAAGTTTATAGCAGCACTTTCACATTCATTATACTATTAATTGGCTATACACTTTGTTTTCTTCCTACTCTGTCAGAACTATCTCCTTAATCATGAGCTTTGTATAATTATTATTGACATTTATTAGCAGATATATTGCATTGTAATTTTAATTTGCCAAGAGTTTTGAGGAAAATATTAAAATGTCCTTATGAGCTAAATTTTATCTTACTACTAGGTCATATTTCAACCTAAATCTTATAGTTCTTTCTCTAGTGTGGGTGTAACCATCTAGAACTTGTGGGAGGGGTCTGGTGTTGATTTTTTATATTATTATTATTACCTGAACATATAGCCCCTTCACTTTTTTCCCTCTTCCCCCACCCCAGTCCAGATCCCATTATACCCCCACCTCTGTCTAAGAAGGATAAAATAATTTATTCTCCTTCCTCCTCTGCTTAACGTCAGTCTCACCTTATAATATTACCTAAAATAACAAACATATACATTGATTTCTAGTAAGATTTAGCAATCAATCCATATTAAGTCATAAGAAAGATTTTTTTTTCTACTGAAAAAATTTTAATGAAACCAGTAATGATAAAAAGAAATAAAAATCACCAAGGTATATTCCATTTGTTTGAATAGCATTGACCACTAAAAGCATAGTCAGTGCTTAATAGAGAATTTCTATTTTCAGAATTGCAATAGAAAATAAACACTATGTGTTAGGAAAGAAATATTAATTTTTCAATAAGATAAGTGGGGAAAAAAAGGGCCATGAATTCTGTGAATTCATACTGAAAGCTTACCATAACTTGATCAGACTGCAAATGTGTAAGGTTGAGACGATGAACTCTTTACTCTGTTGTGTAAAATAAGCAAACATCTCCTGTCTTCTGTCAGGCAAATGCCAAGAAACACAGATTTAAGAAAACTTAAAAACAAACTCCAGCTATTTAGAGAAAATGACATCAGTCCTGCTTTCAGCAAGCAAACAATTGGTTAACAGAATGTGACTGTTAAAATGCTCAGTTGATTCCTCAAGAGAGACGCTCATGTGTGTTCCAGGTCGGTTTGGAGGACTTCATGCACTACATCTCAGTCGGCGTACTTTACCAAGGCCAAGGGAGTAGACTTGGTTTTGAAGTATGCCACAGACAATACTTGTTTCAAATTCCACTCTGACTTTTTTTTTTTACTTTTAAACAGTGGCATTCTTTATTTTAGAGGCAAAAATAGAAAGGTCCTTCTGGAAAAAGATGCTTAGTTTGTGATTCATTTAAAAAAAATCAACCATAGCTTTTTTCAAGCTTTTAATGCATCCTGGACCAAGAGTTTCCCTATGCTAAGTGCTATTAAGGTCCTCTCCACCCATGTCATTATTTATGTAACTTGTAGAGTCCAGAAAATCTGTTGGTACCGGGTGTCGATCTGTAATGGCTTAGTACCTGTTGATTACCCATGAACTTTTTTCTGTCTCTACACAGTGCCCATAATTATATTAAGAGGCAGCATTTAAATAACAACAGCATATATAGACAATAAGAGTCAGTTGATTGCAAAATCTGAGATAGATGTTTTTCTCTTTTCTTCCTACTACTACTACTACTAAGTCACTTCAGTCGTGTCCGACTCTGTGCGACCCCATAGACGGCAGCCCACCAGGCTCCCCCATCCCTGGGATTCTCCAGGCAAGAACGCTGGAGTGGGTTGCCATTTCCTTCTCCAATGCATGAAAGTGAAAAGTGAAAGTGAAGTCGCTCAGTCGTGTCCAACCCTCAGGGACCCCATGGATTGCAGCCTTCCAGGCTCCTCCGTCCATGGGATTTTCCAGGCAAGAGTACTGGAGTGGGGTGCCATTGCCTTCTCCACTTTTCTTCCTGTGCCCTTCATAAATAAATAATTGTTCTATTAATGTATTTGGTGGGTTATTTTTTAATTGGTATCTTCCCTTCTCAGCTGAATGCAAAAATATCTCTTGATTATCCTTACCTATGCAGCCTTATGGATTATGGGAAAAACATCAGAAGCATTTGTGTTCTGTTTTCCCCCCTACAACTTAGTATTTGTTCTGGGATGGAAAATAGTTGAGTGTTGGGAATTAAGTATCTTAAAAGATAGTTTGAGCAGAGATTAATAGTTAAGATCAGTCCTGTAGCTCTATAACTGTTTATATTTAATTTTCAAAGCTTCTTAACAAAAGACCAAAAATATTATTAGCTACTTGGGGGAAAGGACCAGTTAGCTTCAAAATGGCAAACTCCCAGGGAATTAGTTTGGTTGAGATCTCTAGAAGGCTTTGTTGTACTTCAGTCCCCAAAGTGTCAGAGGAAAAGGAAACAGATGGCTGAGAGTGGGGACCACAGGGGGGTAGGAACTGGGCTGAGGAAAACTTTTCTAGGAACCCTGGGAGGGGAGAAATCTTAAGCACTTTGGGAAGTTATTATGTGGCCTCTCGGTTCCCAGTTAATGAAGGAAATTACAAGTAGAAGAGTCTTGCTGCTTTTTCAGAGGGTTTTAAAATATGTAAAGCTACAGATGATCTTCTTGCCATTCTCAGGAACTTTACTATTTAGAAATTAGTTTTAAAGTGCCTTCTTTTGAAATGTAAATGTCTCTGAAAGAGCAGTGACATCTTCATTTTCATCTGATTGGTATTAGTGTGTTCAGTTTACTGTCTACTTGCTGGATGAGTCACCTTGAGGAATGACTATTTTAGTTAATGAAAGATGTGGAGAAATCATTTTGAAATGGAGCAGCGAGGCTTAAAGAGGAAACTGTAGTGGTAGGCTGATGAACAGTGGGGGTGCTTAGGTGCTGCTGGTGGTTTAGTTGCCAAGTCGTGTCCAAGTCTTGTGACCCAACGGACCGTAGCCCACCAGGCTTCTCTGTCCATGGGATTTCCCAGACAAGAATACTGGAGTGGCTTGCCGTTTTGTTCTCCAGGGGATCTTTCCAGTCTCCTGACTTGCATGTGGATTCCTACTGACTGAGCTACCAGGGAAGCCCAAGGGTGCCTAGAGAGAGGATGAAAAATAGAACGGCAAGATAAGGTTAGTTGAGAGAGCACCAGTGATAAACTTTGGATGTCTGGAAACACCCTTCTTCCTTTTCCTTTTTTTCCCCTTGCCCTGTAGCCCAGGTATAAAATGACTCTGGCTCAAGAAAGGACAGAGGCTATTGTTTTAGTATGCAAGAAAGGATTAGAGGAGCATTGTAGGATGGTAGGATGATAGTTTGTAGAGAGGGTGAATTTACTCTATTATTCCAGGATATAATTTTCATGCCTTCTTGGGGTTTAAGACATTTCCAAAACTTCTCTTTTCTAATACAATCAAGTTCTGTCCCAAACCACCAGAGTTAGTGTAGATCCACAGGTACGATGACACAGTCCCCAAATAGACTGCATTCATTTCAGACACGAGCTGTAAGTTTGAAGGTCCCCAGGCCACCTGCACTTCTGACCCGCTGGCCACGAATTTGTGGTTTCCCGTGACCCTTTCAGGTTCAGCAACTTAAAATCAGGACCGGCCAAACGAAGAGACACAAAGGGCAAGTCCAAGAGGGGTCCAGACACAGAGTTTCTGTGCCCTTGCCTTGTGGGGTCAGGACTCGTCACCTTTTCCACACATTGGTGTGTTCACCCACCGGGAAGCTCCATTGACCTCAGGGCCCAGAGTTTTTATTGGGGTTTCATTATTTAGGCATGATTAATCAAACCTTTGGCCAAGTGATTCAACTCGATTTCCAGCCCCCATCCCTTTTCCACAGGCAGGGCTGGCTCAAAGCCCCAGCTCTAGTCACCACGACTGACCTCAGGTTTCTTGTCTGGTTAGCTTAAACTCAGATGTGATCCAAAGGCCCCACCGTGAATAACAAAGACATTCCAAGGGTTTAGTCATTTCCCTTCAGGAATCTGGGACAAGGACCAGGCAAACTATATTATACAGCATTCTTTTTAATACAGCATTTTTTCATTTCTTAATTGTTTGTCTTCCTCTCCCACCCCACCCTCCCCATCCCCCTGCTACAGGCAGATCCTATTTTTAAAAAATAATTTTATTTACTTATTTATTTATTTTTGGCTGCACTGGGGTTTTTGTTGCTGTGTGCACACTTTCTCCAGTTGTGGTGAGCAGGGGCTTCTCCTCTTTACTGCGATGCTGTTCACTGCAGTGGCTTCTCCTTATGCAGAGCACAGGCTCTAGGTGCACAGGCTTCCGTAGCTGTAGCACGTGGGCTCAGTAGTCGTGGCTCACAGACCTGGTTACTCCATGGCATGTGGAGGCCTCTGGACCAGGGCTTGAACCCTTGTCTCCTGCATTGGCAGGCAGAGTCCCATCCACTGTGTCATCAGGGAAGTCCCTTCCTGTTTGTTGATAGTCATGCCCCAACTCATTCAACAAGTAAAATTGCGGAGAGATAGCAGTAAGCAAAACTGATACTGTTTTTGCTTTCATGGAAGACAGCCACTGAACAAGTAATTAGGAATAGGTTTCATGTAATGAAAGGGTAAATTGCTGAGAAGGCTAAGAGTGTCAGAGAGGATCTCTCCGAGAAAGTGATATTTAAGTTGAGACCTAAAAGTTGATTAATCCTGCAAGAAAAGATGTTTCCAGGTAGAAGAAACAGGATGTATAAAAACCCTGAGGTGAATGTGCTTGGCAGGTTTGAGGAGTTGACAGAAGGTCTGTAAATCCAGAGCACAGATTGTACTGCTAGAGTCTGGAGATTAAGTGATGCCACAAAAGGCTTAGAAATCCGGGTTGATACGTTTGGACTTTCTTGGCAGGACAGTGTAGAGATTGTAGAGTAAGCAGTAAATTGATATCATTCTAGCACTTTAGATCATTCTGACTCCCGAGTAGAAGAGGCAAGAATTGATGCAAGGAGACCGATAAGGCTATTTCAGCAATGAAATATAAGATAAGGGTGGCTTATATTAGAATGATGGTGGTGGGAATGGATAGAAGTGAATTGACTGGAGAGATGTTTAAATAGAAATAGGACTAATTTCTGATGAGGTCCTCATCAGAGGTCTTGCCTGACTGAGGAGTCAAGAATAGTAGCAGTTTGCTTTTAATTATTATTGCCGAGATTCATTAAGTGTTTTTATATGCCATGCACCATGCTAATGAATCTCATTCAATCCCCAACAATCCTATAAGATAGATATTAATATTTCTATCCCACTTAACAGACAAGAAACAGACTTACAGTGATTAAATGCGTTGTCCAGGATTATTTTGTTGTTTAGTCGCTAAGTCGTGTCAGACTCTTTGTGACCCTGTGGACTGCAGCTCACCTGGCTACTCTGTCCTCCACTGTCTCCTGGAGTTTGCTCAAATTCATGTCCATTGAGTCAGTGATGCTACCTGACCATCTCATCCTCTCTTGTCCCCTTCTCCTTTTGCCTTCAGTCTTTCCCAGCATCAGTCTTGTCTAATGAGTCAGCTCTTTGCATCAGGTAGCCAAAGTCATTCAAAAGCAGTCCAAGATTATACAGTTACTAATTAGCAACTTTCAGGTCGACTTGAGTAGCTGGGAGCTATCTCTCTAAGACAAGAGACCATGGACCAGGAGCAATTCTGTAGAAAACAATGACGATTTCATTTTGAGTTATGTTAAACTTGAGAAGGCTGTGAGAAAGCAAAGTGGAGATTCAAGTAGACAGTGGGATCTTGTGTAAATGCCCTCCTTTGGGCTGAATGAAGCAGAAGCCTGATGCAGCCAATCATGGCAAACAGAACAGGTACATGGAATTTTTAGGAGACTAGTATAGTGCCTTATGGGCTTCCCTCATAGCTCAGTTGGTAAAGAATCTGGCTGCAATGCAGGAGGCCCCAGTTCGATTCCTGGGTCGGGAAGATCCCCTGGAGAAGGAAATGGCAAGCTACTTCAGTATTCGTGCCTGGAGAATCCCATAGATAGAGGAGCCTGGTGGGTAGAGTCCATACGGTCCCAAAGAGTAGGACACGACTGAGTGACTTTCACTTTCATAGTGCCTTACAGTTCCATCAGATGTATTGAACGAGATTGGATTTCTAAAGTGAGAAGAAGGTTGAATTCAAATGCATTTCCTTTTACTCAAAACCCACTAGTGGTATTAATTAAAGCAAAACCTTTAGCTTAAAACTGGGCAATTATCTGTGATTTCAGAAATGTAAGCAGAACCATCATTCATGAAACTGACACACATTCCTCTTGTTCACTGAGCTTTAACTACCAACCCTCTCCCATCCTTCTGTCCTCATTCTCTCTTCCAACTTGATGGATGGCAAATCTTACATGGTTTTGTAATGAGCATCACGTAGCAGTTTGTAATTAAACAGTGGAGCTGAAATGTTCTGTTGTGTTGCTTCTGACTCAATCTTAATTTTTCAATTTCTGAGTAAAAGCACTGTAGATTTAAAGCCCTGTAAACTCTCTTTTATTTAGAAATTGCTACTCACAAGTGTAGGAAAACTGTAAAGTTTGCAAAATGTTTTACTTGCTGTTCCAAATATCATCTGTCAGAGTCTGAACATGTGCTAGCTACAGCAATATGTTAAATAAGGCAAAGAAGGAATTTTCTTTGCATCACTTTCCAAACTCCGCAGACTGTAAGATTAGATTACTTGAATGAAGTAAAGAGGGAACAGGAGCAGTTAGGATAAATTCAATCCGTGTAAAGTTATCCTGGTTAACTCTTGCCTAGAGCTCTCTTTTAGATGGATCTTCCACTTCAGTGCTGGTTACGTACAATAAAAACAGGGACCTTGGCTATTGTGCTGCAGCCCCGGCACCTACCCTAGTGTTGGGTGCAAAATAGGAGTTCAATAAACACTTGTTGAATAAGTGACCACACAGCAATTAACAACTCTTTCTCCCCACTTATTAACAGACTAGTATATTCCAAGTGTTAGTTGCTCACCCAGAGTTGTGTCCAACTCTTTGTGACCCCATGGACTGTAGGCTGCCAGGCTTCTCTGTCCATGGAATTCTCCAGTCAAGAATACTAGAGTGGGTTGCCACGCCCTCCTCCAGGGTATCTTCCGGACTCAGGGATCCAACCCAGGTCTCCTGCATCGCGGGCAAATTCTTTACTGACTGAGCCATGAGGGGAGCTACCAGGGAAGCCCACCACTGCCACACTTTTGAGGGGCTTCACTTAGGATTCTCTGGTGGCTCAGATAGTAAAGAATCTGCTTGCAGTGCAGAAGAGCTGGGTTTGATCCCTGGGTCGGGAAGATCTCCTAGAGAAGGGAATGGCTACCCACTCTAGTATGGGTGGGTAACCTGGAGAATTCCATGGACAGAGTATGTTCCAGGCATTGGGTTAAACCTTTTATGTGTATTATCCCATTTAATGCTTAAATTGTTATGCCTGTTTTATATATAAAGGTGATGAGGAAACAGGCTTACTGGAGTGAAATCACCTGCACCTTGTTAGGACCTGGTAGCTGCAGACTGAAATCAGGGTCTGTTGGACTCTGAGATCCATCCCCTCCTGGTTCGAGAGCTTAAAATAAGAGAAGTTTTTCTCCACTCATGGTGTTACTTGGGTCTGCATTTTTAAAAATTCAGTATCTTTTGCAATAAAGAGAGGTGGCAGGATTTTTTAAAATTCAGTTTTTTATGAATGAACTGCATTAGTGTATCCAACTACAAATGTGACCAAAATGTAAACTTAGTATCATGTTTTCCACTTTGATGTGATGAGAGAGAAATAGAGAAGACTGCATTACTTGTTACGTATTAGGAAACCGCATCATTAGGCAGTGTGTTTTTAAACTGCCTTAATGTCTTATGTGTGATTAATCTGGAAGAGGCAGCAGGTTGAAGGTGGTCTGTGTGTGGTTACCCATATCTGTTATTATTGTGTTCGTTCAGATGGACTTTTATTCTCTAGCAATTTATTGTCATTTGCTCCTCCCTCATGCCCAACCCAGATGCCAGAAATCGAATTTCCTAATGACATCATTATCTGTACAGCAGCTGGTTTTGATAAAGGATGCTAAGCCCAGTAAGGGTAGAAGGAGCAGAAAATGAATTCAGAAGAAACAAATCTTGTGTATGTTCTCATCATTTTTTAAAAGTATGATAGGTGGAAATGATTTTTAAACAGCAGTATGGTGTAATTTAGAATATTTATATAACATTCAGAAATACTCTGTGGATTTTCCGAGTCTTTAAAATATAATGGTTTGTGGTTTCGGTGTTTTTGAAAGTTCTGGATAGCAGATGTGGAGAGAGCACTGTTGAGCCTAGCACACGAACAGCTCCTCTGCAGGGATCTGCCACCTCCTTCTCTTTCCACTTGCCTTGTCCTTGTTCTTGGCCTGTCTTCACCTCTCTTCTCCATCTGCCTCATCTCTTCCATTGAGCTCTTCCCAATCTCAGAACTCCACTGAGAAATGGATGGGAAAGAGTTTCTGTTCATGGTCCTGTGATGATTGCTGGGGTAGTGCTCGGCATTCTGAGATTACATGTACATACAATACCTTGTTTTCTGAAAGACATGGTGTGTTACATGAGTTAAAAGGATTTTTCAGGTCATTGAACAAAAATGTTCAATCTGCCTCTGGTGCCTGACTTGAAGAATTCAAGGAAACTTACTAATGAACAGATATTTAATGCTAATTTAAAACACTACCGTTTAAAAGGGATTTTCAATTATCTGAATGATGTTGGAACAACTTGTGACATTGTTTGGTTTGGCGAATCCTGTAATGAATCCTGTAATATAAGAAGATGGTATTGCATGTACCCATTCTTAATGAGATTAAATTATAATGTAAATATTTCCACCCTTCCCTCCTACCCAAAGCCTGTTTTCTTCCTTTTCCAAGTCCCTGCTTGTTTGGTTGCCTTTTCTGCCTGCTGTTTGGTTGTTGCTGCCACCTGACGTCTCAAAATAAAATTGCAATGAGTTTACTTTTTCCAAAAGATTCTCACCGTTGTGCAAGTTTATGGAAATAACATTTGAGAGCAACAGTTGTTTTTCTTGAACTCTTAAATAATAGCACTCTGAAGTGATTACTTACTGTGGAGAGAATACAGGTAGCATATCTTCCACCAGCGAAAGGTCCGACTAATAAGATAGCAAGAGATTTAAGAGTAAAGGACCACTTGGCCAGTGTGACCTTGGCAGGTATTTAGGCTCATAAAGTCAGGCTCAGTGCTCTGAAAGATCTAGTCCAGTTTTAAGACTTTTTTTCCCTGTGTTTATTTTTGATTATAAAGGCATAGCCCTTATACATAATACCATTTATTTCTTTGGATTAAAGGTCTCAGCATTGACTGTGTTTTCTTTTAGAATTGTATTAAATAGATGATCACATTTTCACCATGTGAGTGGATAGCTGTGATGTCTTTCCTTTGCTCAATTAGCGAGACAGATCTGAAGTCTTTGTGTTGTAGATACAACCTTACCCAGAGTATCACTTCCTTGCTTAATTAGTTACGTATGGGCATCTTCAGCTTGACTTTGGCCCTTGTAACACAAGTTGGCAAGATGGCAAAAGTTAATGGTGCTGCTTACAAAGTTCCTGTTTTTTTTTTTTTCCTTCTAAATCCAAATCGGGACTGTAAAAGATTTATAGTAACACTGTTCAGTTTTCTTCAGCATTTTGAAAAGTAACGTTAGTATTGCCATGGACTAGAAAGAGACCTAGAATCTAGGTCTAGATTCTAGATCCAGAGACCTACAGCTAGAAAGTTTTCTAGATACAAGAGAGTGAAGAAAGATGGAGTTCGCAGTGTGTGATGGAATCTTCTTTCCCAAAGAACATTACAATTCGGCAAAACCCTTTCCTTGAGGACTCCTGTAATCTAACACTGACTTCCTAAAGAATAGTTTAACATTTTAACAGATATTTTGGTTGTTGCTGTTTCTCTGTAAATAAGTCATTCATCCTTTATAACCTTGTGGATGGTCAAGGCAAAGTCGAATGAACACAGACCCGCGCCTTCAACTAGTTCTGCTGGTCTTTAAAGAATTGATTCCTAGAACCCCTGGTGGGCGGAGAACATTTTGAATAAAATAAAAATGGATTTGAACCTGCTATTATTTTTCTGTTTAGATACCATCCCTATTCAGATGGTCATGAATCTTAATTAAATACAGTTTGCTTTGCTACTGTCCTTTGCTTACAGATTTTTCAGACAGGTTTCTGTGATCTTGTTCAAGCCATCCTGACCGAATTGTACCAGTAAAATCTTGAGAGTCACAGCCTCAAGTGACTGGCTTGCTGCTAAATATAGAACCTTTACTGAGTTCCTTTGAGCCACTAATTTTGTTAGTCTGTTGAAAAAGTTACTGTTACTACTCTCAGGTTTATCTGGCATAATTCCTTATACGCTTGAGCAGAATGATCAGAATTTCGTTATCTTTTTGCTACTGAAACCTTTCTTTTCTGATACCTTACAGTTTTATTAAACATTGCTATCAGATTTCTGTTTATTATCTAATTATTACTGACATTTTTTTCCCCTGAGCTGAATAAGGAATGAAGTCATAGGATGGCTTTAAGAAGTGGTTAAGACACCTCTGAAGTCAAATATTCTCAGTTTGAATCCTAGCCTTACTTTGCTCTATGGTCTTGTGCAAGTTATTTAACCTCTGTGAATGTCAAACCTTCCCTCACCTCCCAGATGAGGTCTGGGACAGACCCCATGGCACTCTGTGCTTTGTAATGAAATAGTTGTTTAATTCTTTTTGTTTAGTGTCTTTCTCTTTCTACTGGATAGTTTGCTCCATGATGCAAACTATTGTTTATGATTTTTCTGGTTCTTCACACGTGTCTTGCACACAATTGAATGGCAAATGTTTGTTGAATGATTAAAATGTGCTCTCATTTAAGAGGTGAAGACACTGAGATGCATATCATGCGTGACTTATCCCAAGTCACATATTTTCTGAAACAGTTGTAAGTAGAACTCAAGTTTTTAGTCTCCTATATAACTGTATCCTCCGCTCTTTCTGCTGTACTCTGGGCTTCCCAGGTGGCTCAGAGGTGAAAAATCCGCTTGCCAACGTAGAAGCTGTGGGAAATGCAGGTTCGATCCCCAGGTCAGGAAGATCCCCTGGAGGAGGAAATGGCAACCCACTCCAGTATTCCTGCCAGGATGATCCCACAGACAAAGGAGCCTGGTGGGCTACAGTCCATGAGGTCACAAAGAGTCAGACACGACTGAACACACACACACGGAGAGAGAGGTTAAGCAACATCTACAGGTGTATTACAGAGGCGGAATGCACACATGCTCCAATGGGCTATGCAAATTGGGAGGCCAATAAAAAGTCCTTTTGCCAGGGGTTGGATCCGGAAAGGCTTAGTGAAAGAGGAGACATTTGAACTGTCCATACAGGTAGATTATGGATAGAGAGATCACTCAAGACATAAACATTTTATGTAATTATATGTATCATTTTAGTCTCATTATGTTTAATCTCTTTATGTCAAATCTACAAAATGTTTAGTAGCTAGCTAATGATCTTGTTTTATTTCAGTGAACAATGTGGGAATGTCATATGAGTATCCGGAATACTTTTTGGATATTCCTGACTTGGACAATGTAAGTTGTTTTTTGTAGATTGTGGTCATAGAAAGAATGCGTGCAGGCATAGGTGAGGCAATATGGTATAATGTTGAGACTGAGCGCTGGAGTCCATCTAACAGCTGAGATTCACACCCTGGTCCTTCTACTCACTACCTGAGATCCCCAGGGAATGACCCAACCATCCTTAGTCTCCGTTCCCTTGCCTATAATATAGGCAGCTTTACAGAGATGTTAGAAGGATTGAATGAGAAAATATTTATCATCTCATCTGCACAACGCTACATTCAATAATAGCTCCAGTTTTATTATTATTATTATTATTATTATTTTTATTACATCAAAGCAGCTCTGTTTAAGTATCAGGATTGTAAACACCAATTTAAAAGCCATAATTGTGTTAATAGTATACAGCAATATAGTGGATTCAGGTAAACTAGCTCTACCAAAATGAAAGCTATATACTTGATGCATGTCTAATTCTTTAATAAAAACTAGAAAACGTATTATTGAAAGAATATGTAAATTTTTAAAAATTGTTGAAAATATTAGATTCAATAGTTTCGTCTTTCCATGTTAGCGGAGAGGAAATTGCATATTTATTTTAGGTTTAGTGTGGTTTTTTCACTTGCAGATTTCACTTGTACGTATACTTTGGATTTTGTATACTAGCATGAATCACTGCATTGTTGAAAAATACTGTAATACTGAGAGTAAAGTATAAGCTGCCTCTTTACCCCCAATCCTGTCAGTTTCCAAGGTCTATACTATATCTGGGGAAACTTTCAGTGCATCTCTGGATTATTTATATATCTCTATCTATCTTATGTATAATATGGTCACTTCCATGATCAAATCTATATAAAATGATCAATATTTCTTTTGCAGACCATCAAGAAACTGATAAGTGTTAATGTCCTTTCTGTTTGCAAGGTAAGGAAACTTATAATAAATATGTCATCCTTATAAATAGCTTCTTTATAAGTATGTCACCTTTTTCTGGATCTTTCTATTTAAAAGCACTGAATCAGTTTGTTCACTTCAGTCAGCTCTTATTTTGATTCAAGTATGTATTCCAGATGAAAACAATTTATTTCCTTACGTTTTCAGAAAGTAGAAAGAACTAAATACCAAACAGATATCTATATAGTTCTCCTTTTTAGCAACTGAACATTTATTAAATGCCTCTTATATATAGACACTTCTACAAAAACATAGTGAGTCCTTGGAATATGCAGACTAACTTAGACTAAAGATTGATTCTTTTACAAAGCTTTCACCTATGAATAATTCATTGCTAATCTACTGTTTCCAGTCCATATCTCCTGTGGTCCACGTAAGCTGATGAGCTAAATGTTGTGGAAAAGCATTGTATGTGGGACCCCAGAGTAATGAGAATGATTTTTATTAGCCACACATGAAAATTACTCTCATTTCTAGTTGCTAGACATCCATTATAGCCATGTTACTTGTATATGCCAACAAAAGACACCACAGCTAACATATGCTAAAAGGAAGAATAGCTAGCAAGTATGAGCATCTCAGAACCATCCCTCCCTACCTCTCTTAGGATGAGGAATCTTATTTTCCCAATCTGGGATCGAACCTGTGCCCCCTGTAGTGGAAGCTTGGAGTCCTAACCACTGGACCACCAGAAAATTTCCATTTCCCCTTTTATTTTAACAGTAACTACAATGAGATAGTATACCTTGATTATACGTACCAGACCAGCAGAAAATACTGCTTAAGGCAGAATTTCCATACGTAATATCAGGTAGTTTAAATTTAAACATACTGATGGAACAGCAAAATTATTAATATTTTCATTAACTCATATACTAATTTAAGAAACCCCCCCCCAAAAAAAAAGCTCAAAACTATTTGGACTGACCAGATAAATATAAATAAGAATGTAATTATATATATGGCATAGTCCTTTTTTTTTAATTGTGAATATTTAAAGAAAAGTTCTCCTTGGGTCTTCATGTCCTGAGAAGTCATAACCCCTTACACAGTTGATTTCAAATTCAAGGACCCTAAAATCTTATTCCAAGTTCAGAGGAATAAAATCTTATTATGCCTTGTTCAACTTTTCATATATGGATAGCTGTGCTTCTCCCTGTGTAATGTATATGTCGCTGTTAAAGCGTGTAGTTAATTCAGTCTTTATGTGATTTTAGCAATATAGT
This sequence comes from Bos taurus, assembly GCF_002263795.3. NCBI lineage: Eukaryota > Metazoa > Chordata > Mammalia > Artiodactyla > Bovidae > Bos > Bos taurus. Next base: position 73,911,378 of record NC_037342.1, read on the forward strand.
TGGTTCAGGTCAAGCAGGTCCACCAGAAGGAAAGCGACAGCGTTGATGCGTGCACACCATGTGACATCTGGCAGCGTGCTGCCTAAGGCACCTCAGATGAATCACATTGTAAGATGACAAATAACTTTATAAAATAAATAGTTGCTCTATGTTTTTTGTTGTGGTTAACCAAGATTTTTTCTCAAGTAAGATTCAATGTGAGGCAAACTACAAACAAGTGAATCTGTGAGTAGCTTTGGCTCAAGACACACGTGCACAAAATTAATGCTTGTAAAACATGGTTAATGTGCGTATATCTGTATAGTCTTAAAGGTATTTCCCTTGGCATGCTATGTAAATGTAATCATTCTTCAATAATCTGTGTAAGGTTTCAAGTTAATTAAATAACTCCATCATTTACTAGTAATACAGCCTTGAGTGAATTACTTACCCTCTGTGCTTCAGTTTTTCATCTATAAATTGAGGATAATTCTCTTTACCTTACAGAGTTGTTTTGGGAATTAAACAAGGTAATATGTGTAAATCTCTTAGAATAGTGCCCAGAGCATACTAAAGGCTCTAAAAAATGTTTCTGTTACTTTGTTAAACTCAGAGATGGTGAAGATGTTGAGTAAATGTATGCAGCTATTACTTTTTTAGCAAGCAAATTTTTTTATCAAAATTAAGATCACTGTGGTCTATAATTTGTTTTATGGTTTTTGCCTTTTGAAATGACTGTGTAATATGGTTTTGATAATCCTTTCTAATATATTTGGCCAAATGCTTAAAAATAATGAGTGTTGGAGAGGTGGTCTGAAGATGGCAGAGGAATAGGACAGGGAGACCACTTTCTCCCCCACAAATTCAAAAGATCAAAAGATCATTTGAATGCTGAGCAGCTTCCACAAAACAACTTCTGAACACTGGCGAAGGACACCAGGCCCCCAGAAAGGTAGCCCATTCTCTTCAAAAGGAGGTAGGACAAAATATAAAAGACAAAAAGAGAGACAAAAGAGTTAGGGATGGAGACTATCCTGGGAAGGGAGTCTTGAAGGAGGAGATGTTTCCAAACACCAGGAAACACTCTCACCGGCGGGTCTGTGGGGAGTTTTGGAATCTCAGAGGACAACATAACTGGGAGGAAAAAAAAAAAAAAAACCCACAGAATATGTGCCTAATTGCAACTCCCAGCAGAGAAGTAGCCCAGAAGTAGCCCAGATGTGAATCTGCCACCAGCGAGCGGGGGCTGAACAGGGAGGTGTGGGTGGCATTGAGAACTGGGCCTGAATGCCCTGAGGACAATCTGAGGGAGCTAATGTGAGACAGTAACCCGAACTGTGGGATAACCAGAGAGAAAAAAGAGAGAGAGAGGACTTTACTGTGAAAAGCTCTAACCTAAGGCACAGCCTGGCCTGCTCACAGAACAAAGGACTAAGCTAATACCAGAGGAGAGCTAGCCATCTGCAGACCGGCACCTCCCCACGACCTAGAGGCAGAGAGGCAGGTGGGCGACAGCCAGAGCTGGAAGGTGAGGGACAATCTCGGCCCCAGAGACGGCATCCTCCACCAAACTGCGAGCAGGCTCCCAGTTGCTAAGCAAGTCTTCCTGGGATCCTGGACGGTTGACATCCGCCAGGAGGGTCGCAGAGGACACACACAGCACACCTGAGATGGTGCTCTTGCGACACACCCGGGAAACTGAGCGGCTGGGACTGGGGAGGTGATAAGACGCACAGACCACCTGGGACAGTGTGCTCGCCAAGCACCTGGTCGCCTGAGCTGCTCAGACCTGGGAAGGGCACAAACCGCATGCGCAGCCGAATCTGTGTCTTTGTGGAGTACCTGAGAACCTGAACCTGAGCAGCTTAGACCTGGGAAGCACACGAAACCCAGGGCCTGCTTTGGACAGTTCCCCTGCAGAGCAACCTGGAGGCTGAGCAATGTAGACTGGGAAGGCACACATGCTGTGAGCTGGGGCAAAACCAGTGTGGTCCATACACTTCGAGCACTCGCCACACATGCCAGTGATATTTGTTTGCAGTGTCCCTCCCTCCCCACAGCACAACTGAACAAGTGAGCCTAAGTAAGTGACCACCTTTGCCTCCTTGTGTCAGGGCAGAAATTAGACACTGAAGAGACTTGCAAACAGAGGAAGCCAAAATAAACAAAGAAGAGGGAACAGGTGCAACAGATTAAAACCCTGTAGTTAGCATTGATTAAGCATTGGAAGGGGCCTATAGACCTTGAGAAGTATAAGCTGGAACAAGGAACTATCTGAAACTGAACTTACCCTACACTGCCTTCAACAGCTCCAGAGAAATTCCTAGATATATTTTACTATTATCATTTTTAAATTCTTTTAATTTTTTTAAGTTCTTTATTACTCCTTTAATTTTCATTTTTATAACCTACTATTACCTTGCAAAAAAGACCCTATTTTTAAAACAAATTATATATATATACATATATTTTTATATAATTTTTGTGATTTTGTTTTGTATTTTTAATATTGTATTTTTGAGAGTCTAACCTCTACTCTAGATTTTTAATCTTTGCTTTTTGGTATTTGTTATCAATTCTGTACTTTTAAGAATCTAATCTGCAGTACCTATTTTTACTTAGGGGTGTGATTACTGGCTTGATTGCTCTCTCCCCTTTTGACTCTCCTTTTTCTCCCCCAGGTCACCTCTATCTCCTCCCTCCCCCTTATCTTCTCTACTTAACTCTGTGAATCTCTCTGGGTGTTCTGGGCTGTGGATAACACTTAGGGAACTGATTACTGGCTAGATTTGTCTCTCTCCTTTTGACTCCCCCTCCTCTCCTCCTGGTCACTTCTATTGCCTTCCTCCCTCTTCTCTTCTGTATGTAATTCTCTGAACCTCTCTGAGTGTTCCTGACTGTGGAGAGCACATAGGGAATTGATTACTGGCTAAATTGCTTTCTCCCCTTTTGATTCCCCCTCTTCTCCTGGTCACCTCTATCTCCCTCCTTCCTCTTCTCTTCTCCATGCAACTCTGTGAACCTCTCTGGGTGTCCCTCACTGTGGAGAATCTTTTCACCATTAACCTAGATGTTTTTTCATCAGTACTGTATGGATGGAGAAGTCTTGAGGCTACTTTAAGAAAAAGACTGAAAGTCAGAGGCAGGAGGCTTAAATCCAAAACTTGAGAACACCAGAAAACTCCTGACTCCAGGGAACATTAATTGACAAGAGCTCATCCAAAAGCCTCCATACCTACACTGAAACCAAGCTCCACCCAAGAGCCAACAAGTTTCAGAGCAAGGCATACCAAGCTAATTCTCCAGCAACAAAGGGACATAACCCTGAGCATTAAAATTCAGGCAGCCAAAAGTCACACCAAACCCACAGACACCTCAAAACTCACTACTTGACACTACATAGAGAAGAGATTCAGCTCCACCCACCAGAACACTGACACAAGCTTCCCTAACCAGGAAACCTTGACAAACCACTCGTCCAACCCCACCCACAGGGAGGAACCTCCACAGTAAAGAGGAACCACAAACTTCCAGCCTACATAAGAGCCACCCCAAACACAGCAATCTAAACAAGATGAAAAGGCAGAGAAATGTTCTGTAGGTAAAGGAACATGATAAATGCCCACCAAACCAAACAAAATAGGAGGATATAGGGAGTCTACCTGAAAAAGAATTCAGAACAGTGATAGTAAAGATGATCCAAAATCTTGAAAACAAAAGGGAGTAACAGATGAATAGACTGAAGACAAGGATTGAGAAGATGCAAGAAATGTTTAACAAAGACCTAGAAGAAATTCGGAGAAGGCAATGGCACCCCACTCCTGTACTTTTGCCTGGAAAATCCCATGGATGGAGAAGTCTAGGGGGCTGCAGTCCATGGGGTCGCTAAGCGTCAGACACGACTGAGCGTCTTCCCTTTCACTTTTCACTTTCATGCGTTGGAGAAGGAAATGGCAACCCACTCCAGTGTTCTTGCCTGGAGAATCCCAGGGACAGGGGAGCCTGGTGGGCTGCCGACTATGGGGTCGCACAGAGTTGGACACGACTGAGCAACTTAGCAGCAGCAGCAGCAGAAGAAGAAATTTTAAAAGGGTCAGTCAATAATGCATAATGCTATAACTGAGATCAAAAGCACTCTGGAGGGAACCAACAGTAACTGAGGCAGAAGAGAGGATAAGTGAGACGGAAGATAGAATGGTGGAAATAAATGAAGCAGAGAGGAAAAAAGAAAAACCTAACCTAAATTTACACCTAGAAAAAGAAGAAATGAAGAACCCCAGGGTTAGTAGAAGGAAAGAAATCATAAAAATGAGGGCAGAAATAAATGAAAAAGAAAGGAGACTATAGCAAAAATCAACAAAACTAAAAAGCTGGTTCTTTGAGAAGATAAAATAGATAAACCGTTAGCCAGACTCATCAAGAAAAAAGGGAGAAGAATCAAATCAACAAAATTAGAAATGAAAATGGAGAAATCACAACAGACAGCACAGAAATATAAAGGATCATAAGAGACTACTATCAGCAACTATATGCCAATAAAATGGACAACGTAGAAGAAATGGATGAATTCTTAGAAAAGTATAACCTTCCAAAACTGAACCAGGAAGAAATAGAAAATCTTATCAGACCCATCACAAGCACGGAAATTGAAACTGTAATAAAAAATCCGTAATAAAAAATCTTCTAACGAACAAAAGCCCAGGACCAGATGGCTTCACGGGTGAATTCTACCAAAAATTTAGAGAAGCGCTAACACCTATCCTACTCAAACTCTTTCAGAAAATTGTAGAAGGTAAACTTCCAAACTCATTCTATGAGGCCACCATCACCCTAATACCAAAACCAGACAAAGATGCCACAAAAAAAGAAAACTACAGGCCAGTATCACTGATGAACATAGGTGCAAAAATCCTTAACAAAATTCTAGCAAATGGAACCCAACAATATATTAAAAGATCATACATCATGACCAAGTGGGCTTTATCCCAGAGATGCAAGGATTCTTCAATATTTGCAAATCAATCAATGTGATACACCACATTAACAAATTGAAAGATAAAAACCATATGATTTTCTCAGTAGATGCAAAGAAAGCCTTTGACAAAATTCAACATCCATTTATGATAAAAAGTTTCCAGAAAGCAGGCACAGAAAGAACATACCTCAACATAATAAAAGCCATATATGATAATTCCACAGCAAACATTATCCTCAATGGTGAAAAATTGAAAGCATTTCCTCTGAAGTCAGGAACCAGACAAGGGTGCCCACCGTCACTGCTACTATTCAATGTAGTTTTGGAAGTTTTAGCCACAGCAATGAGAGAAGAAAAAGAAATAAAAAGAATTCAGATTGGAAAATAAGAAGTAAAACTCTCACTGTTTGTAGATGACATGATCCTCTACATAGAAAACCCTAAAGACTCTACCAGAAAATTACTAGAGCTAACCAATGAATATAATAAAGTTGCAGGATATAAAATTAACACACAGAAATCCCTTGCATTCCTATACACTAACAATGATAAAACAGAGAAATTAAGGAAACAATTCCATTCACCATTGCAATGAAAATAATAAAATACTTAGGAATAAACCTATCTAAAGAAACAAAAGACCTATATATAGAAAACTATAAAACACTGATGAAAGAAATCAAAGATGACACAAATAGATGGAGAAATATACCATGTTCATGGATCAGAAGAATCAATATAGTGAAAATGAGTATACTGCCCAAAGCAATCTATAGATTCAGTGCAATCCCTATCAAGCTACCAATGGTATTTTTCAGAGAACTAGAACAAGTAATTTCACAATTTGTATGGAAATACAAAAAACCTCAAATAGCCAAAGCAATCTTGAGAAAGAAGAATGGAACTGGAGGAATCACCTGCCTGACTTCAAGCTATGCTACAAAGCCACAGTCATCAAGACAGTATGATACTGGCACAAAGATGGAATTATAGATCAATGGAACAAAAAGAAAGCCCAGAGATAAATCCACACATCTATGAACACCTTATCTTTGACAAAGGAGGCAAGAATATACAATGGAGAAAAGACAATCTCTTTAACAAGTGGTGCTGGGAAAACTGGTCAACCACTTGTAAAAGAATGAAACTAGAACACTTTCTAACACCATACACAAAAATAAACTCAAAATGGATTAAATATCTAAATGTAAGACCAGAAACTATAAAACTCCTAGAGGAAAACATAGGTAAAACACTCTAACATAAGGCACAGCAGGATCCTCTATGACTCACCTCCCAGAATACTGGAAATAAAAGCAAAAATAAACAAATGGGACCTAATTAAACTTAAAAGCTTTTGCACAATGAAGGAAACTATAAGCAAGGTGAAAAGACAGCCTTCAGAATGGGAGAAAATCATAGCAAAAGAAGCAACTGACAATTAATCTCAAAAACATACAAGCAATGCCTGCAGCTCAATTCCAGAAAAATAAATGACCCAATCAAAAAATGGGCCAAAGAACTAAATAGACATTTCTCCAAAGAAGACATAGAGATGGCTAACAAACACATGAAAAGATGCTCAACATCACTCATTATCAGAGAAATGCAAATCAAAACCACAATGAGGTACCATCTCATGCCAGCCAAAATGGCTGCTATCAAAAAATCTACAAACAATAAATACTGGAGAGGGTGTGGAGAAAAGGGAACCCTCTTACACTGTTGATGGGAATGCAAACTAGTACACTCACTATGGAGAACAGTGTGGAGATTCCTTAAAAAACTGGAAATAGAACTGCCATACGACCCAGCAATCCCACTGCTGGGCATACACACTGAGGAAACCAGAAGTGAAAGAGACATGTGTACCCCAATGTTCATCGCAACACTGTTTACAATAGTTAGGACATGGAAGCAACCTAGATGTCCATTGACAGACGAATGGATAAGAAAGCTGTGGTACATATACACAATGGAATATTACTCAGCTATTAGAAAGAATGCATTTGAATCAGTTCTAATGAGGTGGGTGAAACTGCAGCCTATTATACAGAGTGAAGTAAGTCAGAAAGAAAAACACCAATACAGTATATTAACACATATATATGGAATTTAGAAAGATGGTAATGATGACCCTATATGCGAGACAGCAAGAGACACAGATGTAAAGAACAGACTTTTGGACTCTGTGGGAGAAGGCGAGGGTGGGATGATTTGAGAGAATAGCATTGAAACATGTATATTACCATATGTGGAATGGATTGCCAGTCCAGGTTAGATGCATGAGACAGGGTGCTCAGGGCCAGTGCACTGGGATGACCCTGAGGGATGGGATGGGGAGGAAGGTGGGAGGGAGGGTCAGGATGGGGAACACATGTATACCCATTGCTGATTCATGTCAATATATGGCAAAAACCACTACAATATTGGAAAGTAATTAGTCTCCAATTAAAATAAATCAATTAATTTTAAAAAATAATGAGTTGTATTATGTACATATGTTTCATAATGTATCATAATGAAGTAATGATGAAAAATATGTTCAAGTGTTTTTAAATTGTATTTTATAGAATTGTTAGTGCTAGCTCCACATTAGTCTCCTGATCATTTTAATTCCTCTGTCAGAGAAACAGTGTAAAGTTTTTGCTCTATATCTATTAATTAGTATCTTCTCCTGCAATCTCCATACAGACTGAAGTCAGAAAGAGAAAAACAAGTATCACATATTAACCACATGTGTGTGCAATCTAGAAAAATGGTACAGATGAACCTAGTTCCCCATCAGGGATCAAGACACAGTTGAAGAGCACGGACGTGTGGGCATGGTGGGGGATGGGGAGGGTCAGCTGAACTGGGAGACTCGGTTTGACAAAAACACACTACCAGCTGTAAAACAGGTAGTGGGAAGCTGCCATATAGCACAGCGAGCTGTACAATGACCTACCTGTGATGCTCTGTGATGACCTAGATGGGTGGGATGACAGGGCCGGGGGAAAGGAGGGAGGTCCAAAAGAGAGGGGATATACATGTAGCTGATTCACTCGGAGAAGGCAATGGCACCCCACTCCAGTACTCTTGCCTGGAAAATCCCATGGACTGAGGAGCCTGGTGGGCTGCAGTCCGTGGGATCGCTAAGAGTCGGGCACGACTGAGCAACTTCACTTTCACTTTTCACTTTCATGCATTGGAGAAGGAAATGGCAACCCACTCCAGTGTTCTTGCCTGGAGAATCCCAGGGACGGCGGAGCCTGGTAGGCTGCCGTCTATGGGGTCGCACAGAGTCGGACACGACTGAAGCGACTTAGCAGCAGCAGCAGCAGCTGATTCACTTCATTGCACTGCAGAAACTAACACAGCATTGTAAAACAATTACACTCCAATGTAAAAGAAAAAAAAAATTGTACAAAAAAGAAAAAGAAACCCTGGCTGCCTCTGTCTCCCAAAGCATACACTTTGGGCTGGCAATCTACAGAGTAGTAGTGATAAAAAGGCCAAGGTCCTGATCTTGATCTCTGAGAACCGGTCAGCTTGCTGTGCTCTGTGGTCACACACCTCATCCTTTGAGCAGCATCTGAGCACCGATCAACATGTACTGGTGGTCGTCACCTCATGGCCCTACTTACAGATGAGTAGTGTAGGGGCGGGAAGTGTGGATGAAGCACCACCAGTCCACCGCACTGGAGAGGATCCTCAGTTTTCTTTACCATGGTGATGAAATAATAACAAGACATCAGTCCTGGTATCTTGACAGATGATAAAATACTCCTCCCACCTCTCCATTCGTCTTCTTCCACTTTCTTTTTCCCACGGGCATAGATGCTTTTTCCCACGAAAGGAGTCAATGGAGACAAACGCCAAACTTACTAAACATCATACCCCATCATATTGTGAGCCATACTGATGAGAAGTATCACCAGCAGAAGAGATGGATATATGCTTTAAAAATTTGTCTGTTAACCTCTTTTTGCACGTCAAATCCCATTTGCAAAGCACTAAGGGAGTTTGCTCTTCAGAAACGCTTCTTTGTTCAGCCAAAGAATGAAGAATCTTTTAATTTATCTTTCATGTAAATATGTATTTTCCTGTCTGTTTGTGATGGGTGCTTTTAGTGGAAAAACAGTTCAAAATGCTTGATTTATTTATCATGGAATCAGTACCATCTACAGGACAGCCAGTCGGTTTTCACTGTACCGTAGGCAGTATCCGGGTCGTTTGTAGCACATTTGACTGACTGTTCAAGTATGGCCATAGTTTGACTCAAACAGCAGGAGGTGAGTGGTGTGCAGTGGCTTACCAGAGGCCAGGAAAGTAAGTTAGGACATGATTGTTCAGGTTCTTGAGTGCTGTGCTCAAGAGGGCAGAGAGCCTTAAAGTGGAAATAAGGTGTAATCTGGTGTACATTTTAGAAAGACAATTCTAGTGGCAGAGTGGCATGGCAGTGTGTATTTAAAGGCATGTGTTTTGATCTTGTTTATACTGAGAAGGGGCATTCACCTTGATGGAGTCATGTGTCTGAAGCTCCCAGGTTTAGTGTTCTTTCGTGCTGCTGTGATTTGCCCTATAGTGTATTTTGATGAATTGTTTCTGTTGTCCTTCAGTTGACTGTGTTATGTTGCAGGTCCAGGACTACGTTTTCAGTAGCAGTGGCTGTTTGGATCTCCAAGTTAACTTAGAGATGAAAGTTGTCTAGAATCTTATAAGGTTTTCTGGTGGTTGGACATCAGGGGACCCAGGGCATGGATGTCTATGGCCTAAAGCCTTAATAAGTGTGTTGAAAAGGTTTATATATGAAAGAGAATGACATCTTCTGTCCATCAGGGATGGTTCAAGTTATATCTCCTAGCAAACCACATGCTAGGGGCTGACTGGCTGAGAAACATGCCAGGAAAGGTCAGAGAGATGAGCTTGCCCTGTGACCTTGGGTTTGTGCCCCTAATTTAGAGATATTTGCTGGGTAGGGCCCAGCATCTGGTTGGAAGTCTTGTGCTGTACCATGAGCATTGAATGACCTGGCTTGACATTGCAGGATTAGTGCCTGGTCCATGTGTTCCTGTCCCTGTATCAATAGGTCAGATGATGATAAAAATCATCGAAGTCCCCCATTCCAACAGAGGAATAATAAAACTGCAATATCCTGGCCAAAAGATTTACAGGTCATCGCCGGATGAAGTGGCGATTAGTGGTCCACAGAATATGGAGGAAGAAATGTTAATAAAAATAGTGGTGACTCTAGACCCCTCCAGTCCCATCTGATCGTTTCACTTTTCATCTTATTCAATAATTTAGAATCATTGCTTTTTTTCTCTCTCAGTGACTTGCTTAACTGGGCTTTCCCTTTACCAGGTTAGTTGAGGTAATCCAAGAGGAATTCAGAAGCCTTTCAGCCTTCAACTGGAAGAAAGGTCCTCCTGGCCAGGGCTTTCTTTGGTTTCACATATTCTGTGACTAAAATCTAAGGTTAAGGCTCATTTCTCCTCAAGATCAATGACCTTCAGACCAGAAATGGTAAGAGTTTAGAGATAATTAAACCTCCAGATATTAAACCACACACTTCTACGGTAGTTTGGGTTTTATGCCTGGAGGGGCTTCCCTGGTGGCTCAGACAGTAAAGAATCTGCCTGCAATGCAGGAGACCTGGTTTCGATCCCTGGGTTGGCAAGGTTCCCTGGAGAAGGGAGACGGCTACCCGCTCCATTATTCTTGCCTGGAGAATCCTTTGGATAAGAGGAGCCGGGCAGCCTACAGTCCATGGGGTGGCAAAGAGTCGGACATAACTGAGTGACTTTCACTTCACTATCCCTGGAAGAAGTTTCCATTTTGGAATACTGAAAGAGTTTGCAGATGAAATTGTGGTATTGCTATTGGTTATTATTAGAGAAATCATAGAAAAGGGGGAACACGCCACAACTCCAGAGGCAGGTATATATCAATCCAAGTCCACTTTCAATCAGGTAGCACACTCAGCACCAAATCCAAAGACTAGATCCAAAATGGATCTTCTCCGTGCTGTTTGTCACTGATTTGAGATCACTTGTTGTAACATCTGCCAAACTGAGAATTGTCTTCCTCCTCGAGGCCTGATGGTTCTTTGATTCCTTTAATGACAGTATATAAGAACCTCAAGGACACCATAGACTCGTCACTCCTTTTCAAATGAACACAGCCCAAGCCCTTTCCATAGCTTATCTAAGAATGTGAAAGCCATCCCTTCTGAAGGTGCTGGGCCCTGAAGCTGCTGCTGGGCTTGGTGAATATGCTGGACAATAGGGAGTGGCCCTACCTATCACTCAGATCCCTTAGGAAATTTCCAGACTATCATTCTGACAAATACAGGGGCTGTCCTACTTTCTTTATTACCTTTCTCCAAGCAGAGAAATAGGTGGGTGGGGATCCAAGGTAAAATTTATTAACGATTTCCACTTACAGTGAAGTACCACTCAGTTTTGTTTTATTTGGGAATGGGGAGGAAGAGTCTTAAGCAGGGGATCAAAATTTAATTCTTCCTTCATCAGATTATCAGCCAAAGTGGAGTAGTTGAAAGAAGTAGAGATGTTTAGCGTGGAGAAGGGAAGCATGACATCACACACACACACGCACACACAATCAAGACCAGTTAACTCAACCTCCTAACTGTTTTGTAAATCAGCTCCCCCAATGATTCCTTCCAGACATCTCACACACACACACACACACACACACACACACACAAATCAAGGCCAGTTAGCTCAACCTCCTGTTTTGCAAATCAGCTCACCCAATGATTCCTTCCAGACATCTCTCTCACACACACACACATACACACACACCCCCCAATAAAGGCCAGTTAGCTCAGCCTCCTAACTGTTTTGCAAATCAAGTCACCCAGTTATTCGTTCTAGATTCCAAGCGCCTTACATTTCTCAGTGAGAACCACTCAAGTACCCTAACCAGCCAGGTTATCTTTCTCCAGTCCAGTCTCTGTGCTCCAGCCAGTGTTATTATTGTACTCTGGGTCGTATCACACCACTGTTAAATCCCTCCGTGACTTCTCTCCCTCAAGTCCAGAACCTTTAACGTGACCTGTTGGGAAGGGCCTGCGTTGATTTGGCTCCTCCCCACGTCTCCCTTTCAACTCAGGTCTCTCCTGCAAGTGCTGTGCTCCGTCTCCTGAACTAGTCTCAGTCTAGCGCCCCCTCAGGCTGGCCCCCCTGCATAGAAGACTCGCTCATCTCCCACTTTACTAGTTCTCCTCACTCTTCAGTTCTCAGCTAAAGCGTTGCACACTTAGTGTTGGGGAAGGGGCAGAGAGCCTCCCAGGCTCGATGAAGTCTCTCAGCTGTGCTATTTCATTGCGCGCTGTATGTTTCCCTTTCCCTTAGCATTTCTTTCTTCGTCGAGTGTCTCTAGACGTTGTAAGGTCTGGGACCAGTTCCTTTTTGTTCTCTGCCATTTCCCAGCCCTAGCTCTCACATGTGGCAGGTGTACAGCAAATGCTTTTTGAATAAATCAGTGAATACATTTAAAAACAGAAAATTCTACTCCTTTGGAAATAAGCCTCACACTTACTTTGTGGGGCTCTGCAAGGTTGGCCTTAGATCGGTTGCTGATATTTACCCTGAAATGAGCTGTGAGAACTTCCTAAGCGTTGGATCTGCCAGAAGGGTAGTGGGTAAAAGGTGAGTTCCTTCTGATTCTGGGTCAGAGGTTACAAATCCATAGTCTGTGGGCTGGACGTGGGCTACTAATACATTTTGGTTGGCTCCAGCAGTGTGTTCAAAATTAGGACATTTCCCAGCTCTCTAGCTTCTCTTGGGAAAATTTTGAAACGAGGGTGACACAGACCTGAACTGCTGCTTGGCAGCAAGTGATCAGAACTGAATAGCAGCGGAGCGTGCTCCATAGCCGGGCCTGCACTCTTGCACTCTGCAGATCACCGCAGTCCCCACGAGCCCCTATTGTCTGATCCACCGAACTGTTCTGTGTCACCCACTTGGCCCTTTTAGGCATTTGAGTTCACGGTTCCCCCCGTTCAGTAACTCCAAGTATTCAGCCTGCTCAAATGGAATCATTGCTTGCTTGGAGGACTTGAAGAATTAGAATGGCTTTGACTTAAATCCATCTCTTCCATCCCTGTGATTGTCTGAAATCAAATCACTTGGAACATGAGACCCTTTGCCTGCTTTTGAAAAGCCAATTTTTTTTTTCTCATGATACAACTGTGTATTCACTGAATATCACTTTAGCCATAATGCTATGTCCTGCCCATGGAGTAGATAATAGTAATAAATGTTTGGATGGACAGACAGATGAAAACATGCAAGAAAAATAGTTGTTTACTTTTTTAAAAAACATGTATTTGCCTCTGGTATGTCACATAGTACCAGTAGGGGGAGCCCTCTGTTAATTTGGAAATCCATCAGGAGAATCTGTTCAGCAGTCTGAAGTGAAGTGAAGTCGCTCAGTTGTGTCTGACTCTTTGCGACCCCATGGACTGTAGCCCACCATGCTCCTCCATCCATGGGGTTTTCCAGGCAAGAGTACTGGAGTGGGTTGCCATTTCCTTCTCCAGGGGATCTTCCTGACCCAGGGATTGAACCCAGCTCTCCCACATTGTAGGCAGACGCTTTACCGTCTGAGCCACTAGGGAAGTCTGTTTAGCAGTCTAGTTATATTTAATTTAGGGATTATGCTAAGAAGTTATCCTCCGACTCTGCCCCAAGAATTCAAGTTAACAGAATAGGAAATTAATCAATTGTAGGAAGGAGAGTATGCTTCTTACCACTGCCCCTGCCCAGGGCTTTTCAGAAGAAACACATTCCAGGTTAATATCTAGAGCCTTTAAATCCATCTGAAAGTAGTTATCATTAACCTGTTAACAATTTCCAAATTGGGGAGCATATTTAGCCCTAAGAGTCTCAGAGTAATGGGCTGCTTCAGGCACAAATACAGAATAATGGGTTTGCCAAAATACAGGACCACCACTCTTTGCACGATTTTCATCTTTACAAAATGAGGCAATAGTTGGAGACGCCAAGGTTCTTTGTAGCTCCAGGTAAAGTTTGTTTAAAGAAGAAATGCATTATAAATGAGTGAATGTGTAAAAATCTCTGTGAGAAACTTAGGGCTTCTTTTCTCCTCCAAATCTATCACTTTTGGAGAAGTCAGCTTATTTGGAGAAAAGGTCAGTAATAGAAACTCTCAGTATATTGGTTGAATAGTATCACCAACTCAATGGACATGAGTTTGAGCAAATTCCGGGAGATAGTGAAGGATAGGGAAGCCTGGTGACCTGCAGTCCATGGGGTCACAAAGAGTCAGACACAACTTAATGACTGAACAACAAACTTGGAAAAACAGTGTGTGATGGTATATATGTTCTTTTTATTTTCATTTTTGTTTAGAGTTTAAAAATTATGGCTTTAGATTCTTCATTATTAGTTGGCATCCAGTTCTCTGTTCTGGAAAGTTCTTTTCTTTTTCTTTTGTTAAGTCATTAAAAAAAAAAATTAAACCAGAATTTATTATCAAAGAAAAAGTATTGTTTTTTATAGTATGGGGTTGAATTTCAAGTTCAGTAATATGGGATGGGGGAAATGGCAAAAGAGGGTTGATAACTTTGGCAAGAAGAGCTGATAACTTTACAAAGACCTAAACATTGGTAGAGGAGAGGCAAATAATACTCAGATCTCAAAGCCGTCTAAAAACTTAGTCTCATTAAGCTTCTCACCCCCTGCACAGTAAGTATTCTGTTGGCCATACATATGAGATTCTAAGAATTTATAATTAAGCGGTATTCTTGGTACCAGAGCTCAAATTATACATTTCACCAAAGGAAATGTGTGCTGTGTCATTCTAGTATGACTTCCAGTAGAGTTACCACCCAGTTTCTCCAAAGCAGGCATTGTGTAACATCGCTGTTACTTTATGTAATTCTTTGCGCTATTATGTTGTGGTTTTAAAAAGTTACTGTTAATGATTCCAACTAAAAATGTGCTTCAGGCATTTGTATCTATTTCCTTTTCATTTGTGCGGGTTCATTTTTCAGTTGCGTGAATTCAGATCCTGTTTACTCTCTGCAGGTTTCTCTAGGCTAGAGGGCAGGGCAGCAGTGGACAAAGCGGCTGTTTGTGGTGTCCTAACTATTTGTACAAGAAGCCTGGATTCCTGGGGCTTTGCCCAGATTCTAGAGCAAGTTGTTACTTTACCTCCTATTTATATATAATGGTGATACAGGTGTCAATATTGTTTTCTTATTTTAACTCAAGTATCTTGAATTTTAATCTTTTCATTTGGGTTTTTAGTTATCTCTTTGAGCATTATGCGATAATGTTTTCTTTATACTGTTCTCTCCAAACAAATGACGAAACACAAGAGGTTACATGATATAAAAGTAGTTTGCTTGTAGAATAATATGCATGATTCACTTGTGTAGGCATCGGTTTTCATACCAAACTAAAAAAGTGGGAAACTTGGATTGGCTTTTGAGTATAAAATGAGATTCTTCCTACAAATTCTTGATTACTGATGCCAGAGAAATGAAAAAGAAAAAAATTTATTCGTGTTAATTTCTTTTAGAAATAACATTAGTTGTGGGGGCTCTTCTGATTGCAAAAGCAATGCAAGCGATTGCCAAAAATAGAAGAAATATTTCAGAATACTAAGATGGATACACTTTAATGTAACATTTTAAAGGACTTTCTAGGTCAGCCAGTGCATTTCTGAGTCAGGTTACCTCAACTGAATGATCTAATAATACTGATTTTGATTTTTGTATGAGCTACATCAGCCTCTTACTTATTTCCCAGCCAGAACATACATAGCTGTGGCAGTAAATATATAACTCTTGAAATAGAATATGTGGTGTCCCCAAGAGGAATTCTCAATTGAGCTATCATTGGTGAAGACTATGCCAGGCTTGCATGCAGAATGATATAATATCTTGGTGTGAAATAGCATGTATCGGCCTTTCTCCCTTTGAGTTAGGCTTCTAGGACTTTTTTGTGATAAGGATTGATGAAACTGTCCCTAAAAAATATGTCTCTATAAATAGGAAACATTTGTTTTTTTCTGCAAGAATTTGAAGCTGCCATTGTTGTAGAGGTGCTATTATAGGACTTGTATTTACTTTTGAGGAAAGAATTAAATTTATATCGTCTGCTGTATACTTTTGGAAATAACGTAGAAGAAAACAAGTATAGAAGTCATGTTTACTACTATTTTTGATATTTTTAACCACTGAACTTACAAGTTATGGTAATCTTATTTTAGCAGTATCTTAAGAGGAACAAAATTTTTCCTGGTACAGCAATTATCACCTGCAGATGGCCTAAAATTAGCATATTGAGTTAACTCCAGAAACAGCTTGTAAGCTGTGAGATGGAGTTCAGATAGTGAGATTTCACAGAAACACTTGGTATATGGCATAAATAACCAGCCATCAAGATACCAATTGATGCATATAAAGTAAAATGAGACTACTAATAGCTTAATTTAAATATCCTATGTAAGACTTGACGTTAAAGAGAATTTAATTTGATGTTAACGTAGTGAAGCCTCTCTAGTTACACACAGAATATTAAGAATTATTTGTATGCACATACCCCAACAAAGAACACTTGAAATTGAATTTATTATGACATGTATTCTGAGCAGAAAGAAAGATAATTTAAATATAGACGAAGGCATTAATCCGCCTTATAAAAGCCTGCGGATTTCAGGTTAACTCTTCCTAGGCTTTTCAGTGTTGTTATATCTGACAGATCCAAGGAGATACTCTATTTTATGGCAAGGAGAAATAATTTAGAAACAGAATTTAAGAGGAGAAACCAATGACCAATACAAAAGAATTTAACCTTTTCATGCATGAATTTCCATCTTTGATGATGAATCATTTGTTCAAATGAGGATTGCAACAAGTATTTCTGGCCCTTTAATAGTCAGGCATTGAAAACACTGCTTCTTCCTTTGTGTTATTAAAACTTCTTGAGTTTTAATTCACTTGTATAAAGACTATGGAGAAGGAAGTAGCTTCCCATTCCAGTATTCTTGCCTGAGAAATCCCAGGGACAGAGGAGCCTGATGGGCTACAGTCCACAGTATCAGATACAACTTAGTGACTGAGTAACAAGAACAGAAAGACTTATTTCAGCAGCAGAGATACTTGAGTTGAAATGATACAGGGAAGATTAGCATGGCCCCTGCGCAAGGATGACACACAGATAGTAAAGCATTCTGTATTTTTGCTGTTAACTAAACTTCATTGTGGTAATCATCTTACAATATATACATATATCCTTATGATGTATACTTTCAGTTCAGTTCATTTCAGTTGCTCAGTTGTGTCCGACTGTTTGCGACCCCATGGACCGCAGCACACCAGGCTTCTCAGAGCTTGCTCAAACTCATGTCCATCGAGTCGGTGATGCTATCCAACCATCTCATCCTCTGTTGTCCCCTTGTCCTCCTGCCTTCAATCTTTCCCAGCATCAGGGTCTTTTTCAAGGAGTCAGTTCTTCACATCAGGCGGCCAAAGTATTGGAGTTTCAGCTTTAGCATCAGTCTATCCAGTGAATATTCAGGACTGATTTCCTTTAGGATTGACTGGTTTGATCTCCATGCTGTCCAGGGGACTTGCAAGAGTCTTCTCCAACACCACAGTTTAAAAGCATCAATTCTTTGGCACTCAGCTTTCTTTATGGTCCAACTCTTACATCCATACATGACTACTGGAAAAGCCATAGCTTTGACTAGACGGACTTTTGTTGGCAAAGTAATGTCTCTGCTTTTTAATGTGCTATCTGGGTTTGTCATAGCTTTTCTTCCAAGGAGCAAGTGTCTTTTAATTTCATGGCTGCAGTCACCATCTGCAGTGATTTGGGAGCCCACAAAAATAAAGCATGTCACTGTTTCCACTGTTTCCCCATCTATTTGCCATGAAGTAGTGGGACCGGATGCCATGATCTTCGTTTTTTGAATGTTGAGTTTTAAGCCACTTTTTTCCCTCTCCTCCTTCACTTTCACGATATGTACCTTAAACTAGTAAAAAAGTTATGTAGATTATATCTCAAATGAAACTGGGAGAAAAAGTGAATATATTTTGAAGCTATCTACACATTAACAACCATCAGGACTGACTGAATGTTTAGCATGCTGTTGATCTAATTTTGTAAATAAGATAATATCTTACAAGGTTTTATTTTGTCTCTGATTGTTTCCTGGGTAATTTTTACCATTCAGAAAGGAGACATTTCATAGATGACATGCACACAGTGTAAGGAAAAAAATAGCTCCCAAAGTGTGCATTTGTATTTCCTTAATAGCCCAGCTTAAAGTGCTATTTCTTATTGGACTGTATTTAAGTGTGTACATTTATGTCTTGGGGGGGAAAAAAAAAACTCTGAATTGAACTTTAAAACTCTGCACAACCAGTTATTAAATATTCAAGTGGTACTTAGATCCTTGGTCAGAATAAAGGACTCCATCAGCAGGTCTTGTAGACTTTCCTGGTAGTTCTCCAGATTCATCACTGCCTGCAAATCCCATCCCTCCTCCTCTCCTTTTGTTCGGTATAGGTAGGTGGTCAGTGGCGCCCCCTGTCAACTCCACTTCGCTACTTCACACATAACAAGTTTCACTCCTCACCCCAAATGCACGTGTGCATGCGCACACCCCGACCCCTGGGTGAGAACATGTTTTATTATCAGTCTTCTTCTTTCTCATCTGGTTTCTGGGGATCTCAGGACATTGGGGGAACTGTTTAACAACTTCTCACAAAATGCTGGGAACCTCCTTATAATACATGAGCCTAAGCATTAAGGTCCCCTGATGAAATGTATTAAGTAAAGTATGTGTTCAGATACTGCTAAAAATGCATATAGTCTATCCCTACAAAGAAAAATCCCCCACAACTGTCACCATGCCTGATGTCTGTCTGTACTAGCATGGGAGGCTATCTGTGATGTAGTATGATATGCAGATTGCAGGACAATATTGCTGAAACTGTCCAGAAACTGGAGAAGGCAATGGCACCCCACTCCAGTACTCTTGCCTGGAAAATCCCATGGACGGAGGAGCTGGTGGGCTGCAGTCCATGCGGTCGCTAGGAGTCGGACACGACTGAGCCACTTTACTTTCACTTTTTCACTTTCATGCATTGGAGAAGGAAATGGCAACCCACTCCAGTGTTCTTGTCTGGAGAATCCCAGGGATGAGGGAGCCTGGTGGGCTGCAGTCTATGGGGTCACAAAGAGTTGGACACGACTGAAGTGACTTAGCAGCAGCAGCAGCAGTCCAGAAACTTCTGTGTGGTGAGTTGAACTGGATGACCTCAAAATGTGTTACCGTTTTTTGCTCTCAACTGTCAAGCACAGCAAGCTTAAGGGGGTCCTGGGTACTTAGTGGTGCTGTGTCCTGAAAGAAGAGTACACACCGGCAACAACGGCCGCAGTTTCCTTTCAGGGCCTACTCTGTGCTGGCTGTCTGTGCTAGGTTCGTTATCTATATCACCTTATATGAGATTACAGTCCCTTGGACCACACAGAGATCCAACCAGTCCACCCTAAAGGAAATCAGTCCTGACTATTCATTGGAAGAACTGATGCTGAAGCTGAAACTCTAATACTTTGGCCACCTGAGGCAAAGAACTGACTCATTGGAAAAGACTGTGATGCTGGGAAAGATTTAAGGCAGGAAGAGAAGGGGATGACAGAGGATGAAATGGTTGGATGGCATCACTGAATCGATGGACATGAGTTTGAGCAAGCTCCAGGAGTTGGTGATGGACAGGGAAGCCTGGTGTGCTGCAGTCCGTGGGCTCTCAAAGAGTCGGACACGACTGAGTGGCTGAACTGAACTATATGAGATTACAGCATTACAGAAGGAGGAAGATTGGAGATGCTTCAGGACAAACTCTTTTCTTACAGTGTCTACTTTTTTTCACCTGGAAGATTTGGCCACATCAGATATTCTGGTGAAACGATCCTCCTAGGTTTTGAAGACACCACTTTGTCTGTTTAGAAGTTGGCAGTGTGTTCTCCTATTATGATGTGGTGTCGGTTCAAATTCACATCTTTCCTGGAAAAGTGTATGCAGCAGCTCCAAAGTTGACCTCTGAGTTGAGAGCTCTGCAGAGCAGGTTCTATGTTGGTGAAGGCTGGATGCTTTTTCTTTCTTTGAAGTGTTTCTAGGAAAAGAATGCTCTCTTTGTCAGAATGGTATTTTAATTAAGGCATAATGTTATTCAAGATAGAAAGTTTGAGATTCCTGTGCCTGGCATGCATGCAAAATTCTCTGTAACAAAACAGCATTTGTTTTTTCCTGAACTGATGGTGTGCAGGAATCCAGAGTTCATGTTCCAACTTAGGTGCTTAACTGTGATGTGACCTTGACTAAACCAGTGGATATCTTAACTTTTCTGAGTTAATAATATCTTAAAATAGAGTTTAGAAGTATTAATAGTTTCTTTTGTCGTAGTATATATATTTAGGCAACAGTCATGAAGTCCTTTAAAAATGAGGTGTCCACGGAATTCCTTGGTAGTCCAGCAGTTAGGACTCTGTGCTTCCACGGCAGAGGGCCAAGGTTCAAGCCGTGGTCAGGGAACTAAGATCCTGCATATTGCTTGGTTCGGCCAATAAAAAATAAAAATGCTGGCGCCCCTTTTTTCATTGTTGGTTACTTAAGATGACAGATAATATCAACTTTCTTTAAGGATGCATTTTACTCACAATTAGCTTGAGCAGGAGAAGAAATGCATGTGAAAATAGACTTAATATTTGCCTACATGTCACTTTATGGCATTCTCCTAAAGGTTTTTTGATAGGAAAAAAAATTATTTGATCTGTTAAGATTAGAAAGCTTAAGTAAGTTTGGTAGGCAGGATATTTCTTGTAATGTATGTCGTTTTACTGAGAATGTATTTTGGGAGACATGGATTTCACCGTAAGTCCTTACTTATTTGAAGATCTCCATGCCAGTATTACATTTCAGGCAAGACTAACTTTAGCCAGGTTCACTGAAAGTGTTTACAGTGTTGTCTCCAGTAATTTCCTCAGATTCCTTTTTACGCACTCCTAACGTTCAGTCGGGGCCGCTGTTGCTTTCTACAACGGCCCGTACTTCTGTGGAGTGTGTTTCCCCCGAGATCGCTCTTGCCTTCTGCACGGCCCATACTCTGTCTGTGGAGTGTGTCTCTCTGTAAATAAATCCATCTCTTATCTATCAAAAAAAAAAAAAAGAAAAGTTCATTCAGGTTTTTCCATAAGAAGGTATGGCAAAACCCAATTGAAATTTTTGGCCAACCCAATGTATAAAGTCTATAAAATAAACTGCTGTCTGTAGAAGTGGCAAGCAGCTCGGCGATTCCCCCTTGTTTGTGTGGGCAAGTTCTCTCCACTCTCAGTGGCCTGCATCCTCAGTCAACATGGATGTTTTGTTTTTCTCTTTCACAGATGACACAGCTGGTCCTGCCTGGCATGGTAGAAAGGTGAGTCATAAGCTCACACACAAACACTCAAGCTCATGATTATTTATAGGGAGAATCCTTTCTTTGAAAATTTCATTAAAGTGACTAATGAACCTCCCTTCCATGTCTTGGTGACAGAGTAATGTGCCAGGCGAGTCACACGGTAGGGCATGAGTCATCCGGTGGTGGAGGCCTTTTCCCCTCGATTCCCTTTTTATTTCCCTCACCAGGGTGGTGGTGGTTCCTTTACATCAGGATTAAAAAGCCTGCCTGAGTCACCATCACTAACTCAATTGCCTGCTCTTCTGAGGGGGTGGATAGAGTTCCTGGGATATTCCCGGGAATGCCTTCTTAAAGCGATATGCTGTCAGAGCCCAGCTCAGTGGAGTTTTGTGAAGCAAGACCCCCCATCCTCTGGTTTTTCTGTTATGGGAGAAAGGATGTATGAGGAACTTAGGCATGTTATAAAGTGATCTTAAGGGGTCAGCCTCCCCTCCCCTGCCCTTGGAGAAAAAAGGCTATGTCCTATAGCTTCAGCTGTATTTGTATTGGGTTCCACTAGGATTTGCTAGATGTCTTCATTTCTCTTGAGAAATGTGTTGCTAAGTCCTTACATTAGGAATAGCAGGAAGTATAAGATGGGAATTAAATTCTGTTCCTCCCTTGGAGAAGTCTGAGTGATGGCTAAGCTTTCAAAGCAAACCTGTTGCAAAGGGATGGGCTTGCTTGATCATTTGCTAAATTTAGGGTTTCACAGTCATCCTCGCTGTGCAAAATGGCTTTGAGTTTGGGAGAGAGCCACAGGAATCACAGCTTTGCAAAGAGCCAGGGACCCTACTTCCGTGAAGGAGTCTCCGTGACCAGTTTCAGGCAAGGATTTAACAGCTTATGTTTGTCGATTACGTATTCTTTGCCAGGTGTCAGGCTGAGAACCCGATAGGTGTTTGCTTATATAACTTTGATAGCCTCCCACCATTGTACAGATGAGGAAACTGAAGTTCGGAATCCATTTGGTTGGTAGCTACTTTTTAGTAAGGCTCTTTGTTTGTAATTGCATTTTATGTGTGATTTTTTAATGTCTCAATTGCTTTATTTTAGTAAAATTTCCCTTTAAAACCTTTTAACTACTTACTGATGGTCGAGCATGCCCCTGATGGTGATGATATGAAAGTGAAGATGGTCAAACCAGACCAGATTCCTGAAAGATTATAGAGAATTAGGGCAGACATAGTAGAACTCAAGACGCATGAAATTTGGGTCCAAAGCTTAATTCTAGTTGGATATCTACAAGTGACACAGAATAAATTCAGGGTAGTATTCTACCCATTAAAAAAGAAAATACATTCCACAGAGGAATTTTTAAGTGTGTTGTTAAAAACCATATCCAGAGAGATACTGGTTAGGACGAATCAGACTTGAAGAATCATGGAATTTCAGTACTTTAATTGAAACCAATCCCCCCTCATTTGACATAAAAAGTGAGATTCAAAGAACCTGAGTGCCATGAGGCTACATAATGAGTTAATACATGATACAAAGTGCTCACACGTCTCTGTAGACCTAGGAGCCACCATCACAGTTGTAGCTGAAGCCTTAGATAAAGAATGCAAAAGAAAGGATCCATCCATTTCACTGAGTAAAGTTCATCATATGGAAGATGAATTGGATCCTTGTCTTTAAGAAATCAAATTGATTTTACACCAAGGTTGTGAAATGATCTGGTGGAAAGCTATCACGGCTAAAGAACTAGTCAGCAATGTAAGGGGGTTTTATGAATTGGTACTTTTGGGATAGGAGAAGAACAGGTCTGTCTGTTTGAATTGAAGGAGTTACTTGTTGTATTAGTCAAGGCAGGCTAACTGCTGTAAGAGACCACCCCAGAATCT
The DNA here is from genome assembly GCF_002263795.3 of Bos taurus. NCBI lineage: Eukaryota > Metazoa > Chordata > Mammalia > Artiodactyla > Bovidae > Bos > Bos taurus. Next base: position 73,934,662 of record NC_037342.1, read on the forward strand.
CAATGACTTAAAATTCTAAAGGTTGATCCTCCCCTCACATCACAGCCTGGTGTGGATCAGTGGTCAGGACTCTGCTCTACACAGTCAATGCAGGGATCTCAAGCTCCTTCATCTGGAGTTGAGGGGGGCCTACTCTTCCCTTGGGTTTCCCTGGTGGCTCATACGGTAAAGAATCTGCCTGCAATGCGGAAGACCAAGGTTTGATCCCTAGGTGGGGAAGATCCCCTGGAGGAGAGCATGGCAGTCCACTCCAGTATTCTTGCCCAGAAAATCCCATGGACAGAGGAGCCTGGTGGGCTACAGTCCATGGAGTCGCATAGAGTTGGACACAACTGAGCGACTAAGCACAGCATGGTACTCTTTCCATAGGCCTTGCAGTTCTCTGCAGAAATATCTGCACCAGCCAGCAAATAAGGGAAGAGACAGGAAGGATGATTTTACAGAGAGTGTCATGGGTCAGGCCTGCAAGTGGTGTCCCCGTCTTCTGCGCTCGTTCCATGGTCTAGAACTCAGTCACAGGCTACAGCTAACTGCAGGGGAGACCAGAAGCGTTGTCATCTGTGTGCCCAAGAGGGAAGAAAGACTCCAAGTTCACAGATCATCTCAAAGCCTTCTTACTTACACATTATAAGTGATTTGATCATAGCCTGCCCTGTGAGCCATCCCCAAATGATCTATTTCCTATGGCTGGTTGCTGTAGGTTTCATATCTCCATTGAGGAATAGCAGAGTTCTTTGTTGTGGTGGGTTTGTTTTGTTTTTTTTTTTTCCTTTCACTGATGCTGCTTCTGATGTATGTGGCTTCCCACACTCTCTAGAACTATAGCCTAGGGCCAACTGACTATCACTAAACAAGTCTCTATAATCAAACTAAGGTATTATTATTACCATAGAAGTAGAAACTACAAAATTATGTTATGGAGGAACCTTGCTCTTTCCACTTCCCTGGAATTATAAACATTGTGTACAGCTGGAGCCAGGAGGTGGTTGCCATAACAACCATGGAAAAGCTAAAAATAGCCCCTTTCATACTGTATTACTTAAGGTGGAATTATGACATGTTATGGTGTTTTAGGGCAGGCAGTTCTCTTTCATGTGGGAAATGTTTGCAAACTTTCTTCAACAAAGCAATATTTGTATAATGTATTTGGATCACTGGTTCTAATTATATACCTGACCCCCGTGATCCAGGATTCTTTTCTGACATGGAACTCTGTTTTGATATGTTTCTCTGTCTTTTTGAGAACCTGTTAGAGAACTGTCTGTACCAATATTCAGTGTTATGTTTCAGCTTTAAAAAAAAAAAAAAGTAATGACCCTCCAAGAGCAGACTTAAGTGCTCCCTGATAAGAAGTGAAAATATGAAGAACTGGGATGTAGTCTTTTTTCCCCAACCCTCCTTTTTCTGCCATCACTCTCTGTATCCTGTAAGCTGTCCACAGGACCAACTCTGTGTTCCAGTGCTTCACAGCAACATTTAAGCCTCCCTCCTCACGTGCAGCGTGGAGCAATGATGAGAGTCCTAAGGAAGGTGGAAATCAGAGACTTATTTCATGGGAGACCTGTCACTTCCTCCATGACAATACTGTTTAAGAGCTATGCACAAGGATGCTACAGCTATCTGATAGAATAGTGGGGCATGTGTAGAAGAAAAGAGGCTTGGTAACTCTTTCATCCAAGTGATCATTAAGGAGAGTTTTCTAATTGGGAATTTCACCGAACTTAGGAAATTCTAGAAAGCATAACGATAGAATATAAATGCAAGGAACTGAATTTCATAGGGTTATATGTGTTTAATGTCTGGCTGGTGGGAGGGCTAGTTATTGAAGAGAATATTTTTAGATGAAAAAGTGCTTCCTTATCAGCAGTGGTGGTTTCTGCTTTGTCTTTGCAGTATTTTAATTCTAGCAGATCCTCAATAACATGCCACTGAGACACCATCATGTGGCTGTTAGCAAGTAAGCAGCATGATGAATTAAGAAGGTTGTATCACAGAAAATATTACTGGACTTGTTTATTTGGATATTTGTCATAACAGACTGGAAACGTTGAGAAATATGAGCATTGGGAGTCTTCATTATGGAACTTCAGCAAATATTCTTAATGTACCTTCCAATCTTAGAATTGTTCCCCAATTCCCCAGAAAATGAGAGATTAGCCAGGGTTTGGTTTTATGTTTGTTTCTGTGTGCAATTAAGCTCAGCCCATTTTGTTCTTCTGCTTGATATAACAGAGTTGTCCTGAGTCTGGCTGTGCCATGGAAACTAGTTTGACGTCACTAATTCTGCTTAGATGGGGGATTAGCACTAGACAGAGTAGCTGATTTCAGAGGCTGGTCCTTTTCGTCTCTCGGTCCCAAATGTTCATCCCCATCTCTACATAAAGAATAGATACTGTATACAGTACAGAGAGTAAGACCACTCTGCAAAGGTGCTGTTTGTGACCCAGACAAAACTAAGTTGAATATGATCGTCCTTGGAGAGAGAGAGAGACCTGTGTGCGGGAGGGCTTTTGCAAGACAAACGAATGACGTGTGCTGCTTTGCAGCGCAGCGCTTTTGTGGAAAGGGTGTTTTCTTCTCCGCGTCATTTTGGTCCAGTGATACATGCTCTCCGCTTCATGTTTACTTAGGTCTAGTGCATTCTCTCTTTATACTTTTTGATGCATTTTAGAGCGCAAATATTGTGTTTTGAATGAAGTATCTTTCAATTCCGACTTTTCACTTAAGTCAAACTAACTCTACCTCCTGGAAATTTTTAAATTAAGGTAGAATATTTGAGAAACAAAAATCTCACTTGCCTCAAGGAGTAAACAATTCAAAGCACATGCTTGCAGAATTGTGGCAGACCATATTTGACTATTGGTCTGTATTAATTTTGCAAGCAGAAACAAGGTTTTTATTATCTTGCAATGAACTTTCCTGTATTGAAATCATTGCTTTGGTGAGTGGCATTTTAGGAATCTATTTTGGTGAGGTCAAGATTTCCTTTTTAAAAATGGGTTGTTTTTTTTTTAATATTTATTTATTTGGTTGCATTGGGTCTTCGTTGCAGCACACAGGATCTTCAGTCTTCATGGCAGCATGTGGGATCTGGTTCCCTGGGCAGGAATTGAACCCTAGGCTCCCTGCATTAGGAGCTCAGAGTCTTAGCCACTGGATCACGGGCAACTCCCCAAAAATGTTTTTAATAACTTTTAAACTTTAACTTTTGCAAGACTTTAAATTGTATTTCACTTGTGAGAAAGGAAAGAAACAGAATGTAAGATTTTTGTTTGAGGGCACATGCCGCCCTTTTAGCCAAATTGAGTATTATCTAGCCCAGAGTCCCACTGATTGAACCAGCAGTGACCAGCCACAGTGAAAAACATCATCTTCTACAACCACTTCAGAATGGGTTTTCTTCACTTGCTGTGATGAGTGAGGATATAGCAGTTCCTGGTTATTTGAGAAAATGTTAAAATAAACACCACCTAAACTCGAATGGGTGCTTGGGGCTCAGGACGAGGTGCAAAGATTCGGGCTTATTCTCAGAAAGCAGATTGTACTGCAGGAGATAGCTTCTACTTGATTGGGATCTGCTTTTAACTCAAAGGCAACACATTCCAATAAATTATAAATATATTTCACTCTCTTTATATATAGATTTATTGAGCTATATTTCACATGTCCTAAAATCCACTCATTTTAAGTGTACAATCTGGTGGTTTCTAGTATATTTACAGAGTGTATCATCACCACAGTCTAATTTCAGAATATTTTTAACACCCTAATATATATATATATTATATATTATAATATATAATATAAAGATATTTTAAACATCATAAATTAATACAGTATTAAAAGTCTCAGTAACAAAGGTGGTTTTTAACCCCTTTAAATCAAAGGAATTTCTCACAAATATAGATAAAATGAAATTACTAGATAACTAATTGCTAATTCACCTGTTTTTATCTTAGAATAATTGGGTTCTAAGTCCTGATAGACATTCTTACTCTTAAAATTTAAAAAGAAAAGCCTTTTCTGTCTGTGTGAGAGACACAGGCAAAAACTACAAGAATGGTATAATTAATACGTTGACCAAATATTTCGAACTTTCTTCAGAAAATTTGAGATTTGATTTCTATGTCCAACCTGTTAATTGAGTCACCACTTAGGAAAGTGTATATTACTAATAAAGACTTCAGTTCAAAAAAACAGAAGCAAAAAAACAACTCATTTTCAGTGACTCATTAAGTGGAGGGTCCAGACTTCCATTTGATGGTTGAAGTGGCATCTTGCCTAGAGGCTGGCAGATGGACTGAATGACCTTTCGGGATTATTTCTTCTCAGATTTATGTCTAAAATAACTTAGAAGCCATTTGATCTTGTTTCTTTTATTATTTTGCATAAGAAGGGCCTATATAGTCCTTTTAAAAAATACGAAAAAAAAAAAAAGGCCTTGGGAAGTAAATTTCAGGCCAAGAATAATGAGAAAGTAAGCCTCCCTGATTGGAGAAGGCAGTGGCACCCCACTCCAGTACTCTTGCCTGGAAAATCCCATGGACGGAGGAGCCTGGTAGGCTGCAGTCCATGGGGTCGAGAAGAGTCAGACACGACTGAGCGACTTCACTTTTACTTTTCACTTTCATGCATTGGAGGAGGAAATGGCAACCCACTCCAGTGTTCTTGCCTGGAGAATCCCAGGGACAGGGGACCCTGGTGGGCTGCCGTCTATGGGGTCGCACAGAGTCAGCCACTACTGAAGTGACTTAGCAGCAGCAGCAAGCCTCCCTGATAGCTCAGTTGGTAAAGAATCCTTCTGCGATGCAGGAGACCCCGGTTCTATTCCTGGGTAGGGAAGATCCCCTGGAGAAGGGATAGGCTACCCACTCCAGTATTCTGGAGCTTCCCTTGTGGCTCAGCTGGTAAAGAATCCACCCGCAATGAGGGAGACCTGGGTTCGATCCCTGGGCTGGGGAGATCCCCTGGAAAAGGGAAAGGCTACCCACTCCAGTATTCCGGCCTGGAGAATTCCATGGATGGTATAGTCCATGGGGTCACAAAGAGTTGGACACGACTGAGCAACTTTCACTTTCAAGTTGAAAGAAAGGCTTCCCAGGTAGTGGTAAAGAATCCATCTGCCAACTCAAGATATGCAAGAGACCCGGGTTTGATCCCTGGGTAGGGAAGATTCCCTGTGAAGGAAATGGCAACCCACTCCAGTGTTCTTGCCTGGAGAATCCCATGGACAGAGGAGCCTGGCGGATTGCAGTCTGTGGGGTCACACAGAGTTGGACACAGCTGAGCGACTGAGCATGAAAGATGAAGGACAGGAACCTGGTCTAGAGGGCAGGGGACAGGCAGGGTCAGGTTGACGTAGCTGAATAAGGGGACCAATTCCCCGGGGAGAATGGATTTGAGGACCAAAAGTTGGTTGTTAATTCCGTCTAAAATTCCTAAAACCCTAATTTCACACTTTACTCAAGCCATATACAACTGCTAACAACATGTGTATTTGCAGCATTGCTTTTCTCAAACTAATTTTTACTTATTTGTGGAATGAGTCGTTCCTGGTAACTTTCTGACTCTGAAATCTCACTAGTTTCTAAAAGTTACAGTAGTAATTGAGCTTTGCCTTTTGGCAAAAGAATATGATTTGGTGAACTATGGAGTAGCATGACTTTAGAGTCAGCTCTTCATTTAGCACCTGAATGCCTACCACCTGGGGAAGATAAGAAGGCGGGGCATAGCCATTCATTCATGTAAGTACCTGTTACATGCTCACCACAGGCAGAGTATTTTGAGGAAAAGCATAAGTTAAGAGCTCTGATGTCCAGAAGCTGATGGGTTTTATGAGGGATACAAATGTTGATAATCATAGAGTGATTAAGTGCTGCAGCATGATAGTATGTGATAAGGTGCCAAATTAAAGCATACCAGGAGTATGAGGGTGTTTTTAAGGGTGATAATTCTTGGTGCTATGGCCAGAGAAGACCTCAGAGGATAGAAATCAACTCGAGAAGACCGAAGATCTAATCCGGTCATGCTCCAGATTACTAAGACTGAGAAGTGAGCTAATTGCAAAGAAGAGCTGTTTTTAGTTGATTGAGTTATGCCTCTTTGCTGACCAAGCATAGCACTTGCTGATGAAAGGCAAGGAGAGAGGTGGGTTAGAAAAACAGCCAGGTTATTCTATTTCAAATAGTTTTATATATCTCAATCTGTAACTTACAATTGTATATTTGATTTCACTCTGTTCACTTGCATCTTCTTTTTTTAGATCTAAAGGCGTAATTCTGAACATCTCCTCTGCCACTGGCAGGTACCCAGTCCCGCTGTTGACCATCTACTCTGCAACCAAGGTGAACAATTTTTTAGTAAATGGTGTCAGAAGAAGAATAAAGAATAGTTTTCAGTTTGAAAAATAAGAGATGGACTTTCTTGAAGTTCTCTCTTTAGCCATTTTCAAATGGACTGAGAAGAAAAGGAAAATAGCCAAGCCTAGTTTCGGAAGAGCTGGAGCTGGAGATAGACGGATTGGTATCAACTTTACAGCCGAACTGAAGCGCCAAGATCTCAGATCCGCAGATGATATTTTTTTTTTCCCTCACAGTTCACTGGTTTTAAAATTGGTATTTGTACTTTCCAATAGAGAGCTGGTCTGAGCCAGTTAGCTCAGCTGATCAGAATATGGTGTTAGTGAGTCTAAGACTGGGGATTTGGTTCATGAATGACTCAGCATACAGCTTGAGTGCCAAGTCCGCAGAACTGAATAGCAGGATTGCAGCTAGTCAGCACATAGGTAAGCATAGCAGACACAACATAGACGCGAAACTGTGAATGTTTGGCAACATTATTCAAAATTCAGAGATATTTACTGCCACTTCTGAAGTGAGATAAGAATTTCCAGAGCTCTCTGTAAGATTCCATAATTCTATACCACACCACCATTCACCTCTTCACACTGCTACCAGGACAGTAGTGATTTAGAATGCATTTTATACTGCCTGCAGGTCAATAGCATGATTCTCAAATACATTGTTGAAGCATAGGATACATCTCTGAAGTAAAGGTGACCACTGAGACGCTGCTTTTAGGGGAAAATGAGCAAAATAAAATGCACAGTAAGAACTTGCATTGTGCAGGGGGTAAAAAAGAGCAAAATACCTGCCCTCTTTTCCCTTGCCTTTCAGCCCCTGGAAAAACTGAAAAGTAATGTATTTTGAAAAAGTTTGGCCCCACCCCCCACCCTGGAATCTACCTGCTTTCTATATCTCTGAAACACACAGTAGGCATGTTTAAAATGAACACCATGTTTCTTGAAGTGATTGGTAAACTTCTTCTTGCCTGTTCTGCTCCACAGGCACAAGACTATTAATATTATTAACAGGGACTCTAGTAGAGTCATCATTGATACATTTCAAGCCTGAGATTGAGTCCACATTTGAAAAAATGGTATATTTTACAAATAGATTTAGAGTTGTTCTGTTGGAAGAAGATGGGCTGTCACATTCATCTCTGCACTTCTTGGATCTTGCCATCCCAAAGGACAAAGAGAATGCTTGCTCTTTTCTTCTCTTTACTGACAACAAAATCCCCATAGAACAGACTTGAACAGAATTCATCCTGTGTTTCTGTTCGAATGGCAGGTGGGGAAGAGGAACGTATCCTTTGTTATATAATAAGAGGTTTTTTTTCTTGGAAAGTAATTTTCTGAAAACAGAAAAGATAAGAAGAGCCTTTTCCAGTTCAATCAGAATTAGATATTATATTTGGTGAAAGAATACTTAATTAAGTGGCAAATAAAGAAAACGTGAGGTTTTGAGGGTTTTTTTTTTTTTAAAGGTCTCTTCATTTGAAGTGAAAAGAATGATTAGAAATTATAGTGTTAAATGGTTAGTTGATTATTTTTGTTTCCATGGCTACAGATCAGGCCGATTGATGTAATGTGTGTGTTCTTACTCCCACCCCCTCCCAGGCTTTTGTAGATTTCTTCTCTCAATGCCTCCATGAGGAATATAAGAGCAAGGGCATCTTTGTGCAGGTGAGTAGAGTTCGTTTCAGTTAAGTATCCCTGTTTTTGTGTGGTTTCCACAGCAACTGTTGCTGTCTTGGCAACGAAAGAAAATCACATTCCTAGGTAAGTGAATGTGACGTTAGCACACCATTAAAGAAATGGTTTCTTTTCCTTTATGCCCTTAAGTCTAGATTTAAAACAGTTATTGTCTAGAATTTTAAATCAATGAACCCTAAAGTAGAACTATGCAGCATAAACAGTTGGTGCATAGTAATTGTAAGTGCTTATGATTTTATTTTGAAAGAATTAGACCATCAGTATCTCTTAGCTGCCAAGTATGCAAGGAGTGCCACTGTTTATTAATGATAGGAGAGGAAAGTGCTGAATAAAGCTAACTTTTTACTAAAGTGAGGATGACTGCATTTACCAGGTTGATATAGGTATGGTAGTGATTTTTTTACTTTTTTAAAATTGTGGTAAAATATACACCAAAAACACCATTTCTGTAGCTTTTAAGTTTTCAGTTCAGTGTCTTGAAGTACATTGACATTGTCTACAACCATCACTACCTTCCATCTCCAGGATTTTTTGCAGTTGTCCAAAACTGAAGCTTTGTATCCTTTAAACAGTCACTTTCCATTTACCCTCCCCCAGCCTCTGACAACCACCATTCTCCTTGTCTCTGAATTTGACTACACCAGGCACTTGATAGGAGTGGAATCCTACAGTATTTGTCTTTTTGTGACTGGCTTATTTCACTTAACATGTCTTCAGGGTTCATCCATGTTATAGCATGTGTCAGAATTTCCTTTTTAAGGCTTAATGTAATTCTGTTACTGCTATATGTCACGTGTGTTTATCCATTCATCTGTTGATGGACATTGGGGTGCTTCCACCTCTTGGCTGCTGTGAATAATGCTGCTTTGAACGTGGGTTTACACCCATCTCTTTGAGACCCTGCTTTCAGTTCTTTTGGATATGTACACAGATGCAATTGCTGGATCATATGATAATTCTTTTTTGGAAGAATCACCTTCCTGTTTTCCACAGTATAATAGCTGCCCTATTTTATATTCCTACCAGCAATGTATAAGGGTTCCAATTTCTCCACATCCTCACCAATATTTGGTATTTTCTTTTTGTTTGTTTTTAATAATAGCCATTCTTATGAGTGCTTCCCAGATGGCACCGTGGTAAGGAATCTGCCTGCCAATGCAGGAGACGCAAGAGACATGGGTTCGATCCCTGGGTCCAGAAGATCCTCTGGTGGAGGAAATGGCAACTCACTCCAGTACTATTGCCTGGAGAATTCCATGGACAGAGGAGCCTGGCAGGCTATAGTCCATGGGGTCACAGATTCAGACAAGACTGAGCAACTGATCTGAGCTGATGCTTATGTGTATGGAGTGGTATCACATTGTGGTTTTGATTTTGATTTGCATTTCCTTAAGGATTAATGATGTTGAGCATCTTTTCAAGTGTGTACTGGCCATTTGTCTATCTTCTTTGGAGAAGTATCCAAGTTCTCCACCCATTATTTCATTAGGTTGTTTGCTTTTTTATTTTTGAATTGTAGGATTTCTAGATATATTCTGGACATTAACCCTTTATTAGATATATGGTTTACAAACATTTTCTCCCAGTCTGTGGGTTACCTGTTCACTCTATGGGTAGTCTCCTTTGATGCTCAAAAGTGTTAAAGTTTGATGCAGTCCAACTTATTTTTCATTCCTGTTACCTGTGCTCTTGGTGTCCTAGCCAAGAAACCATTGCCAAATCAATGAGGCTTTTCGGCTGGGTTTTTTAAAAAAAATTTTATTGAAGTATAGTTGATTTTCCCCTTTATGTTTTCCTCTAAGAGTTTTACAGTTTTAGCTCTAATATTTAGGCCTTTGATCTATTTTGACTTAATTTTTAGAGAGACCTTTGATTTTATTATGTAGCTAACAGATACAATGCTGTGAAAATACAAAACGAATCCAGTGAAGGGGCTTTTATGGGTATCAGTCTCAAATCAGTTATCACTCAACACAAAGAAATGAAGGCTCACAGTATTTCCGTGGTTAGCCACATTTTTATCAATGTCTTGGGAGATTGCAATCCTTATCTCATTCCTGCTCCTGCCCACGGCCTGCGCCCACCTCCTCACACACCCAGTCTTCATTATGGCTTTCCATTCTGTGAGCCTAGTATTTTCCTTTTTGTACCCTGAAGCCCCAGATGATCAATCACAATACAAATAGCTAATGTTAGAGGGAATACTTTTCAGGCACTGTGCTAGGCACTTCATGTCTCTGTGTGTTTCACAGCATCTCCTAATGATCTCAGTGTTAGTCACTCATTCGTGTCCGACTCTTTGTGACCCTACGGACTGGAGCCTGCCTGGCTCCTCTGTCCATGGACTTCTCCAGGCAGGAGTCCTAGAGTGTGCTGCCATGACCTCCTCCAGGGGGTCTTCCTCACCCAGGGATTGAACCCACGTCTCCTATGTCTCCTGCTTTGCAGGAAGGTTCTTTGGATCCATCTGGTCAGGCAGAAGGTGCTGGACTGCTTAGTTCCATTTCCTCCCGGATATCTTTAGGGTAAATATTTCCTCATCTTCCAGGGTCAGTTTAGAGCCTGTTTCTCTAAATGTCTCCCTCGAGGGATCCTTTGAAGGGATCCTTCCATATATAGTTCTTTGGTGTTATTCCAGTCTGCAGCTCCCCATGAGTACAGGGTACCCTGGGAGGTCAGGGTTTTTAAGATTCCTGAATTTTATATGGCGCTACTATATGCTCCCCACTTCCCCGTCTCTTGACACCAGTTATTTTAATGCTAATAGTCTGAACCTGCTACACAGAATGTGTTGTATTTTGGTAACAGGAGATCAGTAAAACACTCGGGGAGGTCAGGCCTCACGTGCCACACTGTGTCATGCCATCTTCTCATTCTGATGAATCAATTATATTCAAGCTATTAACTAATAATTTTTAAACACTATGGAGACGCAGTAGGAATCTTAAAGGTCCATTGGTGAGTGACCTGGAGGCAGTGTGACCAGAAGCTGCCAAGTGTTTCAGTGACAAAAGGCAGTCTTAGGCCTTGTCAGCGCAGACGAGCAATTTCCAAAATTCCGTCAACAGACAAGGCTGTTTCTTCTCTTATTTCCAGGTCTGATTTCCCTCAAAGATCTTTTCTGCATATTCACTGCCTGTTGATCTGTTGTGACCAGCAGCTACTATAGAAACACATTAGCATTTGTTTCGGAAATATTTTACTTTGATACACGTTTCTTTTTCCTAAAGATGAATTATCAATGATGTGATTTCATTGATCCCTGTGTTCCTTCATGAGAATTCACTCAAAGTTTAGACTTAGGGTGAACTTGGTGAAAAACCAAAAACCGCAATGTTTGTGAGGAAAAGTAGTCATTTCTGCATGAACACATCAGAATGCTGAAGTAGAAGAGACTCTCATGTTAACTCTGACCGAAGGGATAAGAAAAAAAAATCCGGTCTAAATGCAGCTCCGTTACAGAGTATTGGTTTTTCTCTGGTGGTGTGTGGTCTGGGCAGTCTTTCAGGTGAGGAGTATTCATCAGCTGGTTGCCCTTCCACTCCTTCCCACGTCCCGTTTCCTGGGTGATCTGATTCAAAACAACCGGGATGTGTAGCCTTCCTTCAGAGTCCTCTGGTGGCTGCCCATCAAGTTCAGGGTTGGATTCAGACCCCATGAGGCCATCGCCTCTGACCGCTCCATCATCCCACCCTGAATTCCAGCCAGAGCGGACCCTGTCACGTCTGTCATGTGCTGTGCGCTCAGCGGTGCCCTTGACTGGCTCCTCCGCTGCCGGCACGCCCTCACCCCCACTCCTCTGCCAGTCTCCTCTTCACACCTTCTCCCTGCCCATCTTTCAGGGCTTCGGCCTCACTTCACCTGGGAAACCTTTTGCTGTCTTCTTTCTTTCTTTTTTGAAAAATGGATTTATTTGGCTGTCCTGGGTCTCTGCTGATGTGCGGGCTTCTCTCTCGCTGTGGTGAGCAGGGGCTGCTCTCTCGCTGCGGAACATGGGCTCTAGAGCATTCGCACTCCAGTAATTGCAGCCCATGGGCTCAGTTGGTGCAGCTCCTGGGCGCTGGAGCACAGGCTGTATCGTTGCGGTGCATGGGCTTAGTTGCTCGGCGGCATGCAGGACCTTCCCGGTCCGCGGGTGGAACCTGTGTCTCCTGCATTGGCAGGTGGAGTCTTTACCCCTGAGCCACCAGGGAAGCCCCTCTCTCATTTCTTATTACATATCTGTGTCTGATACTCTCTGGCCCCAAACTCCCCCTATCCCCTCCCAATCAGTGTTTTCTTGGATACACTGTATCCAGTGTACTGGGGCTTTTTATCCTGTCTGTCTCTGTTATGGCACCTGTAGTGTGGTGCACACCAGAGAGCTGCCTTCTGCTGGCCTCATGCAGGACCCTGGCTGTGCATGGCTATGTGTGGTGATACACGGTCCTCTGTTTTTAAGGCCTTTTGAGCTTCTTCTGTTGCTCACATAGGCCTCTGGTCTTGAATTTTCAAATTCTCTATCTAGAGGGTTTCCAGGCTAATGCTATGATGTCACATTTCCATTTCTTCTAATCTTTAGAAGACAAGTTCGCTTTCTAGGTCTGTGTCCACGTGGAAATATGACAGATTGCTCTTTGGAGAGAGGGAGAGAGAATGTTTTTCAGATTCTGAATTGTTTTCTATTCATTCCTTTGTTATATTTTTTTTCCTTTGCTTTGCTCTCCTCATCTTTCCTTCAACTTCTTTCCTATAATTTTGTAAGAGCGTTTAACATTTCCTTCATGAATTCAGATTTGCCAATAGATTTGGCAAAGCATTTCCTGGAAACACAAACAATAGCAACAACATGTGGTAAGAAACATCTTAGAGGTGCATTTTGACTCTGTTGACGTTAGAATAGAGGCTAAGAAATACATTCTTGTAAATCTCATTGAAAGTTGCTCTGTCAGTAAGAACGATCTGTTCTCATTATTACCCTATAACTAAATCCCAGTCAAAATTATACTTAACTTTTTCAGAGGACAAAGTCATAAGTGATCTAACTGGCCAGTTGGTGGGCCCCAGTACCAGGCTCCATCTCTTAACGCCAAGCAAGTAAGAAAGAGCTGAAACTAAGATGACATCCTTAAACTGTACTTCTTGAACACTTATTCTGTAAAACTTTCACAGGCTTTCTTGTGTGTGTGTTTCTCACCTTGGAAGTAATTTCAAATCTGTAGAAAGCTTGTAAGAATAGTACAAAGAACACCCCAGTATTCTTTATGCAGATTCACTTGTGGTTAATATTTTGTTCCATTTGTTTTATCATTGAGAGGTGAGCTGCGTGTATCATGTTTCTTTACCTCCAGATCCTTCAATGTATTTTCAAAGAATAAGGATACCCTTAATAACTAATCACAATACAGTTACCAACTTTACCGTTAACATTGATGTAGTATTCTTATCTAACCTACCACCTGCGTTCTAATTTTTGATCTCATAGTATCTCTCATCTTGGCTGAGCTGCGTGGCTTATGGGATCTGAATTCCCCGACCAGAAACTGAACCCGGGCCATGGCAGTGAAAGCCCCAAATCCTAACCATTAGGCCATCAGGGAACTCTTTCTCATAATATTACTCACAAAATACTGAGAGGGAACTGCTGGGGAGGTGGGGCTGCCGTGGCAAAAAGACAGATGGAGTCCCTGCTGTGGCAGAGTTTATATTTAGTGGGAAGGAGACAGACAATAAGCAAGCAAACACACACATGAATGAGATGGTTTCACATAGTTGTCCATTCTATGAAGACTCTAAAGGAGGATGCTGTGTTGGGGGCATGGGGGAGGTATAGGGAATTTAGGAATTTCCCCCTCCGGATTGGTCGCATGGGTTTGAGTAACGTCTAGGTCTGTGCTCTTTCTGCCAGGCCCCCGTGCTTCTCCCTGGGGTGTTATCCTGCACCGTAGTCTTCTTGCTTGGAGCTGGAAAGCCAGGTCTCTGGAAATGTTCTCAACACGGGGATCATTTGCTAACTGAAGCCACCCATTAGGTTTAGTTTGAAAGGGAAAGTCAGTTGCTCAGTCACGTCTGACTCTTTGCAATCCTATAGTTTCCTCTGTCCATGGGATTTCCCAGCCAAGAATACTGGAGTGGGTTGCCATTCCCTTCTCCAGGGGAATCTTCCCGACCCAAGGATTGAACCAGGGTCTCCCTCACTGCAGGCGGATTCTTTACCGTCTGAGCCACCAGGGAAGCCCAGGTTTAGTTTACCTGACTCTTTACCAGAGGAAAGGTGAGGATGCAGGTGGAGACCATCCAGACCTGAAGAAGGTAGGTGTAGGTTTCAGCCGGTCTGGCCTAAAAACGAAGGGGGGGCTTGTCGCACTTAGCACGAAATTACAAAAGAATGCTCCATTTAAATGTGAACTTATAATAATGGAGAAAATCTCAGGGCTCCATTCTCTTAGAATCCTGCCTTCCAGTTCTTTGTTTCTCCTCGGTGATGAGAGTTGGCAGTTTTGCTGATTCTTTAAAAAACATAGTTTTTAGAATAAATTTAGAAAACAAGTCAGACAAATTGAAGTGAGGGAGCAAACAAGGTTCCAGTTTATTTTGTTAATGAAAGAAGATATTCTTTGTGTATATTTTGTTAACGCATTTTATTGCTTAGCATAATCAGACAGATCTATGAGGCTTCAACGAGCTAGAAAGCTCAACGTGGAGAAATAGGTGTTGGGAATGAAAATGTAAGTCCTCATACATTCTTCTTGTTAATTGCCAATGACAATAAAAGAAGGCAATGGTGTATGTCTTTAGTGCAAATGGAGTCTAAATACAGAGAACAATGAAGCAGCAGAAAGATTCTCACAGGAGATAGGTATATCTGGTCAACTGTACCAACTTTGAGAAATATCTTTAAGAATAATAAAATTAGTCCCGTTGGGATCTTTGGACCCAGACCCCTTCCAACTAGGTGAATCCTTATTTTTGTCAGTGATCATGGCTGTTTTTCCTTGGCTTTTTTAGTAACGTTGCACCACAAGAACTAAAAACCCAAAGTGTCCTTTAGTGATAGTGTTAGTCGCTCAGTTGTGTCCAACTCTTTGCGACACCATGAACTGTAGCCTGCCAGGTTCCTCTGTCCATGGAATTCTCCAGGCAAGAATACTGGAGTGGGATGCCATTCCCTTCTCCAGGGGATCTTCCTGACCCAGGAATTGAACCCAGGTCTCCCACATTGTAGACAGAGTCTTTACCGCCTGAGTCACCAGGGAAGCCCTTCTTTAAACACATTAAATCTGTATCCATAAAGGACTCAGATATCCAGGTGGTTATCAGAGTCATTTTTCTATAGCAAATGGTGTTCTTATACCTCTTACAGGATATTAAATGTTAGCTAAGTTTTTCTTTCTAAATCCATTATGAAAAATATAAATATTAGAAAACTTGGAAAATAATTGCTAATACATACGAGAGTTCAAGTCCCACACTTTCTAACTGACAATGTTTTATTTAATCCTTGTAATAATGCAATAAGGAAGATGCTGTATACCCCAAGAAAGAAACCTCAAAAAAAAAGCTCAATATTTTGCTCAAAATCTCACGACTAGTAAGTGATCAAGTGGAATTTGAATCCAGGTCTATTGATTTCAGAGCTGATGTTCTGCCCCTTGTATCTAGCTTATTCTCTCTTTTACACCCGAAATTCCATCCATCAGGAAATCCTCCTGACTTGAGTTGATCCTGTAAACACGTCCACTACCTGACCACTTCTCATGACCCACCCCTGCTGCTAGCCGGAGCCGCCATGACCTCTTGGCTGGGCCTTTTGCAGTCTCTTCCTGTGTGGCCTCCCCACTCCCTCCCCTGCCAGCCCCACAGTCCACTCCTGCAGAGTGATCTGTTCAAAGCATAATCCAGGTCGTTGTACTCCTCTGCTCAAAACTGTCCTGTGGTTTTTCATCTCTTTCAGAGTAAAATCATGAGTTCTTATGACCTACCTTGTTCTGATTGCAAGCATTTCACATTAGCTTGCCCCGACCCCTGCTATTTCTGTAGAACCTCCTTGCAGTTCCTCAGACGCTCCAAGCACACTCAGGACCTTTGCACTTGCTGTTCTTCCAGTCTAGGGCTCTTTATCCAGGTATCCTTTTGGCTCGCTCTCTCCCTTCATTGTAATCTTTGTTTATATATGATATGATCACATATATGTTACCATATCACAGAGGGCCCTTCTTGATCACCTGCAGTAACAGCCCCCATCACCTCCATCCTTCACTCAGGTTTATTTCCCTTCTTCCTTTTTTATCCTCACCTGCCAGTCTTAGACATTCTTTTACCGTCTGTTTGTAGATTCTACGCACCAGGCCTTCCCCCAACTAAGATGTAAGCTCAGTAAGGTCAGGGATTCTGTCTTTGTTCATAACTGAATTCTGAGGGCCTAAATCAGTGTTCTAGTAGGTGCTTAGGAAGCGCTTGTTGTTGAATACATGCTTTTTTTGGGTGAGATTACACTGTTTGTCCTTTGGTTCTCTGCATTTTAATGTACAAATTCCACATATATGGAAGTAGGTCATTTGTAAGATTATCAGCCAGCCAGTGTTGATCAAGGATCATCTTTGTGCAGAGCACAACACTTCAACTCCTTTCTTTTGTGCTTAGGTCCTTTGTAGCTAATGCTACTGTGGGGCCTTTGCTCATTGGCGTGGAATCAGGGATCTCTGCACCATCAGAATGATTCCTTTTTCCTAACATTTTCTAGAAAGTCCAAGGATTTGTTTCTGCCAATGAGATAATTAAGGGCCCTTTGGTGAAAATGCTTATCTCATGGTCTGCAAGTGAAATAGCCCAATCTCAGACAGCAAAGAGTCTGCCTGCAATGCGGGAGACCTGGGTTCGATCCCTCGGTCAGGAAGATCCCCTGGAGAAGGAAATTGCAACCCACTCCAGTATACTTGCCTGGAGAATCCCATGGACAGAGGAGCCTGGCAGGCTGCAGTCCATGGAATTGCAGAGTCAGACACGACCGAGCGACTTCACTTTCCTTTCCAAAACTAGGATCTAGGTATGTGATCATTCAGATTTTCTGGAGGATATAAGACCTGCGATGGAGGATGAGTACACAGACTTAAGGGAAGAGATTCCCTGAAACGCCTCCTAGGAGCTGCAGCCTCTGCCTTGAGAATGTGTGCCGACTTCCCTGGTAAACGTAATGCTCGTAAAAGACAGATCAGACCCCATATTGAGAATTCCATATTGTACAAACAGACGGGAGCCTGGTGTTCTCTGGATCCTTGTTTCCCAAAGCATAGTTGGGGGTTTTTATAGTCATCTTTAAATTTGAGAAGGCATGTTCGGGACATAGATGACGACATGAAAGATCACTACCTTGTGAAGTTAGAAGGTTTGGTGTTTGATTCTTGAACACTTGCCGTGCAGAGCTGGTCATCCATCTTTCTCCTATTCTATGACATTAAGTTGTATTTAAACTTCCAGTTCTGAATCGAGGGCCCCCTAAAGTGTTCCCTAAAGACCGGATACCTCAGCAGGCTACTCAGTGGGTGAGAAAAAGGATATCAAATTTATCTCCAGGGATTTTTTTTTTTTAATAGGCTGATGCAAGGATAAAACATCAACAGTTTTGCTTTATGGCCTAGTTAATGATTTTTGGTTTAAAGACCAGGGCATGTGCCTGCATCTATAGCTGTCAAGGGTCAAGCTGTTTCCAGGCTGACTGTATTTATCACAGCAAATTGTTGAGCTTAAGCAACTTTTAAAATTTGTTGTGTTCTGCCCAAAATACTTCCTATGAAAGTATGGGTATCTTCTTGACCTGTTCACTATAATGTTTCCTTGCATAGACAGGAAAGACAGGAAAGGTGGATTGATGATCATTTATCGGGTTTTAGTTTAACTGTTTAGATGACATTTTGACCTATCAGATATTTCCTTGTTGTTGTTCAGTCACTAAGTCATGTCCAACTCTTTGCGACCCTGTGGACTGCAGCACGCCAGGCTTCCCTGTCCTTCATCCTTCACTATCTCCTGGAGTTTACTCAAACTCATGCCCATTGAGCCAGTGATGCCATCCATCCAGCTCATCCTCTGTCGTCCCCTTCTCCTCCTATCTTCAATCTTTCCCAGCATCAGGGTTTTTTTCCAGTGAGTCAGCTTTTCTCATCAGGTGGCCAAAGTATTGGAGCTTCAGCTTCAGCATCAGTCCTTCCAGTGAATATTCAGGGTTGACTTCCTTTAGGTATTTCCTTATACTGTCCTATGCTTAGTCACTCTGTTGTGTCCGATTCCTTGCGACCCCATAGACTATAGCCCGCCAGGCTCCTCTGTCCATGGAATTCCCCAGGCAAGAATACTGGAGTGGACTCCCATGATCTCCTCCAGGGGATCTTCCCAACCCAGGGATCAAACCCAGGTCTCCCGCATTGCAGGCAGATTCTTTACCATCTGAGCCACGAGGGAAACTGTTATGTGATTTGAAATACTGCTTTAGAAACTCTAGGTGAGCTATAGCAAAAGCTATACGTTTGCTTTTGTTTAGATAGATAGATAATCTTAAGTGTCAGAATATCTAAAGTTGTGGTTTAAAATCTCATATCATGTTGTCAGCTTTCTGGTGTCATTAATTTTCTGGACTGCAGCAGTAGAAAGGGACCCCAGTAGTATATTCAGGGCTGTCCCGAGAGCTCTGCTGCTGATTCATTCAGTAGATATTCTTGGCACTCTCAGCACATGTGCGGCACTGGCGGTGGCTAAGCGTATAATGGTGAATAAGACCGTGCCATCACAGAACTTCCGCTCTGGAAATCCATACCATCGGTGACTGGACTTCGTTTGCTGTACTCTTTAGCCTTCCTCCTGCCACCACTTCGTGCCTTCCCTGTGTGGACCGTAGTGAATTGTTGCAGGTCCCTGAGAACGTCCTGCTCCCTGTGTCTCCTTTTCTTTGCTCCTGCTGTTTCCATTACCCAAAATGTTCTTCACTTATTCGTTTACCTGACAAACTCCCATCTCCGAATCCTTTCCATCCTCTGCTAGGCCATGTGAACTGCTTCCATTTTAAACCTTTGTAGAAATAAATACCCTTCCCAGAGTAGAATGTGTGTCTCTTGTCCCCACCTCCAGAGCCAGGACCTCCTCCAGACAAGCTGGAGCTGTAACTGGACGATGAGTTAACATTTGGCACCATCAAGTGGTTCACCCAGGCAGTGCGACTTAATTTAAGATCAGAACAGTCTTATTTATGCTGCCCCAAGAGGAGGGAGGCCGGGAGGATTAGAATAGGATAATGTAATTGGAACGTATCATTAGTAGACCACCTTTATACTGAGAGGCTCGAAACTTCACTCTTGATAGGTTTGTGATCAGTATATGAGAAAGGTTTTTTGTTTTTGTTTTTTAATCTTTCCTTTTTTGTAACCAAGAAACCCAAGGCACAGAGGTGTGACGGCATTTGCTTGAGGTTCTTCACTACTGAGTCAGAGTACATGCATACATTCTCGCTGCTGTTTGCTACTCAGCTTGATGAACAAGCTTTCTTTCCCTACCCATTGTCAGAGCCTCCTGAGCTCTGCATTTCATACGGTGTGTTAGCCTGAGATCTCTCTTTGGTTTGTACTGTCATATACTGGATCCTCCTAGCAACATGGTGTTAAAAATAAGGATCTATTTGACCCCCAAAAAATGCTTTTTAAGTGAAGAATAAGTGTAGAGTAATAATTTCAGTAAGTGTGTGTGTTAATCACTCAGTTGTGTCCGACTCTTTGTGACCCCATGGACTATGGTCCACCAGGCTCCTCTGTCCATGGAATTCTCCAGGCAAGAATACTGCAGTGGGTAGCCATTCCCTTCTCCAGGGGGTCTTCCCGATCCAGGGATCAAACCTAGGCCTCCTGCACTGCAAGCGGATTCTTTACCATCTGAGCCACCAAGGAAACCGAATTCCAGTAAACAAACTGTCAAACACCAAAAAGTCACCTGGTCAGAGTTGGCCCAGGTACTGAAGCACTTTGGGAAGTTAGTTTGCTCAGTGTCAGGTTTGTGATGGCAGGGAGTAAGAAAAAGCTGGAGAGGGACAGTGGTTAGGCCCTTGGCTTCCTGGTTCTGTTAGGTGGGTTGCAGTTTCGGGTCACCTGTTAAGGAGGGTGACTCATACTTGGGAGTGACAAAAAAATAACAAAAGACAGATATGGGAACTCCCCGCTCTTAGCAGGAAGAAGATCTAGAGACTGGAGCACATTTCAGTTTTGTTTCTGCCTTTAGTAATGACATTTTTGATTTTGACCACCATGTGCTGAAATAGATCCCCTTCCTTAATAGAAGTTTCATTGCAATTTATACCCTTTCCTTTCACACATTTCAGATAAAGAGAGTACATTCACTCCTTGGTATACAAGCATGCCCAAGTAATTTCAAAGTATAGAAGGGACCTCTTGTGTCATGACTCAAGAGTCATTGTAGTAGGGTTTCCTTGCGTTCTGTGTTGAAGCATATCTAAAATATAGCAAGCATCAGAAAGAATGAATTCCCCTAAATAATGAATAATAATAAAAAATTAATTCTCCTGAAAGGTAACGTCCAGGTTTGTCATCCCACACTAGTGCTGTCAAGTGTCTATTAGTTGCCCGAGCTGTTTCCATAATGTTATCCTGTCTCCCCCACAACAAAGCAAAAAGGAAAAACACAAAAGATGGTGGTCCTAGCTCATCAACAGCAAAGTTCATAAAACTCAGAAGCAGAATGGTAAGAAACTAGGGGAGAAAAGTGGGTAGCCCAAAGCTGAGAGTGTGAAATGTCTTTTTATTTTAGATGGGCCAAAGCTGATAGAACAAGCTTAAAGTAGGGAGAAAGTTAATATTATCTCTATAGGGGCATAAAATGTCAAAAACCTCCTGTGTGGTGGTTCTGTAACCATGCTGTTTAATCAGAGTAGAAAGCATCCTATTCCAAATCTCTGCTCTAGATTTGTATAGTGATTCTTTTTAAAGACCCAAAAAAGTGTGTTTCTGCTTATTTTTTAACTTTCTCTAGTCTCGAACTCTGTTGTATTGATCGGTCAGTTCAGTTCAGTTGCTCGGTCGCATCCGCCTCTTTGTGACCCCGTGGATGTGGATGCGCACGGCAATGAAGAAATTTTTCTTTTTTTTAGGGAAGGCTTTTTGGGTTTTTTGATATTTGTTTTATTTACTTATTTGTGCTAGGTCTTCATTGCCATGCTCGGGCTTTCTCTACTTGCGGTGAGCAGGGGCTCCTCTTCATTGCAGCATCCAGGCTTCTCACTGCTGTGGCTCCTCTCGTGGAGCACAGGCTCTAGGCGCTTGGACTTCAGCGGTCACAGCGTGTGGGCTGGTAGTTGCAGCTCCCAGGCTCTACCGTGCAGACTCAGTAGTTATGGTTCACGGGCTTCGTTGCTCTGTAGCTTTCTGTGTCCGCTGCATTGGCAGGTGGATCCTTATCCACTGTGCCACCAGGGAAGTGATAGATTTTGTTTTGTTTTGTTTTTTAAACTTGTTTTATGCAGTCATTTCTTCTATCAAGGTAGCTTTAGATAGCTGCTTCTTTTTTTCTTCTGTCTCTCTCTAAAGATACAAACGTTATACTTTTTCAGAATGTTTCTGCTGTTAAGAGCAATCAAGCATCACAGTGAATTCTGAGTTTATGGCCTTGCTAACCAATGGCATGTTTTTTGTGGGGTATATTGCCTTTCTAGAGTGTCCTGCCCTTCTTTGTTGCAACCAAACTGGCTAAAATCAGAAAGCCAACTTTGGATAAGCCCTCTTCGGAGAATTTTGTGAAGTGTGCCATTAAAACCATTGGCGTGCAATCCCGGACCAGTGGATACTTCATCCATTATCTTATGGTATGTCGATTTTTAAGTCCCGAATTAGTACTTTGGTTTGGGGTTTTCTTTCCCTTCGAGTCACAAAATTAGTATGTGATACATTAGCATATATACATTGTTTAGACTTACTAGCAAGGCCTCCATGTTCTCCACTGTACATCCAAGAACTCTTAAATCTATCTATAAATAAAATAGTAATATAGTAAGACATAAGATCCTATATGTCGAATGAATTCAGATTGCAGGCCTTAATTGCATATCTCTTCGTTTCTTTCCCTAGGCCTCAGTAACCTCACTCCTGCCTTCCTGGTTGTATTTTAAAATAGTCATGAATGTGAACAAATCCTTCCGGGCTCGCTATTTTAAAAAAATGAAGAAGAACTGAGCATGGTAACACCTTCAAGTAACTCGGCAGATGCGCCAGCCTAAGCGTGTCTGCTGCAAGGCACCCACCAGTTCCAAATCTTCAGTTGTCATGCTTATTCACAGTTACTGATAAAGCTAAATGTTGTCATAATTAGGAGGAAAACAGAGGTTGCTTTCAGAAGTTCCTGACGTATGTTCTGGATGCCACCGGGAGTTATTTTGAAGTTTAACATAAATGCTCATATCAAATGGATATAGAACTAACATTAGCAAGAACTGCTTACTATTAATAGAAGGAACATGATTATAGCAAATCAGTGAACGATAAGAGTCAGACATAAGGCTAAACAGTTTCATCTGGTCGAAAATGCCAGGTGATGATGATTCTTGTATTTGCACTGAAATGTACTTTTTTTAAATGCCCAGCTACTTTTTTTTTTGGTTTTGCTTTTAACTTTTTAAGGGAGTGGGGATTCATTGATATGGGAAGACACATGCAATCTGCAGAGCACACTGTAAGGTTTTCTAAAAGTATATTTGTACATTTATGTAGAACTTTCCTTTCACAAGGGTAGCTAATGACGTAAAAATAATGGAGTTATTTTTGACACATGATGCCCACTAAAATATGCTTTCCTCTAATACAGACGTCTTCTCAGTTTAAATGTATGTAAACACTGAGTGCTCTGTGGTATGATTTCTAAAGGTAAACAGGTCAAAATGTACACCAATGGGCAGGCCTTCCAGTGCTGCTAAAACCCTGACCCAGGAAGGTGGCCTTCTTGGACCCCAGGATCTTTGTTTCTGCACCGCACCAATACCGCTCACGTGAATGACACCAGGCCACTCCTAGGGCAGTGATGATATTAGGGAAGTGGTATTACACTTTTAAATAGCTACCCTATAGGTACTGATACAATTAGTTGTAATGAAAGATGATATAACTGTGATGTTGATTGAAAATGTATTTCTTTGGTGCTTGAAATTAAGGCCATTTTTGCACTGGTTTAATATATATTAAGACTTTTATCCTGTTACATACCTAACTTGTTTGGAGAACTTGCTAAGAAATTAATTCAGTGTTGTGGAATATGCAAGAAGGCGGATCTTTACCTAGGCTGTGGTTCCCAGATTCTGAGTTTTAAGCACCAGGAAATTTGCAAAACAAAACAAAACAAACAGCCATTTTAATTGGCATATTTAAAAGTGTTTCTAGCTTTTAAACTTGCCAGCCAAGGACATTGGAAAGAAAAAAAAACCCAGAAAAACCCAAATCACCATCTGCCACTGGCATCATCATATAGAAGTAAAGAAACTTTAGTACCCTTAAAATAGGAAGAGCATAATCTCAGAATAAAAAATAGTCATTTAAATTGAATAAATTTAGCTTTACAAAAAACACTTTGCCTTTCTTATACTTTGCCACCTTATACTTGTCAAAACTTTCAGATTAAAGAAGACAAAAGAAACATGCAAAAGACATGATCTTGGGTTGGATTCTGGTTGAAAAAAAATTTTTTTTTCTTCTACAAAGGATAATTTTGAGACAATTTGTGAGATTTGAGTAGTCTGAAGATTAGATAATAGCATTATATCAATGTTAATTTCCTGAGTTTGATCATTGTACTATGGTTACTTAAGAAAAAGTTCTTGCTTTTTAGAAAATACACACTAGAGCATCTATGGATAATGGGACATTATATATGCAACTTAATCGAAAAAGATTCAGAAAAAATATGTATACAGAAAATGATAAAGCAAATGCATTAGTATGTTAACATTTAGAGAATCTAAGCAAAAGGCAAATGGAAATTCTTTGTGCTATTTTGCAAATTTTCTGTAAATCTCAAGTTATTTCAAAATAAAAAGTTAAATCTTTTGTTGTTGATTTCTAAATAATTGCACTGTAATCAAAGAACATGTGAATATGACATAGTTTTAACCTTTCTCCACTTCAGTTTTGTGTTCTGAAAAATGGGAATAATAGTGCCTAGCTCATAGATTGTTTTGAGCACAAATTAATATTTTAAACTGCTCAGAATCCAGCCTAGCATAAGAATCCAGCCTGTATAGCTTCAACATATATATATATGTTAAGGCATGTCCAGTTCATTGTGACCCCATGGACTGCAGCACGCCAGGCTCCTGTGTCTTCCACTACTCCCGGAGTTTGCTCAAATCATGTCCATTGAGCTGGTGATGCTGTCTAACCATCCCATCCTCTGCTGCCTCCTTCTCCTTTTGCCTTCAATCTTTCCCAGCATCAGGGTCTTTTTCTAGTGAGTCAGCTCTTCCCACCAGGTGGCTAAAGTATTGGAGCTTCAGCTTTAGCGTCAGTCCTTCCAATGAATATTCAGGGTTGATTTCCTTTAGGATTGACTGGTTTGATCTCATTGCTGTCCAAGGGAATCTTAAGAGTCGTCTGCAGCACAATTCAAAAGCATCAATTCTTCGGCACTCAGCCTTCTTTGTGGTCCAACTCTCACATCTGGAGTCAGGCGGGACTGAGCAAGTAACACTTTTTGATTACACAGACATTTGTTGGCAAAGTGGTGTCTCTGCTTTTTAATACGCTGTCTAGGTTTGTCTTCCAAGGAGTGAGTGTATGATAAAGAATGGTACCCAAAGATATCAGGTCTTAATCCCTGTATCTGTAAGTGTTACCTTATATGGAAAAGGGGCAGGTATGGTTAAGTTAGGGATCTTGAGATGAGATTTTCTTAGGATATCCAGATGGACCCTAAATGGAATCACAATATTCGTAATAAGAGAGTAGCAGAGAAAGATTACTGAAGTAGGAGATGGCAGCCCACTCTAGTATTCTTGCCTGGAAAATTCCATGGACAGACGAGCCTGGCAGGCTGTAATCCATGGGGTCACAGAGTTGGACACGACTGAGCACACACACAACCAGAAGAGGAGAAAGTAGTGTGACCCCGAGCACAGAGATTAGAATAATGCAGCCACGAGCCAAGGAGTGCCATCGGCCACCCAGTGTTCTTAGGAGCTGGGAATAGATTCTCCCCTAGTTCTGGAAGATACAGGGCCCAGTCTTTGGATTAGTAACTGAATTTGGACCTCTGGCCTCCTGAACTGTGAGAAGATAGTCTTAATGTAAGCCACTGAGTGTGTTACACACTGTAGGAAACTAATCCCTAACAAATGTAAACTTATTACCTAGTCTCAGAAGTTTTTGAGACTTGTGTCTAGGTATAGCCAATACTTTAAATGTGCCAAGTATGCTTAAGAAGAATGTCTATTTTCTAATAGTTATTTTTCAATATATGTCCTTTAAGTTGTTTGTTAATTGTATTCAAATCTTCCATCTCTTTACTAACTTTTATCTGCCTGATCTGTCAGTAATTGAGAGAAGTGTTTTGAATTCTCTCACTGTAATGAATTTGTCAAATTCCCCTGTTTTATCCATTTTTATTTTATACATTTTGAGGCTATCTTTTTCGATGAATAAATTTTAGAATTTTGACTTTCTGGTGGGTTGAACTTTTTGGTCGTGTACTAACATCCTTATTGCTAATGCTTTTGCCTTAAAATCTCTTTTCTGTGATATCAAATTAGGTACCTCTGTCTTTCTACATATTTATGTTTTGTAAGCAAAATAAACCTGGGTTGGGGGGGGTAGTTTTCTTTTAATTTGGTAGTCTCTTTTTACAGGCAAGTTTATTTCCTGTGTAACTTATGATTCTTAAAACATGAAGACTTCTATAATGTTATTTTGTTCTCTTGGTTTCTTTCATGCTTCTTTTTTTCTCACTTTTTGATTGGCTAAATTTTTTTTTCTTTTACTTCATTTTTCCTCCTGTACTAGTTTGGAAGTTTTACATTCTTTATCTTCATTGTCTTTACTCTTGAACATTTTCAGTGCATGCACAATGCAATTTAAAGTTATCTGGAGAGATTTCCCTGGTGGCCCAGTGGCTAAGACTCAACACTTTCACTGCAGGGAGTGTGGGTTCCATCCCTGGTCTGGGAATTAAGATCCACATGCCACCCAGTACAGCCAAAATTATATGTATTATTGTACATATATGTATATATATATATCCCCTCTTATTAACATCCTGCATCAGTGTGGTTTGTTTTTTTGCAACTGATGAACCAATATTGTTACATGTGATTATCAACTAAAGTCCACAATTCACATTAGGGTTTCCCGGACCTTTTAACAATGTGTGTGATGTGACCGTCACTACAGTATCATAAAGAACAGTTTCACTGCCCTAAAAACCCCATGTTCCGCTTATTTATCCCTCCCTTTTCCTCCACCTCCAGACCCCTGCATCCATGATCTTTGTCTCGATAGTTTTGCCTTTTCCAAAATTCTATAGTTGGAATCACTATAGTACACAGACTTTTCAGACTGGTTTTTTTTTTTTCACTTCACATGCATTTAAGTTTCCTCTATGACTTTTCAAGGCTTCATAGCTCTATTCTTTTTATTGCTGAATAATATCCCATTGTACAGATGCACCACAGTTTGTTTATCCATTCACCTATTGAAGGGCATACTGGTTGCTTCTGGTTTGGACAGTTATGAATAAAACTGTTATAACCATCTGTGTGCAGGGTTTTATGTGAACAAAAGTTTTCAACTCATTTGGGGTAAATACCATGGAGCATGATTACTGGATTATATAGTAAGAGTGTTCAGGTTACTTCTGCTTAGCTTCTTTTCTATCAACTATCTTTTAAGTTCACTAATCCTACCATATTGAAGGTACTTTCTGCTGTTAAATCCATGTAATATCAGGTATTAATACATTTCACCTCTGGAATGTTCATTTGATTCTTTAATTTCTAGTCATCTATTTAAATACTCCCTTTTTCATGTTTTGCCCACTTCCTCTATTTTTATAAATATTATAATTGTTTTAAAGTCCTTGTCTGCTTAGTCCTATATTTGGATCATCTGTGGATCTACTTATTTTTTTCTTTTGAGAAGAGGTCACATTTTTCTGCCTCCTCACATGTCCCACAATTTTTAAATACTGCATGCCAGAGATTCTATATAAAAGAACCAAGGCTGAAGTCAACGCTGTCTTTCTTTAGGCAGCCTTGCCTCCTACCTAGTAGATAGGATGGAGACCGATCACTTCAGCCCAGATGAGTCCTGAGCTGAGCTGGGGTTAGGTTACCACTTTCCTTATACTCATTGCCACTGGCATTTGACATGTCAGCAGAAGGAAACCTGGCATGTGTTTCTTGTGGGCTCATCTTTCTGAAAATTTAGCTTCTCAAGCAAAGTAAGACCATGAGAGGTTTCACCTTGTCTTTTCACCCCAGACTTCTACCCTTCTGTGCAGCCAGTGTACTCAGCAGATGCCCTGTCAGGGGAACTGATCATGCATCCGAGAGTGCTTCTCCATCCAGGCCATCACGCCACCCCAGTGGCTGTCAAAAGATCTGCTGGAGCCTCTCCCCTTGTAGAAATACCACTGTCTTTGGCAATGCCAGTCATCAGTTGTCATGCTTGGAAAATGTCCCAGGGGAAGAACATAGCCAGCTCACCTAGGGAGGGCTCTTTCTTTAGAATTTTAGGTAAGCTAGTCATTGCATCCAAATATCTCCGGGGTCTTCAAAGAAAATTTATTTATAATTTTTTTTTTTCCTGCTCTAATAGTGCCTGCTGGCTACTACCATGTCCCACTGAAAAATAGGGACTTCACTGAGTTTTTAAATTTAATTGTTGCATTTGGTTCTTTAAAAAAAAAAAAAAGCTTTGAATTTTTTATGGTTTCAACTATACTTATGTCTTTAATTGTTTTATTTATTTCAACATATTAAACACCATTATGTTGTGTTTCTTATAGTTCCAATAATCCAGTACTTTTTGTGGATGTTGTTTCTGCTGACTTTCCCCATATTTTTCATCATTCTTGTGAGTTTTTCATTAGACCTTTATTGAAATTATTCAGAATCTTATTGATTGTAAATTTTCCTGGAGATTTGTGTTTGTTTTCATCAGGTATGGGGACAGTACTGATTTTCACCTGCTTTATATTAAAATTCTCAGCTTTGCAGCTGTTGGGTTTCTGTTCCTGGGTGTGGGGGAGGGGACAGGGAATTTGTACAAATGGTATTAATTCATCCTTACAGAAAGAAAAAAGTGAAGTCACTCAGTCGTGTCCAACTCTCTGTTAACCCATGGACTGTAGCCTACCAGGCTCCTCTGTCCATCCATGGGATTTTCCAGACAAGAGTTCTGCAGTGGGTTGCCAATTAAACCCATGGAAAATTAGGCTAGTGGCCATGAGTTCTCAGGGAAGAGTTCTTCCTACCCTTAGTTAATGCCAAGACAAAAAGGTTTTCTTGCTGTTGGCCTCTGTGAGATTTCTGCACCCCTTTCTGGTATTGACTCCTTCCTGGGTCCCAGCTTTACGCGGGTGTCTGCTATAACTCTCCTTCCTGAGCTTGGTCTCCATCCTGTCCCAACCCATCTGCCCCCTTCCCCAGGAATATACAAGCAGTTGGCCACCCAGGAGTGTGTATGTCCCAGCTTACTCATCTCTCTGGACTCAGATTCCCACATTATTCCTGGTCTCAGCTGGTGCTGCTGCTAAGTCACTTCAGTTGTGTCTGATTCTGTGCGACCCCATAGACGGCAGCCCACCAGGCTCCGCCATCCCTGGGATTCTCTAGGCAAGAACACTGGAGTGGGTTGCCATTTCATTCTCCAATGCATGAAAGGAAGAGTGAAAGTGAAGTTGCTCAGTTATGTCTGAGTCTTAGCGACTCCATGGACTGCAGGCCCACCAGGCTCCTCTGCCCATGGGATTTTCCAGGCGAGAGTACTGGAGTGGGTTGCCATTGCCTTCTCCATCTGGTCTCAGAAGAAATCTTTTTTTGCACAGGCTAATTTATTTATTGAAAAGCATTTCATCTTTTATTAGTGTTTTATAGCAGATAACCCTCAGGATCTCCAACCTAATTTCTAAAAACAATCTCTACGTACTTTCACCACATGGAGCCAGATTCTCCTACCTAACGTTCTACCGACTAGCTCATCTCCCCGGGCCACTGCTCTGCTCTGGAAGAATCCTTGCAGACTCATACCTTATAAATGTAGTTTCTGCCCAGCAAGTGGTACTAGAAGGATGAAAAATATAAGACCACTTTTAACACACCCCATGCTGATAGCTTACTATGTTTTTTTCATTCATGCATCCACCCTTGTGCAGATGTTGGCTGCATTTGACAATTGGACAAGCCTACTGTGACTGGCAAGCACTACACAACCTATGGGGAAGTTATAAGTGAAACCTTGGATGAATACTCTATTTAAAGCTCTGTCATCTCTGGTTCTTTCCAGGAAAAAGACCTAGGCAGATCAATTTAACTTCTGTGCTTCTCTACATAATGGATTTGCTTCTACAAAGTGGATAATTTATTTCTAAAGCATTAAGGGACTTAGTCCACTAATCATTAACTTAATAATTTCAGGTACTTTTAATTTATTCAGTAATAAGCTTTTATTGACTATTTTCTGACCAGAATCCTAATCACTTGAAAGAAAACAGTCCCTGCTTTGGGACACATCTAGAAACAAAAGGGCCAATATTCTGGTTTCTCTTTAGATTGTATAAATCTTTCACCTTCTTAAAACATGTGGACTTTACAATCATTTCAAAGTTTTCTATGAGATGGAAAGCAAGGGAGGAAGGGCCCTTGAACATTTAATGTTAATCATATACTTCATACCATATATAAATTAATGTTCAGAGTTTGTTGTGCCTCTCAAGGCCTGCACAATCTGACTCCTTTCTGTGCTGTGCTTAGTTCCTCAGTCGTGTCCAACTCTTTGCAACCCCAAGGACTGTAGCCCGCCAGGCTCTTCTGTCCATGGGGATTCTCCAGGCAAGAATACTGAAGTGGGTTGCCATGCCCTCTTCCAGGGGATCTTCCCAACCCAGGGATCAAACCCAGGTCTGCATTGCAGGTGGATTCTTTACCACTGGAGCCACTACCTCATCTCAAAAAAACTGTTTCCCTCACCCTCTATTCCTGCAGCAACTTTCTGTTTCTCCAATATTCCCCATCATGGAGTGTGGTAGAATGGTTGCAAAAATGCTTCAGCACTCTTTTCCTCCCATTTTCCATACGCTTTGGGATGTGACTTTACAACTCCAATCAAGAGGTAAAGTCTATTTCCCCACTCTTTGAACCTGGGCTAACTTGCTTAGCCAATAAATGAAGAAGTGGTTCGAAGCCTGGGACTGGAGAGGTCTTATGTGTGTTTCATACTGTTCGTGGGGTTCTCAAGGCAAGAATACTGAAGTGGTTTGCCATTCCCTTCTCCAGTGGACCACATTCTGTCAGATCTCTCCACCATGAACCGCCCATCTTGGGTTGCCCCACACAGCATGGCTTAGTTTCATTGAGTTAGACAAGGCTGTGGTCCGTGTAATTAGATTGACTAGTTTTCTGTGATTATGGTTTCAGTGTGTCTGCCCTCTGATGCCCTCTCGCAACACCTACCATCTTACTTGGGTTTCTCACATTGGACGAGGGGTATCTCCTCACTGCCACCCCTCCTGACCTGCTATATGCTACTGGAGATGAGTGGAGAAATAACTCCAGAAAAAATGAAGGGATGGAGCCAAAGCAAAAACAATACCCAGTTGTGGATGTGACTGGTGATAGAAGCAAGGTCCGATGCTGTAAAGAGCAATATTGCATAGGAACCTGGAATGTTAGGTCCATGAATCAAAGCAAATTGGAAGTGGTCAAACAGGAGATGACAAGCGTGAACATCGACATTCTAGGAATCAGCGAACTAAAATGGACTGGAATGGGTGAATTTAACTCATATGACCGTTTATCTACTACTGTGGGCAGGAATCCCTTAGAAGAACTGGAGTAGCCATCATGGTCAACAAAAGAGTCAGAAATGCAGTACTTGGATGCAATCTCAAAAACGACAGAATGATCTCTGTTCGTTTCCAAGGCAAACCATTCAATATCACAGTGACCCAAGTCTATGCCCCAACCAGTAACGCTGAAAAAGCTGAAATTGAACACTTCTATGAAGACCTACAAGACCTTTTAGAACTAACACCCCAAAAAGATGTCCTTTTCATTATAGGGGACTGGAATGCAAAAGTTGGAAGTCAAGAAACACCTGGAGTAACAGGCAAATTTGGCCTTGGAATATGGAATGAAGCAGGGCAAAGACTAATAGAGTTTTGCCAAGAGAACGAAGTGGTCATAGCAAGCACCCTCTTCCAACAACACAGGAGAAGACTCTACACATGGACATAACCAGATGGTCAACACCGAAATTAGATTGATTATATTCTTTGCAGCCAAAGATGGAGAAGCTCTATACAGTCAGCAAAACCAAGACCGGGAGCTGACTGTGGCTCAGATCATGAACTCCTTATTGTGAAATTCAGACTTAAATTGAAGAAAGTAGGAAAAACCACTAGACCATTCAGATCAGATCAGATCAGTCACTTAGTTGTGTCCGACTCTTTGCGACCCCATGAATCGCAGCACACCAGGCCTCCCTGTCCATCACCAACTCCCGGAGTTCACTCAGACTCACGTCCATCGAGTCAGTGATGCCATCCAGCCATCTCATCCTCTGTCATCCCCTTCTCCTCTTGCCCCCAATCCCTCCCAGGATCAGAGTCTTTTCCAATGAGTCAACTCTTCGCATGAGGTGGTCAAAGTACTGGAGTTTCAGCTTTAGCATCATTCCTTCCAAAGAAATCCCAGGGCTGATCTCCTTTAGAATGGACTGGTTGGATCTCCTTGCAGTCCAAGGGACTCCCAAGAGTCTTCTCCAACACCACAGTTCAAAAGCATCAATTCTTTGGCACTCAGCCTTCTTCACAGTCCAACTCTCACATCCATACATGACCACAGGAAAAACCATAGCCTTGACTAGACAGACCTTTGTTGGCAAAGTAATGTCTTTGCTTTTGAATATGCTATCTAGGTTGGTCATAATTTTCCTTCCAAGGAGTAAGCGTCTTTTAATTTCATGGCTGCAGTCACCATCTGCAGTGATTTTGGAGCCCAGAAAAATAAAGTCTAACACTGTTTCCACTGTTTCCCCATCTATTTCCCATGAAGTGATGGGACCGGATGCTATGATCTTCGTTTTCTGAATGTTGAGCTTTAAGCCAACTTTTTCACTCTCCTCTTTCACTTTCATCAAGAGGCTTTTGAGTTCCTCTTCACTTTCTGCCATAAGGGTGGTGTCATCTGCATATCTGAGGTTATTGATATTTCTGACCTAAATCAAATCCCTTATGATTATACAGTGGAAGTGAGAAATAGATTTAAGGGACTAGATCTGATAGATAGAGTGCCTGATGAACTATGGACGGAGGTTCGTGACATTGTACAGGAGACAGGGATCAAGGCCATCCCCATGGAAAAGAAATGCAAAAAAGCAAATAGCTGTCTGGGGAGGCCTTACAAATAGCTGTGAAAAGAGGAGAAGTGAAAAGCAAAGGAGAAAAGGAAAGATATAAGCATCTGACTGCAGATTTCCAAAGAATAGCAAGGAGAGATAAGAAAGCCTTCCTCAGCGATCAATGCAAAGAAATAAAGGAAAACAACAGAATGGGAAAGACTAGAGATCTCTTCAAGAAAATTAGAGATACCAAGGGAATATTTCATGCAAAGATGGGCTCGATAAAGCCAGAAATGGTATGGATCTAACAGAAGCAGAAGATACTAAGAAGAGATGGCAAGAATACACAGAAGAACTGTACAAAAAAGGATCTTCACAACCCAGATAATCACGATGGTGTGATCACTGACCTAGAGCCAGACATCCTGGAATGTGAAGTCAAGTCGGCCTTAGAAAGCATCACTACGAACAAAGCTAGTGGGAGGTGATGGAATTCCAGTTGAGCTATTTCAAATCCTGAAAGATGATGCTGTGAAAGTGCTGCACTCAATATGCCAGCACATTTGGAAAACTCAGCAGTGGCCACAGGACTGGAAAAGGTCAGTTTTCATTCCAATCCCAAAGAAAGGCAATGCCAAAGAATGCTCAAACTACCGCACAATTGCACTCATCTCACACGCTAGTAAAGTAATGCTCAAAATTCTCCAAGCCAGGCTTCAGCAGTATGTGAACCATGAACTTCCTGATGTTCAAGCTGGATTTAGAAAAGGTAGAGGAACCAGAGATCAAATTGCCAACATCTGCTGGATCATGGAAAAAGCAAGAGAGTTCCAGAAAAACATCTATTTCTGCTTTATTGACTATGCCAAAGCCTTTGACTGTGTGGATCACAATAAACTGTGGAAAATTCTTCAAGAGATGGGAATACCAGACCACCTGACCTGCCTCTTGAGAAACCTATATGCAGGTCAGGAAGCAACAGTTAGAACTGGACATGGAACAACAGACTGGTTCCAAATAGGAAAAGGAGTTCATCAAGGCTGTATATTGTCACCCTGCTTATTTAACTTATATGCAGAGTACATCATGAGAAACGCTGGGCTGGAAGAAGCACAAGCTGGAATCAAGATTGCCAGGAGAAATATCAATAACCTCAGATAAGCAGATAACACCACCCTTATGGCAGAAAGTGAAGAGGAACTCAAAAGCCTCTTGATGAAAGTGAAAGAGGAGCGTGAAAAAGTTGGCTTAAAGCTCAACATTCAGAAAACGAAGATCATGGCATCTGGTCCCATCACTTCATGGGAAATAGATGGGGAAACAGTGGAAACAGTGTTAGACTTTATTTTTTGGGGCTCCAAAATCACTGCAGATGGTGACTGCAGCCATGAAATTAAAAGATGCTTACTCTTTGGAAGGAAAGTTATGACCAACCTGGATAGCATATTGAAAAGCAGAGACATTACTTTGCCAACAAAGGTCTGTCTAGTCAAAGCTATGGTTTTTCCTGTGGTCATGTATGGATGCGAGAGTTGGACTGTGAAGGAAGCTGAGTGCCGAAGAATTGATGCTTTTGAACTGTGGTGTTGGAGAAGACTCTTGAGAGTCCCTTGGACTGCAAGGAGATCCAACCAGTGCATTCTAAAGGAGATCAGCCCTGGGATTTCTTTGGAAGGAATGATGCTAAAGCTGAAACTCCAGTACTTTGGCCACCTCATGCGAAGAGTTGACTCATTGGAAGACTCTGATGCTGGGAGGGATTAGGGGCAGGAGGAAAAGGGGATGACAGAGGATGAGATGGCTGGATGGCATCACCTACTCGATGGATGTAAGTTTGAGTGAACTCCAGGAGTTGGTGATGGACAGGGAGGCCTGGCGTGCTGCGATTCATGGGGTCGCAAAGAATCGGACATGACTGAGTGACTGAACTGAACTGAACTGAACTGTATGTGTTTACATACACCTGCCCTGACACCACTCATGCCTAGTGAGCTTGTTCAAGGATGAGAGACCACGTGGAGCCGGAACGAATCTGGACCAGCCAAGCACCAACTGCTGACCTACCTGCTGAATCAGATCCAAATCAGAACTCCCTGTCAACCCAGGACTCAGCATACAATGCAGACACTACTGACTAGGTTAGGTCCCCCATGTCTCATATAAAATACGACAACTGTAATATCTGTTTTTTAAGTGTCTACCTCCCCTGCTAGACTATTACCTCCATGAGGGGAGGAATCAGGTCTATCTTGACCACAACTTTGTCCATCGCATCTAGCATGGTGCTGGCTCTAGTCAGTACTCATTATTAGTTGATTAAATGAGTGTATTAGTGAACATATGAGCAAATCTTCACACAGTCTAACAGATGAGGAAACTAAGGTCGGAAGGGCTTAAATAACCTTTCTGAAGTTACTCACCAAGGAAATAGTGAGGCTGAGACACAGTTCATACACTTGAAATAATACAGTTCACACAGTTCTGGAGACTGCTGCTGCTGCTAAGTCGCTTCAGTCGTGTCCGACTCTGTGTGACCCAATGGACGGTAGCCCACCAGGCTTCCCCGTCCCTGGGATTCTCCAGGCAAGAACACTGGAGTGGGTTGCCATTTCCTTCTCCAACGCACGAAAGTGAAAAAATAAAGTGAAGTCGCTCAGTCGTGTCCGACTCTTCGAGACCCCATGGAGCCAACCAGGCTCCTCTGTCCATGGGATTTTCCAGGCAAGAATACTGGAGTGGGGTGCCATTGCCTTCTCCGGTTCTGAAGACTAGGTAACTCTAAAGAGGAATCTGCTAAGCCATCTAGATTAAGCCATCTAGATAAAGCCATTAAGAATGACCCATAACCCAGGGTCTTTTGGGAAATATGGCTACCAACCCTTCAGTTTTGTAATCCCTGAACGAAACCAGCTACAAGGTCCTGGGAAACGGCTCCATGTATCGTTTGGGAACAGTCACGCCTTTGCTATTTGGCTTTCATTCTACTGTACATCTGTACAGAAGCAGCACGGTGGCATCAGGAAGCATGATGGGTCGGTTTTCTCCTTTGAAAATGGGACTACTTGGTAGTATTTTGTATTATATTATATACAAGAAATATGATAATATATATATTACCTACATTATAAGATTGTTCTGAAAAGTATACTGGTGTAAGCATGAAAAAATTGGTGCAGTGCTTGACGTGGAAGATGCTCGTAAGATGTTTGGGTGGCTTAAGTGGGCACTTTGATGACATGGCTTCTCCTTTGGCATATTTAATTGTGATGGATAATGGACATCTTTGCAGCTTAAGATGACACTGTTAAAATAGAATTCTCTTCTAATGATGCCTGGAGCCTTGCCACTCAATGGGAGAATCAGCAGAACCTATAGTATCTTATTTGCAATTGACATTCTCTACAACAAAATTGTAATTTTGTTCCTGTTTTAAATTTTTTCTTGTTTCACTGGAAAGATGTTTCTCAGTTTTCAGCTTTAAAACTGTACAAGTAACTTTGTTACAATAAAAATAAATGTGTTTTTTAAAAAAGAACCTCTCAAGAAATGTCAACAAATAATATTATTTGCCACTATTTAATAACAAAGAGGGGCTTCCCTGGTAGCTCAGCTGGTAAAGAATCCACCTGCAATGCAGACCCTTGTTTGATTCCTGGGTC
Source organism: Bos taurus (assembly GCF_002263795.3). Taxonomy (NCBI): domain Eukaryota; kingdom Metazoa; phylum Chordata; class Mammalia; order Artiodactyla; family Bovidae; genus Bos; species Bos taurus. Next base: position 73,970,940 of record NC_037342.1, read on the forward strand.
AGAAGATCACCTGGAGATAGAATAGACTACCCACTCCAGCATTCTTGCTCTTCCCTGCTGGCTCAGCTGGTAAAGAATCCTCCTGCAATGCGGGAGGCCTGGCGTTGATCCCTGGGTTGGGAAGATCCCCTGCAGAAGGGAATGGCAACCCATTCTGGCTTGGGAAAGTGCCATGGACAGAGGAGCCTGGCAGGCCACAATCCATGGGGTCGCAAGAGCCAGACACAATGTAGCGACTAAACAACAGCAACAAATCATTTACACTGTGGTTCATATCTCCGGCGGTATCCACAATCATGCTGGGCACTGAACAGGAGGCATTCCTGTCCAGAGTTTGAGGAAACATCCTCTCTCCCCCATCATGGTGTAAAGTTGGCAGAGACCCGAAAAACTCCATGCGCACACCCTCCAGCCTCCAGCCAGGAAATGCTGAGCCTCTGGCAGCGGAGACAGGAGCTGGGAATATCTTTATGACATCTTCACTGAGAGCTATTAGTGTGTTGGCCATCATTTGCCTTGGACTGGATTTTCACAGAATTCAGCAGCAGGTACTCTACAGGCAGCACAGGACTAAATGTTTGGCAAGAGTCTGGGGTAACAATCAGCAACTGAAAATAAGCTGTGGTGTGCGGCTTACCCAGAATGATTTCTTCAGAGCTACTGCTGCTAAGTCACTTTAGTCGTGTCCAACTCTGTGTGACCCCATAGATGGCAGCCCACCAGGCTCGGCCATCCCTGGGATTCTCCAGGCAAGAATACTGACCAGTGTTTAAACTACCTATCAGTTTTTCCATCCCGAGGCAAAGATAAATGTTGGGCAGAAAACTAATCACTTAAAGAGAGCACACAGCAGCAAAGGGTAAAGAGAATTTTTGAAAATTCTTACAAAATGAGACAAGGCACTGTTGAAAGTGCAAATTGTTGGGCCCTGCCCCAGATCCACGAACTCTGGATCTTATTGCAGGGGGCCTGGGATCTTCATATTTATAAGCATATTTATAATCTTCATATTTATAAGCATCCCCTACTGACTCCAGAGCATACGGTCGTCTAACCACATGCTGAGAAATGCTGGTTTTGGAGTTCAGGCAAGCCAGTGGATTCTGCAAAAACCTACTGGGGCTTCAGGAGGGTTGTCTCCGGTGAAGAGACCCAAGAAGGTAGTGCAAGAGTAAAGGGTCGGGGATGACAAGGATCCAAATCAGCGGCAGTTTTAAGGCCTGCCCTTACAGTGGAAGGCCCACCATGGAGCCAGCCACTTGCTAGCTATTGCTCCCACCCCTGCTATCACAAGCACACCACAACAGTCAGGACTCAAAGAGGAGACAGAAATCATATAGTGATTCGGAGAGGGAAATTGGGTATTACCTACAAGGGGTAAGACTTCCCTGGTGGCTCAGATAGTAAAGCGTCTGCTTACAATGCAGGAGACCCGGGTTCGATCTCTGGGTTGGGAAGATCCTCTGAAGAGGAAATGGCAATCCACTCCAGTATTCTTGCCTGGAAAATCCCATGGATGGAGGAGCATGGTAGGCTACAGTCCATGGGGTCCCAAAGAGTTGGACATGACTGAGCGACTTCACTTTCACTTTCTTCACTTACAAGGGGTAAAGGAAAACTCTAATATATAGCCACTACCTACCTTGATGTTGAGGAGAACACGAAGCCAGGCACAAATACGGAAGCACTCCCAACCCATCAGGAAGCACAGACCGGCGCTGTATTTTTCATGTTGTCTGCTCCAGCTGAGGGTTTTAGGGGGCTTTTAAGCAGAGGATGACCAGGCTCCTCACACACAGGAGGTCAAACTGCTGCCATTGCCAAGGGAGGCTCAGGGTGGCTTGGGAGTTCCATATGGTCAATTTTACCTGGGTCCAAGCAGATGTTCCCTATTTCAAGTTTTGGGATCCCATTTCTTCCAGTTGAAGATGATGTCAACTTCACAAGAGTTAACAAGGCTGTAAATTCAACTAATTCAGTGCAGAGAGATGCCAATCACATCAGGCTACCATGTACTGAAGAGCTAGCTAAGAGAAGCACCCTGGAATCGGGGGAAAGAGCTCCTTCTCATTCTAATGTTCCTCCAGCATCCTCTACTGATGAAGCTTAACACTGGGCCAAATGGCAAGAAAGAAACGTTCCAGTATTGCAAGCACGGCAGAAAGGATTGGGGCTGAGATCAACACTGGTGACTGGCAATGCACCCCTACCTTTATTGTCTCTCCCATGGTCTCCACTACCACCCACAAAAACAAAAACACAAATACTGCAAATAGAAATGAGGAAACCCAGGATGCCAACAGCCATCAAGAACATCTTTTGAAAGCTATATACTCACATGTATCTAGGGTGACCTACCATCTGTTTGCCCAGGGCTCTTTGCCCAGCTTTAGCACTTAAAGTCCTGCATCCTAGGGGCACCCCTCAGTCCCAGAAAACCTGGAACATATTTGTCACCCTACATGCATCCCAAAGGTTTTCAAACATTCTGTGCATCAGAATTGCCTTGGGCACTTGGTAAAAATACAGGTGATTCTATTAAATCTGTTAAAGGTTATTTTGGGTGCAAGCAGACCATGGAGTGATTTTTAAGAACTTTTACTTAGAGGACAGTCCAGGACTTCTTTCCATTCTAAAACCACAATCATTGAAAAGAAAGAAATGACACCCTTTGGGATTAGAGGCAAGGTTCCTGAGCCAGAAGAAGACACTGACAAGTTGTTTATTGACAGGGCTGTCACTTCAATTGCATCTGGTTCTTTTTGACCCTATGGACTATAGACCGCCAGGCTCCTCTGTCCATGCAATTCTCCAGGCAAGAATACTGGAGCAGTTTGCCATTTCCTTCTCCAGGGGATCTTCCTGACCCAGGGATCAGACCCACATGTCTCATGTCTCCTGCACTGGCAGGCGGGTTCTTTACCACTAAGAACCTTAGTTTATGGGTAAACTAATGGCATCTGGTCCCATCATTTCATGGGAAATAGATGGGGAAACAGCAGAAACAGTGTCAGACTTTATTTTTTGGGGCTCCAAAATCACTACAGATGGTGACTGCAGCCATGAAATTAAAAGACGCTTACTCCTTGGAAGAAAAGTTATGACCAACCTAGATAGCATATTCAAAAGCAGAGACATTACTTTGCCAACAAAGGTCTGTCTAGTCAAGGCTATGGTTTTTCCTGTGGTCATGTATGGATGTGAGAGTTGGACTGTGAAAAAGGCTGAGTGCCGAAGAATTGATGCTTTTGAACTGTGGTGTTGGAGAAGACTCTTGAGAGTCCTTTGGACTACAAGGAGATCCAACCAGTCCTTTCTGAAGGAGATCAGCCCTGGGATTTCTTTGGAAGGAATGATGCTAAAGCTGAAACTCCAGTACTTTGACCACCTCATGCGAAGAGTTGACTCACTGGAAAAGACTTTGATGCTGGGAGAGTTTGGGGGCAAGAGGAGAAGGGGATGACAGAGGATGAGATGGCTGGATGGCATCACTGACCTGATGGACATGAGTCTGGGTGAACTCCCTGGGTGAACTCCGGGAGTTGGTGATGGACAGGGAGGCCTGGCGTGCTGCAATTCATGGGGTTGCAAAGAGTCGGACACGACTGATCGACTGATCTGACTGATCTGATCTGAAGCCTTAGTTTATGGGATGGGGGGAAAGATAAAAATTATAGCCTGCCCCTACCACTTTTCTCTCCTCTCAGTTCAAGGATAAATCCTTTCTCCTTCAATGTCATAAAGTATAATAAACAGTAACGGATGCTGTGAAATTAGATTTGATAGTAGCAGCAATGTAGGGTTGTTGATGGGGTATACTGAGCTTCCAGCAGGTTAAGCACTATATAACACAAAGTTCATTTAAATACTTCCACCGTATAACTTGCACCGGGTGTAGTTAATTTAGCACTATTTCTGCTATTTTCACACTGTAAGATACATGATTTAACACGGCCACTTAAAGATGTGTCTCAAGAACTCAGAATTGAAGACACTTAACATTTATTTTCTATTGTGTTTCCAGGCATCGTGCTAAATTCTGTAAATACATTATCTCATGTAATCCTCCCGACAGAAAAGCTATGCCCATTTCATAAAAAAAGCAGGGTACCCGACCGAGATTATACACCAAGTAAAAATGTGCATAGCGTGAAACTCAGATCTCTTCTCTCAAGCAAACTTTGTTTGCAAATAGGGCGCGGTCCTATTCTCAGTGCTATGACAGAAGTCTGCACCGGCTGCAGGGAAAACAAACGAGGTGCATCTCAGACTCTCAGTGGAGTTCAGGATAAAAGTCAAACCCTGTTGCTCCGTGCATCATGACTAGGTTCCCCAACGCCTTCGCCCTTCCGCTGGGGCTCGGTCGCTCTTCCGGCACGGACCAAAGAAGCGGGCGCTTGGATGTCTCTTGTCTTTGCTTAGGGGTGTGGGACTTCGGCCGAGGAAACGTCTTCATCCCCACCATCGCCACAGCCGACCCTTAACAGGGCTCCACCGCACCCTCAATCTCTGTGCTACCCTAGAACCCCGGCGCTGCCGTCTTCACCGTCAGAGACACGGCCCTTTCGGCTCGAGGGACACCGAGCCGCCCGGACATCCGGGCTGTGGCTCCGGAAGAGGCGGTGGCGGCGGCGGCGCGTGACGTCAGGGGACGTGCCTGCCGCCGTGGGCCTGCGGTTGGGAAGTGCTGGTGTCAGGCCGGGGTTCGGAGACCCCCACATACCGCCGGCGGCAGAACAGGCCCGAGGCAGCCCGGGGTTTGCTTTAGGAAGAGCGGCTTTAAAACCTGCGCGCCCGGCTCCTCTGGCAGGTGCGGCCTCCCGGCCTGTCGCTGCGACTTGTGGGGACCTTCCTGAGGTCCCTTCTTCAGGGGACTTCAGTCAGGGCCTCCCGGGGGTGGGGCGGAACGGGTCTAAAATGAAGTTGCTTAAGCCTTATTGAGAGGACCAGGCTCTCTCACCTTCGAGCATCGCTTAATTCTCACTCGGACCATGAGAGAGGTATTGGCTCCTCTGTTGACAGAGGAGGAAACTGACTCGGAAAGGGGAAGGCATTTGCCTCAGGCCACGCCGCTGGGAAGGGTCAGATTCGGATTCAAAGCGAGTCCTTTGGCTGCCGCAGGAGCGCTCGCTCTTGGCCTTGGAAGCGCAGTTCTCGTGCTTAATTCGGGTAAAGAATCTCGGCGTGGAAGGTAGGAGTTAGTTAATAGTTTCCGAGACTCCGCAGATTTCTGGAATCTGTATTTTCAGCAGCCGTGCGGTGCACATAACACATCGCTGCCCTGTGAACACAGCAAGAATGATAGCTGGTTTTAAGGCCTCAACTGAGAGAAAATATCATACGAGAGCTTCCTCTACAAATCATGTGGAACTGGAGAGTAGATACTTGTTGTGCCGTTAACTCTGTGGGCAGATGGCAGCCTCTGTCCTCTGCCCACTTATTAAATAAGAAAACTTACATGCTTACCACTTGGGAGAATTTGTTAAACATACAGGTTCCCAGGACCAGCTTAGTTCTCCTGAATCAGAAAGTCTGGGAGTGGGGCTGGGAATTTGTAGGCTAAACAAGCTATTAAAAAGAGCCTGTTAACCTTTGAGAACTTTGGAGTGAAGTTGTCTTGGACCTATGAGAAAATGGACTGTAAGTCCGTACGTGCCCCCAACGTTCCCGTTTCGTTTGTTTGGTTTTGTTTTGCGGATGTGTATGCTCTGTATTTGATGTGGGCTAGACTTTTATTGGCAAAAATGTCAAATTAATATTACTGGTCATTATGGTGTGGATTTTTTACTTAAGACCGGAATGTGGTAAAATTTGAACGTTAATTACCTGTTGATTTCCTGAGTGACACTGGGTGAACCACTTAACCTCGTGGCCCTTACATATCTGTTTATCATCACCTTCTACAATGCTTGTTTCAATGACAGACACGTGTATCCATCCAACATCAAATCTTCTGAGACGGGCCATAGGTGTTTTTAACAAGCTTCAAGGGAAGTTTGATGGAGCCTGTGATGATGGAGTATGGAAATGCCCGGGGAAACTGCGTTTTAGCCTATTTCTGAATCTTCATGGAGGTGGCATATCACAGTTCCGTCATGTTGTCATCTTGGGGGACCAATAAGAGTAATGTGGTTCATGGGAGATCCTGGTTATAGAATTTCTTAGTATCTACTTTCTTGTGAATGAAGTGAAAGCACCGCGGTAAGCTAAATCATTAAAAGATAAGCATTAAAAGCAGCATCCCCAAGTAACTTAGTAGGCTCCTGATTGAGATGTTGTGATCTCAGAGTTGATTTTATGTAGACGCACTGATTGCTATTGAGTCATCTCATCTACTTGAAAGGATTATAGTCAAAGCTTGGTAGTCAAAGCTTTCACAACCCCAACTTAAAGCATCTTTTTTTTTTTTTTTCTTTCTCTTTAAACAGATACCATTGTGTAGTTTGAATCAGGAATGAAATTTTCTGAAAGCTAAGAGTAGAAGTCTTGGTCAGCATGGAGGACAAAAGACGGCGAGCCCGAGTGCAGGGAGCCTGGGCTGGTCCTGCTAAGAGCCAGGCCACTGCTCAGCCAGGCAAGGACCTGTGGGGATCTCCTGTTTTTGTGTGTATATGTGTGTGGACCAGTATCCTCTTTTAATTGATGTTAAGGTTTGAATCTTGTCTCTTTTCAGCTCCCACTGCTGAGAACAATCTCCAACAGAGACCTGGTAAAGCCTGGATGAACAAGGAGCAGCATCTGTCTGACAGACAGTTTGTGTTCAAAGAACCCCAGGAGGTAAATTCTTGTTTCTTCTTCAACAGTGACAAAGATTTATTTATAAAAGCAACAGTCACATGGTAGACACTCAAATAAATAGTGATTGAATAAGCTCACTAATAGAGAACTGAAAGGCCTGTAATAATAATGAAATGTGGAGTATTAGTTTCTTAGTATGTCTGAGAATTCTTAGTAGTCTTCCCCCAATTTATAGGCATTTTTAATTCCCTTTTTTTTTTGGCCAAGGAGATGTACTGTGACGAGAGGTTATACCATGACTGGAGTTTGCATTAGTTATCTAAGTTCTAACAGTCGTAAAAATGCTAGTGTATCAAGTATCTGTGGAATTGGATTGAAATTTTAGCTATTGCATTGCTTAATCTTGCTGGGAAAAATGTAAGAAACGGGGAAGAGTTGCTGTTTTTAATAACATGGGAAAAAGGCGCTAAAAATCAGGTATCTTGCTATAGTAACGATTGCATAAATAATGATTAAAACCTCCTATTTCCTAGTATGTCTTCTGTTTTTAAAAATCCCTTGGAAAGAATGTTTTTGTTTTTGTTTTTGTTTTTCAGAATGCTTACTGCTAGGAAAACATATTAATTCTAGTTTTGTCATCCTTTACTGCCTACTAGTCACTCTGGAGTAGTTCTAAGAAGAGTAGAACCAGAAGTTTCTGGTGGGATACTAAGAGCTTAGAATAAAACAGGGATAGTTTTAAACCTGCTTTATTTTAACTAGGAATGAGAGGATACCATAATTCTGCAAGGAAACCTCCCTGAGGATTAGGAATCATTCAGAAATAATATCTGACTGTTTCTCTGCAGGGGGTACGCAGAGCCCCAGAGCCACGAGTGATTGAGTAAGTACACTGCTGCCCTCCTGGGACCGTTGCCTACAGTGAATGGAGAGCCCCAGATCTTTCCCTTGGCCTGGTGTTTCCATCTGGAAAAGATAATGGTCAATTAGTGTCTTAAATTTTAAGCTGGGATATCCCTGTCTCAGATATCTTTAAACCTGGTCTTTTGAGAAGCCTTTCCGAATTTGCTGATGGTGTGGAAAATGCAACCAGATATCTGTTCCCTAAACTCTGACTGGTGTAGATTTCCTGGCTCTGTTTGACTAACATATATACAGATAGCAGCTAAAATATCTCTTAGGTAAAGACACAGAGGAATTTTTTTCCTGAGTCATTGAAACATGATTCTTCAAAAAACCTTTTAGTATCAATTTACTAGCAGTGCTATGAAAACTGCTAGAAATCTAGAAGCTTTTACAGTTCATTTATTAAAACCACAGAATTGTTCCAGAGCAATTAAATGATAATAAACATTTCTCTTATATTGATCTGTGTCTAAAAATATTCTTTTTCAAAATGATGAAAGATGCTTTGATTTCTCTTGTCCTGCTTCTCAATTTCCATCTAATGCAGATAAATTATCTGTAGAAAGCATGCTTTTATTTTAGCAAATTAACATTAAATGTGTACTGTTGCTCATGAGCAAGTATTCAGCTGTTTGGCTATTTGCAGGTCAACTTGTATATCTTAGAAAAGTTTGAAACTAACACAAGTATCATCATATTTTCAGAGAGGGTGTATAGTTATGGCCTGGCCACTAGTCAGCTATGTAACTAGTCCTTAGGTAAGTTATTATTGTCTCTCTGGACTTGTGTTTCCTTGCCTGTAATATTAAGGGATTGGACTATATAATCACTTAAGACCCAGTCTGGTAGCTTTAACAGTCTTTGTTTTGCAAATACAAATGTGATACTGCCTCCATCGATGGTAAGGAAAAGAAACAAAGCCAAGAAACCTGTTAAGCTACAAATGGGACATTCAGGTTGAAAAAAAGGGACAATTGTGAATTTCCCAGACAGAGACAAAAAATGATGGTACGCATTCCTACTTGACCATAGGGTTTGTTAATTCTGTTTATCTAAAATTAGCTATGCTAGATTTTTTTAATAGCCAGAAATATCCCTCATATTTGGAATGAACCATTTTCTAAATATGGCCCAAAATATAGCACTGAGAATATGAGCACTCTAGGCAATTTTATAGCCGACTAATATTTTGAAACATGCTATGTGTTTATGATAATAACTGCCTACATTTTGACTCAGAGTGGCTTATACATCCACCTAAGGGCCCAGGTCAGAGATTATGAACTGCTAAGTCACCTGGAAAAGGATGACGTAAATACTATCCCTTTATATTATTCTCCATAGCTTATCTCCGTGAGAAGCGTCTGACACAGCTATCTGGATGGAAACACCTGTCCAGTCTGGATCACATTTCTTACCATGACGTGCCCTTCTGTGACAGTTTTGTACTTTCATATATTGGGTTAAGTTCAATAAACTTTTTACTGTTCATTTGTTGTGTGCTAGGCACTAGGAGACAGAAAAGTCGCCCATTCCAGCCCTTCAGCAGCTCATAGTCTAGTAAATGAAATAGACATGTAGTCTGACAAATTGTGATCCTGACTATCTTGGAACAGTATACTTCTAGGTGAGGTGCAGTGGTCACAGAGGATGAGATATGTAACATTATTTGACTGGATCACAGGTTAGGAAAGGCTTAGACAAAGTGATACTGAGCTGAGATTTTGAAGGATGAATTAGAATTTTCCACTGGACCAAAGCTGGGGGCAAGTTGGATTGGGGGTGCTAGATAGTGGGGACACATGCCAGCATGTAGAAAAGCATGGGATCAGACACATGGTGGTGTATTCAGGAGATTCCAAGCAGTAATTACCCTGGAGGATGCTGAGTCTGTGGCAACTTCTAGGAGGTGGAGCTCTATCATGAGGACCTTCTACTTTTGTTCCGTGTATCTCTATTCCAGGCTCCAAGGGGATGCTCAATTTGGCACCCCTTTGTGTGATAGATTCCTATGCCACATCAACCTGAATTATGGGTGAAATATGAAGGTACAGAATAAGAATTTACTTTATTGTGGCCTTTGCCTTCATGGCCTGATTTTGTTAGGATTCTATACCCAAGGCCAGTAATGGTTACCACCATCTTACCCTTTATCTCAGCGGTAGAAGAAGGTGGGGCTATATTTCCCTCATCGTGCACCCTCATCGGGAAGTGGTTTTGGTGAGCTGGAACTTTGTGCACTCCGAAGGACAACTCTTCCTTCCACTACATGCAGTATGTTGTTTACCTTGGTACTAATAAGTCTTTGTTTTCTTGGTTTCTTTAGAAAAGAGGGTGTGTATGAAATCAGCATGTCACCCACAGGCATATCTAGGTAAGTGAATTCTCACTAGAAAGGGACTATAATTAATCACTTACTTCAAGTCTTTTGAAATATTTAGAATGTTTTCCTTGTAGAATGTTAACCTTGATTAAAGTAGGTAACATCTGCCCCTTAAATTCCTGGAGAGCAAATATGTAGTAATACCTCCTTTTATACTAGCTTCAAAACATTTTCATAACCTCTCTGTCAGGTATAGTGTAACTATTACTTCTCCAGTTTTTCATGTGAGGAAATGAGGTCCAGGGAGATTCAATACTTTGTCCTGGGGCTACGTAGTAGTTTAACATTAAAGTTGAGTCTGGTCTCAACTTCTGTGCTGTGAGTGCTATATTATTGTTAGATTGTCGTAGTTGTTCAGTCACTAAGTCAGGTCCGACTCTTTAGAACCCATGGACTGTAGCATGCCGGGCTCCTTTGTCTTCCACTGTTTCCCGGAGTTTGCTCAGACTCATGTCTGTTGAGCTAGCGATGCTGTCTAACCATCTCATCCTCTGCCACCTGCTTTTCCTTTTGCCTTCAGTCTTTCCCAGTATCAGGGTCCCTTCCAACAAGTCAGCTCTTCACATCACATGGCCAAAGTATTGGAGCTTCAACTTCCGCGTCAGTCCTCCCAATGAATATTCAGGAATGATTTCCTTTAGAATTGACTGGTTTGATCTTTTCATTCCAAGGGACTCTCAAGAGTCTTCTCCAGCCTCACAATTTGAAAGGATCAGTTCTTTGGTGCTCAGCTTTGTCTGTGGTCCAGCTCTCACATCTGTAATGAGTACTGGAAAAACCATAGCTTTGACTGTATGGACCTTTGTCAGCAAAGTCGTAGTCCTGCTTTCTAATATGCTGTTTAGGTTTGTCATAGCTTTCCTTCCAAGGAGCCAGCGTCTTATAATTTCATGGCTACAGTCACCATCTGCAGTGATTTTTGGAGTCCAAGAAAAAAAATCTGTTACTGCTTCCGCTTTTTCCCCTTCTATTTGCCATGAAGTGATGAGACCAGATGCCATGATCTTAGTCTTTTGAATGTTGAGTTTCAATCCAGCTTTTTCACTCTCCTCTTTCACCTTCACCAAGAGGCCCTTTAGTTCCTCTTCACTTTCTGCCAGTAGAGTGGTATCATCTGCATATCCGAAGTTGTTGATATTTCTTGTGGCAATCTTAATTCCAGCTTGAGCTTCATCCAGCCCAACATTTCACCTGTTGTACTCTTAATAAGCAGGGTGACAATATACAGCCTTGATGTACTCCTTTCCCAATTTCGAACCAGTCCATTGTTCCATGTCTGGTTCTAACTGTTGCTTCTTGATCCCCATACAGGTTTCTCAGGAGACAGGTAAGGTGGTCTGGTACTCCCATCTCTTAAAGAATTTTCCACAGTTCGTTGTAATCCACAGAGTCACAGGCTTTAGCAAGCATAATCAGTGAATCAGAGGTAGATATTTTTCTGGAATTCCCTTGCTTTCTCCATGATCCAGCGAATGTTGGCAATTTGATCTCTGGTTCCTCTGCCTCTTCGAGACCCAGCTTGTACATCTGGACGTTCTTAGTTCATGTACTGCTGAAGCCTACTTGAAAGATTTTGAGTATAATGTTGTTGTTATCATGTGAAATGAGTGCAATTGTATGATAGTTTGAACATTCTTTGACATTGCCCTTCTTTGGGATTGGAATGAAAACTGACCTTTTCCAGTCCTGTGGTCACTGCTGAGTTTTCCAAATTTGCTGACATACTGAGTGAAGCACTTTAACAGCATCATCTTTTAGGATTTTAAACGGCTCAGCTGAAATTCCATCACCTGCACTAGCTTTGTTTGCAGTAATGCTTCCTAAGGCCCACTTGACTTCATACTCCAGCATGTCTGGCTCTAGGTGAATGACCACACCATCATGGTTATCCTGGTCATTAAGACCTTTTTTATATAGTTCTTCTGGGTATTCTTGCCACCTCTTCTTAATCTCTGCTGCTTCTGTTAGATCCTTACTGTTTCTGTCCTTTCTTGTACCCATCTTTGTATGAAATGTTCCCTTGGTATCTCAATTTTCTTGAAGAGATCTGTAGTCTTTCCCCTTCTATTGTTGTCCTCTCTTTCTTTGCACTGTTCGTTGAAGAAGGCCTTCTTATCTCTCCTTGCTGTTCTCTGGAACTCTGCATTCAGTTAGGTGTGTTTTCGCCTTTCTCCCTTGCCTTTTGCTTCTCTTCTTTCCTCAGCTGTTTGTAAAGCCTCCTCAGACAACCACTGCCTTCTTGCATTTCTTTTTCTTTGGATGGTTTTGGTCACCACCTACTATATAAAGTCCGTAGCTCTGCAGGCACTGTGTCTACCAGATCTAACGCCTTGAATCTATTCTTCACTCCACTGTACAATCATAAGGGGTTTGACATAGGTCATACCTGAATGGTATAGTGGTTTTCACTACTATCTTCAATTTAAGCCTGAATTTTGCAATAAGGAGCTCATGATCTGAGCCACAGTCAGCTCCAGGTCTTGTTTTTGCTAACTGTATAGAGTTTCTCCATCTTCAGCTGTAAAGAACATAATCTGATTTCAGTTTTGACCATCTGGTGAGGTCCATGTGTAAAGTCCTCTTTGGGGTTGTTAGAAAAGGGTGTTTGCTATGACCAGCGTGTTCTCTTGACAAAACTAATAGCCTTTGCCCTGCTTCGTTTTGTACTCTAAGGCCAAACTTGCCTGTTATTTTAGGTATTTTTTGTGGACTTCCCTGGTAGCTCAGCTGGTAAAGAATCTGCCTGCAATGCAGGAGACCCCAGTTTGATTCCTGGGTTGGGAAGATCTGCTGGAGAAGGGATAGGCTCTCCACTCCAGTATTCTTGGGCTTCCCTGGTGGCTCAGCTGATAAGCATCTGCCTGCAGTGAGGGAGACCTGAGTTTGATCCCTGGGTTGGGAAGATCTCCTGGAGAAGGGAAAGACTGCCCACTTCAGTATTCTGGCCTGGAGGATTCCATGGACTATATAGTCCATAGGGTCACAAAAAGTTGGACACGGCTGACTGACTTTCACTTTCACTTTTGGGTATTTCTTGACTTCCTACATTTGCATTTCAATCCCCTATGATGAAAAGAACATCTTTTTTGTGTGTTAGTTCTAGAAGGTGTTATAGATCTTCATAGAACCAGTCAACTTCAGCTTCTTCGGCATCAATTGTTGGGGCATAGACTTGGATGACTGTATTGTTGAATGGTTTGCCTTGGAAATGAACCAAGATCATTCTGTCATTTTTGAGGTTGGACTCAAGTACTGCATTTGGGACTCTTCTGTTGACTGTGAGGGCTACTTCACTTCTTCTAAACGATTCTTGTCCACAGTAGTAGATATAATGATCATCTGAACTAAATTCACCTGTTCATGAATTTAATTCATTGTAGTTCACTGATCCATTTTGGTTCACTGATCTGTAAGATGTCAGTGTTCAGTCTTACTATCTCCAGCTTGACCATGTCCAGTATACCTTGATTCATGGATCTAACATTCCAGGTTCCTATGAAATACCATTCTTTATATCATTGGACTTTACTTTCCCCACCAGACACATCCGCAACTGAGTGACATTTCTGCTTTTGCCCAACCAGTTCATTCTCTCTGGAGCTATTAGTAATTGCCCTCTGCTCTTCTCCAGGAGCATATTGGATACCTTCAGACCTGGGCAGGGGGAGGGGGCTCATCTTCTGGTGTCCTATCTTTTTGTCTTTTCATACTGCTCATTGGGTTCCTGCAGCAAGAATGCTAGGGTGGGTTGCCGTTTCCTCCTCCAGTGTACCATGTTTTGTCACAACTCTTCACTATGTCCTATCTGCTTGGGTGGCCCTGCACAGCATGGCTTATGGCTTCATTGAGTTACACAAACCCCTTCACCATGACAAGACTGTGATCACGAAGGGGATTGCTTATTATTGTATGCATTATTATGTTAATCCTGCATTATTATATATAATATATGTTAAGTTATATTGTATTGCTATATAAAGGTAGATTTCAATAACATTAAAGCATATGCGGTTTAGGGTATGTTAGGCGGTAGTAATTATTTCATTTTGAAAGCATCACCTTAGTGCATGTTCAGTTCAGATCAGTCACTCAGTCATGTCCGACTCTTTGAGACCCCATGAATCGCAGCACGCCAGACCTCCCTGTCCATCACCAACTCCCAGAGTTCACCCAGACTCACGTCCATCAAGTCAGTGATGCCATCCAGCCATCTCATCCTCTGTCGTCCCCTTCTCCTCCTGCCCCCAGTCCCTCCCAGAGTCTTTTCCAATGAGTCAGCTCTTCGCATGAGATGGTCAAAGTACTGGAGTTTCAGCTTTAGCATCATTCCTTCCAAAGAAATCCCAGGGCTGATCTCCTTCAGAATGGACTGGTTGGATCTCCTTGCAGTCCAAGGGACTCTCAAGAGTCTTCTCCAACACCACAGTTCAAAAGCATCAATTCTTCAGTGCTCGGCCTTCCTCACAGTCCAACTCTCACATCCATACATGACCACAGGAAAAACCATAGCCTTGACTAGATGAACCTTTGTTGGCAAAGTAATGTCTCTGCTTTTGAATATGCTATCTAGGTTGGTCATAACTTTCCTTCCAAGGAGTAAGCATCTTTTAATTTCATGGCTGCAGTCACCATCTGCAGTGATTTTGGAGCCCAGAAAAATAAAGTCTGACACTGTTTCCACTGTTTCCCCATCTATTTCCCATGAAGTGATGGGACCAGATGCTATGATCTTCATTTTCTGAATGTTGAGCTTTAAGCCAACTTTTTCACTCTCCACTTTCACTTTCATCAAGAGGCTTTTGAGTTCCTCTTCACTTTCTGCCATAAGGGTGGTGTCATCTGCATATCTGAGGTTATTGGTATTTCTCCCGGCAATCTTGATTCCAGCTTGTGCTTCTTCCAGCCCAGCGTTTCTCATGATGTACTCTGCATAGAAGTTAAATAAGCAGGGTGACAATATATAGCCTTGACATACTCCTTTTCCTATTTGGAACCAGTCTGTTGTTCCATGTCCAGTTCTAACTGTTGCTTCCTGACCTGCATACAGGTTTCTCAAGAGGCAGGTCAGGTGGTCTGGTATTCCCATCTCTTGAAGAATTTTCCACAGTTTATTGTGATCCACAAAGTCAAAGGCTTTGGCATAGTCAATAAAGCAGAAATAGATGTTTTTCTGGAACTCTCTTGCTTTTTCGATGATCCAGCAGATGTTGGCAATTTGATCTCTGGTTCCTCTGCCTTTTCTAAAACCAGCTTGAACATCTGGAAGTTCACAGTTGACGTATTGCTGAAGCCTGGCTTGGAGAATTTTGAGCATTACTTTACTAGCATGTGAGATGAGTGCAATTGTGCGGTAGTTTGAGCATTCTTTGGCATTGCCTTTCTTTGGGATTGGAATGAAAACTGACCTTTTCCATGTTACTGTAAATTAATGAGATGTTTAAATAAATCAGAATTTATGTCTAAGTGAATTGCTTAGAAAGAGTTGCTTTTGGATTTGCAAGTCTCTATAGTTAGTCCAGTGGCACTGCCATTGTTACAACCCTTTTCAGAACTTCCGTTTTCAGAACTTCCCTTTTAGAGCAAGTTTAATAGTCACACAAGAAAACCAGTTGCATTCTTTTTGTTACATGTCATTGTTAACCTGGTATGGCTTCAGGTGAGCTTTGGCTCTTTAAAATATCAACTCACCGTATGTGTAAGCCAAATTATTATGCTTTACACTGAAAATGGATATAGTGCTGTATGTCCATTATATCTCAGTAAAACTGGAAAAAATAATAATTCAGATCAAACATTGTAAATTGTACAGCTGGTTAAAATTAATAAATTCCTTGTTAAACTGTTAAAAAAAAAAATCAAACGTACCTTCAAAGAGTGAAATTTTATTACCAGCAAGGCTGTTGAAGAGCATGTTCCTATCTTTCAGAACATTTCTTAAGAAAGTTATTCAGAAATCCAAATGCATTGTTAAAATGAAATAGTATATTAGGGACATTGAAATCAAAACCACAATGATATACCACTTTATATTCACTAGAATTTCCACAGTCAAAAAGACAGTAATAAGTGTTATTATAAGAGAGAATGTGGAAAAACTAGAGCCTTCCTGTATTCCTGGTGGAATGTAAAATAGTACAATCCACTTAAAAAAAGTTTGGTGGTTTCTTAAAAAGTTAAGCATACCTTTATCATATGACCCAGCAGTTTCAGGCTTAGGTATCTTATTCAAGAGAAATGAAAACATACATCCATACAAAGACTTGTGTGTGAAGGTTCATAGCAGCATTCAAAACAGACAGAAGCAGAAACAATTCAAATCTCCATCAGCGGGTGAATGGACAGACAAAAGGTGTTATGTCTAATAATGGGATATTTTATTCCACCATAAAAAGAAATGTTGCTTTGATAATGTGGTACCACATGGGTAAACCTTGAAGACATTACACTACGTTGAATTTTACAGTATATTATATTATACCTCAGTAAAGGAGAGGAAAAAAAAGATATCCAAAACAATTCTGAGCTGACTTGGCATTGTTGAAATAAGTGTATATTCAGTGAAATAAAAAATCCTCTTTTGGATATCTTTAGTTTGTTATAGTTATGAATGATTGCTTTCCCTACGATTGGCATAGTCCCGGAAGACTCTCAATTGTTACAGTAACACAGGGCTAAGCATTTTATTATTCTGCTTTTCACAGTGATGCTGTCAGGTGAGATCATCTTTGTGTTACAGATGAGAAAAGCCAAGGTTCCGAGAGGTTAAGTAACCTGTCCAAGGTTTCACAGCTCAGCAGTGCTGGGGTAGTATTTGAACCATGTCTGTGAAAGCCATCATGTACCTCCTCATCCTTCATTGCCTGTTTTATTGCCTGTCTTAACTTGGCAGAGATTGGTTTTTCATCTGGAGCATCATGATCTGGGTGATATCACCTTCTGGGGGTGTGGTAAGATGATTTCATCTACCCATGAAAGGAAGCTTCGTCCAGATTCATTTACTCTGCTGATGGTTGGAGTCCACCCCATCTTCTGTGTTCTTTAGTTAGTAACTGTTCTTTCTGCATCCAGGGTGTGTTTGTGTCCTGGCTTTGTTGACTTGAAAGAGGCCGACTCAGTGTTTGAACAGCTTTGTCGGGATGTTCCCTGGAAGCAGAGGACTGGCATCAGAGACGGTAAGTGGATATCTTGGGATCACAGTTGTTGGTGTTTGGCCCTCCTTTCCAGATTGTTTTCCAGTACCCTTGCTTCTTGGCATCGCAGCCAGACTTACACAGATTTTCAAAGCCTAACTGGAACCCAAGCATGGGCAGGAACTCGCCAAAGGGGACAGGGAAGCGTGTTCCTTGCAGAAGACACAGCACGTGGTTCTCAGTGTGTGGCGGAAGGTGGGCCTTCAAGGAGAGGAAGGAAGTTTGGTTTGGCTGAGCTGTGGTTGACATGCTTATCTCCTTTGGTGTTTGATCACTGTTCATTACTTCAGACAGTGCCAGCTTCCCTCTTTCTTCATAGAAGCTTCCAGAACTTATTTTTTTCTGATTCTGTTCAGCATACATTCTTTTTATCATCTTTTTATTGTCACTCTAGTTTCACTAGAAGTCTCCTTTAGCTCCAGCATTTGTAGTCTTCTCCTGAGCTTGTCAAGATGACCTGGCTTGGAGTGGGTACCACACAAGCAACAGTACCTGCTATACCAAAGGTGGTCACTAGGGGGTGTCGGTGCTCTAGCATAGACTCTTTCTTTTTTTTTCCTGGCACATTGAGTGATTTTAAATTTTCTGTGGAGAAAGAGGCAAAGTATACTGGCATCACTTTTGTAACAGGCATCATAAGGAGAGTCGGCTCTTTGAGGGCAGGCTTCTAATTCCCAGCAATTTCTATAGCAGGGCTTTCGGTGACAGACTTGGCTTCAATTGCTGGCTCTTTCAAAGTGATTGTTTATTTTAGACAAATGATAGTTAAATAATTTTCTGATTCTTAATTTTTCTGATCAAGAAAATAGAGCTAATAATAATACCTATCTTGCAAGGTTGTTGTGATAATTAAATGAGACAGTGCCTAATAACATACTTAACAGAATGCTTGGCACATAGTAAGCCTTCCGTGAATAGTATAAAGCCTTCCATGAATGTTAACTGCTTTTATTATTATTGTTATTGTTGTGGTGGTTGAAGTCAATTGTAGGGAAAAATAGCAAATCTGCGGGTAGCTGCTTCTCTAATTATAAAGTGGACATCAAAAACTTCTGACTAAAATTAACTATGTGCTGTGGTGGGTCAGAGCACCTTTTTCTTTATTTGGAATTAAAAGGGCTTAGATAGTGGTGGCACGTGGGTGAACAGTTGGTTTTGTTTCCTGTATGGACGTTCATGCCACAATTTCCTGCCTACCAGGGTTCAGACTCCATGTCCTGCATCTTAGACCCTCCCTAATGTGAATCCTTCTGTCCTGCGGTGTGACTCCTTCACTCTGGTTTGTGTCACCACTAACACAAATGGGTCACACCCATTCTCACCCCAGAGCTGCACCCGTACTGGTTCTGCCATATACCCTCTCTTGCCATCCTTTTAGCTGTCCCCATGCCACTCCTGAAGTCCCGTGCCCTTTATGAAGGTGGAACCTTGGGTCAGAGCCCATCCTGCCTCTTCCTTTGTATTTCTCATAGCTCCTTATCCATTACTAGGCAGGGTGTTGGCACTCGGTAGGTACACCTAAAATAGCATTGAACCCTTTCAAAGGCCCTGTATTTTCTTTCTTAGATGTAACTTACCAGCAACCAAGACTTACAGCATGGTATGGAGAACTTCCTTACACTTATTCAAGAATCACTATGGAACCAAATCCTCACGTATGTTGGAATGTTGTTATTGGTATGGTTTTATAGACGATATACTGTGACTGTAGAGTACTGTGAAATAACAATAAATGACCTTGCAGAGCTGTGCGGTGGATCCTAGTTCAAAAAATCCTCCGAGTTCAAACACTGAGTCTTTGTGCTTATCACCATTGGTGTGCTTTTGATCCACAGATGAAGTCAGAGGATGAGGAAAAAACTGGAACTAGAGTAAACTAGAGCCAGACGCAAGGATTTCAGAGAAATGAATGGTCTCTTTTCCTGATCTCCCCCTTCCCCAAGCTTTTCCGCCATAGCCCTTGTGTGTCTCCTGGTACGTATTTGCTCTGGTCCCAAATCCTTACGACTGACCAGTGAAGTCAGAATGTTTGCTTCCATGTCTCAGGCTCTTTTCCCATTTGTGAGAAAAATCTGTTGCTTTTCTTGTTGACTTTGTATTCATTCTGTGGCTGCAGTTCTCATATTTATCATTGCTTTGGTTTGTCTCTGCTGCTTCTTGTGTTTTTAAAAATGTCCATGAAAGACGAAGTATAATGTATAAATTAAGCTTATCCGGATGATGGAATTAAGATCCAAGAAATAGCTCTCTGTTTAGTCCTTGGAATTTTGCCTTTGGCAAATAATAATATGGTTTTTGTGGGTTTTGTTTTTGTTTTTTTGAAGGAGACTTTGAAGAAAATGGAGTTTTTGCTTATGGCATTGGAATAAAGAGAAATGTGACACATTTAGAACTCCTAGTAATTTCTTATCATAAACTAGCATTTTACTAAAATGTTCAGGGATAAAATATTGACTGAAGGGAACATGACTTTTTCACATGAAGAGATGGATGGGTGCTCTGGTTTCTAAGGCTGCATTTAGAATGTAACCCAGGGAAGTACTGAGAGACCCTTTAAATCTGAAATTGACTTGAAAACATGAGGAGAATTGAGCTAGGCCAGTCCAGCATAAACTGCTGGCTATGTTTCTGTCAGAATTAGTGTATCTTCTTGTCAACAGTTATAGCAGAGAAGTTGAGGATTAAATAGCCTGTGGGAAAGAAGTTCTTTCATTCTAGCTAATCTTTCGGAACAGGATTTCTCAACCTTGGTATCGCCGATGTTTCAAGCACAATAACTCTTTGTTGTTCGCTTGTCCTGTGCATTGTAGGATGGTTAGCAGTATCTGTGACTTCTGCCCCCTAGATGCCAGAGGCACCCCCTACCCAGTCAAGGCAACCAAAAATGATTCTGGACGTTGCTAAACATCTGTGGGGCTTCCAAATTGACCTTGCTTGAGAACCACTGCTTTAGATTAAACGTAAGACATGTAAGGTCTGCTGAGATACAGTGACCACTTATGCTTGGGGACATTTTGTCACCTCTTCAAAAGAATTGTTTAAATGACAACGCTTTTCTTATATCATAAGTAATATGTGTTTATTACTGAAAATTTAGAAACTGCAGATAAATATGAAGAATATTAAAATTTTGGATAGTGCTTCCATCTGATGATTTGGTTCTAGTCTTTTTTTTCTTTTTAAGCAAATATATGTAGAGAATTTTTCTATAAAAATAAAATCAGTTATTCATATACTACATTTAATTTTGCTGTATTATTAACATATTCTAGTATAATGTCATATTAGAATTCTTTAATTTGAATTTGACTGGCTCATAACTTTGTATTTATTGCTAATAGATTTAGTTTGTATACCATCTGGAACAAAATCAAAACAGACGTCACTTTCTCAGATTTTTTAAGGGATGATTCCCTAATGTGTATATATGTGTTGGGGATATTAGTTTAATTTTAAAGTTATTTTTACCTCAAGCTTAGTATTCCATAGCACAGGAGGAGGTTCAATCATAGGTACTTAAACATCTTTTAGTCTTTTTTTTGGCAGCACTGGGTTTTCATTGCGGCATGCAGGCTCTCTCTAGTTGCAGCATAGTGGGGGCTTCTCTGGTTGCGACTTGCAGGCTTCCGTCATTGTGGAGCATGGGTGGGTGGCTTCTAGAACGCATGGGGTCAGTAGTTGCTGCTTGTGGGCTCGCTAGTTGCCCCGCGGCATGTGGGATCTTATCCCCCAACCAGGGATCAAATCCATGTTCCCTACACTGGAAGGTGGATTCTTAACCAGTGGACCACTAGGGAAGTCCCTCTTAGTCTTTTTTCCAAGCTAAATCTTATATGAATCCACTGTGTGGAAATAAAAGAGGACCCACACTGTCTGGTATTCCCACCAGCTTGACCTCTCCTCCTTTCTTCTCCTGTGGTCCCAGAGGCGTCTCTGTGGTACCTGGGTCTCTGCAAAACACTGTTTGATGTCCACCAAATAGGTCCTTGTATTTTCTCATACTCTTTTCCTCAAATGTCTTTTAAGGATAGAATGTCTTCACTGAACAGTGAGATGACGCTGGATTTTAATTTAGACTTTCAGTTCTGCGGGATCTGTATATAGCGTATTGGTTGGAGAGTCTAAATTAATCCCCTAGTTCATTATTCCTTGTTTTCTCCTTTTCTACTTACTTCACCACCAAAAATAACCAAGAAAAAAAAATATATTCACTTAGAAACATAATGCAGACTTGGTGTTAGCTCAGTCCCTAAGCAAGTCAAGGAAGTGCTAATTAGTTTCTCAGTTACATTGCTGAAAAGCTATCATCCTCCTTTATGTTCTTGTGTTTCTTGTTAAGTGTATGATTCTAGCATCTGATCTTTATCCCCATGAAGATAAGCTGCTTCTTGTTGTCATTCAGTCATGGCCGATTCTTTGCGACCGCATGGACTGGAGCATTCTAGGCCTCCCTGTCCCTCACCACCTCCCAGAGTTCACCCAAGTTCATGTCATTGAATCAGTGATTCTGTCCAACCATCTCATCTTCTGCTGCCCTCTTCTCCTTTTGCCTTCAGTCTTTCCCAGTATCGAGGTTCCCAGGTGGTCCTAGTGGTAAAGAATGGCCTGCCAATGCAGGAGACTTAAGATACACAGGTTCAATCCCTGGGTTGGGAAGATCCCCTAGAGAAGGAAATGGCAACCCACTGTAGTATTCTTGCCTGGAGAATCCCATGGACAGAGGAGCTTGGTGGGCTATAGTTCATGGGGTCACAAAAAGAGTCAGATATGACTTAGGGACTAAACTGTTATCTATAGCCCTTGAGAAAGAACTAAATATCCTTGACTATGCTTAATGACTACTAATGACTTTCCCCGCATCAGGGTCTTTTCCAGTGAGTCAGCTGTTCACATCAGGTGGCCAAAGTATTGTAGCTTCTGCTTCAGCATTCGTCCATCCAATGAGTATTCAGGTTTGATTTCCCTTAGGATTGACTGGTTTGATCTCCTTGCAGTCCAAGGGACTCTCAAGAATTTTCTCCAGCACCACAATTTGAAAACATCAATTCTTCCGCATTCAGCCTTCCTTATGGTCCAACTTTCACATCCATATATGACTACTGGAGAAATCATAGCTTTAAATATACAGACCTTTGTCAGCAAAGTTAATATGCTGTCTAGGTTTGTCATAGCCTTCCTTCCAAGAAGCAAGTGTCTTCTAATTTCATGGCTGCAGTTACCATCTAGTGATTTTGGAGTCCAAGAAGAGAAAATCTGTCACTGCTTCCACTTTTTCTTCTTCTGTTTGCCATGAAGTGATGGGACCAGATGCCATGATCTTAGTTTTCTGAATGTTGAGTTTAAAGCCAGCTTTTTCACTCTCCTCTTTCACTTTCATCAAGAGGCTCTTTAGTGCCTCTACATTTTCTGCCATTAGACAGTTATCATCTACATATCTGAGGTTGTTGATATTTCTCCCAGCAATCTTGATTCCAGCTTGAGCTTCATCCAGCCTGGCATTTCACATAATGTACTCTGCATATAAATTAAATAAAGAGTGACAATATACAGCCTTGTCGTACTCCTTTCCCAATTTCAAACCAGTCAGTTGTTCCATGAAAGTGTTACTCCTTGACCCACATACAGGTTAAAGATGGCTTAAAGCCATAAAATAAATAGGAAATACAGCTTGATAACATTATTATGGAATTTCACTCTTGAACGTCGGTTAGTTTAATAACATTTATTTAATGATCTAAGTTTTGTTTGTTGTTATTGTAGTTCTTAAAATCCTCTGCCTTAGAGGAGCTGAATAGATATTTTTCCAAAGAAGACATACAAATGGATAATGGTGGTGGTGTTGGTGGTTTAGTTGCTAAGTCGTGTCTGACTCTTGTGATCCCGTAGGCTGTGGCCTGCCAGACTTCTCTGTCCATGGGATTCTCCAGGCAAGAATACTGAATTGGGTTGCCATGTCCTTCTCCAGGACAAATGGACAATAGTCACGTGATAAGATGCTCAGCATCACTAATTAGGGAAATGCAAATCAAAACCATAGTAAGGTATCATCACCTCATACCTGCTAGAAAGGCAATTATCAAAAAGGCAAGAAATAACAAGTGCTGGTGAGGATATGGAGAAAAGAGAGCTTTCATACCCTGTTGATGGGAATTTAATTGGTGCAGCCATTATGGAAATTTCTCAAAAAATTAAAAATAGAGATACCGTATGATCCAGCTATCCCACTTCTGGTTATTTATCCAAAGAATATGCAAACACTAATTTGAAATATATGTGCACCCCTGTGTTCATCACAGCATTTTTCCTAATAACCAAGATACGGAAACAACCTAAGTGCCCATCAACAGGTGAATGGATAAAGAAGATGTGGGGGCGTGTGTGTGTCTATATATATGTTGTTGTTCAGTCGCTAGATCGTGTCCAACTCTATGCAGCCCCATGGACTGCAGCACACCAGGCTTCCCTATCCTCCACTGTCTCCCAGAGTTTGTTCAAGTTCATATCCATTGAGTTGGTGATGCTATCTAACCACCTTATCCCCTACTGCCCTCTTCTCCTTTTGCCTTCATTCTTTACCAGCATCAGGGTCTTTTCCAGTGAGTTGGCTCTTCGAATCAGGTGGCCAAATTATTGGAGCTTCAGCTTTAGCATCAGTCCTTTCAATGAATATTCAGGGCTGATTTCCTTCAGGATGGACTGGTTTGATCTCCTCACAGTCCAACGGACTTTCCAGAGTCTTCTCCAGCACCACAGTTTGAAAGCATCAGTTCTTTGGTGCTCAACCTTCTTCATGGTCCAACTCTCTTATATTTATAAATGGACTACTACTCAGCCATTTAAAAAAAGATGAAATCTTACCTTTTGTGAGACCACGGATGGACCTTGAAGATATTATGTTAAATAAGTCAGGTGGAGAGGGACAGATTCTGTATGATTTTATTTATGTGTGGAATATAAAAAATCAATAATATAAATGAACAAACCAAACATGTAGGTACAAGGAGCAGAGTAGTGGTTACCGAAGGGGAGGGGAAAGAATGGAGGGCACAACAGGTGGAGGTCACCTGTGTGGTGACGGATGGAAACTGAGTGTTTGGTGGAGCTGAACGTGCTGTATGGTTGGAGAAGGACATGGCAACCCACTCCAGTATTCTTGCCTGGAGAATCCCATGGACAGAGGGGCCTGGCGGGCTACAGTCCTTAGTGTCACAAAGAGTTGGACACGACTGAGCGACTGAGCACACACGCATATGCATGGTAGAAATATGATGTTATAAACCAGTGTTGCTTCAGTAAAATAAAGAAAATCCTCTGCTAAGAATGTAATGCCTCTATCCGTAACACGGAATGCCAGCTTTTAACATGATTTCCACAAGACAGTGAAGCTGATTCCCACATATGCTTCCTGGAAGTTTTACCTGATAATAGTCGTGGTATATACCTAAGAATGATATTGTGCTTTCCTTTGCTGAACATACATTTCTTCACTTCAAAACACAGAACATGAACGCTGAAGGGGTTCTCTGAAGTGGCAGTTCTTTTTTTTTAATAATTTAAAATATTTATTTATTTTTGGCTGTGCTGGGTCTTTGTTGCTGCGCAGGCTCTCCTCTAGTTTCGGAGAGTGGGGGCTTCTCTCTGGTTGCGGCACACAGGCTTCTCACTGTGGCGGCATCTCTTGCTGCAGAGCTCGGCTCTCGGGTGCATGGGCTGCAGGAGTTGCGGCTCCTGGGCTTAGAGCACAGGCTCAGTGGCTTGTGGCACATGGGCCTAGTTGTTCTGCAGCCTGTGGGATCGTCCTGGACCAGGGGTCGAACCCACATCCCCTACATTGGCAGGCAGATTCTTTGCCACTGAGCCACCAGGGAAACCCTAGAGTGGCAGTCCTTAAAGTAGAATCTGTGGATCCCTGGAGGGAGTCCACGAAATTCTTTTTGGGAATCCACAGGGTCAAAATTATTTTTATGAGATTACTAAGACTAGGTGACATTTTTCACTGTGTTGAGTTTTCACTATACAAAAACAATGGTGACTAAAATTGTGGTGCCTTGGGGTCGCTAAGAGTCGGACACAACTGAGCGACTTCACTTTCACTTTTCACTTTCATCATTGGAGAAAGAAATGGCAACCCACTCCAGTGTTCTTGGCTGGAGAATCCCAGGGATGGGGGAGCCTCGTGTGCTGCCTTCTATGGGGTCGCACAGAGTCGGACACGACTGAAGCGACTTAGCAGCAGCAGCAGCAGCAGTATGAATCAAGGCATTGCCACCAGACTGTACTAGTAATCATTGTTTTCTTTACCACGTGCACTTCCAGTAAAAAAAAAAAAAAAAAGATGGTTTCATTCAAGGGTGTCCTTTGAAGAAGTGATAAGCGTTGTTTTATTAAATCTTGATCTTTTAAAATTGTTTCATGAAATGGAAAGTATGCATAAGGCATTTCTGCTACAAGTGATTTATGATGGTTATGTGTGATTGTTTACGGTAGAAGCTGAACTGGCTACTTTTATCCTGGACCATTTTACTTGGAAGAGCAGCTGGTGCACACACACTATTCAGACTTGAGTATTCAGCAGACGTTTTCTCATAAGTGAGTGAAGTGTCACTTCTAGGAAAACAATGGACAGGATTTAATAAAAGTTTGATACTAATAAAAGTTGAGGTTTCAAGGAAATGTGAGGAATTCTGGGAAAACTCGTATCCTTCCCATTACTTAGCTTTTTCTGAAGAGATCAGTGGTAATGTTAATGGAGATGACTTTTTTATGGTGTATAATGAAACACGTCAGTAGTAAGAGGATCTACATGACTCAGTGAGCCAGTATTTTCCAAATGACCAGTGCTTGATGTTACAGAATCATGCAAGATTAAAAGATCCATTCAAAGTGCAAGTTGGACCAATGGATTTAGATGTAATAATATAAAAAGTGTGTTGATGTTGTTTCAGATTCCACATTGCCTCTAACCTTTAAGAAATCAGTACAGTTGAGCTTTGGTTTAATAGCAAAGAATATCTACGGTTATTTGAAAAGATTTTTTTCTTCCTTTTTCAAACTACATGTCTGTGTGAAGGCAGTTTTCTTTGTATGTGTCAACAAAAACATTTTAACAGGTTGAATGCAGAAGCAGATATTAGAACCAACTCTCTTCTGTTAAATCAGACATTGAAGAGATTTGCAAAAGAGTGCCACTCTTCTCACTAATTTTTTTGTATTGGAAAAAAGCTAATTTTCATAAAATACTACTTGGGTTAGCATGTAATGGGGTTGTTATTTTTTAAACGAATTAACCAAAAATTAAAAATTTTTTAGTTTTAATTTTTAATATGGTAGCTGTCACAGCTATAACTCAAACAAGTAGAAGTTCTTTGGGGTCCTCAGTAATGTTTTTTGGCTGTGCTACGTAGCTTGCAGCATCTTAGTTCCCCAACCAAGGGTTGAACCCGGGCCCTCAGTAGTGAACATGCTGAGTCCTAACCTCTGGACTGCCAGGGAGTTCCCTCCTCAGTCATCTTTGGTAGTGGAGCGAGAAGCCCTGTCCTACAGGAAGCTTCCGTAAAGCACTTGAGGTTCCTTGGAAGGCAAGACACACAGAATTCTAACCAGAACCATAAGAGCTGCACTGATTATAGCTCCCTAGTGCAACCTAAGGTCAAGGGTCACAGTTTCCTAAAGCATGTATGGCAAGATGGTGAGTTCTGAATATAAACTACAGATGTGAACTCGGTGCTCAGGAGGCAGGGCTGTGGACTGTTTAAATCTTTTGTGGTTCACAGCCATTTCATGACTCCCATTCTGTAGATGTTTTTCCCCTCTGGGTTCTGGTCTTAGGAAGTTTGCCACTCTAGAAATATTAAATATCCTTTCAAAGAGCAATTTTGCCACTTGTGATAAAATGGGAATGGAATCCTGGTGGCTCAGACGGTAAAGAATGTGCCTGCAATGCAGGAGACCTGGGTTTGAGCCCTGGGTCAGGAAGATCCCCTGGAAAAGGGCATGGCAACCCACTCCAGTATTCTTGCCTGGAGAAATCCCCATCGACAGAGGAGCCTGGCGGGCTACAGTCCATGGGGTCACAGAGTCAGACACAACTGAGTGACTATACACAGCACAGGAATGGAACAGAGGGCCACCCCGAAGGAGAGCTCTTTCACCCTCAGACTTCAGTCTTTATCTGCCGACTCCTGATGGCTCATCAGCTGTGGTGACAAAGCAGGCTTCCTGCTCCACATGCCACCTCCATGCCTTACTGAGGCGACCGCCCAGAGTGTACTGACAGTTACTTCTCTGGAGGGTCATACATTTAACATGGAAAGGATGAGATGGGAGGATAGGCCTGGTCTTCATGACATTGCAACACCAAATTTAGCACCTTAATAAAATCGCAGAGGTCAGCTTGCTTCAGAATAGACATAATGGGAGAGAATGCGACTTCTCTTCTGGCCTTACTACGTTTCAGATGGTTTGCTTATTCCAAGCCCCTGTTTATAGCGTGACTGATTTTGCACTTTCTGTTTTTCCCTGTGACTGCCACCTTGTATCTCATGTGAACTGTCTCTGCCCCTTCTCTTGACCTGTTGATTGCAGTGGCATCCTGTGCTGCTCATGCTGAAGAACCAAATTGAAGAGAACACTGGCCACAGCTTCAACTCCTTGCTTTGCAATCTTTACCGAAATGAGAAGGACAGCGTGGACTGGCACAGCGATGATGAACCTTCACTGGGGAGGTGCCCCATCATTGCTTCACTCAGTTTTGGTGCCACACGCATGTTTGAGATGAGAAAGAAGCCCCCACCAGTGAGTAGTCCCTTTATTTATTTTCTGTTCCTTCCGCTCTCTAATAATCTGTGGGAAAAAAAGCTGGGCTCCTAAAAGGCTCCTATTTTCAGATTTAGGGGATTGGAGTATGTGTCTGGTTGATGAAATGTTTTCAACTGATGGCTTATATCCTGTGGATAGCTTTTGACTTCCAAAGAAGCCATTCATTCATTTCTGCAACAGAAATTGCCTGCCATGTGCCAGGTGTCAGAGGCTTATTTTCATTGGTGGAAAGGACAGACACAGTCACCATCCTCATGGAAATGGGGGTAGACAGACATTATTCATTACTCAAGTAATTGGAAGGCAGAGCTCGAGTGAGTAGGGGCAAGAAGGGAAAGGAAGGAGGCTCAGGGAAGATAACCTTCTTCAGGAGCCTTTATTTTAACTAAGTGTTCTTCATGGCAGTGTTGCTTGTCCTCTTTGAAAGGAAGTACTGCAGTCCATCCTAAAGGAGATCAGTCCTGGGTGTTCATTGGAAGCACTGATGTTGAAGCTGAAACTCCAATACTTTGGCCATCTGATGCGAAGAGCTGACTCATTGGAAAAGACCCTGATGCTGGGAAAGATTGAGGGCAGGAGGAGAAGGGGACAGCAGAGGATGAGATGGTTGGATGGCATCACCGACTCAATGGACATGGGTTTGGGTGGACTCCGGGAGTTGGTGATGGACAGGGAGGCCTGGGGTGCTGCGATTCATGGGGTCACAAAGAGTCGGACACAGCTGAGCGACTGAACTGAACCACACTCATCCCAATTCCTTCTTAGCCAGTTCCTAAAATCCAGATGAACGGTACCTCTTTCAGAGAGGAAGTTCCAGCCAGGTGACTAGACAAGCAGTGACTAAACTGTAGAATAACTTCAGTTGTCCAGCCCAGCTCTTACTATATTTTAATACATTGGAGGGGTATGAGGGCTCTTTGTGTTTTTTTTTGTTTGTTTTAATCAAGAAGTGTAGAACTTTAGGACTGAAATAGATAGAAAAATACTAGGAACTCTAAGAAAAGAGCAAAGCTCTACCAAATTATCTTATTTCCAGGATTTGCGTGTGGGTGTTTTTTTTAAACCAAGGCTCCCAGTCATTTAGCTTATAACATTAAACCAGACACAGTCAGTGTGGACGGCCTACAGGGCTGTGTTTTGAGTATGACCTAATCCAGACCACGTAATTATCAGGCAGTCAGTGCTTGTGTCTGTTCTTCATCAGATATACTTCTTGGGCTGTTTTCCTGACATGTTTTTGGGTTTCCAAACATGGTATTTTGAAGCATATTGTGTTGTTTTGCACTTAACTCCATTAAGCACCTTTCCTTGGCATATCTTCCATCGATGGGGTTGTATTTGCTTTTGTTTACACAGAAGCTTTGGTCTGTGTTGGCGGGGATCGAGGGTAGTTGTCAGTTGCCAGTGACTTCCTGAGTGAACTTGCTCCCTGGGCACTCTGACTAGCTTCACAGTCTCAGTGTACCAGGGAGAACTGCCTAAGAAGCAGGCTCCCCAGCCTTTGCCATGTTCCTTTCAGGCACAGTTAGCTTTTATATGCAGGCTTCCACCTGATTAAATCCTACGTTCGCACATGTGAGGAGTTCATCCCGCCCTTCCTAAGTCCTCTGTTGTGTGAATGGCAGAGAAACACCAGGTGTCTTATTTTAAAGTTCAGACCCTCAAGCCAGACGTACGGAACACCACCTTTTTGCCAGGCCTGGTCTTGGGAGCTGGGATTATAGCCATGAGTAAGTGAGATGAAGTCATCCTTCCCCTCCTGGAGCTGATGATCTGGCCCCTGTTAGTGCTCTGTCTCCCTTCCACGGTTATCCTTCCAGCTTTCTGAGTGGACAGCAAACTCTGGTGGATCCAGGATAATCTTTGGTGTAAGCCGAGTCTCTGGTTCTTTGCAGTGACTTTCTTTGTTGCCAGGTATTTAAGTTTTCAGTTACCGTTTTTCTCTACACGTACATTTACCACCACCACCACCATTACCCTTTTTAAAAAACATTTTTTGGCCTATTTCCAGATTTTAAGGTTAAGAATTCCCGAAGCATGCTTTGTAGGATAATTAGTTTTACTGTACAAGCAATTTCCAACTGTTAAGCGTTACTCATTGGAAGGACTGATGTTGATGCTGAAACTCCAATATTTGATGCAAAGTACCTGATTCGAAGGGCTGACTCATTTGAAAAGACCCTGATGCTGGGAAAGATTGAAGGCGGGAGCAGAAGGGGATGGCAGAGGATGGGATGGTTGGATGGCATCACCGACTCAATGGACATGAGTTTGAGCAAGCTCCAGGAGTTGGTGATAGACAGGGAAGCCTGGTGTGCTGCAGTCCACGGGGTTGCAAAGAGTCAGACATGACTGAGTGACTGAACTGAACTGAAGCATTAACAGTGTTCTGGTGCCCAGAATACCTCTATTCCTTTTCCCCTCTAGGCAGCTGAAGGTCATTTTCTCATATGAGAACATATTCATGGTGATCAAGAATTATTTCTTGGAAATATAATTCAGTTATATTATAGGTTAATGGGTGGATAGAAAATGTAACTACCACTTAGCATTGTGTCTGAGGGCAACCATTTGGAACAAAATCTCTAAGAGGGACACTGACCATACTTACTGAAACTTTGTCTTCTCAAGGCTTCTTAGAGTCTATTTTGATGAACAAGAGTGAAAACACAGGCTGTGAAACACTGAAAATGTGATTAAATCCCTTTAATTGTCTGTCAATAGCAGGGGAATTTGCACTATAACTGTAGTAGCTGATATGATGAAAATACCTATCTGATAAGTAAGAAAATTTGTCTGAGATCTTGAAACAAAGTTAACTGAGGTAACAGATATGGGAAGAAATACAAATATGTCAGTATGTTGCTGCTGCTGCTAAGTGGCTTAGTCCTGTCAGACTCTGTGCTACCCCATAGATAGCAGCCCACCAGGCTCCCCCGTCCCTGGGATTCTCCAGGCAAGAACACTGGAGTGGGTTGCCATTTCCTTCTCCAATGCATGAAAGTGAAAAGTGAAAGTGAAGTCACACAGTCGTGTCCGACTCTTTGCGACCCCATGGACTGCAGCCTACCAGGCTCCTCCGCCCATGGGATTTTCCAGGCAAGAGTACTAGAGTGGGTGCCATTGCCTTCTCCGTCAGTATGTTACGTTACTGATTAATAAGTTGTTGCTTCTGGCATGGTCTTAACTGTGATTGAATTTGATGCAGTTGTATATTCCTTCAATTCTGACTTTTGTTTAAGATGGGGAAATTGAAGGCTAATATATTTGAAATTATAATCATGCATTAGTGAATACAGTTTTAAAATTACTTCCCCTCCCCCGCCACCTCCCCGCCTTGCCCCTCTCCAAGAACCTATAAACTCCATTCTTGGATAAACAAAACCCAGGTTTAAACTTTTGGAAAAATTTCTTCAAGTTTCTTTAACAGATTTAAAACATCTTGGGCTTCACAAATCTAGCTAAACTTGAACTACAGAAGCCTTTCTCTGGGTTGACATCTTTGGGATTGTATCTTAGGGCACATCATCTTTACCTTATCCCTTTTCTGAAGGATTGAAAGGAAAATGGTTATTGCAAATCTGTCTACTTTTCTTCCTTAACTATGGTGATAGCTTTGAGAACATGACTCATGATTCATATAACTCAAGCTAAAAGCATAAAATAAAAAGTGTAATTCAAGTTAGTCTTCTGTGTGGAATTTGTAGGAGTCTGACTTTCTGTAGCTCCTAGGAACCTGTCGCGCTATGCCACTAAAGATTGTAATTTTCATGTCTGTCAACAAGACATTTGGAATGTGCTGGAGATCGTGGGAGGGCATCTTTTTCAAGAGCCAGTTAGTTTTAACCTATCAAAGGAGAAGTTAATACCTGTTTGACTTGAGTCAAAGTTTCTCACCTAAAGCTGACATAGAGGAATCATGAGATTTCCTGTATTTGATTCAAGTATGCAGATTTGAGACAGAAAAGCATCTGTTCGGGGCCACTTTCAAAGGGAATTAGCCTTTTTTTTTTTTTTTTTTTTTAACATTCAAACTCCCCCACCCCTGCGGCAGCTGTCTGTTTTGCAGTCTGGCACCTTGAGTAGTTCTCTGTAGCCGCTGATCTTCTGAAAGCTGCCCCAGTTCCACACATTGCATTCCTAACAATTTCTCACTGTGCTGAGATGGTAAGGAGATCTTTGTTTCCCTAAGCATCAGTGTCCCTCTGATTCATGCAGTTGGCTCAGGCGGCTTCACGCATGCATCATCCCTAGGATTAAACATTCACTCCTCTAAGATGCCAATCCTTGATCCTCATCTCCCTGTCCAAGTCTGTCAACTCTGCTCATTTGTTTTGATTTTATAGTCAATTACCACTTCCTTTAATGATAATAAGCTACTTGGAGACATGGTAGCCTTTCCTTCATTCACCCATCCCTTGTTTTGTTAATTCAGTTAAACCTGAGTGAACAGCATTGTATCTATCTTCTGTCCAATATCAGAATATACTATCTTAAGACAAAAGTAAAGCTTACCAACTATACCTCTGTAGACATTTTTTTTTAAGAAACCAAAAACCTCTTTTATTCTCCCAAGGTGGGCTCATTAAAGCTTTTCTACGTTTGTGTCCCAAACCCAGTTGTACTTTTCAGGCTGCGTCGTGTCCCTGTTATAAAGATTAGTCTGGTTCTTTTCCCAGTATAGCTTTAATTCTATACTGAAAAACAGGCTGGAAAAGGAACTACAAAAGCCATTTGGCAGGCTGCTATCTCTCTGTCGGTTACCATAGAAACAGTGATGGCTGAGTTGGGGGGGGGTGAGTATTAGATAATAGGAAGTTTGTGATGCACTGGAGGTTTAGATGCCAAAAGCCTTGTTTTCTAGCAAATTACCCATGCATAAGCACTATCCTTTATCAGCTGAATCCTGAAAATGTGAGGGGCTTCTATCTACCTCAAGATGATTGAGTTGAGGCAAGTTGGGAAATTTCTCCAACCATTCCTTTCTCTAGCACCTTCTGAAGAATGAGAGCTCTGTTCATAATACCAAAAGAGATGTTTGTAAAACCACTTGTGATGGGAGAGGTTGAGAGTTGCCAGTGCATTCGAGTTCCTAGTACCTCCCTGTTTACACACTACTGGGAAGAGTGGGATATAAAAAGGTCATTTTAATCATAAATATCAGTATTTTTTCCAGGGCTTTAGAAGAATTGAGGATATTGGAATCCAAAATAATATAAGCTGACTAGCTTAAATTTGAAAATCGGGTAAAGTAGACTGTGCAGTGTTTCGTGGGGTGGCGACCGAGCCGCGGCCTCAGCCACCACGTCCACTGCTGCGCTCCCAGGCGTCCATACTTCTTCTTAGTCCATCTTCTGATTACTGCATCTGGTCTGAGAAATTACAAGAAGCACTCGAAAGGAACTGTTGATAACCATCATCTTTTTAATACAGTCCCTAATGGAATTTAAAATATCAGGTTTCGTTTCCTGTTTCTGTTACTGATGCCTGTAAAAAGCACTTATCTGCTTCATTTATACTCATTCCATTTTTGTAAATGGGGACGATAATTGGGAGCAACTTTATGGGAGTAATAGGAAAGTTTTCCCATGAAAGGCACTACGAAGGTTGTGAATTTTTAAGCTGTTATAAATGGTGGATGCTACAGTGACTTTTCAGATGTGGAAATTGAAAAAGAAAAGGAACGGCAGTGAGGCTAACCTCCAGGGTTGCCTCACCCTGTGAATGGCATTCATTGAGGGGGTGCAGGGGAGACTCGGGGAGGGTCAAGTGGCCTGTGGATCAGGAATGGAGGTTGAGTTTTTGAGCTCCTGTCTTTAGGGTCATGCAGTGTTTTGGAGAGAGTGAGTGAGTGAGTGGGGGATAAATTGGTGCATGTGTAAGTGGATAAAGATAAGTAGTCCTGGTAGGACCTCAGTTCTCTACAGACGAGCTCTTTGGGGAGTTGGGATCGTCATTTGCTTCTTTGGGGGCTGTCTCAGGCTAGAGTCTGTGTCCTGACTGCCACTGGGAATAACTAATCTTTGCAAAGAACCTCCCGGTTTTGCCACTGAGAGCACTTTTAATCTTGGGAGAACAGCATTTTCCAAAGTGATTTGTCAAATTCGTGTGTGTCCTAACTAGGTATGAGGTCTGCTTGCAAACTTTTTTAAAACCTTGCCTTACTGGTAGTTTTCCCCCCCCTCCACTTTGCCATGCTCTGAAAAACTATTCCTGAGCCTTCTGGTAATTTTCTTTCACAAGCCACATTTTCCTGGTGGATGACTGCTTAGCTGAGGCAGAAAAGAGCTTACTGAGTTTGAGGAAGGAGAAAGAGGCCCAACAGAGGAGCAGAGTGAGCAAGTGCAGAGAGGGGCATGTGATGAGATGGAAGGGGTGGGCGGGGCCAGATCACACAAGGACTCAGGATCCTCAGGAAGGAGTGGGTTTTAAGTACATCAGGAAGCCATTGAAATGTGTTAGGCGGAAGAGTGACATGATCTGATTGAAATTTTACAAGGTCAGTTGCTACTGCGTGGAGCTCAGACTAGACAAGAGCAAGAGTGGGAGCCAGGAGACCAATTAAGAGATTGTTATACCTCCTGGGACCAAGGCAGAGAAGGAGAGAGGTGGACAGCTTCAATGACATGAGCTCAAAGGAGCAAGCATTTTTAAGACATGCCTGGGAATTATGGTCTGAAGGTGTTAATGAGGAGTATCCGCTCACTCTGTCGATGTGAGACATGATCACCTTCCACAGGAGAGAGAGTTTTTGAGAGTTTGGAGTCTTCTGGAGAGAGCTAGGTTTTGATTAGGACAAGGAGGTAGAGGGAACCTTCAGAGCACGAGGTTGAGGATCTGGGGGCGTTTACTCATCCCTGAATGAGAATTCCAGCAGACCCAGTGGCAGGGCCAGAGATGGGTGTGGGGGATTGTGTTTAATCAGGTTATGTCCAGGGATGGTTTGGGAATAAGTGTTCTGATGTAATGGATGACTGGAGAACCCTGCACTTTTCCTGGTAACTAGGGTCAGCTGGATGTCAGGCTTCATGGAATTTGTCCTGTACGCTCTTCGAGGAAGGAGAGCATTTATTTCTGGTGCTGCAGTCTTGAGTAGAAGCTCTTTCAAAATAGCAATTCCTTTAAGTTGCATTTCTTGGAAATATTATATCACCAAGAACAGCATCTTCATTACATTAAATCTTCTGGTTTTAAATGCACATTTAGTATAGCTAGAGTGACTATAACAGTAAGAGTAAAGCCAACCTTGTTTTTGCTTAATTCAGTAACTTTTCAACCCTCCTACCTCCAACACTCTATCAGCAACAGACACTGGTGACAGGTGTTGCAGTGTAAACTGCATTTGCCTCTTACGATCACTGGATGTGCCTGTCTGGGCTGGCCGACTGCACGTGCCAGGCCCTCGTGCCTAGTGTTCTCACTCACCTCACTGGAACCTTCCCTGCCAAATCCACGTCAAAAATCAGGAAAAGAGTTTGATAAAAGCCCAAATATTTCTGTGTGGCAAGTGAGTTCAAAACTGTTTCGAACGGATAACCTCAAGTCACTTTAAATCTATGGTTTCCCGAGGGTTTCCCTGGTGTCCAGTGGTTAAGACTCTGGTGTTCCCACTGCAGTGGGCACAGGCTCAGTCCCTGGTCCGGGAACTAAGGTCCTGCATGCTGCATGGCGAAGCC
This sequence comes from Bos taurus, assembly GCF_002263795.3. Taxonomy (NCBI): domain Eukaryota; kingdom Metazoa; phylum Chordata; class Mammalia; order Artiodactyla; family Bovidae; genus Bos; species Bos taurus. The sequence continues at coordinate 74,006,651 of NC_037342.1, forward strand.
TAAAAAAAAGTCTATGCTATCCCATCTAGTTTCCTACTTTATCAGATCTTATTTCAAAACCAGCTGCTGCTTTTTTTAAAGTAATGTTTTTCAGATCATGTTGAAGATGCCATCTCTGAAAGTGTTTGGTCTGAGTCAGCAGACTAGCTGTGGAGATGACTTTGTGGGGTCCTAGCTTTATTTTGTTTCCATAATTTCCATAACTAATATGTTTTGTTTATGTCAAATTTAAAAAATATATTACCACTATGAACAACGGGGTCCAGCTGTGTTCTTATATTGGCATTGTAGAAACAACTTTACAGTCCAAATATAGCTGCAGACTTTGATAATCCATCAGTCTGTCTAGAAGCCAGCCAGGTTCTCAAGGGCAAGGCCACACCGTAGTTTGATTGGGAACACAAGCTGGAAAGAAAAGACTGAAAGAGAGAAGAGGAGACATTTTGGCATGGTCCTAACTCAGGAAGCAGGGCCAGCGAAGGGACACTTGGCTCCAGCAGTCTAAGCAGCTGTAGCACATGCTGGCATTTAGTTTTCAATTATCATTTTAATCTGCAGTAAAGCCTTAACCATACTTGTCAAGCAGCTCGACTATGTATCTGATTCTTGGACCAGAGAGCAAGGGAAATTCCTATTCTGTCTGTTACCATCTTGTGAAAACCCTTTGCTTGATTCTGCAGACGCTCCAACATCTTGGTTTTTTCTTGATTTTTGAAGCACAGATTCTGGGATCAGTTGTCTGCATCTGCAGGTTCCCTTTCCTACAGCTTAACTCACTTTTGGAAGCTGCTCTCTAGCTCCATCTCACCGTGATACGGCGATACGGTGATACCATCGTCCTGAAGAGCAAGTAGTCTGACCTTTCCTCAGTTGTCACTGTCTTCCTCCTTGTGATGCTGCTCACCAGCATCCAGCATCTCTCTCCCTGAAACTCAGCCGTCGGTTAGCTGCCCTTTCTTGCTCCTCCTGGCTTCTGAAATACTGTATTATCTTAGCTGTTCTCACACTTTTCTCACTGCTACATTTCTGCCTCCTTCGGTGTTTTTTTCCCTTTACATTCAACCCCTTTAAATATGGATATTCAGGATTGTCTTTGATTCTGTCATCTTTGTCTACATAACTTTTAAGGAAATTATAAAATAGGAGTAGATTGTAAATGCCATGTAGGCAAGGTCCATTTCTGTCTCCTTTATCGTTACATCCCCAGCGTTTAGCACTGTGTGTATATGTGTATTTTGATTGAATACATAAATGGATTTCATTTATTGTTATGGCTTCAACCATTTCTTCTTTGGTGGAGCAACTTGTGAATCTCAATTCCAGCTTTGACTTTTATCTCACAGTCTAGTCATCACTTTGTCATGAGACATTTCTACTTACAACAGCACATGACTTGTAACCTGAAATTGTAGATTTACTGTTATTCTCTCAGAAAACTCCACAATTCTACCTGCTCATAAGTAGCATTATGTTCATGATGTCACTACTCTCTTGGACAGGTTTAATCGTAAATTATTTTCAGTTCTTCCCCATTCTCTCATTTCAATTGTTTTAGTTCCAAATCTTCTTAATTCTTTCTTGAAAGGTCTGAAAAACTCATCCTTCTAACAGTGGCTTCATTTCAGGCTCTCTTTACCACATGCCTAAAATACTAAAATGCCTTTTTCCACTCTGATATCCGTAATTCTAAACTCTTCTCCTTCAGTTCTGATAACCAGATGCCAGATATTTTCAGGAACAGTTTATTTTCTCTATTTGTTCTTTCTTCTCTTTCCTCCTGCTCACGAATATTAATTGAGCACCCACTATGTGTCGGGCACAATGCTCAACTCTGGAGAAATAGCAGTAAACGTGGCAGACACGGACTGTGCCCTCCTGGATGTCACGGGAGCTGGAGAACTGTTGATTCAATGGAGAGGCGTAATTACGACTTGCAGTTATGGCTCTGAATTTAGATTTTACTCCAAGCGCAATGGGAATAAATGAGGTTGTGACATGCTCTGGTTTATATTTTAAAAAGAACACTCTGGCTGCTGTGTGAAGAATAATTCAGGGAGAGGCAAGAATAGGAGACTAAAAGGTTGTTCAGTGTTTTTACTGGGAGACTGCTGATTTGCACTCAGATGGTGGCAGTGAGGAGGAACACAGTAGATGAATTTGAGGTGTATTTTTGAGGGTGAACCAGGTTTCTGGCTCAAGCGGTTGGTAGATGGAGGTGCTATTTACTCAGATGGAAGAGGAGCAGGGGTTTGCATTTTGTTTTGCTCTTGTTTAGGGAGGATTGTAAAGGAATCAAGAGATCCTTCTTCTACATGCTAGATTCAAGATTCTTGAGGCTCCCAAATTGGCTATGGCGTCAGGGCTTCAGATGACAGGCCTGTGCTAGAGGTGTCATTTGGGAATTGTCAGGATAACAACAGTAACGACGGTGAAGGGACAGTGATGAACAGCGGGTGCCTAGTATGGAGTCTGTGCCCGGCTCCGCTCTCAGTGCTTCCCTGGCAGCCTCCGGGAATCTTAAGAAGTCAATGCTGCTGGCATCTGCATCGCACAGGTGAGGTGGCTGAGGCCCTGTGTTAAGGCACTTGCTCCACATGGCATGGACAATCGGTTGTTGAACTGAGTTGAAACTAATAATCTAGATAGTATGTAAAGCTATGGAATTGCCCATTATCAATTCAGAGCAGAAGAATAGAGAAAGAGGAGCAGAAAGCCAAGACTGAGCTCGCTGCTTTCATCAGTTTGTTTTCCAGCTTAGAAGTCTTTACTTGCTCCTGCTGGAGCACAGGGTATAAACTGTAAACTCTCCCAGCCAGATTTCAGATCTTCGCCACATCTATGCCCAGCTGACTTTGATTCCCTGTGTGATTGCACCATACTGCTGACTTAGCTCTTTGCTCCTTAGACGTGCTGTCCGCCTTCTCACTGGGCTTCCTGGGTGGCGCTAGTGGTAAAGAACCCGCCTGCCAATGCAGGAGACGTAAAAGACACAGGTTCGACTCCTGGGTCAGGAAGATCCCCTGGAGGAGTGCCTAGCAACCCACCCCAGTATTCTTGCCTGAAAAATTCCATGGACAGAGGAACCTGGTGGGCCCCAGTCCACAGGGTTGCGAAGAGCTGGACATGACTGAACCGACTTAGCACACATACACACCATGAACTTAAGTCCTCTCCAGCCTTCAAGGGCTCCTGTAGCCTTGAAGCCTTTCAGTGAACAAAGTAATAATAGTTACTGCATGTCAGGTGCTTCCTGAGCTTTGGAAATGAGAAACAGATAGCAGGCTTCTACTTTGTTTTGACCTTTCTGTTCATTTGTTTTCTTATTATAAGCATCTTATTAATAAAAAGATGGAAGAATTTCTAGGTAAGTAGCTTATCCAGGAGATCAGAGATGACTTGGAAAACCAGATGTCTCACTCACTATTGACTAAGATCATTAATTTGGAAGCATATTTTGCATCCATGGCCTTTTCTGATTGTGTTGGGATCACTGAGATTAAGAATACGATACTTGAAGCAGCGTATGTGTACTGAGCTTTGTTTCAGACACTGTCACGTGGAATGGCAAAGGGTCGTCAAAGAAGCTGGGCAGGTGACATCTGGGCTTGCTTGGGAGCTTACGTGGGATGGCCAGAGGTGAGCATAAGAGAAGGAGTTGTGATGGGTCCACCAGCAGCTCAGTTGGGCAGCTCTTAAGCAGAAACTGGTCCTCAGACTTGTGTATATACTTCCCAGTATTTTTAAAGAAACCAAGTTAGTTGGCAAAATTTATAACTCAGGAGAGATCACATAAAAATCGCATTTATCAGCTTCCCTAGAAAATCCAGAAGATCAGGCAACACCCGGGGAATAACGAGGAAGCGGCAGAGGGTACACAAGTCCCGGGCTGCCTGGTGTCCATGGTCCCCACTCCCCGCTGTGTTGCACCTGCCCCACGCCGCTTGCTTATGTCACCTGCTGGTAATTGTGACCCTTACAGAAGAGACAGGGGCCGTGTCGTTCAGACAGGAAGTATTACAGGATTTCAGAAGAAAGAAAGCACTTTGGAGAGCACAGTAAGGTGGAAAAAAAAAAATACAGACTTTAAAACCAGGCAGGTCTTAGTTCAAATATTTGCCTCCATGTCTCCTGCCAGCCTTTTGCCTTAGAAATGTACTTTCCCTCCAGCTTCCTTTGCTTATAATAAAATGAAGAATATCACGTCCCCTGCAGGGTTGTGGTAAGAATTAGCAGTGCTGGGTACATACGGTCCCTAACATGCCTGGCATTTTAGCAGCTTACACCATGGTTGATGGTGTCCAGAAAGTCTAGCGGGATGACTTGGTTTAAGTACCTGGAAATTGTTAGGAAAAAACACTTGGACCCAGGGGAGTGGGGAGCCAACTCTAGGTGGATTAAAGAGTTAAATCTAAAAAGTACAGAATTTTTTTTTAACTGAAAGGAAATGCAGTTGTATATTTAGGTTTCCTGAGAATGGGAAAAAGGCTTTCTAAGCATAAAAACCATGAAGGGGAATCAAAGAAAGATCAGCAGAGTTGATTGTAAAAGTTTTTGACTGTTCTGTGTTAAACATCATAAATACAGTCAAAAGTCAAATAGCAAGTAAGAAAAATATTTACAGAAAATATAACAAAGGGGAAATATCTTACTATATATGGTTGCAGATCAATAAAAACGTGAACATCCTGTAGAAAAATGGACAAAAGACAGGAACAGAGTTTGCAGTAGAAGAAATGCAAACAGCAGATAAGCATATGAGAAAATGGTGAACTTGGTTAGTAATTAAAGAACTTTATGTCTGAAGAATGAGCTGCCATTTCTCCCTAAACTTTTTTCATCATTGTCAATTGATAATGTTCCATATTGGTGATGTGCTCAGAAGGTAGGTACTATCATACTTTCCAGATGGAGTTATAAATTGCCACAATCTGCTTAAAGCAGTTTGATACTATAAATCAAAGTGCCTTTAAGTTCATGCCCTTAGACCCAGTTTTTCCATTTTAAAGGATTTATTCTAGGGACTTCCAGTGGTTAAGACTCTGCGGTCCCAATGTAGGGGCATGAGTTTGATCCCTGGTCTGGGAACTAAGAACCCACATGCCGCACAGCATGGCCAAAAAAGAGAAAAGAATATAGCCTAGAAATACACTCAGAGATGTTTTGCCCAAAATCTACTTGCAGTAGCTTTTTCTTTTTCCTTTTTTTTTTTTTAAAAAGTATTAGTGGTATATTAAAATCTATTTCCAACCACGCGTACCTCACTGCTGTATCCTCAGCACAGTGCCTGACATATCCAGGTGGTCAAAAAATAGTTTATGAGTTTAAAGGAGGAAGGATATGTTCATGCAAAGGAATATTATATAACCATTTTAAAGAAATACTGTACATCTAAGATGTAGGAAATGCTCACAGGACAGTGTTAAAAATGAGTGCACGATTGTATGTATAGAATATTCCCTGTGTTTGTGTTGTACGAATTCTGGATGATGGGATTAAAGGTGATTTTTATTTCTTCTTGGTGCTTTTCTTCAGTCATTCAGGACATATTTATTGATATATGTGATAGGCGTTGAGCATATTTCAAAAGGGAAAGACAGCATCGTCTTCCCCTCATGGAGTTTATCAGAGATCAAAAAGGCAGACATTGAACAGGTAATTACAAGCGTATCATTTACTCTAGTGAACTTTTATAGTAGGGAAAAAAACTATGCCAATGATGGTTTTTAAGCACTGATGTTTGTAATTTCTAAGACACCTTTTTAGGACAAGAAAGCCATAATTACAGGAAAGATCTACATCGATCTCATACAGTGTGAAGATTTCCTTTCCAAGGGAATGAAGAATGTTTAGATTTCTTATCTGTTGGGTGGTGTGTAATGATATGACAATAAATACATCCAGGCTTTTTTTTTCCCCCTAAATAGCATTTTTCTAAAGGAAACTGCATAGACTCAGATCTTGGTAAGAGTTGTGAAACTTTGGGAAATCCTAGCATTCATTGAAAAGTATAATTAAGCATTCAAATGAATTGGCTATGGTTGAGGAGGAAGTGAGAATGTTGATTAGCATTAATGTGAAAAAAAATTTTTTTTCTTTTTCTTTTTCCATCTACTTGTGAGTTTTCAAGTGTGTGGGAAACCAAGAATATCAGTAGCAAAACCCACCCTGTAGACTGACTCTGGCCCTACAAGTTTCTTTGAATGGGGATCAGGAATGGAAAATTTTATCCTAAGCCAGGGCTTTTTAGAGGATGTGTTTTGTTTTGTTTTGCAGAAAGACCTGAGTAAATCAAAAGGGTTTCAGAGCCATGTTTGGGTAACAACCGTGCTTAATAGCCGTGAGCTTGCTCCTCTAAACAGTCAGACCCAGGCTTCCACTGTCACTTATCCATTTATCAACTGAGCTCTTATGCTCAGCCACGTGAGCTCCTCTGGCCCTTTATCTGATTCCTTGGTGGAAAAAGTCTCTGTGGATCTTGGTTGCGTTGAAGGGTGGCTGTGTGGTCTCTTGCTGCCCCAGTCTCAGGAGAGGGAAGCGTCTGTGAGCCCAGTGCTGCCTTGGTAGAATCCCCTGTCCTCTATCCCATCTGTGTCCTTCTGCGAATTATGGGGGGCTTCCCTGGTGGCTTAGTCAAGAATCCTCCTGCAGTGCAGGAGACCTGGGTTCAATCCCTGGGTCGGGAAGTTCCCCTGTGAAGGAAACGAGGAATGCATTTGCTGAGCCAAGGTTGTTTGAAGGAACAAATGACGAGCAGCAGAGTAATGACATCACCTCTCCCTATGGATGTGCTGGTGTTACCATCTCCTTCCAGGACAGATCAAGGTAGCTCCCTGCCAAGAAAAGGCTCACCCTCTTTTGCTATTTGGTACAACTAAGGGTTATACTGGATGTGATGTGTTTCAAACCACCCTGAGGCTTTCTCTCATTTGAAGAACTCAGATCTTAGAATTGGAGAGGGACACGTGGCTCTGCTGAGCATCACATTCAGTCCGTGCTGATATACCCCTCCTGGGTTTGGAATCCTCTCTCCCTGCTTCGTGTTTCCAGATAGGGTTACAGTGCTCACCTCTTCTCTTCCGCTGGCCTTAGCACCTCCTCCTCCCCAATAATGACTTTTTTTTTTCCACATTTGGAGAAGTGTTAAGGAGTTCCATTTATTTGGAGCACAGGGTGCTCGTGAAAGGGATGTAGGAGATGAAGCTAAAGAGAAGGAAGCAGGCAGGTCATCAAGGGCCTTGGGTGCCAGGCTAATGGATTTGAACTCCATCCTGAAACCTTTGGGATGTCATTAATGTATTTTAAGCAAGGGAGGGGAATTCTGAGATCAGATTTGCATTTTATTACAGTGGCTCTGACAGAGAAACCCTGGATTAGAAAGTGCTGACTCTTGACTCTCCTAACTTCTTCTCCAAATCACTCCTTAGACCTGCCCTCTGGTCTCACAGACCTGTGTATGCATGATGGGCCTTGGCTTCTTGGCCTCTGGCTGTCGCATATACAACTCCTTCTTCCTAGGACATGCTTTTCTTTCTTAGTGTTTTGTTTTTTTAAATTAAGTGTAGTTGATGTACAGTATTATCTCAGTAATGCTTTAATGTTCTAGGAGATCATCTCAGACTTGTCTTCCTGTTGTGTTAAGTGTCTTTCCTGTCTGCTGTACTCTCCTGTCCCAGTGCTCGATTTATAGATTAAAGCCCCGATGTACTTCTGGGTTACACAGAGGGCAGCAGCAGTTCTGTCTGTAGCTGTGTTGAACCTTGATCTGGTGACTGACTGACTTACAGCCTAAATCAAGGAGCCTTGGACCCTCTGATCATGAGCAGCGCACTGCCTTCTGATATCTTTTCTTCAGTAGGACGTACATCTATCTGCAGTCCTTTTTTCAGAGAGCACCCTTTTGCTTTTCTGAGCTGGAACTGCAGACAAGGTCACCTTCCCAGTCCTCTGTGGTTGGCTGGGGCTCAGAGGTAAATGTTTTGGTGCTTGCTACTGGAAAGCAGAAGGTGGCAGACACAAAATCAGTCACTGAGACTGAAAGTTATTTCAAACATTGCTTGTGTCTTCTGCTTATGAAAGTTATGACAGTGCTTGACAAAGTCACTGCCAAGGGTTGGGGCCTGGAATCTAGACTGTTTATAAAAGTTCATTATTGTTTTGGTTTTGATTTTCCTGGGGGAAATCATTGTAAACAGTTACATTCTCAGAAGCACCCCTGCAATGATAAACATAAACACAGCATTGCAGCGAAATCAGTCCTGCAGTAATTTAAATGTAATCTCTTGCATTGGAAGTGAAGCGGATGAATGGATGGGCCTGCTCAGAATGGAGTGAAGTCAGGACACTCGGGTCTGTCCCAGTCTCAGCTCTCCACGTGCTCTCTCTTGCGTGAGTAAGGAAGTTGTTTAATGTGCCCCTAGCGGTGCCGGAGGAGTGACACCGCCTGTGGGCCGTATCGCAGCCCGTGCTGGGAAGCTACATTACGATGTTGTCCGTGAATTGACTTTGAGCTCTGGAAGAAAGGGCAGTGTAAATATGGGCATCTGTATTCTAGGTGCTCACAAGTTGCCATCCTTTCTCAAAGGCTTACACAGCCAGGCTCAGTTTAGCAACACTGTTCTGGTCATGGCAGAGTCCCCTTCTTTGAGAAAATCTGGCTGTTGACTGTTCTGGAAAGAAATGAGAATGTATCTCCAAAATACCAAAGTAGCTACAGGGAGAGTTATGATCAGTTTTAACATAGATATTAATTAGTGAATTAGCATAAACTGTGAAAGGTGGTCAAAGCTCATCACACCACATCTTGTTTGAAAGCCTGTTCTCCTAACACTATGTCAAAACACAGGGCGCAGAATAAGGCAGATGTAAAGAATTATTGTATAAATGACTTTGAATTCCTTCATAGGCCAGAATGTACTTTTCTGCAGTTTGGATGCTGATAATATGAATACTAATAGCTATTACACTGTACCTAGTACCCGCTGGGCTCCAGGTGATTCACACATGCATCAGCTGAGGCTCACAGCAGCACTGTGAGGCAGGTAATACCACATCTTCCTTTTACAGATGAGTAAATTCAGGCACAGAGAGGTGAAATAACCTGCCCACGGCCAGCCAGCTGCCAAGTGACAGAGCTGGTAAATGAAGCCCTGCCGCCTGGCTGAGGTGGAGTTGCCATTTCTCTGACCAGTGTCGTGTTCTGTTGCATCTTGATCACACAAGCGAAAAAAAAAAAATTCAGTGCCATGAATGCTGTTTTCTAGGAAGACAATGGAGACTACACGTATGTGGAGAGAGTGAAGATACCCTTGGATCATGGGACCCTGTTAATCATGGAAGGGGCCACGCAGGCAGACTGGCAGGTGAGGACGTGCGGTTAACACGAACTCGCTGTCCTGGGGAGGCAGTTTGCTGACAGGCTCACGATGATTAATTTCTGTATTAAATGTGGTGATAGCAAGTTGCTTTTATAAGGAGCACGAGGCAGTAAACTGACCTCATTTCCAAGAAGTTTTGATACTGCTGACAGAACGGCCCTCTCGAGCAGCATTGTCCAGTGGAACTTCCTGTGATGAAGGAAGTGTTCTGTATCTGTGCAGCCCAGTGCACTCGCCACCAGACATGTGACTCTTGATCCCTTGAGATATGCCTGGAGTGCTGAAGAACTGCATTTTCAATTAAGCTAGAGCTTCAGGCAGCCAGTGGCTCTCATATGGGGCTGCATAGCTCCGCAGCTTCGGCCAAGCCATTTTTAAGGTGTGCAAATTAATGTAAGAATACCTAGCATGGGAGAGCACCTTGTGCCTCTCTGTGGTCTCAGTCATTTGTGTGTTGTCTTTTGAGCTTTGGAGAAATGGCAGGAGGCCGCGAGGAAGAACAGCACTTAGAAGAAAATGAAAAGATCTCCCTGTGAGGGTGGGGGTGGGGAGTTGTTTCTGAGAAGACGACCTTTCTCCACAAGACTTTGAAGAGCTATTGCTGCTCATTGAAGGGAGATAAAATTGAAATATGTTTGTGTCCTCATAAGTTTTAAATGGCTTTGGAATAAAAGTGTAAGTGTGTTTATGTCAGAGTTATTCATATTTCCATTTAGCATCGAGTGCCCAAAGAGTACCACTCCAGAGAACCAAGAATAAACTTGACCTTTCGGACAGTTTATCCTGACCCTCGAGGGGCGCACTGGTGATGTGAGATCCTGGAGAGAGAAGCCTCGCTGAGACTGAGCAAACCTTCCTCCATGAAGACACTTCCGGAGGCTGGTCCAGCTGCTCTCGTGGCTGTCTGGAGGATGAGGATGGGATTTGCTTTCCAGCTCGGAGTCCTATTAAATGACAGCCTGCAGTTCGTGTTCAAAATACATTTACTGTGAGAACACTAATCCCTAATCACATTGTGAAATCACATATTTTCTTTAGGCAGATTAAAAACCGCTGTGGCTGTGTTTACCAATGATTTTGCCCATAAGCCGTTTTCCCCCCTCCTCGCTGCCATCTCCGGTTTTGGTTGAAGAAATATGAATGGACTTTGCCTCCGGGGGAGGGTAAATCCACATCTTTGCTCCTTGTGCCTGCAGCAGAGTGGAGATAGTAATACACACCAGTGACTCGGGAGCCTTCCGCAGGCAGACAGCTGCTGCAACCCAAACAGAGTTTTGTTGAAGTCTGCCTCGACTCCTGAACATGTTGGCTTGTGTGCTATGGTAATGGAAAGCTGCGTACTCTGGGAGCACTTTATTTAACCGAGTCTCCTTGCCTGTCCATTTCCTGGGAGACATGCAGACAGGTTTCAGGCCTCTGAGTGAAAAGCAGAGGTGGTATTCTCCAGTGTATCTCCAAGCTGCCCCTGGACTCCTCGTAATACAAGAGGAAACTGTCCTCTCAAAGGGAGGAGGAATTGAGTGATGTCATGAGAAATTTCAGCTGAAAAGCGGCAAATGCCCTGCTAGTGGCAGCTGTTCCACGTAGATTAGTTTCCCCCTGGAGAATTACTTGAGTCACTTAAACCCAAGCCAGATAGAAGCGGGAGCCGTCCTGCAGGGAACAGACTCAGTTACCTTAATAGTGCTTTTCCCTGTAGAGTTCAGGAGCCCCGTGACTAAGGCTTTCTTCTGACTCAGTGTTGTCTTCTGTACACACTCCCGAGATTCAAGGGTTAGTCTCTGATGTCACCAAGGTTCCCAAAACAGACAAAGCGGCTGCCCCTTGTTGCATCATAAAAGCACGTGTCTTCCAGATCCCTAGACTTAGGAGCAGCATGCTGGATCAGTCCAAACCAAGACAGAGAAAACCAGAGAGAAGGAGGATGGATTTAAACGGCTGAAAGTAGGGCGAGGGAGTTAGAGTTTCCCTCGTGCCCCATGGGGAAAATTTACCCAGCCTTCGTGCTTTTTGGTCTTGTTTCCATTCCATGCTGTAAGATTGATGAGCCCCAGGATCACGATAAGAGGCCAGAGGCAGATGAATGCCTTGCCTTGCCAGGCGCTTTTCTGTCGAGCTCTATGACTTCTTGAACCAGAGTCTCTTCTTTTAAATGTTGTTTCCTGTGTGTAGCTCCTTTGTCTAAAAAATACCAAATGTTTTATAAAATCTGAGTGTCACAGTAAGCCTTCCTGTGAGAGAGATACAAATTACCACAACAAAAAAACAAAGCCTATTTAATTCCTAGCTTTCCTGCAGTTCACACACACACAACCTGGCCAGGGAGGTGCCGCCAGCTTTGGCTGTGATTTGGATGCGTGACCCCGGGGAAATTCCTCTTCCATTCCCACAAGTGAAAGAGCCAGGAGATGACTCCAAGTCTTGTTACCACATCCCTCCCAATTCGGGCCGTGCATTGCGTCAGCTGCAGATTTGATCTCTTCCCTCATCACGGCCATGTCTGTCAGGGAAACATGTTCCTGACCGCCTGGCCCACTACCTGGGTTTCTTCTTCTGAGAGCAGCGGTCTGAGGTTTTGTTTCTGGCTCTCCGATGGCAGAACAGCCACTCTTCCTACTACTAAGGTAATGTCCTTTCTGAAATGTCGAGGAGGTGGTCGCTGTAGAGTAAAAGGGCCCTGGCAAAGGATACCCGTGCTCGGAGACTGCACCAACCTGTTGCTGTGTCTTGCTGATTGTAGATCTTAACTAACAATTCAGGCCAAAGCTCTTTTTGCCAGCATTACTTGTTAAAGTTGAGGGGACAAATAAAGCAGCTGTAGCATGAAGGGAAAAACAAGTGTGGTTTTTTAGCTGCCCTGTTTTTGAGCTTTAATAACCTGCCAGGACAATTTAGTAACCATGCTAGGAACTTCCCTGGTGGCTCAGACAGTAAAGAATCTGCCTGCAATGCAGGAGACCTCGGTTCAATCCCTGGGTCAGGAAGATCCCTGAAGGAGGAAATGCCTGGGAAATCCCACGGACAGAGGAGCCAGTGGGCTGCAGTCCATGGGGTCGCAAAGAGTCAGACACGACTGAGCAACTAACATGGGAGCTTCTTATACATAATCCCTAACCCTCCCTGAAGCCATGCCAGAACCAGCTGCTGTTCCCATTGTAGAGATGAGGCAACCGAGTCTCCAAGAGGTGAAGTCATTTCATGGGACTTGTGAATGGCAGAACCAGAACATAAAGGACAGGCTAATCCCCTAACTGCTTCTCCTGCCATGCAGAATTTAGGCAGAATCGTCTAGTGGGCACCTCTGGGCCCAAGCCTCAGGGCTTGCCCCTGCAGGGCTGGCAGCCCAAGCTCACCTCAGTGCCCTGCTGGCTGGGCTGACTGCCATGCCAGCCTGTTGGTCCCCTGGCTCTCCTGTGCACCAGGGCAGATGTCTGCACCTCCTTAACACTGGCATCTCCTAGTCAGAAACTCTGCTGCCAACTGGGCTAGAACTGTCCATTTTAACAGAGGAGGCTCATTGTGGGGGGATACAATCCATTTTATGATGAATTAGACAAATTCTCCTCCAGCCTTCCTGGCAGGTGAATGAGAACATGTTTCCTGACCAATCCAAGCAACCTTTCTGTCATAGGCGGGTGGTCCCTTCTTCCCTCCATTCTTACCTGTGAGTCCATTTTGGGACCCTAATGCCTAGATTCAGCATCAGGCTCCCTCATGATGCTGGCCAGCACCACGACTCCGATCAGTCAGCAGAAAGCCCAAGAAGCAGGGCAGACTGCACACTGAAAACATGGACCACAGGCAGCTTGCCCCAAAGCAGGCCTCGGAGCAGTCTGACACTTACCTCAGGGCCCTTCATATTGAAATCAGGTTCCAAGTGGTTGTCAGCTAAACCACCAACTCATGTGGCATTAATGATTCCTATAAGTTGGGGTCACAGCTCATTAATTAACCTGCTATTTTCTTGTGACACACTCCCTGCTGCCTCCATGGCTGGCATGACCTGCCCTCCGCGAGTGGCAGACCTGTCTAGGCCTGGCCAGTAAGTGGCACCATCTCCTGGACCGTGTCATGGCAACCCCAGAAGAGTTAAGTGGGCCCTGCAGTGAGCAGAAGACTAGTTGGAGGGCTTCGGAGAAAGCCCTGACACGTGATGGGTCCCTGCCCCACTGGGAATATTTCTTCCTTGAGTTCTGGCAGCTTTTACTTGGCTGCAGAATATCTGAGACCCATTTGCCTTTTCTGGTCATAAACACTTGTAGTGTTGAATCTGGAGTCTTGATTGCTTTATTTTCTTAACTATTTCTTTGAAAAAGCTGAATGTTTCCATAGTGATGCATTCTTTTGGTTGAAATCTTTACATGTGTGTGATTCCACCCACATGCTCTCCTCAGAGGGACCTAGTCTATAACTGTCCCCTGATCCCACCCTCCCATTTTCTCCTTTTCAAGGAACCCCTGTACGAGAGCCCTGTTAGTTTTGTGCTGTTGAAATCTGCTCTTAGATACAGTGATTCCTGTGTCAGGGGGTCAGAAAGGAAATTATCTTGATGTTTATTCATGAGAGTGGAACACAGGCTAATGGTGCCTTTTCCAGCTGGCTTGGTGCTCCTGTGCCAAATTAGAAAAGCCTTTCTCAGCCTGTGGCCAGAGCCCCATGCTGGGCTGGGCCTTCAGCATAACTTAGGTAGTGTTTCTGTAGCCAGCATTACCCAAAAGAGCGTTTTCTCAGATGAGCAAGCTTGGAGCTGACCAGGGCCTGTGTGACACTGTCATCATCGCAGTTCTTTAGATGACACTCTCATGATCGCTCTCACTGCCCTCTGTGTAATGGTGATATCATTACACCAATGATAGAAAGGAGAACGGTCCCTGTTCTCATGTGGGCTCCACAAGTGTGGACGTGCTCAGGCAGGATCCTGGCCTCTGACCCCACTCATTTTTAACTCTGGACACAAATGCTAGGTTTCTAAAAGGGAAGGAAAGGTGAAAGCCAGAAGGAAGCATTGAGTATTTACTGGACCTATTACACACCTGCTCAGTCGTGTCCCACTCTTCATGACCCCATGGACTGTAGTCCACAGGCTCCCGTGTCCATGGGATTCTCCAGGCGAGAATGCTGGAGTGGGTTGCCGTTTTCTCCTCCAGGGGGTCTCCTGACCCAGAGATAGATCCTGCATCTGCATTGCAGGCTGATTTTTTTTTTTTTTTTTACCGCTGAGTTACCACAAAATTTGATTGCTTGCTGCTGCTGCTAAGTCGCTTCAGTTGTGTCCGACTCTGTGTGACCCCATAGACGGCAGCCCAACAGGCTCCTCTGTCCCTGGGATTCTCCAGGCAAGAATTCGGAAGTGGGTTGCCATTTCTTTCTCCAATGCATGAAAGTGAAAAGTGAAAGTGAAGTCGCTCAGTCGTGTCCAACTCTTAGCGACCCCATGGACTATAGCCTACCAGGCTCCTCCGTCCATGGGATTCTCCAGGCAAGAGTACTGGAGTGGGGTGCCATTGCCTTCTCTGAATTTGATTGCTTAGTTTTTTTTAAACAGATGAGGAAACAGGTACTAGAGGGTAGCTCAGATCCTGAGATTGGGTATCCCTGGTGTTTGGGGTGGTCTCTGCACCCCCACCGCCACGCATCCCCCATCCCCGTGCCCCCTCTCCCCATGCTGGGCTGGGGCTGGAGGAACTACGCATTCTCAGCCTCTTCACCAGCCGGCAAAACCTTGGGTCTGTGCCTGGAACCACGAAGCTTCTTCCCCTGGAGAGGGGGGGTGAGCAGGAGGAAGTGGTGGGCCAGGCGCAGGGCTCTCGAGGGCCGCGTGATCGGGTTGCAATTAGCCGCCCACTGCAGGAAGGGTGTGGGCGAGCGCTGTGACAAGCGCCTGCCGCCTGCCGAGCCGCACCTCTGATGCTCCAGGCGCCCCTGGGAAGGAAGGCGAGCGGCAGCCTGCAGGAGCAGCCTTGCCTTTCTCAGAAGCTGTGGCAGGAAGGCCCTCCCCGGGAGGCTCTGCCTGCGAGGTCCCTCCCTGCTCCCCCTGCCCCCATCTGCACGTGGATGGGACCATCTGGGAAGGGAATCCACACCCTCCAAAAAGCCATTCTGGGTGGAGGGCTGTATCCTCTCTTCCTGGAGAAGGTTTGTGGGGCGGGTGGGCGGATGAAGGATGCCCTGGGGGCCTTCCTAACTCTGGCCCAGACCATTGAGGCCAGCTGAGCATCCAGCCAGATCTCAGGAGAGTCCTGGAGAGGAGGAGGGCCCCCTGGAAGGGTCTCCCCCAGGCCCTTGTTGCTTAGAGAACGCTTTGCTGGAATGTTTTCTCTGAAAATGTATCAAGGGATTAGGCAATAATTTTTTCCCTGCACTCTGTCTCTGATGGTAGCTGTTAGCCCCTCTTCACCTGGTGTGAAGATGGAAAGGAGGACAGTTAGCCTAGAGGCAAAAATTGGGGGTAGAGGAGTGGGGGAGTGGATGAAGAGGAGTCTGAATGTGTGGCTTCCCTTTGCGACCCTACCGGGCCCCCAGTCTGCCTCCTGGAGGCCTCCTCTGCCTGCGGGGAGAGGGGGCAGAGAGAAGGGCTGGTGCAGTCTTCCACACCTTGCCCCTTGTCTTCGGCAGTCCTGCGAGGGTGGTTAGGAACCACTGTCCCTATTGGACAGATGCTCCTCTGACGGCCACCCAGGGCCATGTTGGCAGAACCAGCGTAAACACCCACAGGTGCCTAGGCCAGTGTCCTTTGCATCTCTCTGGGGTTCTCTGACCTCTTCTGAGATTCCCAGCTAAAAGCAGAACCTGGTGACAAGAGGGAACCTGGGCACAGACAGCCCCAGAAGGTCGCAGTGCCTGCCCCTCCGAAGGGGCAGCCCTCGGAGGACTGATATGGATGGTCTCCCATGTCACACCAGCCAGGTGTCTGGGTACGTGGCAATGATCCCTGCTGCAGCTCCAGGTAGCATCCTGCTGCCGAAAACAGAGCAAGCCGAGCTCTGCACCAGTGGCTCCAGGGAGTTGGCTGGACAACTTCAGGCAAGACTGCCTCAGAGTCACCTTTGCATCGGGCCCATGCCCCGCTGAGTGTCATTGTGTTGCCTGGGAGGGTGGAATTAGGAAAGAGCTTTGACACACCGGGGGCTTCCCTTGTAGCTCAGCTAGTAAAGAATCTGCCTGCAATGCAGGAGACCTGGGTTCGATCCCTGGGTTGGGAAGATCCCCTGGAGGAGGAAATGGCAACCCACTCCAGTACTCTGGCCTGGAGAATTTTGTGGACTGTATAGTCCACGGGGTGGCAGAGTCGGACACGACTGAGCTACTTTCACTTTCACTTTGACACACCCTCTGTGTCCCAGCCTCCACTTCTGTCAGACACACTGCAGAGCCATTGCTGGTTGAACTTGAGCCAGGCTGATGTGGCCTTGAATCCCATCTCTCCTTCCCAGTGAGCCAGCTTGGACCCCGTCCATCAGCCCCCGAGCCTCAGTCTCCTCACCTGTGAAATGGACATCGTAGCAGCCACCTCTCCGAGGTCTTGTGAGGGGTGAGATCCTGAATGTGACGTGCCCGATAGTCATGTGCCTAGCCTAACCCTAATTGCTTTAAGTAGAACGTTCCACATGCCCTGCTAGCCCCGACCCTAACCCCTGTGCTGGGCGGGCAGTCCCACTGTAACTGACAGATGACCCTGCGACCCTGCCTTTCCCCTTGCCAGGGTGCCTAGGTGCCTGCATCTCTGCTGCAGTCAGCGAGGGGAGGCCCAGAGCCTTCGGGGAGGAAGGGCAAAAGGGAAATTGTGCACAAGGAGGCCGATCCTGTTAGGGTCCAGCTGCACCTACTGGTGTCTCCTGGGACGGTCTTTAGCCCAAGCCGAAGAGCCCTCCCAGACGCTGAAGTGGCCTTGCATCGAGGCTCTTGGCAGCCTCACCACATGCTCCCCAGGTAATGGGTCTCCTGATGCCCCCGGCGCTGGCCTGGTTCCCCCGCCTCCCCCCGCACCCCCGCCCCACCCCCGGGTCAGTTCCTGATGTTTCCCAGCCTGGTGAGCAAGTCACAGGTCAGTGTGACGCACCCCACCAGTCACATTGTCTGCTTATCCTTGCAGGCCATTTCTGGGTTCTGTACAGAACGCCTTGGCCTGGAAGCGTAAACAAGATTACCAGGCAGTCTCGAATCAGGAATTCTGCTCAAGACAGGGCTTTTATGCCCAGAAATTGTGTGTTAGCTGCAGTGGGGAGCATATAAAAGGGAGACACGATTCTTCCTATTACAGACAGAAGTAAACCAGAGTGGCTTTTATTTTCTCCTTCAAAATTAGTTTTTATTCCTAACTACAAAAGGAGTATGTGTTCTTGGTAAGAAATGTCAAAGAAAGATACAAGGAAAAAAAAGAAAATCTTTTCTGACTTTACGCTGGAGTTGACAGCTCTTCACATTTTGTAGTGGATTTTTTTCTCTACATATTTGTATCCTTGGAAAAAAAGAAAAGCAACTTCATACTGACCCCTCGTGTGTTTTTCTACTTATTTTGTAAATTGCTGTGTGACATTAACTGTTGTTCCCTAAGGAGTGACAGCATAAAATTGTAGAGATAGATATATCATTATATAACAAGTCTGCTGTCTTAGATAATTCAGTCATTGTTGACGTTGGAGTTGTTTTCGCTATTTGTAACCATTCTATTGCTTTTGGAAGTCATGAGAATGGATGGTGGAGTGGTGCTCTTCTGGCTAAGAGCCTAGAATTTGGCCTCAATCAGACCTCAATTCAAATAATAAAAGAAGGGGACTTCCCTGGTGGTCCAGTGGCTAAGACTCTGCACTCCCAATGGAGGGGGCCTGGGTTTGATCCCTGGTCAGGGAACTAGATCGCCCATGCTGCAGCTAAGGCACAGGCAAGGAAAGAAAGGAAATGTTTGTTCAAACAGGAAAAAATAGCCCCAAATAATAAGAGAAGATAGAAGTAACATTTTTATATTGTGCCTGAATATTGTGCCAGGCACTGTTAAGTGCTTTACATATATTAACACATGACTTGTAAATCCACAAAACAGGCCATAGACTAGGCATTATTTTTACCTCCATTTTACAATTGATGAAACTAAAGCATTAATCCTCCACTTATGCAGCCATCCTGTGGTGAAACCTTTGTGCACATGTATGTTTCTTAGCATACATTCCTGAAAGTGGGGTCCTGGCCCAGATTCAGAAGGCTATACATATTTTTAAGGCCTTGAATACATAATGTATTCCAAGTGGCTCAGTGGTAAAGAATATATCTACCAGTGCAGGAGACACATGAGATTTGGGTTCGATCCCTGGGTCGGGAAGATCCCCTGGAGTAGGTAAATGGCAACCTACTCCAGTATTCTTGCCTGAAAAATTCCATGGACAGAGGACCCCGTACAGCCTATGGGGTTACAAAGAATCGGACACGACTGAGCAACTGAGCACGCATACATAATGTAAATGGCTTTCCAGAAAGGTTGCCCCAACTTCTCCTACCAACAGTGTGTTTGTGTGTATTTGAGAAAGTCATGCCATGCTTTGAGCAACAATAATGTGCCAGGCCAGTGTTCTAGCAAGTTTCTGTCTGTGAAAGAGAGACTGTCCTGTGCCCGGCAGAGAGCAAGCAAGCACTCAGTACGTTTTAGCATTGTTGTCACATGATGTGTCATTTATTGAGTAAACAAGCCACATACTTGAAGAACCTCAATAACAAGGTGAATGTGGAATGAGGGGTCCTGACAGGGAGTACGCCAGGCGTTGGACGACTATGGGATGTAATTTGGGATAGTAGTCTTGGAAGGCTTCTCGGTAGAGGGGGCACCTGGAGAATGAGCGATAACCTGAAGGCTCATGAACGGTGGAGCCCTAGGTGGCTTGTGTCCAGGGCTCAGGTAGGGAGTGTTGAGCTGGAAGAGAGACAGTGAGAGAGGAAGATGGGCCCAAATCAGGTCTGGGAGCTGCCCCAGGCAGAAGGCTTTGGTGGTGCGGAGCCTCTGAGCACTGAGACTTTTAGGAAGTATGTTTATCAGGAGGGAGCAAGGGGATGGGGCTGGAGTTGGGGAGACCTGTGGGAGACCAGGGCGGCGGCCCAGGCAGAGGGGCCTGGGTGTGCTGCCCGGTAGATACTCTGGGAGCAGTGAGGAGAAAATATGTCTGGTTTCTTGGTGCCTCGAGTGCTGCAGCGTAAGAAAAACAGACATAAGAAAAAAATGACCTCATGGCGGGACTCAGCCATGAGGTCAACATGTCTGCCAGAGCTGGACGGGAGACCTTGGCTTCTATCCACGGCCACAGTCAGACTCCTGATGCCCCCTCACCAAGTCCAGGCCTCAGGGCGCTCTGTTCAAGGAGACAGCACAGCAGGCTCTGACCCACCAGCTGCCCCGAGAGTCACTGCCAAGCCCGCTGCTCTGGCGCAGGGGGAGCCGGGGAGGTGGGCCTCGGGCCAGCTTCCAGCAGGGGGCGCTGGACCTTCCGGGCGTCCCTCCCTCCCAGGCAGGGACCCAGGAGCCAAGCGGTACACGCACTCTTCTGTTCCATTGCCCCAAGGATCCTGGATGGGGCGGGATGACAGTGTGGAGGACAGCGAGCATCTCCTACCTTAGCGCCAGTGAGGAAAGGAGCGCTCCAACCCCAGGAGGGAAAAACATCGGACATGTTCTCTGAGGCCCCCTTATTACTCCTCCTGCAGAGGACACGCGTCTCTAACGGGGGGGACGGGGAGCCCCTTTCCTGCCCGCTTGCAGATCTATGACCCCTGCTTGGATCCTTGGGGGAAAGGCTGCTAGGAATGGGCCAGGCAGGGGGGTGTCCAGGTGTCAGCTCCAGCGCCATCTCTGCCTGGGTCTAGAGCTAGCCCCTCCGTTTCTTGCTGTGCGGCCTTTGGCAAACTTCCTGACCTGTCAACAGGGTTGTTAATGAATATTGGGTTCCTGTGAATATCGAGTGTGACAGTGTAACTGTCTCCGTCTGGGTGGCTGTCATCATCAAATAATGGAGATGGGATGAAGGTCCTCCACCCTGCGGGCTGGGGCCGACCTCACTGTGATGGAGACGGAGGGACTTCTGTGTAGATGGGTCTAGGAGCAGGCCTTGGGGGAGAGAGGGCCCAGCATGGCCAAGAGAGGCAGGGGAGAGTCTGTACAGAGGCCACTGTTGGGGCAGGTGGGAGGAAGCATGGAAAGGGACCCGATTCTGGGGTGTTCCCAGGGCTTCTCTTGTGGCTCAGCTGGTAAAAGAATCTGCCTGCAATGCGGGAGACCTGGATTCGATCCCTGGGTTGGAAACACCCGCAGGAGAAGGGAAAGGCTACCCACTCCAGTATTCTGGCCTGGAGAATTCCTTGAACTATACAGTCCATGGGGTCTCAAAGAGTCAGACACAAATGAGCGACTTTCACTTCACTTCACTTCCACGGAGCAGGGTGGGGAGGGAAAGGAGACAGGGAAAGAGACTGAGAAGGGACAGTGAGAGGAAGGAGAATGTTCTGTTACAGCCCCTCCCCATCACCTCACTCCCAACCCCCACCCCAGTGCCTCAGTGCAAAGCACTGGATTCTTCCCACTCTAGCCTGGGAGCAACCTGGGGCAAGAGTTGGAGAGGCTGATTGTGTTTAAGGCCAAAAGGTGAGTAAGGAGGGATGCTCTGAAAGGTGGCCCCCGGGGGCTGGGGCATCGCAGCATCAGGACTTACTGAGTCTTGTCTGTCTCTGGCCCCCAGGCCAAAGCCCTTTCCCACACTTAGCTCCAGTTTTCCATCTGAAGAATACAGGGTTGAACCAATTCAATTTTTTGTAGCTGTTTTGACCACAATTCATGGTTAAAAAAAGAAAAAGGTTTACACACACATTTAACTAAAGCTTCATGGAACAATCCTTTATTACACTTCTGTCCTCTGATGTTTTCTGTTGTGCATCATTAAAAAATGCTGGTCATGGCCCTCCTTGCTCTGAACACTGACCCAGCTCATCTGGAAGGTTCCTTCCTGCTCTGGCAGCCAAAAGTTCTGTTCCATTTCCTCTGGCCTCATGACCCCCATCAGCCAAGCCTTTGTGGTTTCCTTCCTCATATCTTCAAACAGTAACCTCAGATGCAGGAGAGGGCCCCTGGACGGACAGCGCTGATGTGAGTCCCCCCCACCCCACCTCCGTGGGAGGTCCTGGCGCGCCCACTGTCTGGCTGGGCACTGCCTGCTCTGTGTCTGTGGGTGGGGAGAGTTGCTGGTGCCATCACCACGGGAAGAGGAGTGGGTGTGAATGGCATCTGCACCTCTCTCCCCACCCCACCCGACTGCTGCCCGGGGCCAGAGGACACCGTCTTCTCTCTGGAAAAGATGTTGGGAAGTGGAACCTGGCTCCTAGATGGAATTCCAGGCTCTTTCCCTCTTCACCCTGCACCCGGCTCACCCTGAACTGCTCTCTGAAGGTCCAGGAGTCCCCATCGTGGGAGCTGCTGATGGATGAGATGAGCTTTGGGCTGACAGACCTGGGTGCAAACCTTAGCTCCATCTCTGCCTGGCTGTGTGACCTTGGGAAAGTTCCCTAACGTCTCTGAGCTTGTTTCCTCAGCTAACTCTTGGAGATGGCAACCCCTGTCTTGGAGGATAAGCTTAAGGGTGAGATGATAGGTAGAGTGCTTTGTGTTGGTGCCCGGCATGAGGAAAACTCAGTCCTTTTAAATCCCATCCTCTTGGTGTCTCTGTGAGGGACTGGCTGGAGAAATGGCAGCTATTGCTGCCCTAAGGAAAGAAAGGGGAGATGCCTTCCAGGGTCAGCTACAGGAGGGGCGACATTGGAGAGAGGCTGCCTTAAGGTGGTGGTCCTGGGAGTGACTCCCCAGCCCCCAAGAGTGCAGAGTCAAGGGTGCAGCAGGCATCTCGTGTCCACTGGGTGGCCTGAGACAGTATCTGAGGAGGAACACAGGCAGGGGCTGGGGAGAACGGACTTTCTGGGCCGCCAGAGTGGGTCAGGAGCTTCTCACAAGGCTGACGCTGTGTGTCAGCTCAAGGCCAGGCTCACCGCACACCACACCATGGGACTTCGTTCCAGTCCTCGTTCTTTGGAATCCATTTTAAAATTCACCCTCCTGCAGGGCAAGAAGGGATTCTCATAGTATGTTCTCTTGGAATAGTCTGCTTTGATCCTCATAACTGCCATCTGGGGTAAAGGAGTGCCACCTGCCCTCAATATGCCAGCAAATTTGGAAAACTCAGCAGTGGCCACAGGACCAGAAAAGGTCAGTTTTCATTCCAATCCCAAAGAAAGGCAATGCCAAAGAATGCTCAAACTACCGCACAATTGCACTCATCTCACATGCTAGTAAAGTAATGCTCAAAATTCTCCAAGCCAGGCTTCAGCAATATGTGAACTGTGAACTTCCATATGTTCAAGCTGGTTTTAGAAAAGGCAGAGGAACCAGAGATCAAATATCCAACATCCGCTGGATCATGGAAAAAGCAAGAGAGTTCCAGAAAAACATCTATTTCTGCTTTATTAACTATGCCAAAGCCTTTGACTGTGTGGATCACAATAAACTGTGGAAAATTCTTCAAGAGATGGGAATACCAGACCACCTGATCTGCCTCTTGAGAAACCTGTATGCAGGTCAGGAAGCAACAGTTAGAACTGGACATGGAACAACAGACTGGTTCCAAATAGGAAAAGGAGTACGTCAAGGCTGTATATTGTCACCCTGCTTATTTAACTTCTATGCAGAGTACATCATGAGAAACGCTGGGCTGGAAGAAGCACAAGCTGGAATCAAGATTGCCAGGAGAAATATCAATAACCTCAGATATGCAGATGACACCACCCTTATGGCAGAAAGTGAAGAGGAACTAAAAAGCCTCTTGATGAAGGTGAAAGAGGAGAGTGAAAAAGTTGGCTTAAAGCTCAACATTCAGAAAACGAAGATCATGGCATCCGGTCTCATCACTTCATGGGAAATAGATGGGGAAACATTGGAAACAGTGTCAGACTTTATTTTTCTGGGCTCCAAAATCACTGCAGATGGTGACTGCAGCCATGAAATTAAAAGACGCTTACTCCTTGGAAGGAAAGTTATGACCAACCTAGATAGCATATTCAAAAGCAGAGACGTTACTTTGCCAACAAAGGTCCGTCTAGTCAAGGCTATGGTTTTTCCTGTGGTCATGTATGGATGTGAGAGTTGGACTGTGAAGAAAGCTGAGTGCCGAAGAATTGATGCTTTTTGAACTGTGGTGTTGGAGAAGACTCTTGAGAGTCCCTTGGACTTCGAGGAGATCCAACCAGTCCATTCTGAAGGAGATCAGCCCTGGGATTTCTTTGGAAGGAATGACGCTAAAGCTGAAACTCCAGTACTTTGGCCACCTCATGCAAAGAGTTGACTCATTGGAAAAGACTCTGATGCTGGGAGGGATTGGGGGCAGGAGGAGAAGGGGACGACAGAGGATGAGATGGCTGGATGGCATCACTGACTCGATGGACGTGAGTCTGAGTGAACTCCGGGAGTTGGTGATGGACAGGGAGGCCTGGCGTGCTACGATTCATGGGGTCGCAAAGAGTCAGACACGACTGAGCGACTGAACTGAACTGAACTGGGGTAAAGGATGTGCTGTGCTGTGCTTAGTCACTCAGTCGTGTCCAACTCTTTGCGACCCCATGGACTGTAGCCTGCCAGGCTTCTCTGTCAATGGAATTGTCTGGACAAGAATACTGGAGTGGGTTGCCATGCCCTTCTCCAGAGAATCTTCCCAACCCAGGGCTCGAACTCAGGTCTCTCGTATTGCAGGTGGATTCTTTACCATCTGTTCCACCAAGGAAGCCCAAGAATACTGGAGTCAGTAGCCTATCCCTTCTCCAGGGGATCTTCCCAACCCAGGAGTCGAATCAGGGTTTTCTGCATTGCAGGCAGATTCTTTACCAGCTGAGCCACCAGGGAAGCCCAGGTAGAGATGGGGCAGGCCTAAGTCTTCCATATTCACAGGGTAGGAAGAAGTTTCTAGCAGACCCTGGAAACAGTGTCTAAGCAGGCTGTCTTGACGGGTTGTTCGCATGTCCCCCCTGACGTCACCCGTTGCTGAGGCAGTATGCACGTCTTCCTTGCAGGTTGTCTCCAAAGCCCATCTCACTTTGTTTTCGGTGCCATCCCACGGTGATAACTGTTGAAAGGTCCACATCTTGGCTCAGATCCGACTTATCATGGCTCTGAGCCTCACTGGAGATAGGCACGAGGGTACCTCTGTTTTCCGGGACTGCTGTTCCCAGGCAGCTGCTTCTCAGAACATGGAAATCCGTTCCTCTCAGGGCTCCTGGGTGCACTGGCTCTTGATTGCTGTAGACCCTGGGGCTCTGCCACCCGAGGTGACTTGCCCAGGGGCACACAGCTCCAACAGCAGAGGTTAGGGGCCCTTCACAAGGCTGCCATATGCAGCTGGGACTTGACACTGCCTGGGGAAACCTCTGACCCCCTTACCTCTGTGCTCCTGGCCAGCTTCTGCTGCCCTCTGCTCTGTTTTGCCAATAACCAGAGAATCTCCTTCCAAGGCAGTGGCTGGCTCTTTAACCTTGGAACATAAATAAGTTGCTGGGGCTTGTTTGAGGGGGCACATGGGGCTGGCTCGTGGTTCAATAGAGGCTGTGAAATTTCTCAGGATCCGAGGCTGCCAGCGCAGTTTTATGCTTACTAGCTGGAGGGATGTCTCGGGGCCTCAGTGTCCCTGCCTTCACTGCCTTCAAGGGCAGTGCCCACTGGACCCATTGTGGAGAACCTGTCCTCACAGAGGGCAGCGATGCTGGGCTAAAGTTCAGGACTGGGTTCTGTCCTTATGCTGCCACTGCCTTGCTGCTTGCTGTGTGACCTTGGTCTAGTTTCCTCCCCTCTCTGAGCCTCTGTTCTCATCTCAAAAGATGGCAAAGATAGCAGCGCTTTGCTGAGGTCACAGAGGGGAGACTACTTGGCCAAGCTCTGAGGCCACAGATTGTGCATTATTTCATCATTAGCCACGGAGCGATTCCCAGCCCTATGGGCCCAGGGGAGGCTACGCTTAGGCCTGCAAGAAAGCATGTGTGTGTGGCGGGGGACACTGCTCTGGTGCTCCAGTGGCTAAGAATCCAAGCTCCCAAGGCAGGGGCCTGAGTGTGATCCCTGGTCAGGGAACTAGATCCCCAATGCTGCAACTAAGCGTTCACACGCCACAACTCAAGATCCCACCTGCTGCCACGAAGATTAAAGATTCTGTGTGCCAGAACCAAGACCCAGTGCAACCAAATAAACGTTAAAAAAAAGAAAAGCGCGTGGGAAGGACTAAGCCACACACCCTGGGCTGCCAAAGCTGTGTCAGGTAGCAAGCCCCCAGCAGGGAAGTGCGTTCCCATTATTCACATCAGCGTAGCCGGGCCCCACAACCTGGGCAAAATCCTTGGGAGGTTTCCCTGGGCTCCGGCTCTCCGAGTGCCCAAGACTCTCCCCGTCCCCAACTCCAGGCTGGTGTTCCCTGGGGCTCATCCTGGGAGTCGGGGTTGTCAGGGTGCCTCCCCCGGCTGGGCCAGGCCTGCTGTGCCAGCTCGGGCAGCCGGCCTGCCAGCAGCTGGTATGCCATTGCCCTATGTACAGTGAGGCCCAGATTAGACAGTGAGCTCATCGAGACGTGAACAGGGCTGCTGGGGCGGGGACACTGGCGGCTGAAGATCTGACTTGGGGATATCACTGGGGATCTCCCTGGACCCTCTCCCTTCCTCTCTCTGTCTCGTGGACTCTCTGCCTCTCTCTCTCCCCATCTCCTATGCACACACCCAACACCCTCTCCCGTAGAGCTTGCTGGGGATTGTCATGGCAACCCTCCAGTGAAATTATCAAGTCACTCTTATGCTCACAATCGTACCAGACCAAGTGCTAATTCTGAGTGAGGCAGAAGCAGCTGGTAGGATGCTGAAGCCACGGGCTTTGTGCAGAGGGCCCTCTGCGGGGTAAAAAGGGCCGCAGTGGTCCAGGAGGCAGGACCACCTGGGGAAGGCCCTGTCACTAGCCTGCCACAGCTGACTCCTCCCCGCCCCAGTGCCACATTCATCCACCTCCATCACCCATCTCCACCTGGATTCATGTACACACACACACAAGTGAACAAGTATTAGTTGAGCCAAAATACACCCAGAGTACAGACTGACCCAAACAGCAACATCTGGAATAACCATGATCTCAGTCAGCACTTAGAGGCCCAAGATCCCCCCTGGAGAGACTTCTGGCTGAGCCTGAGGGCACAACCAGCTGACCCAGGCTTCTAGCCGGCGATGGGTCTCTGCCAGTGCCACAGGAAGGGGCCAGGCCCTCTTGTCAGGAAGCAGAGAAGGGACCTGTGACCAGCACTGCCCTGACCTGGTCCTTCCCACCTTTCTGTGTAGACCCTGTGGCTCCCTGCCTCTCTGCATCCCAGGACAGACACAGCATCCCTGGGCCCTTTTGATCTGGATCAGGTACCGCGGGCTCCATTGGATACGAAGCCCTGCTAATAGCTGAAGAACTGGTGGTTGCTATTTTTAAACCCTGGCTCTGCCCAAAAGCCAGAGTGTGGGTGGGGATGGTGGAGGAGGTGATGGCACAAGCCCCTCCCCAGGCTGCTGCCATCTTCCTCCCCATCTGCTTCCCCAGCAGCTCCCTCCCTGGGGGGCAGCTTTCCCCCTGCAGCCTTAGCCCTGGCTGCTTGCCACGCTCTGGCCCCAGAGCAAGCATCTCCCTCCTGCAGCTGGGTCCCCTCATCGGCACTTCCTTCTGAGGATTCTAGACTATCAGAGCTGGAGGGGTCCCCAGCAAAGCAGAGTCTGGCCTCTTCACTTCAGATGGGGAAACAGGCTCAGAGATGGGAAGCGGTGGTTTCCAGGCCACAGGATACGTGGAGGATGGAGCTGAGGCTGCAACCTGGGCTTCTGACTTCTCCAGTGCTGTTCCCATGGCATCAAAGGGATGGTGTTTGGAATGGATAGCTAGTGGGGACCCACTGTATAGTGCAGGGAACTTGGCTCAACATTCTCTAGCAACCCAACTGGGGAAAGAATTTGAAAAAGAATAGATACATGTATATGTAAGCAAAGAAACAGAATTTCAAATAGAAAAAAATCCCTAAAACTGAAAAAGGGTGGGGGGGATGATGAGATGGGGGAATGGCAAGATGGGGTGTTGCAAACCATGAGCACTGATTTCTGAGTCCGGCAGACCTGGCTTGAGTGCCGGCTTCAGCACTTTAACACCAAAGGTGACCCCAGTCAGCTGCCAAGTGCCTTCAGCCCTCATCTGTAAGATGGAGTGAGAGCAAGGTCCCCCTCGAGGCGTGCTGTGCGGATGACTTGATAAGGCACGCGAAGAGCTCTGCTTGCACATTGTAAGTGTTGCCCCGGGTGAGTCTCTCTCCCCGCGTGCAGTCCCGGGGTGCAGGCCTGCTGAGGAGAGGGGCCACCTGTGTTCCAGGGTGGCTGGGGAGGCAACCTAGCCTGTCCTGGGAAGGCAGGCTACACCGACAAGCGCAAATACTTGAGAAGGCCTTGCAGAGAGTGGTACAGAGCAACTGAGCAGGGCCCTTGAATCGGGTAGGCAGGAAGGCCACTGTGAGGAAGCTGCCTCAGAGCTGAGATCTCCACAGGGCAGGGACACAGACGGCGTGGCCCCAGCCTCTCAGTAAGTTCAGGTGGAGCCTGGCTAGGCCCCGTCTCTACTCCCTTTCCCATCATCTCCCTCCTTCTAGAAGCATCCTTCTCCCGGATTCTGACCCATTCTCCTGCTGTCCACACTATTACCCTGATGGACGTTGGTGCTCTGAATCCTTGACTGATTCACACTCCTCTCCATGTTGGCTCATCTGAGCCCCTCTCTGTCTGGAAGGCGGGTTTCTACCCATTTCCCTATCTACACCCCGATGACTCCTAAACTGCCCCCATCCGCCCCCCACCCTCCTCTAAGTTCCAGAGTCCCACTTGACTTCTCTGCCTGATGTCTAATGGCTCTCCTGGTTGGGATAATTCAAGTCAGTGTAAGAGAGACTCCAACATAGAGTAGTTTAAAAGTGTCCAGTTGATGGCTCTCTCACAAAATAGCTCCACAAGAAGTGTTTCGGGTCAGTAGAGAGCTCCAATCCACAGGGTCATTTGGGGACCCGGGCTGATTTGGCACTGTGGTCTTTAACACGAAACCTCTAGGGCTTACAGCCAATATGAGGGGAGGAACACGGAAGTCCCGGGCGGGATTTTCCCCTTAAGCAAGTGAGACTGGAGTCTGACTTCTGCTCACAATTCCCCAAATGAAAGCTCAGACCTGTGACTCGGACGAGCAGCAAGGGGGATTCCTGCCCTGGTGGTGGAGGAGGTGCTCTGAAGGGCAGCCCCTCTGTGTCTCCCTGGCCCCTAGCTTTGCCCTTGGCTGTTCTCTGTGGCTCTCGATTGCCACCCCACAGGACGTTGAAAGTCTTTCCTCCTTGGGTGCTTTTTTTTTTTTAAGGCTGGGACCATCATGGGCTCTTCAAGTCTGGTCTTGCAATTTTGTTGATGATAACAGTCCCTTCAAAAATGTAGCAGGCTTCATTCAGGTCCTTCTGCTTAGTCATTCCATGTGCAGTAACCATACCCCAGGTTCTGTTCTTTTTTTTAAACTTTTTATTTTGTTTTGGAGTATAGCCAATTAACAATGTTGTGATAGCTTCAAGGGAACAGCGAAAGGATTCAGCCATACATACACATGTATCCCTTCTCCCAAGTTCTGTTCTTCATGGAGTTTTTGTCTGTGTTGCCCAACCTGTCTCTTTCTCTCCCATTTTAAATGAAAGTTACCCTAAGGACATCTGAAATAACAGACCTGGAGGGATGACAATGCAACCCCCCTAATATAATACTTTGCCGCAAGTGTGATTCTGTTATTCGGCTTCCTGTTTGTTGTAATAGACAGGCTTTGAGAAAGGCTCTGAGCCCTGAGGTCTAATCACCTGTCATTTGGACAAAACCCAATTGGTTTTTCCAACCCTGAGGATAGGATGATTTTCCACATTATCTCCTTTTCTGTCCATCTCTCATTGTAAACGAAACTAGCCAATCTCTTGTAATATCTTGCTAAAGGCAACATTGAGAAGCCAACACATGCAAATGGTTTTGGCTCTTTCTAACCTTAGCTCAGTTGGTAAAGAATCTGCCTGCAATGTAAGAGACCCCAGTTTGATTCCTGGGTTGGGAGGATCTGCTGGAAAAGGGGTAGGCCACCCATTCCAACATTCCTGGGCTTCTCTTGTGGCTCAGTTGGTAAAGAATCTGCCCACAATTCAGGAGACCTGGGTTCAATCCCGGGTTGGGAAGATCCCCTGGAGAAGGGAAAGGCTACCCACTCCAGTATTCTGGCCTGGAGAATTCCATGGACTGTATAGTCCATGGGGTCACAAAGAGCCAGACACAACTGAGCGACGTTCACTTCACTTCAACCATTTTTTCTAGAATTAGATGCTCAAGTAGGCATGTGGTCTGCCTTCCAAATTACCACAGGTAATGTTTTTTATTAAATGTTTTGTCACAGCATAAGAAGGGTCGGAGAAGGCAATGACAACCGACTCCAGTACTCTTGCCTGGAAAATCCCATGGGAGGAACCTGGTAGGCTGCAGTCCACGGGGTCTCTAAGAGTCGGACACGATTGAGTAGCTGCAATTTCAATTTTCACTTTCATGCATTGCAGAAGGAAATGGCAACCCACTCCAGCGTTCTTGCCTGGAGAATTCCAGAGACAGGGTAGCCTGATGGGCTGCTGTCTATGGGGTCACACAGAGTCAGACATGACTGAAGCCACTTGGCAGCAGCAGCAGCTGCAAGAAGGGTCACCGGTTTTCCATTCTCCAATATTTGTTTCCATGTTACTCACCACCTGTTGGCCACGCCAGTGCCACATGTTTTAAGATTTTTATACATGGCACCTTTCCATATCTGGTGCCAATTTATGTATCAGAGGATTGCTAAGCTGCTGTTAAAAGGACTCCAAAATACAGTGGCTTTAGGACTAGAGAAATGAATTTTTCTCTCACATGCTGCTGCTAAGTCGCTTCAGTCGTGTCCGACTCTGTGGGACCCCATAGATGGCAGCCCACCAGGCTCCCCCATCCCTGGGATTCTCCAGGCAAGAACACTGGAGTGGGTTGCCATTTCCTTCTCCAATGCATGAAAGTGAAAAGTGAAAGTGAAGTCACTCAGTCGTGTCCAACCCTCAGTGACGCCATGGACTGCAGCCTACCAGGCTCTTCCATCCATGGGATTTTCCAGGCAAGAGTACTGGAGTGGGGCGCCATTGACTCCAAAATACAGTGGCTTTAGGATTAGAGAAATGAATTTTTCTCTCGCATAGTACAGTTCTTTAAAAAAAATTTTTTTTTTTTAAATTTTTACTGGAGGAAGGCACGGCAACCCACTCCAGTATTCTTGCTGGGGGTCTCCCCATGGGCAGAGGAACTTGGTGGGCTACAGTCCATGGGGTCAAAAAGAGTCGGACACGACTGAGTGACTAAGCACACAGCACATTTATTTTAATTGAAGGATAATTGCTTTATAATATTGTCTTGGTTTCTGTCATACATGACATATATCAGCCACAGGTATACATTTGTCCCCTCCCTCTTGAAACTTCCTCCCACCCCTCTGGGTTGTCACAGAGCGCCGGGTTGGGCTCCCTGAGTCACACAGCCAATTCTCCCTGGCTGTCTGTTTTCCGTATGGTACGGTATGTGTTTCCACGCTATGCTCTCCATTCGTCCCACCCTATTCTTCCTGCTCTGTGTCCACAAGCCTGTTCTCTATGTCTGAATATCCATTGCTGCCCTGAAAATAGGTTCATCAGTACTATCTTCCTAGATTCCGTGCACGCGTGCTCAGTCGCTTCAGTCCTGTCCGACTCTTTGCGACACTGTGGACTGTGGCCCACCAGGCTCCTCTGTCCATACAAGAACACTGGAGTGGGTTGCCACGCCCTCCTCCAGGGGAATCTTCCCGACCCGGGGATGGAATTTGAGTCTGCCTGCATCTACTGCATTGCAGGTGGATTCTTTACGCATCGAGCCACCTGGGAAGCCCTTCTAGATTCCATATATATATGCGTTGCTGCTGCTAAGTCACTTCAGTCGTGTCCGATTCTGTGCGACCCCATAGACGGCAGCTCACTAGGCTCCCCTGTCCCTGGGATTCTCCAGGCAAGAGTACTGGAGTGGGTTGCCATTGCCTTCTCCATATATATGCATTAATACACGATATTTGTTTTTCTCTGAATTATTTCATTTTGTATAACAACATTTGTTTCTCTCTTTCTGACTACACTTTGTATATCAGGCTCTAGGTTCATCCACCTCATTAGAACTGACTCAAATGCATTCCTTTTAATAGCTGAGTAATATTCCACTGTGTACATGTACCACAACTTCTTTATCCATTCATCTGTTGATGGACATCTAGGTTGCTTCCATGTCCTCACTGTTGTAAATAGTGCTGCAAGGAATCTTGGGGTGCATGTGTCTTTTTCAGTGTAGTTTCCTCAGGGTACATGCCCAGTAGCGGGATTTCTGGGTCACATGGTGGTTTTAGTCCTAGTTTTTTAAGGGATCTCCATACTGTTCCCCGTGATGGCTGTATCAGTTTACATCCCCACCAGTGCAAGAGGGTTCCCTTTTCTCCACACCCCCTCCCACATTTATTGTTTGTAGACTTTCTGATAATGGCCATTTGGACTGGTGTGAGATGATGCCTCATCGTAGTTTTGATTTGCAGCTGTCTGAGGAGGCCTTACAAATAGCTGTGAAAAGAAGAGAAGCGAAAAGCAAAGGAGAAAAGGACAGATATAAGCATCTGAATGCAGAGTTCCAAAGAATAGCAAGAAGAGATAAGAAAGCCATCCTCAGTGATCAATGCAAAGAAATAGAGGAAAACACAGAATGGGAAAGACTAGAGATCTCTTCAAGAAAATTAGAGATACCAAGGGAACATTTCATGCAAAGATGAGCTCGATAAAGGACAGAAATTGTATGGACCTAACAGAAGCAGAAGATATTAAGAAGAGATGGCAAGAATACACAGAAGAACTGTACAAAAAAGATCTTCACAACCCAGATAATCACCATGGTGTGATCACTGACCTAGAGCCAGACATCCTGGAATGTGAAGTCAAGTGGGCCTTAGAAAGCATCACTATGAACAAAGCTAGTGGAGGTGATGGAATTCCAGTTGAGCTATTCCAAATCCTGAAAGATGATGCTGTGAAAGTGCTGCACTCAATATGCCAGCACATTTGGAAAACTCAGCAGTGGCCACAGGACTGGAAAAGGTCAGTTTTCATTCCAATCCCAAAGAAAGGCAATGCCAAAGAATGCTCAAACTACCGCACAATTGCACTCATCTCACACGCTAGTAAAGTAATGCTCAAAATTCTCCAAGCCAGGCTTTAGCAATGTGTGAATCGTGAACTTCCTGATGTTCAAGCTGGTTTTAGAAAAGGCAGAGATCAAATTGCCAACATCCACTGGATCATGGAAAAAGCAAGAGAGTTCCAGAAAAACATCTATTTCTGCTTTATTGACTATGCCAAAGCCTTTGACTGTGTGGATCACAATAAACTGTGGAAAATTCTTCAAGAGATGGGAATACCAGACCACCTGATCTGCTTCTTGAGAAATTTGTATGCAGGTCAGGAAGCAACAGTTAGAACTGGAATGGAACAACAGACTGGTTCCAAATGGGAAAAGGAATTCATCAAGGCTGTATATTGTCACCCTGCTTATTTAACTTCTATGCAGAGTACATCATGAGAAATGCTGGACTGGAAGAAACCCAAGCTGGAATCAAGATTGCAGGGGGAAATACCAATAACCTCAGATATGCAGATGACACCACCCTTATGGCAGAAAGTGAAGAGGAACTAAAAAGCCTCTTGATGAAGGTGAAAGAGGAGAGTGAAAAAGTTGGCTTAAAGATCAACATTCAGAAAACGAAGATCATGGCATCCAGTCCCATCACTTTATGGGAAATAGATGAGGAAACATTGGAAACAGTGTCAGACTTTATTTTTTTGGGCTCCAAAATCACTGCAGATGGTGATTGCAGCCATGAAATTGAAAGATGCTTACTCCTTGGAAGGAAAGTTATGACCATCCTAGATAGCATATTCAAAAGCAGAGACATTACTTTGCCAACAAAGGTCCGTCTAGTCAAGGCTATGGTTTTTCCTGTGGTCATGTATGGATGTGAGAGTTGGACTGTGAAGAAGGCTGAGCACTGAAGAATTGATGCTTTTGAACTGTGGTGTTGGAGAAGACTCTTGAGAGTCCCTTGGACTGCAAGGAGATCCATCCAGTCCATTCTGAAGGAGATCAGCCCTGGGCTCTCTTCGGAAGGAATGATGCTAAAGCTGAAACTCCAGTACTTTGGCCACCTCATGCGAAGAGTTGACTCGTTGGAAAAGACTCTGATGCTGGGAGGGATTTGGGGCAGGAGGAGAAGGGGACAACAGAGGATGAGATGGCTGGATGGCATCACTGACTCAATGGACGTGAGTCTGAGTGAACTCCGGGAGTTGGTGATGGACAGGGAGGCCTGGCATGCTGCGATTCATGGGGTCGCAAAGAGTTAGACACGACTGAGCGACTGAACTGAACTGAACTGAATAATGAGCGATGATGAATATCTTTTCATGTGTTTATTGGCCATCTGTATGTCTTCTTCAGAGAAAGGTCTAAGTCTTCTGCCCACTTCTTGATTGGGTTGTTTGTTTTTCTGGTGTTGAGTTTCATGAGTTGCTTGTATATTTTGGAGAGCAATCCTTTGTCAGTTGTTTCCTTTGCTGTTATTTTGTCCCGTTCTGAGGGTTGCCTTTTCACCTTGTTTATAGTTTCCTTTGCTGTGCAAAAGCTTTTAAGCTTAATTAGGTCCCATGTGTTTGTTTTTGTTTTCATTTCCATTTCTCTGGGAGGTGGGTCACGGAGGATCCTGCTGTGATTTGTCATAGAGTGTCCTGCCTGTGTTTTCCTCTAAGAGGTTTATAGTTTCTGGTCTGACATTTAGGTCTTTAATCCATTTTGAGTTTATCTTTGTGTCATAATACAATTCTGATATGATCATTTCAGGCCTCACCCCAGTGGGTAATGGATTCTGATGCATAACCTGCAGACCCCACAAGGGCCCTCCCCTCCGAGAGCTTCTCTTCCCTACAACCTGCGTTTGTCCATCAATGGCACCACCATCTAACATTTGTTCAGGCCAAATGCAAAGATGTCAATCTTGATTTCCAGCCCCCTTCCCCAACCCCTCCCTCTCCCTCCAATCCATCAGCAAGTCCTCTCACCTCTATCTTCAGACAAATCCCAGATTTAACCATTTCCCTCCATCTCCATTTTCCTCACTCTCATCCAAGTCTTCCGTGTCTTATATTTGGGGGTCAGGTGATGATCTTCTATGTGGGATCCTTGCTTCTTACCCCACACCCTCTCCAGTAACTCTCCACTCCACAGCCAGAGTAAGCTTTTAACAACACAGATGGGAGCATGTAGCTCCCCTGCACAGAACCCTCCAGCGCCTCACCACTGGCCTTAGGATAAAATGCAACCTCCTGACAGACACACACTGCTGCATATAAAATAGGTGACCCGCAGGGACCTACCGTACAGCCAGAGAACTCTGCTCTGCTCTGTGATGACCTATATGGGAACAGAATCTAAGAAAGAGTGGGTGTATGTATAACTGGTTCACTTTGCTGTGCATCAGACACTAATACAACATTGTTCAATCAGCTGTACTCCAATAAGAATGTTTTTTTGAAGATTTAAGTCCTGCTTTTATTTTTCCCCATCTTAAAATGTATTTTTAATTGGAGGATACTTGCTTTACAATAGTGTGTTGGTTTCTGCCATACATCAGCACAAATCAGCCATAGGTATGCGGATGTCCCTTCTCTCTCAGACCTCCCTCCCACCTCCCACCTCATCCCTCTAGGTTGTTTTTATTTAAAAAAAACAAAAAACAAAAAAACGGCGATCTCCACGGCATGATCATCAAGGCCTTCTGTGACTGCCGTTACTTCTCACGCTCCCTGCCCGCTCTGCTTCAGCCACAAGAGTCTTCTTGCTCTTCCTGGAATACGCTGCACTCTTCACCGCCTCAGTGCCTTGGTGCTCTTCTGTGGG
Organism: Bos taurus; assembly: GCF_002263795.3. Taxonomy (NCBI): domain Eukaryota; kingdom Metazoa; phylum Chordata; class Mammalia; order Artiodactyla; family Bovidae; genus Bos; species Bos taurus. The sequence goes on from NC_037342.1 coordinate 74,042,170, forward strand.
AAACCCTTGCCTCCCGTTTGTCACACCCTGGTTCCTTCTGTCCTCCACGGGGCAAAGAGCCTCATCGGAATGCATAAATGAGGGGTCTTGGGAGCTGAGTCTTCCGGGTTTGAATCTCAGCTCTGCTGCTTACTAGCTGTGTGACCTTGGGGAAAGGTGCTTAGCTCCTCTGTGCCTTGATTTTCCTATCTGTAAATAGGGATAGTAAAAGTACTTGTTATCCAAGGTTGCTGAGAGGATTAAATAAAAGCGATCACATTAAATGAGTTGATGTACAAAAAAGACTCAAGAGCTGTGGCATCTATAAAACACTTGGTAGTGCTATTATTGAGGAGGGCGTGGCAACCCACTCCAGTGTTCTTGCCTGGAGAATCCCCATGGGCAGAGGAGCCTGCTGGGTTATAGTCCATGGGGCTGTAGTCCGACATGCCTGAGCGACTAAGCACAGCACAGCACAGTGCTCTTACTGTCCTGGGGGAGCATCTTAAATACTCTGAGGAGCCTTTCCTGGCCACCGCAGATCCCCGCCCCCACCCCTCCACACCCCCATCTCTCTGTCTGCATCCCTGTCACTCCACCCCCAGTACGTTTCTTGTTTAGGTGTTTATTGTCTACTCTGCCCGCTTCCCTAGACTGTAACTTTCATGAGGGCAAGGACTTTCCTGAGCTGGTATTCTGCAGGTTCTCAATAAATCTTTGTTGAATGGCTATGGAAGGAATGGAGGCCGAAGTCCATTGATTCCCTCCTTTCCCAGCAGCCCTGAGAGCTGGGTGCTGGCACTCCAGGGCCACGTGTCAAAAACAATGCTCAGGGTTTTTTCCTTGGGAGCCTGGGAACCCCAGGCAGGGGGCCTACTTTTAGAAGCCCTGGGGGCATTGGTGGGCACCAACCCTTAGCAGGGGACGATCAGAGCCTGGAGTCTGGAGTGGAGACGGCTCGGTCTATCAGTCTCTAGTGGACTACTGATCCTCTCTGTGCCTCCACTTTCTCATATGTAAAACTGCGAGAATACCAGCTACCTCACAGGGCTGTTAGGGAGATTAAGTGGGATAATATATGTAAAACACAGCTCCCTGCCCGGCTTGGAGTAAAGCTCTCCAGATGGTTAGTTATCATTATTGTTGTTGTCAGTGCCATATCTAAGTGTCATTCTTCTGAGCATGAATGGGGGTGCGCGAGGGACTTGGAGGGTGCAGGTAGTTGAAGACACAGACATAAAGACAATTAGGGGAGAGAAGTGGACTGGAGTCATCAGCTGTGTTTGTATTCATGAGTGCCTCTGTGCGTGTGTTTGTGTGCGCGCGTGGGGAGGAGAGGCGGCATGGATCCAAAGGAGAAATCCGGTCTTTCCTCGGAACTCGGTTTTGGGGAGCCCGAGGGGCCTGGCTTTCCCTGCGGCAAGGAAGACTGGGAAGCTGCCTCCGCCCCGCGCGCGCTCAGCCCAGAACCCGAGGCCAAACAACCGAGCGTCTCGATTGTGTGCTTCTGGGATTAGGCGGCTGGATGGGGCAGGGGTGGGGGGGCTGACTTGCGCCCCCGCGGCCAGCACGCTTGGTCCAGACTTGGGGAATCCCAGGGCGGGCGGGACCGCCTCGCTCCCCGACCGCCCCGCGCCCGGGCCCCGCCGCCCGCTCCGCAGCCTCGGATGCTCCCGAACGCCCGCGGGCGGGGCCTGCCTTCCGGAGCTGGGTTGACGGGCGGCGCGGGGCGGGGAAAGGGCCGCTACTTTCCCAGAGTGGCGGGGCGACGTCAGGCGGAAGGGCGCGGGGCGCGCACGCTTTAAATGGCATTCGCTGTCATCCGAGCTCGCAGCCGTGTGGGCAGGAGCCGGCTATATAAGCGGCGGGCCGGGCCGACGCCGGGCAGACGGCGACAGCGGCGGCGGCGAGCGCCTCGGAGCAGCGCACCCCCCACCCCACCCAGCCCCGGAGGCCCGCGCCCCCCGACGGGCCCGCCCGCCCTCCAGAGGAGCGCCGACCCGGGCCCGTGAGGGCCGCCACCACCCCGCAGCAGATTTGGATCCTCCGCGCGGCGAGCCCCAGGCTGCTGCCTCCCGGGGGGCCCCGGCGCAGCGGCCGCCCCCGGAGAGCCCCGCCGCCCCGCCGGCCGACCCCGAAAACGCCGGCCGCGCCATGGCGGCCGCCAAGCCCGGCGAGCTGATGGGCATCTGCTCCAGCTACCAGGCGGTGATGCCGCACTTCGTGTGCCTGGCCGACGAGTTCCCGCAGCCCATGAGGCCCACCAAGCTGTCCAAGGGCAAGGGCCGGCTGCGGCGGCCGCGCCAGTCCCGTTTCAAGACGCAGCCGGTGACCTTCGACGAGATCCAGGAGGTGGAGGAGGAGGGGGCGTCCCCTATGGAGGAGGAGAAGGCCAAGAAGTCGTTCCTGCAGAGCCTGGAGTGCCTGCGCCGCAGCACGCAGAGTCTGTCGCTGCAGAGGGAGCCGCTCAGCGGCTGCAAACTGAGGAACAGCCTGGACTCCAGCGACTCCGACTCGGCCCTGTGACCGGCGCCGCCCGCAGCCGGGACTCGCGCGCCCGGGCGGCGCGTCGCGACGGACCAGCGTGCGAACCCCGAGGGGGCCCCGCGCCCTGCACTCGGGGTCCCCTATCCGCTGAGCACCCTGGTTGGGGGACCGCCTGGACCCTCACCCGACAGCAAACTGGTCCGGGCGCCCCGAGCTGAGCTCGCCCCGGGCGGGAGCGCGCGCCGGGAAGCCGGGGCGCCGGGGAAGGGGGTGCCGCCTTTCTTTGCCCTTGTAAATGTTTATTTTTTAACTCTTCCCAGTACGAACTCTGCTGTGAGTGTGTGCGGGGAGGCGCACCCGCACTGAGTCGCCGCGGGTCCCTGGGGCTTCGCGGAGAGTCGCTCCACGCCCTTGTCCGATGGTCTGAAACTCCGATTTTTGCACACCGCTCCACCGTGCCCACCCCTCCCGGCCACCCCCCGCGCGCACACCCGTTCACACTCACGCCGACCCACTCTCGCTGAACACTTTTATAATTGTTAGGCGCGGCCGATGGGACTTGGGGCGCAGCGCAGCTGGCGCTGTGGCCGGAGGATTGATATTTATTTTTGCATTGCGATGGCTGACGGCGTTTATTTAACGATCTTTTTACCTAGATATGTCTGTGAGGCTCCCGAACGGAGACAAATAAAGTCAATATATTTGCACAGTGCATTTCTCAAGGCTCTTGACTTCTTGGACTCCTTTAGTGCCCAGGTTCCCAAAACTAGGGGAGAAGTGGGGAGGATTAATTCGCTGGAATGGGGGGGCGGACAGGAATCCCCGGCTGGAAGTAACTCCATCAGCTTCGGTCACCGGTACGAAGTCGCAGCCCCAGTGCGCGGGTCCATGACCTACCTCCCCAGGGGACCCGCCGGCCCGAGCTCTCCTGCCTCCCAGGACTGTTCTCCGTCACCAGTGTCCAGGACGGGGTGGAGCCGCTAGGGAGCTGAAGGTTGGCGCTGTGAGGACGCAGAGCCCCTGCCTGGGGCGGACTGACCTCTCAGGGAGACTGGGGTCAGGGTCACCGCCCCGTACCCACCACGGAAGACCCCACTCACCCCGCGCCCTTTCCAGGCAGTGGGTGGAGAGATGCCCCAGCCAGCAATGAGAGACCCTGGCGGGGGTCTCTGGGTGGTGGGATCCGAGGGCCGGCTGGGAGCCGGCCAGAGTGTGTGTGTGCGCGCGCGCACTCCAAGTCGCCTACGTCCGAGGGCCCCCGGCGCCCCTGCGCTGGGGCAGCAAACAGCGGCTGCTTTTGGTTTGGTCCTTTTCCCCAGCTTTTCCCTTTGCCCTCGTCAAGGTTCAGCAAGGAATCTGTCTTTTGTCAGAGCCTTGAAGGGCGCTTGGGTACCACGGAGTCTCTCCCCGCACCCCAACCCCGCCTTTGTTTACAGATGAGAAAACAAACCCGGCAGACAGGGGAAAGTCACATGAAGAGCAGGCGCTGCGCAGCCAGCTCTGACTCGGCGTCCAGTGCTCCTTCCGTCCCACGACTCTGTCTTTCCAGTGCTTTCCAGCAGCGGCCGGCGTCCCTGGCAGTAGGTGGTAAGGAAAGCACTTCTCCACACTTGGGACTCCCACCCAGCCCATCCCTCTGGGGTCACGCCAGCCTTGAGCCACCAGGACCAGGCTTTCCTCTGCGTAGTTATTAGGAACACGGAGAGGGTGGATGCCCTGACGACTCGGGTCTCTCCAGGTCGCCGTGTGTCTGTGCTCGGGTGTCCCCTGGTGGTAGGGGACACTGGTGCTTAGCTCAGCCCAGCCCTGCAGGGCACCTGCACTGCCTTTTACTCCTCACACCTCACCTGTCGTGGCCCTGGGCTCTGCAGAAAACCAGAAGGCAGAGCAAACAAAACAAAGAAACAAAAAGGGATCACACAGGGTCTGAAAGGGAAGCCTGGCGTGCTGCAGTCCATGGAGTGGCACAGTCCGACATGACTGAGCATACAACAGGGGTCTAATAGAATGTCCTCCCCTCTGGCTCACAGGCGGGGCCAGGCTCAGGGCCTTGGGGATAGGAGTCTTCGGTGCTATCCTCGCCCTTACCCCCGGAATTCACTGGCCTCTGTGGGCCCCATCAACAGCCAGTTCCATTGCTGGGATGCATCAACAGGGCACTTGGCGTGGTGAGGCAGCCATGGGTCCATGTTTTGATTCCAGTCTCTGCAGCCGCCCTGGTTAGGCTGGTTTGAGCTCCTTGGGTGGGAGGAGGGTGGCTGAAGCTCAGAAGCCCCTCCTAGAACCTCCTCCCATTCTGTTCCCTCATCCTGTTCCACCCCCACCCCCATCTTATCTTACATTTTTAGCAGTAGTTCCTGTTTCTGCTCTTCAAGAGCCAGGCGCCCCCAACCTTCCTATGGGTTCATCCTTAATGCCTGAGATCCCGATTAGGTGTCTCCCTCTGGGCACCATGCTCCTGCCAGTACCCTTTTCCCTGCTGAAGAACCTCCTTCTCCACCACCTTCAGCCCATACCCCAGCTGAAGGCCTACTTATAGGGTCTCCTTGAGTCACCCTAGCCAGGACCTGGGAATTTTGGGGGGACCACATGTCATTATTCCAGTTCTTGCTCAGCCTCTGGCAGGACCCAACACCCAGTAGTCACTTCTGAAAAGTTTGTTGGGTTAAAATGAGTAAGGGGACAGGGAGGAAGATTGATGTTCATCTTGCCTACTTCCTGGTTCGCTTTAAAATTATTCTAATGTTTCATTACCCAAGAACTATTTGTTCCTTATAATAAAAACAAGTAACTCATATTCCTACCACCCCGAGATAAATATGTCAACATTTTGGAGGTTATGCCTATGTTATTGTGTGTGTGTGTGTATATATATATATGTATACATATATACATGTTTCACAAAATGGGCTTATGCTGTAAATACTATTTTTTTTTTTAATGTTTGTTTACTTTTTGGCTGTGTTGGGTCTTTGTTGCTGCTCGTGGTCTTTCTCTAGTTGTGGCAAGCAGAGGCGACTCTGTAGTTACTGTGCTCAGGCTTCTCACTGCCGTGGCTTCTCTTGGGGACCACAGGCTCTAGGCGTGAGGCTCCAGGAGTTGCAGCTCACAGGCTCCAGAGCGCAGGCTCAGTAGTCGTCGTGCATGGGTTCAGCTGCCCCGCAGCATGTGGGATCTTCCCATACCAGGGATCGAACCAAGGTCCCTTGCATTGCAAGGCAGATTCTTAACCACTGGACTGCCAGGGAAGCACCCCAATACTATTTTTTTTAAGCTGCTTGTTTTCTTACTTGGATTTGTATTTAATATCAGTATTGATGTATATCATGATTTGTAATAAAATCCTACGGAATAGATGTGTTTCCCAGGCGGTGCTAGTGGTAAAGAACCTGCTTGCCAGTGCAGGAGACGTGCGAGATGAGGGCTTGATCCCTGGGTCGAGAAGTTTCCCCTGGAGGAGGGCGTGACAACTCTCCATGCCTAGGAGTATTCCTGCCTCAAGAATCCTATGGACAGAGGAGCCTGGTGGGCTACAGTTCATGGGGTCACAGAGTCGGACATGACTGAGGCAACTTAGCACAGCACAGTACGTTGAATCGATGCCCCACAGTTAACTAAACGAATTTCCCACTCTTTGGCATAAAAGTGACGTTTGTTCTGGTTTCTTAGTTTTGCCTATAACTGACATTAGTTCTAAGGATTGAGTATGCACGCACATGTGCTAACACGCTTCAGTTGTGTCCGACTCTTTGCAACCCCATGGACTGTAGCCCGCCAGACTCCTCTGTCCATGGGAATTTTCTAGGCAAGAATACTGGAGTGGGTTGCCATGGCCTCCTCCAGGGAATCTTCCAGACCCAGGGATTGAAACCATGTCTCTTTGCTCTCCTGCCCGGGCAGGCGGGTTCTTTACCACTAGCCCCACCTGGACTGAGTGTAGAAAGAAGTTGGAAGCAGTAGTGAGAGGGAGAAGGGGAGGAGATGGGGATGCTGTTGTATTGGAGGCAGCAGGCTGGGTCTGGGGAGCTGGGGGCCCCCACGTTACACTGGGGATGCGCTCTGATTCCGAACATCTTTGCTCTGCTCGGGGGAAGAAGGAAGAGAGTCAGGAGGGGCTTCTCTGAGGTGCCTGTGCAACTTCTAGGGCTCAGTTCCCCCCGTGTGCTCCAAAGCACCACACGGCTCCAAGGAGCTGGGCTAGGAAGCCAGATAGTTGGAGGGGAGAGAAGAGAGGGAGACATGGGCTGAGGGAGCAGGAGAGCATGAGAACCAGAAAGACGGGAAGGAATGAGGCCCTCGGGGAAATGCAGAGACAGAGAGAGATGGGGAAATCCAGAGTTAGGAGCCAGAAAATGTCACGAGACTGAGCAGAAGCGGGGCCAGCCTTGGAGAGAGCGAGAGAACGGGATCCGTGGAGAGTAGAGGGGAGGAGAGGCGACGTACAAAGTGACATACAAAGTCCTCTGGGTACGGGCCTTGCAGGAGAGAGAAAACCAGGGCCAGAGCGCCTCGCTGGGAGCTGGGGGCCTGCGTGCGCCAGGGCCGGGTGGAAGCCTGCCCAGCCGTCTGGCTTTACAGCCGTCTGGCTTTACAAGCTTGTACAAGGAGACGCCTCCTTCGTTCCCTTCCCCACCTGGGCTTTAGCCTGCAGCCCTAGCCTGGGTGATGAGTTTTCAAACAAGCCAGAGCCCGAGGAGGTAGCACATTGCCATCCCAGCCCTGGCTGGCAGCCTCTTCTAAACGTTTCTCTTGGCCCTGGGGGCAGTATTTCTCAGGGTGTTTTTCTTGCACTTGTTTAAAAGCCAGATTGGCCTCTGTGGTCCGCCATGTGCCACTTCAGGTCTGCTTGGTGGGCGGTGAGGGGGGGCGGTGTTGGTGAGAGGGAAAGTTGTCTGCTCCCAGGGAATCAAGGCCAGCTATAGGCTTGGGAGGCTTCCCAGATGGCTCAGTGGTGAAGAATCTGCCCGCCAATGCAGGAGACACAGGTTTGATCCCTGAGTCAGGAAGATCCCCCGGGGTAGGAAATGGCAGCCCACTCCAGTGTTCTTGCCTGGGAAATCCCATGGACGGAGGAACCTGGTGGGCTGTGGTCCATGGGGTCACAGAGTTGGACCCGGCTACTGACTAGCAGCAGCATGGACTTGGGAGTCCTCCCTTAGGGAGCACATTTGGAGTAGCCCCTAGGCCCACACCTTCTCTAAGACAGTAGGGGAGAGGACAAAGACCACCACTTAGTGAGCACCTCCAGCACTCTAAATCCATCCTTTCCCAGGCATTTTACAGAGGAGAGAGCTGAGGATCGGAGGGGTTCAGTTTCCTGCCCAGCGCCACACAGCTAGTCAGTAGTGAGCTGGATCATGACGTGTTTTGTCTTTTCTATTCCGAAGCCTGTTCTCTTCCTAGGTCCCCAACTTCCCACCGTGCTGTCCTGTGGCAGCCTCTGGGGACAGGGGGACAGAACAGAGCAGCTCTGGCTTTGCAGTCCGTCTCCTTCATTGGCTGAGGCCAGGCCCCTCCCCCTAGACGTGCTCCCCACCAACAACTTCGCGGGTGGCTGGGGTTCTAAGACAGAACTCTCCCAGTTCCTGGGAGACTTGAGATTTCTTTGTAGGTGGATTTCAGTTGGTGGACTTTACCAACAAAGGTCCGTCTAGTCAAAGCTATGGTTTTTCCAGTAGTCATGTATGGATGTGAGAGTTGGACTATAAAGAAAGCTGAGTGCTGAAGAATTGATGCTTTTGAACTGTGGCATTGGAGAAGACTCTGGAGAGTCCCTTGGACTAGAAGGAGATCCAACCAGTCCATCCTAAAGGAGATCAGTCCTGAACATTCATGGGAAGGACTGATGCTGACGCTGAAACTCGAATACTTTGGCCACCTGATGTGAAGAACTGACCCCTTGATGCTGGGAAAGATTGAGGGCGGGAGGAAAAGGGGACGACAGAGGCTGAGATGGTTGGATGGCATCACCGACTCAATGGACATGGGTTTGAGTAAACTCCAGGAGATGGTGACGGACAGGGAGGCCTGGCGTGCTGCGGTCCTTGGGGTCGCAAAGACTTGGACACGACTAAGCGACTGAACTGAACTGGACTTCAGCTCAAGGATCTCCCAACGGCTCTGCTGAAGCCTTCTCAGACTGCAGGGCCGTCCATGGACACCCTGTCTCTCTCTCCTTCTCTCAGGTTCATTCTTGCCTCACAGCCTGCCGGCTGGCGTCCCCAACCCACTCTACCTCCCTCTGTGTTTCATGTCACACCAGCCCGCCTCCTAATGGAAGCCTTGCACACTTAATCCCAGCTTGGCATCTGCTTCCCAGAGAACCCAGGCAGGCACTCGCTTCCATCTCCCAGCAGGTTCGGGGCCTGCCCTGAGTCTCCCTCAGGCCCCTCAGGCACGAGGGAGGGTGGCAGGCATCATCGGAAAGAGAACTGTAGGGGCGTGGCAAGGCTTACCGAGCAGAGGTGTGTGGGGAGGTCTGCTCGCCCTGTGGTTCTGGGTGGAGAACAGTTGTGGCCTGTGTGTGTATATGCGCTGAGGGGGCAAGGGGAGCCCAGGAGGACAGTCCTCTCAGCCTAGGCTCAAGGCCACGTGACTCACACAGCAGCCACCTACTCATTCAGCTCCCAGTCTCCGGTTAGCAGTGGAGACTGCTGATTGTCCACCAGCATTGATTTTCTGCTTCCTCCAGGGCATGCAGTCTCTGTGTCCCAGATGCTATTGTCCTTAGGTATGTCGATGAGGTAGGTTTTTGCCGATGGCATAGATTGGGAAGAGAAATGTGTTCCCTCCCAGGCCTCAGCCTTAATACGTACCCTTCTCCAATGGATGTGCCTGCAACCCCGTGTTCAAGCCAAGGCCTGTGGCCAAGGGGATGGCAGAGAAACAAGAGGGAAGGACCCCAGGCCCCAGTATGACCTCGTGGAACTCAAGAGTCTGCCCATCTGGAATGATCACCACGGACTATGACACAGGAGAGAAACACACTCCCGTCTTCTTTGTGCCAGTAAATCATTATTGGGTCCCTTTATTATGGCAACCTTACCTTACCCTGAATAAACAAAATCTGGTGATGGCAGTGGGGTGCTGTCCTAAAAAAAGCTCCTGCGGTGCCAGGCGTTGACTTAGGGATTTTGACTTAGCTGCCTGTGGGGAGGGTATAAATATTGCAGGCTGGAGAGTTAGAGTCCCTCATTATGCTTTGGAAGAGCATTTGGAAAAATCACGTTTATGACATTTTGGAAGGCTGATCGTGTACTGACCGAGCGCATAGCTCTAGGAGAAGCGGTTGGAAAGAGCCGGAATGTTAGCATGGGTCTGCTATCCTCTGTGGCTTTGTGGCTTTTAGCAAATTATTACAGGAAAGACATGAGTGATGGGAAAGAATAGGGAGTATCTAGAAACATGGGACCTCACAGGGGCGAGAGCCACCCCTTTTTGTAACCCACGCAGAAGGAGATCAGCTGATGAGGCTCAGAGCCTTTCTCCAAGGCCACCCAGGAAGCCTCGCCCTGGAGCAAGGTTAGACTAAGGATATCATCTGCCCACTCAAACTTATTGTGGGAGAATCCACATTCCCCTCCCTGCCCCTCCCCTCCGCCACCCCACACAGCCCAAATTAGAGTGAGAGTATCACTGAGGAGGGTTCTTGGCCTCTGTGAATCAATAGAAATTGACCAGAGCCCAGACCAGATATTCAGGCAAGGTTTTACTGGGGCTCCTTCTGCAGCAAGAGGCAGATTCTCTTCCTTCTTGTTCGCTGATGGGGTGGGGTGAGCTGGTTCCTAATACAGGGTGAGGGTAGGGATGTGGCCAGAGGTCGGGATGGGGGTGGCTTAGGTGTTTTGCCTGTCTCTTTGGTTCACATGACCTCTTTGGGTATGTGAAGCGGGCATGTGCAGTAGTACCCTGCTTTTGCTTCTGGCTCCTCCGAAGTGGCAGTGTGGGGGTGTTTTTGGTCTTTTTGAATCTTGTTGTCCATAATTTGCCCCCACTGCACATCATGCAATTATTTTTAGCCCCTTACAGTTTCTTTGTATTTTGTTACCTGGGGAAACATTTGTCCAGGTGCAAGTACTGCAGCAAAGTGTCACAGGTCCCAGGTTCCAACCTGTTTCAAGAGGGCCGGGCCAGAGCAGGCCACAGTGAAATAAAACTGCTTTCAGAATCATGTTGAGAAAACATCTTTGGGTATGATTCTTGGCCCCTGGAATCAGTTATAAGCACCTTGACCAGAAGCTTGTTGAGAGAATTGCCAAGGCAAGTAGCAGTTGGCCAGTGATTACGATTGTTTGAGCCCCAAAGAAACCTTCAAGGAGGCCAAACTATTTAATACCTTCTTCAGATGTAGCCACAGAAGATTGGGGAAAAGAGAATTTTCCAGAACTGGACTGGCCAGATTAGCTTCCTCTGCCAGAGCAAGTCCTGACTGTTCAGGCCAGTAGGATTTACCTACCTCGAAGGCAGTGGCCCCCCATTCCAGTACTCTCACTTGGAAAATCCCATGGATGGGGGAGCCTGGTAGGCTGCAGTCCATGGGGTCGCTAAGAGTCGGACACGACTGAGCGACTTCACTTTCACTTTTCACTTTCATGCATTGGAGAAGGAAATGGCCAACCCACTCCAGTGTTCTTGCCTGGAGAATCCCAGGGACAGGGGAGCCTGTTGGGCTGCCATCTATGGGGTCGCACAGAGTCGGACACGACTGAAGCGACTTAGCACAAGCATGCACGCCCCAGCCACTTCTGAATGTTTCCCTCTTCCCTTTTCCACATGGGAGTTTGTGTTGCGGTTTTCCTATTTCCTGTTTCCCACTACTCTGTTTCAGCTGGGGAGAGGTGAGGCTGGGGTGGTGGGAAAGGGGCAGACGAATTATCTCACAGTTTCTGTCGTGCACCGTGAGGAGTCATGTGGGGCTCTGGAGAGGATTTCCTTTTTCCCCAGGTCTCCCGCACTTTGATCTGAAAGTGTAACCAGATGGGGGTTTGGGATCCATATCTTCAGAAAGGGCATGCCTGTGTTCTGTTGTGGGAAGGACGGGTACCTAGTAGCCAGGTGAGCAGTGGATACTGGCTGCCCGTAGACCAATGAAATCTGTTTCTGCATCTTCCCGGGCACAGGGCCAGGCTGCAGTCTCCCCTCTTCGCGTTGAGCAGGGCCCCAGTGCTCCAGAAGGAGCGAGCCCATGACACGTGCCACAGAGGGCCTCGGCCTTAAGATGGGGGGCACGTGGCTTTTGTCCTTCCCCTGAAGATAAATGTGGGCATTCTTGTGGCCTGCCAGTGACCAAGCATGAGGGAGGTGCTGGGCACCTCAGGACAGGACCGGGAGCTGCCTGAGGAGGTGGAATGTGGACTCAAAATGAACTGTTCTCAGAGAGAAATGGACTCCAGTCTTCTCTAAACCACTGCCTTCCTCTTGAGTCTCTTTGGATTCATCTAACTAATACAGAGGACTTTTCCCTCAGTCCACAGCAGAGCCGGGGTGGGAGTGCAGGGTGCCCTCCACCAAACTGATCAGAGCAGGTGTTCCCACAGTAGGAAAATCCCCATCCTCCCACCCCCGATGTGGTCCAGCCATGGGGGCGGGGAAATGGAAGTGGCTCAGGAGTCACCATACACTCGCCCAGCTCTGCTCCTTGACCTGTGGCCTCGGGCAGATCACTTCCCCTCTGTCCCTGGAGCCCTCCCAGCTTCGATTGCTGAAGTTTATCAAAGACCCTCATGGATCGCCTTAGAGCACCTACAGCCTGAGAACCCTGACCCTGGGGGACGTGTGGGCAGGCAGCAAGGACCGAGACTAGACCTGTAACCCTGTCCCGTAAAGATTGGGAGACAGAGGCACAGCACTTCCCTCCAGCTCCTCTCTCCCAGCCTTGGGTAGAGTCCCAGAAACCCTGGGCTGGGCTGTTTGGTGCAGAATAATTCATGCCAAACCCAAAACGAGAGCCTGAGAGCCAACCTGATGTGGGCTGGAACCCCAGCCAATGTGCACTGCCCCATGGGCCTGCTCTGCCCCCACCAGAACTTGTTCTGGTAGATTTGGTTGGCCCTTAGGAAACCTCTGACCTTCCCTCTGATCTCATGCAGAGGAGTCTGACAGAGCCACCCTTGTCCCCGTGGCCCTGAACCTGTGAGATATTCCAGGAAAGGCCAGACCCTGTCAGCCTGTTACTCCCAGATCCATGCCCCATAAAACCCATTTTATTGGCTGTTTTATGTGTTCTGAGGTTTATTGGTTAGCTGTTCTCTGGTCTGCTATGGAATGTAATCCCACAGAAAGCTGCTGGCCATGCCCAATCTTCTTTGAACCATCAGTGAGTAGCCCATGTGTGGGACCAGGACTTGCAGAGCCCTCTGCAGGGCTTGGTCCCTGGCCCTAAAGAAGTCTGATAGGGACATACACACACACACACACACACACACACAGAGACATTTATAAAACAGTTCAGGATGGGGAAGAAGCTCTCAACTTGAGTTGGGGTGGAAGTTGGGGTTTAAAGAGGCTTCTCTGGTGGCTCAGATGGTAAAGAATCTGCGTGCAATGCAGGAGACCCAGGTCTGATCCCTGGGTTGGAGCAAACCCCTGGAGAAGGAAATGGCAACCCACTCCAGTATTCTTGTCTGGAAAATTCCATGGACAAAGGAGCCTTGGCAGGCTATAGTCCATGGGGGTTTAAATACTGACTCTGAGTCCCCTAGGTTGTATTTGGCTTCAAAAAATGTAGCACAGAGTGGTGATGGCTCAAATTACAAAGACAATAGTTACTGTTTGTAGAAAAGACATCTGAAGGAGGGTTGAATGGCTCAGTGATGCCATCAAAGACCCAGATTCAAAGAGTATCTCAAGGATAGGAAATACAACCAGACATGGCTTAATGAAAGGCAGATCTGAGCATCAGAAAGCCACCTGGAGCTAAGCCACTTTCTCCATTTCCAGAGGGGGAAAAAGCCAGGTGTTAAGGACTGGGCAGTAAAGATGAATAAGGCTTAGGGGGAAAATAAGAGATCCAGATTCTGACAATGTTCTTTGCCATTTTTGACAACGTTCCCCTCCCCCCACCCCTCCCCATGGTTACAAGATGGCTGCCACAGTACCAGCATCACATCAGCCTTCCAGCAGGAAGGATGGTCCTGACAAACAAAGAACCTTCACCTAGAACTCTCTTTTATCCCATTGTAGCATCATCTCAAAGTTCAGGAATCTCATCTAAATTATATCCAAGTTCAGTGAGGCTTATTAGGTACAGTCCCTGAGGTACAGCTCCCCAACCTATAGTTCCTCTTGATCTGAAGACATGTCGACCATGGGGACAAATTATTTGTCCATCACACATCCAACATACAGTGGTAGAATAAGCATAGGATAATTGATATAGACCTTTTTGTTCAAATATAAGGAAAATGGAAGGCACACCAAGGCATCAGTCTGTAGCTCTTCTGAAATATGGCTTCTCCTAACAGAGTCTTTAAGTTTTTACTAAGACTGTCCTTTAAGATCCTTTCAACTTCTGTCTACTACCTAGCCCTGAAACTACTCCAAAATGTTTAGGTCTTTGTTATGGTAGTACCTACTTCCAGTTCCAATCTTTATTGCTGTTGCAATAGCTATTCCCAAGGTTGGTGGTTGGTGTAAAACAACATAATTATTTAGTATCTCTCATGAGGTCTCTGGTCAGTGTTCGCGAGCACCTTGGCTGGGTGGTATTGACTTGGAGTCAATTATGAGGCTGAAGTCTGACGTTAGTTGGGGGCTGTAATCACATGAGGTCTTAACTAGGGCTGGAGGGTCCAAGCTGACACACTCACACAGCTGGTAAATTGGTACTGCCATTGGCTGGAAGCCTCAGCTCCTCTCCCTGTGGTCTCTTCTAGAGGGCAGCTTGAGTGTCCTCATGACATGGTGGCTGGCTTTCCCCAGGGCAAGTGACCAGCCTGTATGTGAGAAGATTACACAAGGGTGTGAATCCCAGCAGAAAAGGATTATAAGGAGCCATCTTGGAGCCTGGCTACCACACAATACCTGCTTTAAAAAAAAAAAATTCTTGCTGTATTTACAGAGTAACTCACTGAAGCATGTTTCGCTTCAATAAAGGACTAGGAACTGTTAGCAGTAGAGTTAAATAAATTGTGGTGCATTCATAAGAATGGAGTAATATGCAACAGCAAAAAAATAACAAGGTTATGAACTGATATGGAAAAGTCCTTAAGATATATTTTTATGTAAAAGAAGCAAGGTGAAGAACAGCACATCTGTTAGGGAATCTAGAAGTCTGCGTATGCATGGAGTGCCTTTGGAATGCTATTCTCTGAGGCTGTATAAGGCTGCTCAGTTAGCCCTCTTGCAAAGATGGGAAGTGGAGGCACCAGTTGGTGAACTGGCTGTCTAAGCAAACAGTTCAGATAACTGAAAACCAGCACAAACTTGGCTCAGTAGCCTGGAGAAAATGTTTCCACATTCTTGGTGAAGCAAGAGGACAAAGGCCAAGTTGCAAGTACTATAGGGGAGCCCTGGTTTCTCTGGGTGGGCTCTGCCGTATGTTTCTCCTCAGTTGGGAAGAGAGGACAAGGGACTCGGACGTAGGGGTATGGGGTCTGTCTGTGTATTTCATATTATGCAGATGATATGCAAATTACACAGAGGGTGCTGCCTGCGCTTCTCTTTCTTCTTTGCAGAACCGGAAGCTTTGGTGCTATCAGCCAGGATGGAGCAACAGGAACTGGATTTAACTTCCTGCCTGAAACAGCCAAAAAAAGTCAGACAAAATATTTATGAAAAAGCAGTTTTCAAGTCGCTAGATATCAGGCAGTGAAGGACAGTGATTCTTGACATAGGAAGTAAGTCATGTGAGCCTTGCATCGCTCTGGATCATTGTTTTGAAAGACTTCCAAGACTGCGGGTCAGGAAGCGTCAGGAACTCAGATGGATCCTGGCACACTCCCTGAATTGAGAAGCAGGAGCTGACAGCCTGGGCAGACCAAAGCGTCTCGAGTTGGCAGGGCAGTGTGTGCGAGAGGAGAGAGCTACAAAAGAATGAATTCCAGATGTCTGCAGAGGGTCTTGCTCCAGGATCCAACAGAGCCCTGATCAGTGAATGTGTGTGAGGCTGGGGAGAGAAACACCCAGAAAGGATTAGCGGAAACCCTACCTGGTGCTCACACAGAGGTGAGAATAACACCCGTTCTATCAGCCAGACTGGAAAACCTCCTAATTCTCAGGGCATTGGAAAGACTACTCCGAAGGGCTTGCCTCAGTAGCGGGGACAATTAACCTGACCCTAAACATGGGGCTTCCCGGGTGGCCTGGGGTGAAGCACCCACCTGCCCGTGCAGGAGCCGCGGGCTCAATCCTGGGGTCGGGAAGATCCCCTGGAGAAGCAAAGGGCAACCCACTCCAGTATTCTTGCCTGGGAAACCCTGTGGACAGAGGAGCCTGGTGGGCCCCAGACCATGGGGTAGCAAAAGAGTTGGACTCGACTCAGCGACTAAACAACAACAGCTCTGGTCTTGTGCAACAAATCCTAAAGCAAGACTCAAAAGGATCCTTTAGAGCAAATATCAATAATCTCTATTTTATTGAATGCTTTTATAAATAATGGAGGTGAGTGTTAAATGCCTTTTTGGCATCAATGGAGATGACCATGATTTTTTTTCCCCGTCCTAGATCAATTAATAAAATAAATTACATGAATAGATTTGCTTTAAGGATACTCAACCATCCTTAAAGTCCAAGGGAATATTTTTATGTCAGCATGATGTATTGCTCTTTAACATGCAGCTGGATTCTGTTAGGTATTTTCTTTAGGTATTTTAGGTTGTTTTTTACAAATGACATCAGGCTGTGAATTTTCCTTTTTTGGTGCTACCTGAAATTGATAACTCTTGACATAGCTCTCCATTTCCTTATTAGAAATGATCTGTTTAAATGTTTTTATTTCTTTTGGACAGCTTTTGCCTATTGTTTTTACTGAGGAAATTATCCATTTCATCTGTTATCAAGTTCACGCACATAAGGTAAACAAATCAATTTCATGTGAACCTCTTAATCTCTTCCATTTCTGCGGGATCCCCCAGTCATTTCTTATTGTGCGTATTTGCATTCACCTGCCTTTTGCTATTGAATTTTTTTTCAAAGAACTAGCTTTTGTGTTTGTATATTGGTTATGTAATGTTTTCTATTTTATAACTTTTATTAATGCCTGCTTTTATCTCTAATAGTTCTTCCTTTCCTTGGTTCAATTTATTGTCTTTTTTTTCAACTTATTGCCTAATTTTTTGAATTGGAAGCTAACTTTACTTCTCTTCTTCTCTCCACCCTTTAAAAAAATTTATGTAGATCTTTAAGCCATAAATTTTCCTCCAACTACTCCTGTAACTGTATTTCATTTTTACTCTTTTATGGGAATACTGTAGTTTTAGTTTGTATTTCCTTTTTTGATCTAAGTCGTTTAACTATCAGTTTAATATTAGGCTTCCCTGGTGGCTCAGATGGTAAAGAATCTACCTGCAATGCAGGAGATGGGGATTCAATCCCTGGGTTGGGAAGATCCCTTGGAGAAGGGAATGGCTACCCACTCCAGTGTTCTTGCCTGGAGAATTCCATGGACAGAGGAGCCTGGAGGGCTACTGTCCATGAGGTTACAAAGAATTGGACACGACCAAGTGACTAACACTTTAAAATTTTTCCATGCAGAAGAATATTTATTTTTTCAGATATAGTTATTAATTTCTTCTTCTTTAATTTCATTGTGGCCAGGCAATGCTTTCCATAGTACTCCTCTTTCTGGAAAGTTTGAGATTATTTGTGAAAAAAGACCTTGTGAAAGTTCCGTGGTCACATGAAAATACAATGTGTTTACAATTTTCATGTCAGATTTGCCCAATAAATTATAATGTTAGTATGTTACTATGTGTCTGTGATATAGACAAATAGGATATTCACTGTAATCTCTTCTACTATTCTACCTGGGCATAGGATTAGACTACATTTACCAGATTTTATAGATAGGTGTGCCCATGAGACTAAGTTCCATCCAATAGAATGTAGGTAGAAACTTTTGTGCCATTTTTACATTTAGGTCTAATGACTGTATATATTAAAAGACGCTTGCTCCTTGGAAGAAAAGCTATGACAAAGATAGACAGCATATTAAAAAGTAGAGACATTACTTTGCCAACAAATTCCATCTAGTCAAAGCTATGGTTTTTCCAGTGGTCATATACGGATGTGAAAGTTGGGGTCTAAAGAAAGCTGAGCACTGAAGAATTGATGCTTTTGACCTGTGGTGTTGGAGAAGACTCTTGAGAGCCCCTTGGACTGCAAGGAGATCCAACCAGTCCATCCTAAGAGATCAGTCCTGGGTGTTCTGTGGAAGGACTGATGCTGAAGCTGAAACTCCAATACTTTGGCCATCTAATGAGAAGAACTGACTCATTTGAAAAGACCCTGATGCTGGGAAAGATTGAGGGCAGGAGAAGAAGGGGACAACAGAGGATGAGATGGTTCGATGGCATCACCGACTCAATGGACATGAGTTTGAGTAAGCTCCAGAAGTTGGTGATGGACAGAGAAGCCTGGTGTGCTGCAGTCCATGGGGTTGCAGAGTCGAACACGACTGAGCGGCTGAACTGACTGACTGACACCTCTCCCACATTTTCTGTTTTCTACTTGTCAGCTGAAATCTGTATATGGTGGTGGCTCAGCTTCCACCATGCTGATGAAGACACAGCTCCAGAGGTGGCGGACTAGACGTTTGGAAGGAACCTCAGCCTGGAATGCTTACCTTTTTCTAGTACATGAGAAAGAAACTTGGTTCTTTAAGTCATCGTTTCTTTTCTCTATGTCTCTGTGTCTCTCTCTCTCTCTCTCTCACACACACACATACCCACAGAGGCAGCAATCCTTACCCTGTGCATGCCGGCATGCTAAGTCGCTTCAGTCATGTCCGACTCTGTGCGACCCTATGGACTGTAGCCCGCCAGGCTCCTCTGTCCATGGGACTCTCCAGGCAAGAATACTGGAGTGGGTTGCCATGCCGTCCTCCAGGGGATCTTCCTGACCCAGGGGTTGAACCACGTTCCTTACATCTCCTGCATTGGCGGGCAGGTTCTTTACCAGGAGCACCGCCTGGGAAGCCCCAGTCCTCACCCTAACGAATAATTAAAACTGGCACCATGGGTAGGACACTGCCGTAACCGAAACCCCAGTGGGCAGGTGGCAGGAACACAGATGTTGTGGGTTTGTATGCTGGAAAGCTGGGGGCTCCTGGCCAAATCATTGGTGAATTTGTTTCCTGCAGGTCTGAGAGGCAGGTTCTGTGCCTGCCACGGCTGTAACTTAAGGAGAAGTTGGAGAGAGCTGGACTGTTAGCGAATATTGGTCATTCCCTGTTACTTTTAGCAAGATATTCGAAGAAAAGAGATGACATCCACACATATTGGGCAGATTTCAAGCCAAGATGAAAGGGAGAAACATGTAAAAGTGTAGGGGCTTCACAGGGTTGAAAAAGCCATCTGTTTCTGTCACCCAAACCACAGGAGATCTGACAGTCATGGCTCAGAGCCTTTCTCAGACTGTCTGTCAAGCAAAACATTCATTCAAGGCGTCCAGCCCGAAGGCAGGGATCAGACCAAGGGCTTCTCAGCAAACCTCTTATTTCGGAAGGACTCCAAATAGCTGCCTTTATGTGAGGAAAGGGGTGTGGCTAGAGCCCAGAAGCAAAAAGATGAAGCCGACTTGAGAATTCTGTGAGAAAATAGCTTCAAATGTGGTTACTGGCTTAGGAGATGACTGGAAACAAACAATTTTTTTTTTAACCCTTGCCTGAGATCGACATGCACACACTGCTATATTTATTTATTTACTTCTTTTGGACTGTTTTGGGTCTCGGTTGCCGTGAGCAAGCTTTCTCTAGTTGCAGTGAGCAGGGGCTGCTCTGCATTGCGGGGCACAGGCTTCTCATTGCGGTGGCTTCTCATTGCGGTGGCTTCTCTTGTTGCAGAGCACAGGCTCTAGGCACATGGGCTCCGGGAGCTGCAGCACAGGGACTCACTGGTTGTGGCTCACCGGCTCTAGATCGTGAGCTCAGTAGCTGTGGCCCACAGGCTTAGCTGCTCTGTGGCATGTGGCATCTTCCCGAACCACAGATCGATCCTGGGTCCCCTGCATTGGCTGGTGGATTCTTACCCTCTACACCACCAGGGAAGTCCTGGAAACAGACTTTGACTTCTCATACATCTTCCAGGGAACTGGTTTTTTTTTCCCCCATAGTTGTTTAGGCCCTAAGCCAGCTCTCAAGGAAGACATGTTTTCTGACACCCACTTCCGATGGGGGCAGAAGAGAAGGAAGACTGTCTCAGAGCAGACAGAGCACCCACTGCTGGGTCGGGGCCCTGACAGTCCCTACCCTGGGACTACTGTGTACTGTCCATGCTCTGTCCTCTGGATGGAGGTCTTTATTGTGGTCTTCCTTTCTCTGTTTTATGCCTGCCTATTGGTCAGGAGGGTGGGACAAACAAATTGTCTTTGGCTTCCAGGCCATTGGACTACAAGGAACCATATCTGGGCCAGGTGGAGAGGTCTGTGTATCACTGAGGGATCGCCAGTATTGTAACTGGACAGACTTTGGCGTGTGGCCCGTGGAGGATGGTTGAGTGTGTCCTCCTCATGGGGTAGTGGGCACCCAGAGGGATGGGCTTTGGCACAGATTGCTAGTGATCCCCTG
This sequence comes from Bos taurus, assembly GCF_002263795.3. Taxonomy (NCBI): domain Eukaryota; kingdom Metazoa; phylum Chordata; class Mammalia; order Artiodactyla; family Bovidae; genus Bos; species Bos taurus. The sequence goes on from NC_037342.1 coordinate 74,062,358, forward strand.
AGATCTGTCCACTTTCCTAGGCATGAAGCCGGGCCACTACCAGCTCACCCCACTCTCTTTAGGTTTATCCAGTGACAAGTTTCCTCCAATAAAATATGAATGTAAGTAGTATTTCCCACTTACAGACCCAGGTCTGAGATTATGAACATGTCAGCTCCACAATTTCTCCTTGCTCCCTCCAGAAGCAACCTAGATATGGTGGTAACTTGAGTTCTACAAAGCTGATGTTGCTTTGTGGTCTTAGGGAAACGTGGAAGGAATGTGGGTCCGTGAACTATTGAGTGAGTAGAGCTGTCTAGCATCCTGGACTGTTACAGGTGAGAAAAATAAAATTATTTCTTCTGTAAGTCTTTTGTGTTGAGCAGAGCTGCCTTACTGAATACATGATCTTTGCTTTTCTGCCCCTGAGACCACCATGAGAGAGATGAATTTCCATGTCTGACTTCTCACGTGCTCTGATTTTCCTTGTGTGACTGTAACTAGTCCTGGTGAATGGAGCTGCTGGATTATCTGCTGCACAGATATTTATAATAGTTATATCTGCATTTGAGTGGCACCCTGATACATAGCTTAACTCCTTTTCATTGTTTTTAATGCTTTGGCCTGAATTGTCCTTTGTTTGATAATGAGATAATGACTTCTGTTAGCCATCATTATTATTACATATTTGACTAGAATGCCTTTGTTTGTCTTTTAGCTTCAACCTCTTTCTATCGGTATATCTCTTGCATCTGCTGAAGAAAGTGTTAGTCACTCAGTCTGACTAACAGTCAAAAGTCTGACTCAGACTCAGTCAGAAGTCTGACTCTTCATGACCCCATGGACTGTAGCCCGCCAGACTCCTCTGTCTATGGAATTCTCCAGGCAAGAATACTGGGGTAGGTTGCCATTCCTTTCTCCAGGGGATCTTCCCGACCCCGGGATCGAACCTGGATCTCCTGCACTGCAGGCCGATCCTTCACCATCTGAGCCCCCAGGGAAGCCCCATACGCCCTTGCGTACAGTGAAGGGTTGATTTTAATTTTACTTTGAGATTTAATCTGAATACATATATATTTTTTAATTAGTTTAAATACAGACGTGTAACTAGAGATTGAATCAGTAATCAAAAATCTTCCAACAAAGAACATTTTTAGGCCAGATGACTTCACGGTTGAATTCTTTCAAATATTTAAAAAGGAATTAATACCAATACTTCTCCAAACCTTCAAAAATTAGAAAAGGAGGGAACACTATCTAACTCATTCAATAAGGCCAGTATTATCCTGATACCAAAGCCAGACAAAATGCCACAAGTAAAGGAAACTACATACCAATATCTCTTAAGAACATCGATGCAAAAATTCTCAACAAAATGCTAGCAAACTGAATCCAACAGCCCATTAAAAGGATTATACACCATGATTGAAGGCAGGAGAAGAAGGGGACGACAGAGGATGAGATGGTTGGATGGTATCACTGACTCAATGGGCATGAGTTTGAACAAGCTCTGGGAGATGCCGAAGGACAGGGAATCCTGATGTGCTGCAGTCCATGGGGTTGCAAAGAGTTGGACACGACTGAGCAACTGAGCAACAACACCACCATGACCAAATGGGATTTATCCCAGGAATGCAAAGCTAGTTCCACAAATCCAATAGCTTTTTATAATAAAAACGCTCAGTAACTAAAATAAAAGGGAATTTCTTCAGCATGGGAAAGGACATTTATGAAAAGCCCATGGCTCACATCATTCCCAACAGTGAAAGACCAAAAGTTTCCCTAACTAGGTTCAGAAACAAAACAAGGATGCCTACTTTTATCCTTGCTGTTCGGTATTGCACTGGGAGTTCCAGTCAGAGCAGTTAAGATTCTTATTTAGGAAGCCTTCTTTTTTTTTTCTAGTGTTTACCTTCATAATCATAGTGTTATATATAGAACACTTAGTTCTATATAGACAGTATCTATCACTGTCCCAGAATGAACAATGAAAAATTGGTACATTTCCCACCTCCCCATTTCTCTCTCAACACAATGCAAAATGATCTCTATATATGTTTATATTTGTGTTATTGAAGCTGAAGCTCCAATACTTTGGCCACCTGATGTGAAGAACTGATTCATTGGAAAATACCCTGATGCTGGCAAAGACTGAAGGCAGGATAGGAGAAGGTGATGACAGAGGATGAGATGGTTGGATGCCATCACTGAGTTGATGGACATGAGTTTAAGCAAGCTCTGGGAGTTGGTGATGGACAGGGAAGCTTGACATGCTACAGTCCATGGGGTTGCAAAAAGTTGGACATGACTGAGCAACTGAACTGAATTTGTATTATTAAATGTTATAATAAATGTGTTAAATATATTATTCGATTTCTCAGTGTGTGATGATCTTTAAGTCCCAGCTCCTACAGATAGACAGGACCATCAGAGAACATAGCTTCTCCTTCTCCTCCACCCCATTTTTTATTAGATGTGTCATTTCTATGTTGTCATGGCATACGTGAATTTACACTCAGATGTCCGCATTTCTTGTCGCTGCTCTACATTTAAATATATTCAGTGCTTGCTCCTGGTCCTTTTGCTGTGGTTTCCCTAGTCGCCACTTGGTGGTCTACAGTTTGTTCTCTGGTGTTTTTCTCAAGAAGGGATCATGGGAACAGTATTCCCTGGGTTCCTGCATGCCTAAAAAATGTTTGGAGCTTTTATACTTGAGGAACAGCTTGACAGCATATAAAATCCTTGGCGTACACGTTTTCCCTTAAATATCCCATGAGTATTGTGCCACTGTTTTGGCATTGAAAATTGCTGGGGCTAGCCTGATTTTATCCTTTAATGAGTGTTGTTCTGGGGGGCCTGTCTGCTCACGGGATATTTTCTTTATCTTTAAAGTCCAATAATCTTATTAAGGGAGTCTTGGAATTTTCAGTTCTAGGTGAACTTTCTCTGGTACACATAGTATCATTTACATAAATTTATATCTTTTATTTCAAGAAAGTTTCCTTTAGTTCTATTTTTTTTGTATTTTATTGTTTTGTTTTTCTTGTCTAGAGACTCCAATTATGTGTATGTTGGCTCTCTCATGTCCTTTTCCTATATTTATCATTTTCTCTCATTAAAAAAAAACACTTTCTACATTTTGTCTTATTCTATTCACTTTCCCTGTTTATACCGTCTGTTTCTACTTTCTGTGTCTAGGTCCTCCTCCTGACTGCTTCCTCATCTCTGAAGTTATTTTCTTTTTCCTTATGCTTCTGCCCTCAGTTCCTCCAGCTCTTGTCTCGCCTCTCCTCGTTGTCTTGCCATCTCTTCACTGCCTGATTAGATGTCTGCTTTGTGCTCTTCCCTCACAGAGGCAATGGTTTTATTAAGACTTGTTAATTCATAAAACAGACGACTCCTTTGGGGTTGGCCTGCTCCCATGTATTTGAAGTGTCTGTCTAATAAAAGATCTGTCTCCTTGGGCTGAACTGAGCTATAACTTGGCTTTTGTTTTAAACCCTTTAGTTCGTCATTCTTAATTTTTGTTGCAACAAGACAAGAACAAAGGAAGAGAAATAAACTGACCTGACACTTCAATGAAAAATAAACTTAAAAAACTAATCTAGGGAAAAAAAATTAAAACAAATGAACACCCCAATTCATAAAAGCTTTGTCCAAAAGACAGACTCTTGACCGTCACAGTTGTTCTCAATGTACTAAAATTGCTAAGTGTACCTACACTGCAGATGCAGAGCTCAAGCCTGCTTCTACAACCACTGTTAGAGCCTCGGAAGGCCCTTCACCTCCCTGCTCCGCACCCACCATCCCACGCGCATCTCCAGCTCTAGGTCTCTGTAGCTTCCCTCAGTGTAAAGGTTCCTTCTGCGCTGTGAGCAGGCAGGACCCATGCAGAGGGAGGGTCCCCAGGAAGAAATGGGGGCATCAGGTTCTTCCTTCTGTAGGCTCAAGGGGGCCCTAGCTTAGAGAAACCGACCTGGTGGAGTGACAAGGCCTGATTTGCATTTTTAAAAGATGATTCTGGTTTCTGTGAGGAGAATGGACTGGTTGGAATGGTTGTTATATAGGATCTGTTAATTCATAAAGCAATGTTTGGTCAAATTTTTCATCTGTCCTGTGGTAACATTTTTTTTCTGGCCAATTTTTTTTTTTTTTAAGAGTTAACACGGCTTTTAAAAGGTAATTAATTTTTGGTTGCTCTGGGTGTGCTGCTGTGCGTGGGCTTTCTCTCGTTTTGGCAAGTAGGCACTGCTCTCTAGCTGTGGCACACAGGGCTAGTTGCCCTGCAGCTGTGGAATCTTCCCGGACCAGGGATCGAGCCCACGTCCCCTGCATTGGCAGGCAGACTCCTAACCACTGGAACACCAGGGAAGTCCTGGCCAGTGTTCTTTACTGATAGGTTTAATGGCATTTCCCATCCTTTTGTGAAGGGTCTTTGTATTGTTCCTGTGCTCACTCAATTAAAAAAAATGTCATCCCTTGAGTGAGCTGGATTCTCATGCCCCCAGCTGCGTGTAGAAGGCTCTTCCGGCAGCGTAGTTTGGCTCGCTTTTGCTGAGGGCTGCTGTCGCTGCGATGTTATGCCATTTTCTCTGTGTGTTAGTTGTCTCCCTCCACCTCCCACCAGACCACAATGAGTCTTCGACGTCTCTCCTCTGTGCTTCTCACATCTGTATGCAGCTTGTGTTGAATTCAAGGGATCTAGGTTTATTATTTTAGGCCGGTGGTTCTCAACCAGCGGTGGTTTTCCCCCTCAGGGGATATTTCGCAATGTCTGGAAACATTTCGGGTTGCCACAATTTGGCGTGGGCCTTGATGCTTCTGTCGTCTAGTGGGTAGAGCCCAGGGACGCTGCTAAACATCTTATAATGTATCAGCCCGTATGACAAAGAATTGTGTACCCAGAATGTCAGTAGCGCTGAGGTTGAGAAACTCTTCTTTAAAATGAGCTCTCAACTAAAGGTAAAGTATTTTTGCTGGAGTTTTTGGAGATTGGCCACACCTGGGCTGGCTCGCTATTCAACTTTCTGCCAGCCCCCACCAAGCAATTTCTGCTGTACTTCATCTTCACACCTTCTGCAAATCTTTGCATTTGCTAGTCTACATTTTCGAGTGCTTGGTTAATATCCTAGAGTCCACATTATTATTTTTTTTTTCTGTTTACCTTTTCACTTTTGAATATCCAGGAAAAGAAGAGAAATTTTGCTTCTTCCTGCTTCTCCATTCATTCCCAAATCTCTGGGTGGATACGTTAAAACTTCAGCTTGAAATATTTCAGTTTCATCAGGGAATGTGAATTCAAGCTTCAAAACCACCTAACGTCAATTTGGGCTTATGGTATCTTCTAGAAAATGCTTTTTCCTCTCCACTCAGTGCTAAGATTTCTTTCCAGGCTTTAGTGGGATGGTGAGTGGTGAGTTCTGCCTTTAGTTTCTCCCTAACCTGGTGGAGATGCCACTGGAGCTCAAGCTTTGTGTGAGGCTGGGGTCTTCTAGCGGTGCCCCGTCTTGCGTGGGCTCTGGGCGTTCACTCTTGTTTCTCATCTCTATCAGCCCATGAGAACCAAAGCTAGGCTTCGTATGACTTGACAAATGAATGCCCTCAAGGAGAAAGGCAGCCTCCTGCCCTGTCCACCACTCTGGATTCCTGATTTCACTTATTTTTTTGGCTTCTGAGTTTTCCATACTTTCTTGTGAGATCATTGATTAATTTTAAAAAAATTATTATTTTGACCAGCTGTTTAAAATTGCTTTGAGCATAAAAGTCAGTCAGTAGATCTATTCCCCTAGACTGCCCCAAACAGAATCTCTCTCCTTATGCCTCTAAACCTCTATTTCCACATCTCCATGGGATGAGGGATAATAGCAGAGGTTATCTCAAAACTTACTATGAGCATTAGCGAGGTAGCCTAGGTAAACCACCCAGAGCCACGCGTGGCAGAGAGGAGGTGCCGGGCAAGTGTTAGTTCTCCCCTTCCCTTCTTCCCAGCCCCTTCCAGCGCCCCCTCCCCCTCCCTGTGGTGGGGGAGAGCCTTGGGCAGTGGCCCCCGCTGTGCCCCCTCCCTGTGGTGGGGCAGAGCCTTGGGCAGAGGCCCCCACTGTGCCCAGCAAGCACTGCTGGTCCACAGAGGCCGCCAGGACCCCACCTCCTGCCCACGCCTCATTTGCCGTTCCCCGGCGCCAGTCCTCAGGGACGAGCTCCTCGGCCTCACAGAGCTTTCACTGTTTCCTCTCGTTTCCACCCGCGCTGGAAAAGGGCCAGAAATAATGTTTCTCACTGTCAGCACCCTTCCCTGCCAGCCGGAAACGACTCTGTCTGCATGGAGGCACAGCCCCGGGGTCGGTGTGCCAATTCTAAGATCTGACCTCAGATCGCTCTCCTTCCTCTTCCCTCTGAGCACCCTCTACCCCAGAACAGGCATGAGGGCAGCGTTGAAGTTTTTCTTGATTTTTTTTGGAAAGCTTTTAATTTTTGAATAATTTCAGATTTAGGGGAAAAAAGTTGCAAAAATAGTACAAAGAACTTATGTACATCCTTAACCCCGATTCCCCAAATGTTCACGTTTTACATCATTTGCTCTATCATGTTATTCATTGATTTATCTATCCATATATATATATACACACACATACATCAGTATGATTATTATTTTCTGGACCATCTGGGACATGGTTGCACATATAGCAACTCTGTGTCATAGCCCTCATCAGTGCTCCTTGACCGTTAGCTCCCTGCCCAAGGGTCCATGACTTTGACCATTGACTGTCTACTTGCTGACATTGATCACTGTTTATTTATTTGATTAGTTAGTTCACGTCTGTCTACCCTGGTAGACTCTGAGACTCATGAAAACAGACAGCATGCCTGGTTTTGTTACCATGGTATCTCCTGGGCCGCCTGACAGATAGTAGGCACTCAGTAAGTCCTTGGGGCATGTATAAATGGCTGCAGCTCTTTGCTTTCTTATCAACGCTTTCATTGACTTTCCCCTAGAGTTTTGCAATAGAGCATCCTCAGCTGTGAAGAGTGAAGGTATGCTTGATTGTTCCGAGAAGAAACGGGCCTATTTCCAAAATCACACAAGCTCATTCTACCTTTGTGATTTGTGTCCCCCACACCCCTTCACCTCAGTGTTCATGTTCCCAGCCCCATGGAAATAGCTCTAGACGTCTAAAAACCCATGCAGAAGGCCTCTGGTAAGTAGTTCTCAGTAAAATGAAGTTATTTATATTCTTAATACTTGGTTTTGAAATTTACATGATTGGAGAAGGAAATGGCAACCCACTCCAGTATTCTTGCCTAGAGAATCCCATCAACAGAGGAGCCTGGCAGGCTACAGTACATAGAGTCTCAGAGTTGGACACGACTGAAGCAACTTAGCTAATTTAGCCCAGGGTGTTTCTGGTGATTTATGTCGATACCAGGAGTGACCTTAGAACCCATCCCAAACTGACAGCTGTGCTTGGCTTTGCAGTTCTGCAGGTGACCAGAGAGACCTTTCTGGAAAGACAATCTCACGCCTCCCAGGAGGTCTGGACTCTCCTGGTAATAGTAGGTGCTAGGGCTAAACTCAGCAGACTAGGAGTATACCCCGGGATATAGGAGAGCTGCTGTCACTGACAGGAGCAAGTAAAGAGCTTCTGGATTAGGTTTACCAAAAAGGCCAAGTACAGACCAGATGTAAATTAAAAGGAAAAGGCCACATGTGACCAAGCAACGAGCCAGGACTGAGGAGAACACCCAGGAGCAGGGCTTCCTTGCATCAGAATCGCTTTCCTGCTGCTGGTGCTAAGTCGCTTCAGTCGTGTCCGACTCTATGCGACCCCATAGATGGCAGCCCACCAGGCTCCCCCGTCCCTGGGATTCTCCAGGCAAGAACACTGGAGTGGGTTGCCATTTCCTTCTCCAATGCGTGAAAGTGAAAAGTGAAAGGGAAGTCGCTCAGTCGTGTTCAACTCTTAGCGACCCCATGGACTGCAGCCCACCAGGCTCCTCCATCCATGGCATTTTCCAGGCACGAGTACTGGATCGGGGTGCCATTGCCTTCTCTGCAGAATCGCTTTGAGAGCTGGTTAAACGCAGAACCTCAATTATGCTAAATCACAACTTCTAAGGAGAATTTGTATCTTTTAAAAGCACCCACCTAAACTGATCTAGATGACACTGGACTTTGAGATCCAACAGCTTAGAGAAAAGACTCTACAAGGTGACCTGGAACGAGATACAACCAGTGCCAAATACATGGGTGTGGACACAGATTCTGCGAGATAATCTGAGACTATTTATCCCGGGCACTAAGTAATTGCTGTACATGTTCTATGCACAAAATGATTCTGAGTGGTAGGTTTAATGTGTGAGTGTTCCATTTATGGATTCCATATGCATACATCATGGAAGTTTTTAAAAATAAATGTACATGTCTTGTTCTTTGGTTGGTTTTGATATATATGCTGGAAAAGAAACCTTGGTATATGCAATAATAGTTTGCAAAGCAATAATGCTTTAATCCAATACCATCTCCATATTATTAATAGTCTAAAATATTACTTTGGTCTGCCTTCAATCCCTGCAGTGGACTGGAGTAGAGCTGTTTGATTGTAGTTGATATAAAAGGGAGCTCCCAGGTCAGGAAAGAAAAGAGAAACATGTAAAGAAGGGGAAAAGGTGAAGGAGCTTAAAGTGGTTTCAGTGAGTGTTGAGGCAGCTGTCCTTAAATCCTTGCTTAAAGAATGAGGTCCTAAAGGATAATTCACTCCCCTTGTTTCCTTTGGAACTGGCTGTATCACAGCATTCAGCATTTCTTCATTTATTAAATTATCACCCCAGAACTCTCTTAATTTTCCTCCAGGGAATGTCTAGGGTCATTACAACAGGGGGGGATTTGAAGGAGCCAAAGTGCCAAGATACTGAACTGAAATTCACTAGAATGAAAGCTTCAGGAAGGCAGAGATTTTTGTCTTCATTTTTCACTGTGGTGTGTCCCCAGCACTGGGAACAGCACAGGGCAAATGGTAGGTGTTCATTATATATTTGTTCAATGGCCATTATGAGAGTCCAAAAGGTAAAAAGAAGAGGAGGCATGACTCAAGACACACACCTCTGAATCTAGAGCGAGGAGCACATGGGTGGCCTGACTTCTCGTGGCCGCCGGTGGTGGTGGAGTCCTCCAGCTCCGGAGTTTATGTGTTGACAGGGTTGGTTTTTTCTGAAGGCTCTGAGGAAAGAGTCCATTCCATGCCTCTCTCCTAGTTTCTGGTGACTTTCAGAAATCCCTGGAATTCCTTGGCTTGTAGACATCTATCTCTAAAACTTACGAGAATACACATAAACTTCCATTGTTGTTAATGGCAAGCTAAATAATTTGGATACGCCCTCCTACTGGTGACAACTTAAAAAAAGCTGAGTGAAATTTAAATTCATTTTGTTAAAAGCATTAAAAAGTTGACAAGACAATGATGAAGTACTGAGCCAAAATCTAGAAGGTGAAAACTCAGAGAAGTGAGGTCATTTGTTAATCTAGCAGAATCAGTTACAAAACTGATAACTCTTTTCTTCCAAGTTGGAACCTCAGATATCTATAACTTCATTATACGGGTAAGCAAGAAGTAAAGTAGTCTGAGCAGCCTTGCAACTCAGATTTGCTTCAGCAGGTAGCCCAGGGAAATCTCCACCCTTGAATTCAATTAGGGTAATCTCAGATTATCTGTGCCTCCAGGTTCTCTGTAGAAGTAAACAAAAATATTTTCTGGAAAAAAAATCTCTTATGAGGAAGAGCACTGCCCTACTGTTCTCAAGTTATTTGTATGATTAATTTTTCATATGCACAGGATAACCAAATGCATAAGGAAATGTGAAAGGAGTGAGAACCAATAGAAAGAGATTTCCCAAAGACTTGAGATATTGATATCATTAGACCCAGAGAATAAAATACTGATGCTTGCTGTGCTTAAAGAAATGAAATGTGGGCTTGAAAATATCTGTGAAAAAAAAAACACAAAAAACTATATATGTGTTCAGTCGTGTCCGACTCTTTGTGACCCCATGGACTGTAGCCCACCAGGCTCCTCTCTCCATGGAATTTTCCAGGCAAGAATACTGGAGTGTGTTGCCACTTCCTACTCCAGGTAAGAACTCTAAAAGTATTATAGAATATTTGGAAAAGAACCAAATAGAATTTTAGGGAGGAAAAAAATACAGTAACTAAAATTGAATAGCTCAATGAGTGGTTTAATTGTAGATTAACCACATCAGAATAGGGAACTTGTGAACTCAAAACAAGTCATAAAAAAATATGAAACCTTTAGCAAGGAAAAATGAAAACTATAGAAGTAATGATAAATATTAAAGGATGCAGCTGGAAGATTCAACCTATATTTCATCATAGATAAAATATAAGAAAAAGAGAGTAAGAGGCAATATTAGAAGAGATAATGATTGAGGATTTTTCAGAATTGAAGGAAGATACCCATCTACCAATCTCAAAAGTCAAAATAATCTCAAGACAAATGTAAAGAAATCTCTACTCGGAAATATTATAGTGAAGCTGCAAAAAGCCACTGAAAAAGAGAAAAGTTTATTAAAAGCAGCCAAAGGCAAAAAGAATTACCTTCAAAGGAGCCATTTAGACTGAGTGTTGGCTTGTTAGCAATAATTGTACCAGAAGATATTTTAGTTACTTCTTCACTGTGATGAAGGAAATTAAATGTCAAGCTACAATTATACCCTTAGTGAAAACATCCCTCGAGCATATTGAAGAATATTCTTCAAGCAAAGTTAAAAATACAAAAAGACAAAAGCACTAGATTATTTATTGCAATACTATATGTATTAGAAAAGACCAGAAATAACCCAAATTCATCCATTGGAAACTGGTTGAATAAATCATGACACATCCACAAATGAAGCCTGAGCAATGATTCCTAAGGTGTGTTAAGTACAACAAGTATGTATGGCACGCTACCTCTTATCTGAAATTGTGAGACACACACATATGCATGTATGTGTTTATATTACAAAAAAGGGACGACCATGTATTTTCTTAGAAAGATTACATGTGGGCAGAAGGAACAGAGATGTGGATGGAAGTTAGATGTCTTTGAATACCTTTATCTTGTAAATATGACTTATCTTGTAAATCTCTTAATAGTTATAGAACACAATGAAATTTAAGAACTAATCCCTCCAATTAAAAGTAAAATAAAACAGAGGAGCCCAACTGTGTGTCAGAGTGGACCAATGGTATAGAAAGGAATTATTCTAAGCATTTTAAGCATAGTAATCTGCTACACATCCTGAATAGAGTGCAGACGAGGAATAAAGAACTGCCCGAACAACAACAGCACCTTAGGCTGTTCCTACTAGTCATATTGTCGGTGCTAATGTTGGTATTGTTACTCTGAGACTGTTGTGTGTATAGAATGGAATCAGGGCCAGAACCATGGGTGAGGTTAGTGAGACCCTTAGGGCTCACAACAGAAGGAGGCACCCATCACCTACACAACCCTGAGAGTGAGGCCGCCTTAAATTTTACACCATCTGTGTCTCACCTGCCTCACCCTTGTCCTGGCCACGTGTAGGATAAAGCAAGTGAATAAATATGCTGATGTCAGGGAGGACCATAATCTTTGATGTGAGAACATGCTTGATGAGATTAAGTGAAAACCTGTACTCTCAAATTTGAATTGGAAATATGAACATCAACTCATAATATTTTTTCTTGTGATATTTTTTAATCTTAAAAATAAGAACAGATTTCCTAATTCTGTCCACAGAAAAGTCCAGAAACAATGACTAGCCCAGTTGTAAGAAGCACCCCTGCTGCCCAGATTGTGGTCTTTAAATACCACTGGCCACTGAAAGTTACCAGGGAACTTTTGAGAAATGTACTGGGGGGTGGGGGTGGGGGCTGGAATATCTTTTCTCACCAGAAAGCAAAGAAGCTATTAAGGACTACTAGGGTAACTCCCTGGTAGCTCAAATGGCAAAGAGTCTGCAATGCAGGAGACCTGGGTTCTATCTCTGGGTCAGGAAGATCCCCTGGAGAAGGAAATGGCCACCCACTCCAGTATTCTTGTCTGGAAAATCCCATGGACAGAGGAGGAGCCTGGTGGGCTACAATCTGTGGGGTTGCAAAGAGTGGGATACAACTGAGGGAAGAAGGAGGAGATGGGGGATGGGAGGGGGGAAAGAGGGAGAGAAGGAGAAGGAGAAAAAGAAGAAGAACTCAAAAGGACCCTGATACCCATTTATTTAAGCTCATACTGACCATAGATGGAACAGTTGGTGCATCAGTATGTATTATAACTGCAGTGGTTTGAAGCACATGAAATGTGTTTAATCGTATAAATCTATGTGAGTGAGTGAAAGTCGCTCAGTTGTGTTCGACTCTTTGCAACCCCATGGACTCTTTGCAAACCCACGGGCTATGCTGCTGCTGCTGCTATTATAACTGCAGTGGTTTGAAGCACATCAAATGTGTTTAATTGCATAAATCTACGTGAGTGAGTGAAAGTCGCTCAGTCATGTTCGACTCTTTGCAACCTTATGGACTCTTTGCGAACCCATGGACTATACATAAATCTATAATGGTATTAAAAAATCTCATGAATCACCTTTGGGAGATAGCAAGGGACTAACTTATTTTGGAAATGCTAAATAAAGGGGGGAATGTCGGGAGCCGTGTTGGGCATTACTGACAAAATGGAGGCACGGCCCCCAACCGCCTCTCCTTGTCCCACAGGCATGGACCTGGGATGAAGGAGTTAGGCCTTATGATTCTGACTTGTTCTTTCCTTTCTTTGGTTGAGTTGGCTGGAAAGAATGTTAGGGTGCTTATTGTTCTTGAGAGGAGCATGAGAAGGCACAAAGCCTTTTGCAGTTGTGCCCAGAAAATAATCTATAAAGTAACCATTGACATTTGTTCAAGGATCTTTACAAAGAATGTTCCAGGATGAGCACGCAGGCCACAGCTTGAGGCCATGGGAAGGATTGTTATCTGAGGCCTGTTTGTGAGGGGAATGTTTATGGAAAAAGAAGTTTGCTGAGCTTAGGGTTTAAGAATAATTAAGAATAGCTAGAAACCTTTTTAGGAGATAGTGATCTTAAGATGCTAGGGGCAAACAGGATTTAGGAAGATAAGAAATAAACTAAGGAATGTAGCATGAGTTACAATGTAATCACAAGTTAAGTATAGGACACATAAGAGAAAGTAGATAATAGATAGTAAAGCTGATTGTGAGAGAATCGCTGAAGCAGGAACTCTGTTTGTAGGACAACAATGATTTCTGGAGACAGTAAATCTGGGTGGGGAAAACTGAAAATGTCAAACCTCTGACCTAATGCTTTTGTCAAAGTATAAAAGAGAACCTGAAGCTTGAAATAAACATGTAGTTCCATACTATGAGTCAGAAACTACATCATTGTCCACCGACACCGCTCACCCCTTCAGGCTGATTCCCTGGCTGCTGGAGCTGGACTCCGGCAGGGGAAATCAATTATTTTGCCTTCAGGATTACCAAATGATGTGAAAGTGAAAGTTGCTCCATGGACTCTTGGCAACCCTGTGGACTACACAGTCCATGAAAGTCTCCAGGCCAGAATACTAGAGTGGGTAGCCTTTCCCTTCTACACAGGGTCTTCCCAACCCAGGGATTGAACCCAGGTTTCCTGCATTGCAGGTGGATTCTTTACCAGCTGAGCCACCAGGGAAGCCCAAGAATACTGGAGTGAGTAGCCCATCCCTTCTCCAGGGGATCTTCCCGACCCAGGAATTGAACCGGGGTCTCCTGCATTGCAGACAGTTTCTTTACCAACTGAGCTATCAGGGAAGCCCAGTGATTGATGAGGAAATGTTTTTCTTCACAAAAGTATTCCAGCTAATTAGTGAAGTAGGACTAGCATTAGAATGTCACCATTCTTCAACCTCTAAGGAATTCATGGATGTAGGTGGTGACCCTCAGACCCTAGTTATGTGTCCAAGAGAAACCACGGACATTATGTGCTTCCTGATGGACGAACACAAGCTCACCTGTGAAGCAGTCTTGCCAAATAATTAAACCTGAGTTTGATTAAGTCTCCAGATCCAGTGACAGGAAACACAGAGAATAAGAGAAATGTGTTAAATGACAGAATAGAGGTTCAATTAGCAAAATCCAGACTGTTTCTTCAATAACAACAGCCACAAAATGCAAGAAAGAGGAAGATGGAGGAGGAAATGGATAGAAGACCCTGAAGTGACAAATTGGCCAATAATAATACACAGAACTTGTTTACTTGCCAGTTCAAACAGATAAACTGTAAAAACAAAAATGAACAGGACAACTGGGGACACGTGCACACTGGCAAGATGTATGATGATGTAAGGAGTTTTTACTGAATTTTCCCCCTGTTTTCTTTTTCTGGTGTTGAGATATAATTGACATGTAGCATTGTATTAGTTTAAGGTGTACAACACACTGATTTGATATGTGTGTATACTGGAAAATGACTGCCACAAGCTTCATCGATATCCATCAGTGATATTTTGGGAGTAGATAAGATGACTGTGTTTAGAAAGAGGGTCTTGGGAACTTCCCTGTTGGTTCAGTGGTTAAGATTCCATCTGTGCTCCAATGCAAGGGGTGCAGGTTCTATCTCTTATCTGGGAACTAAGATCCCACGTGCTTCATGATGTAGCCAATAAATAAATAAATACCAATTTTAAAGAATAGGAAGTCTCCTTCTGGTAAGATATACGTATAAAGCGGCTTCCCTCATGGTCCAGTGGCTAAGACTCTGCACTCCCAATGCAGGGGGCCTGGGTGTGATCCCCGGTCAGGGAATTAGATCCCGCATGCCGCAGCTAAGACCAAGCACAGCCAGATAAATAAATAAATATTTTAAAAGATATGATTGTGAAATATTCACAGGCGAAATAGTATGATGTCTGGTGTTTGCCTCTAAGGTAATTTAGGAGGATGTGGCAGGGGGTGGAGATGAAGAAAATAGGATTGTTCTTGAGGTGGTAATTGATGAAACTTGTGATGGGTAGACAGCTTCATAATACTAGTTTTTTTCCATTGTTTATACCAAAAATTTTTCTTACTGTTCAAAAAGAATAAAGTCAAAATAAAGATTGTTCAGACAAAACCCTCTGCCATTAAGGAAATTCTAAAGGAATTTCAGGCCAAAGAAAGTTGATTATAACTGGAAGGTTAGAAATGCAAGAAGGAATGAAAAAGAAAATGGTAAAGAAGAGATAAATCAAAACAAGCAGTGATTATGTATAAAGAGAATATAACAATGCCTAATAAATACACAGAAGAACTGTACAAAAAACATCTTGAAGACCCAGATAATCATGATGGTGTGATCACTCACTTAGAGCCAGACATCCTGGAATGTGAAGTCAAGTGGGCCTTAGAAAGCATTACTACAAACAAAGCTAGTGGAGGTGATGAAATTCCAGTTGATGTATTTCAAATCCTGAAAGATGATGCTGTGAAAGTGCTACACTCAATATGCCAGCAAATTTGGAAAACTCAGCAGTGGCCACAGGACTGGAAAAGGGCAGTTTTCATTCCAGTCCCAAAGAAAGGCAATGCCAAAGAATGCTCAAACTACCACACAATTGCACTCATCTCACACACTAGTAAAGTAATGCTCAAAATTCTCCAAGCCAGGCTTCAGCAATACATGAACCGTGAACTTCAGATGTTCAAGCTGGTTTTAGAAAAGGCAGAGGAACCAGAGATCAAATTGCTAACATCTGCTGGATCATGGAAAAAGCAAGAGAGTTCCAGAGAAACATCTATTTCTGCTTTATTGACTATGCCAAAGCCTTCGACTGTGTGGATCACAATAAGCTATGGAAAATTCTGAAAGAGATGGGAATACCAGACCACCTGACCTGCCTCTTGAGAAACCTGTATTCAGGTCAGGAAGCAACAGTTAGAACTGGACATGGAACAACAGACTGGTTCCAAATAGGAAAAGGAGTACATCAAGGCTGTATATTGTCACCCTGCTTATTTAACCTCTATGCAGAGTATATCATGAGAAACACTGGGCTGGAAGAAGCACAAGCTGGAATCAAGATTGCCAGGAGAAATATCAATAACCTCAGATATGCAGATGACACCACCCTTATGGCAAAAAGTGAAGAGGAACTCAAAAGCCTCTTGATGAAAGTGAAAGAGGAGAGTGAAAAAGTTGGCTTAAAGCTCAACATTCAGAAAACTAAGATCATGGATGGCATCTGGGCCTATCACTTCATGGGAAATAGATGGGGAAAC
This sequence comes from Bos taurus, assembly GCF_002263795.3. Lineage (NCBI taxonomy): Eukaryota > Metazoa > Chordata > Mammalia > Artiodactyla > Bovidae > Bos > Bos taurus. The sequence continues at coordinate 74,078,608 of NC_037342.1, forward strand.
AGTGGAAACAGCATCAGATTTTATTTTGTTGGGCTCCAAAATCACTGCAGATGGTGACTGCAGCCATGAAATTAAAAGACGCTTACTCCTTGGAAGGAAAGTTATGACCAACCTGGATAGCATGTTCAAAAGCAGAGACATTACTTTGCCAACAAAGGTCCATCTAGTCAAGGCTATGGTTTTTCCAGTGGTCATGTATGGATGTGAGAGTTGGACTGTGAAGAAAGCTGAGCACCGAAGAATTGATGCTTTTGAACTGTGGTGTTGGAGTAGACTCTTGAGAGTCCCTTGGACTGCAACCAGATCCAACCAGTCTATTCTAAAGGAGATCAGTCCTGGGTGTTCATTGGAAGGAGTGATGCTGAAGCTGAAACTCCAGTACTTTGGCCACCTCATGGGAAGAGCTGACTCATTGGAAAAGACCCTGATGCTGGGAGGGATTGGGGGCAGGAGGAGAAGGGGACGACAGAGGATGAGATGGCTGGATGGCTTCACCGACTGGATGGACATGAGTTTGGGTAAACTCTGGGAGTTGGCAATGAGCAGGGAGGCCTGGCGTGCTGCGATTCATGGGGTCGCAAAGAGTCGGACACGACTGAGCGACTGAACTGAACTGAATGTATTCTTAAAATACATTTTATTGTAATAAAATGAATAAAATAAAAAGAATAAAAACACACACCACAGCAATAGCATGTATTTGAAACATTGAATAAATTGAGTTAAAGAGGTGTAAGCTTCTTTCATGGTCTAGAAAGAGGCTCTGATATGCATTTACAGTGGGTCCTGGCAAGTTTTGGATGCGTGTAACAATTTCTAGGATAATAACTCAGAGAGTCTGAGGAGTGCATAAGGAAGGCCTGATACTAATTGTGGAGAAGAGAAATGGAACCATAAAAATGTTCAATCCATCCAAGGGGAAAAAAGAAGAAAAATAAAAAGAAACATAACAAGTAGGCTAAATAAGAAGAATTAAAAAAGGATGGTAGACTTAAACTCAAATATATTAGTAAATGCATTAAAATTAACAGGCCAATTACTTTAGGTAAAAAATAAAGATTAGATTTTTAAAATGAAGATATGGGCTGTTTACAAAAGACATCTAAAATGTAAAGTCATACTAAAAAACAAGAATAAAAAACTTGTCCTATGTAAATATTAAACCCTCAAGGTAACGAGTGGACAAGACTGTATTATAGATATTAAAGTTTGCTAAGAGACTAGTGAAAGTGAAAGTCGCTCAGTTGTGTCCGACTCTTTGTGACCCCATGTACTATTCAGTGCATGGAATTCTCAAGGCCAGAATACTGGTGTGGGTAGCCTTTCCCTTCTGCAGGGGATCTTCCCAACCCAGGAATTGAACCCAGGTCTCCCACATTGCAGGTGGATTCTTTACCAGCTGAGCCACAAGGGAAGCAAGAGACTAGATCTTAATTGTTCCAAACACAAAGAGAAATGATAATTATGTGTCATGATAGATGTATTAGCTCCCATGGCAATCGTATTGCAGCATGCATGTATCAGAGCTCTATGTGTTACACCTTAAACTTATACAACATGTCCAATATAATCTCAATAAAAACAGTAGTGGTGTGGGTGCATATATAGTGGACAAAGTAGGTTTTAATGCAAAAAAATTAATAGGGATAAGAGGGTAATTAGAGCAACTGGCATTTTGGTTATACTGAGAGTCTTCACGGTACTCACCTGGGTGGTGGTGAGGAGGGTGGTTAGGGAACAGGGGGGACTCCTGGTTGTTGACAATGGTCAGTTTCTTTGCTGGATGGTGATTATATGGGTGTTTGCTTTGTAGTTGTTGAGCGCTCAGTTGTTCAGTTGCGTCCAGCTCTTTGTGACCCCATGGACTGTAGCCCACCAGACTCCCCTGTCCATGGGATTCCCCAGGCAAGAATACAGGAGTGGGTTGCCATTTCCTTCTCCAGAGGATCTTTCCGACCCAGGGATCAAACTGTGTCTCCTGCATTGGCAGGCAGATTCTTTACCACTGCACCCCCTGGGAAGCCCTTTATAATTCTTGGATAGAGGATCTACCGTACCTTAACTTCATAGCCTCTTCTGTGACATATTTCACAAAAGAATTCGTTTGTTTTTTTTGTTGTTGTTGTTGTTTTAATAAATGAATGAAGAGGGCTGTTCTATTCCAGGCAGGCTGACATCAGAGCATAAGCCCTTAGTCAATTAATTCTGTGTTTACAAATTACCTAAGAGTAGGTAAAAAGTTCTTTGTACATGTTAACTAGTTTAACCCTTATGATGGCTCTGTGCAGTGGATTCTATTTTTCATCCCCATTTTAAGATATGGAAACAGGGGCATACACATGTTAAGTTCAAGGTCAGAGGACTAGAAAGAACAGAGCCAGGAACTGAAATCTGTAACCTGGTTTCAAAGCCTCTGTGCCTGACGGCTATGTTGCGAGACCGCTTTTTGACACTCTGATACAAAAGAAAAGGGCTTTTTTTGGTATGGGCTGATAATAGTTTTTCCTCTGGAAATAAATCTCTGCTGTCACATTGGGGAAACTTTTCATATTGAAGAACATTTAGCCTAGAAGAGCAAACAGTTGGGGATAAATGTGGAGTGATTTCTATTTGCTAAATCAGTAGTAGTTAAGCAGTGTGTTTTGGAGGGGCAGAGGCAGACAGACCAGCAGGATTGAGAGCCTAGGATTAGACCTAAGTAAGCATGGAAATACAGAAAAAACAGAGGAGCCCTACAAATCAGTGACGAAAAGATGGTCAGTTTAACGTATTCTGTAGGGGAAGATGGCTATCTGTATGGAAAAATGTGAAAGTTGCTGCCTCACACCACATATAGTTATGAATTCCAGACAGATTTAAGGCTCTTTTAAAAGAAGATAACATGGTAGAAATGCCTTCACATCTGTATGACTACACTGAAATTATATTTATATAAAAAACCCAACCCTTTATGTGACCAAAGACACAACATATCCAGTAAAAGATGTGCCACAGATGGGGACAAAATATTTAGAACTCATAAAATGGACCTCTTGGGTCCAGAATATATGAACTCCATCCCCCAATGAATTTTCTAAAAAGTCAACAGAAAAATAAGCAAAGTAGTTGAGTTGGCAGTTCACAGAATTTAACAGATAAAAATGTAAGACATAAAAACACAAGTTTTTAGGGTAAGTATGTCCTGTGTTCGGAGAAGGCAATGGCACCCCACTCCAGTATTCTTGCCTGTAAAGTCCCGTGGATGGGGGAGCCCAGTGGGCTGCGGTCAGTGGGGTCGCACAGAGTCATTCACGACTGAAGTGACTTAGCAGCATGTCCTGTGTTTCCTCCATTCCCTGTATATCCACATCCTGGCTTCCTATGGTTTATCTGGCAACTTTACAGAAAAAATGCCCAACCTTACTAGGAATGAAAGCATGCAAATTACAACAACAATAAAAACTCATATCCACCAATTTAGCAAAAATGATGCTAAAAAATTCAGCAAAAATGTTAATAATATTTGCTAGTGGGTATGTAAGAGGGTACAGTCTCCTTAGAGAAGATTTTGCAATACCTACTAAAGTAGGTGGCTCAGACGGTAAAGCGTCTGTCTACAATGCAGGAGACCCGGGTTCGATCCCTGGGTTGGGAAGATCCCTTGGAGAAGGAAATGGCAACCCACTCCAGGACTATTGCCTGGAAAACCCCATGGACAGAGGAGCTTGTAGGCTACAGCCCATGGGGTTGCAAAGAGTTGGACACGACTGAGCGACTTCACTTTCTTTCACTTTCACTAAAGTAAAAAGATGTTCATTAAAATGTGACCTACCAATTCTACTTTGAGGTGTCCATCAAGACGCTTTCTCATCAGTGTATAAGGAAACTTGTGCAAGGATATCGTTTGCTTACTACGGAAGCAACAAAACAAAGCAAACAAAATGAGATGAAGATGATCCTATTGTTCCTCAAGGGATCAAACGTTGATTTGATTGTTAGTATAATTGTCTCATAATCGTTTAACGAAAGCCAAGTTCCCTGCCTATATGGGAGACCCTGTTGTTGATCTGTTCCACAGAAAGCAGTTCGTATCTGTTAATCCCAAACCCCTTGTTTGTCCCCCGCCCACTTTCCCCTTTGGTAACCGTAAGTCTGTCTTCTATGCCTATAAGTCTATTTCCGCTTTGTCAACAAGTTCATTTGTATAAATATCGTATTCTAGATTCCACATCTAAACGGTATCATGTGATACTTGTCTTTCTGTCTGACTTACTTAGTATGATAATCTCTGGATCCACCCATGTTACTGCAAATGCCATCATTTCGTTCTTTTTTTATGGTGAAATATTCACAGCATAAAAATCACCATTTTAACCCTCTAAGTGTACTGTTCACTGGCGTTAGGTCCATTCACAGTGCGCGTCCATCACCATCAACTATCTCCAGAATGTTTTCATTTTCCCAAACTGAAACTGTACCTATTAAACACTAACTTCCCATTCTTCCTTCACCCCCGGGTCCACTGGCAACCACTATTGCACGTTGCGTATCTGTAAGTTTGACCACCCTGGGAACCTGTATCAGGGGAATCACGCAGTATTTATCTTTTTGCGACTGATCTGTTTTGCTCAGCATAATATCTCCAAGGTTTTACCATGTTGTATGAGGTGTCAAAATCCCCTCCTTTTTTTCTTTTTTAAAGGCTGAATGATGTCCCTTTCTATGTATACACCCCACTTTCTTTCTTTATCTTTCAGTGGACACTTGGGTTCTGTCTATTGGTCTTCGGTGTCTGGAGGACCAGGGTTGGGTCTCCTGGCAGAGCCTGGCACACAGAAGGTAATATTCAACTTTCAGAGTTCTTGAGTTATTTTCCTGGAACTTGAGCACGGAAGGTGAGAGAGGCCACCACCACCCTGAGGAGGAAGCCACGGAAATTCAAGGCAAAAAGTGCATGAGAGTAGCTTTCCAATGGTCCCGCGGCCTCTCCTCTTCACCCTCCAGTCTCTCCTTCCCATGGCAGCCAATCCAAAGACCATTTCAATCCATTTTCAGACCTTCGGTGGCTCACTGATATCATCAGGATGCAGGTCAAGATTTTGATGATGGTCCACAAAACCCTTCATGCCAGCCCCATCTTGTCTCCATTTTCATCTCTTAGCGCTCCTCACACCAACTGAATACAGCTTCTTCTCAGGCATAAAGCGTATCACCTGTAGGTACGTGCAACTCTGTCTGCCTGGAACACTCCTGTTGGGGCTGCTAAGTCGCTTCAGTCGTGTGCGACTCTGTGTGACCCCATAGACGGCAGCCTACCAGGCTCTGCTGTCCCTGGGATTCTCCAGGCAAGAACACTGGAGTGGGTTGCCATTTCCTTCTCCAGTGCATGAAAGTGAAGTCTTTCGTGTCTGACTCTTAGCGACCCCATGGACTGCAGCCCACCAAGCTCCTCCGTCCATGGGATTTTCCAGGCAAGAGTACTGGAGTGGTGCAAACTCCTGTTTATTCTCAGAGTCTGTGTCTGTTGTGTGAACCGTTGCCTCGCTGGTTGAGGGTTCAGTGATAAAAAGCCTGTTTTCAGCTGCAAGTAACAGGAGACTTGATATACAGAGGTCAATCAGGAAGGATTGTTTTTGTTGCCATCACAATAAACAGAAGAACTCTACTGTGGGCTAATCCAGTGGCTCAGAAAAAACATCCAGGGTCCAGAGAGCCCCCATCTCTCCTCTCTACCAGCCTCCAGTGATCAAGTTGTCCTCTGGGCCTGGCTGACCTCCTGGTGCCAAAATACTGGCAGCAGCTCCTGACTGCAAGGGTCCAGACTTGTGTCCCTCTTTAGACACAAAGAAAACTTTCTCCAAAGCCCCCGGTCCGGCATCCCTGAACATCTCATTGGCCAGAATGATGTCACATGTTCTTATTCCAGCTAGTCACGTGGCCCAGGGAATGAGATCAGGTTGAATATTCAGGCAGTCAAGGACCTGCACCCTGCATAGCATGGGGAAGGATCCACCACAGTGCTGTCTGAAGCTTGAACAAAATCACTGTCTTTTAGCAAGGATGGAGTGCAGCAGTGGCCCTATCTTAGTCTCTCTCTCCTCTGTATCCCCGATACCTAACCAGTGCTTGGTACACAGTAGGCATTTAATAATTATTTGTTAAAAGAAGTCACAAGCCCACAGGGAGGATGTGGCCATCCTTTATCCCGCTCCAGGCAGCATGAACATGTAGCCATCAGGCACGGGCTCCATGGCGGGTCAGACGCAGTCTTTTGAGTGTTTCTGTCACATAGACGTCCCCCGGGATCACCCATTCCCTAAACAGTTGTTCTACACTCACCAAAATACTTCATCATGAAAGCAGAAATACAAACCACTGTTATACCTCACTAATACTCATGAGGGGCACCAAGGCATGCCAAAAGAAACAGGCTACCATTTCTTACCTAACATGTTGGCAGAAATGAAACACCTGGATGGGACCTAGTACCGGCGAGGGTTTGGGGAAACAGGCACTTGCATTCACTATTCACTGGAGTTGACATTGGTACAAACTTAGGGGAAAGCGGTTTGATGCTAGTCCTTCAAAATGGGCGTATGAGCGAGGCTTTGGCCCCAGCAGTTTCTCCAGGTAGGAACACAGCCTTTAGAAATCTACACGAGGCTGTGCAAAGATAGATTTGCAGGAACACCCATGGCGAGTGTCATTCATAATATCAAAAAACTAGAGTCATTTGAAATATCTAGGGCTTCCCTGACGGCTCAAATGGTAAAGAATCTGCCTGCAGTGCAGTACATCTGGGTTCAATCCCTGGGTTGGGAAGATCCCCTGGAATAGGAGATGGCAACCCACTCCAATATTCTTGCCTGACAGTTACACTGAGAGTGTAATGAAGCTCAAGGTCCAATATCTATGTGGGTACTGGCCAGGTAAATACAGGACAACCTTACCCCCAAGAAATTCAATCCCATTAAAAAGACAAAGTAGATACTACACTTAGTCTTAGCCCAAAGTCTGAGAAACAATAGTGTCTGTAGTTAACAATATGGTGTTGTGGACTTCAAAATGTGTTACGAAGGTAGCTCTCATGTCAATTATACACACACACACACACACACACACACACACACATACAGGAAACCCTGTGAAGTGTTGGATATGTCCTTTTTAAAAACAGTTTAGAATAAATATTTATTTGGGGACTTCCCTGGTGGTCCAGTGATTAAGAATCTGCCTGACAATGTAGGGGACATGGGTTCCATTCCCGGTCCAGGAAGATTCCACATGCTTCAGGGCAACTGCGCTCATGAGCCCTGGACCCCATGCTCAGCAATAAGAGAAGTCACCGCCATGAGAAACCTGTACCCCAAAACTAGAGAGTAGCCCCCACTTGCCGCAGCTAGAGAAAGCCCGATCACAGCAATGCAGAACCAGTGCAGCCGAAAATAAATAAATAAAATTTTTAAAAAACCACATTTATTTGTATTTACTTATTTATTTGGCTGCACCTGGTCTTAGCTGCTGCACATGTGGGCTCTTCAGTCGTGGCATATGAACACTTAGTTTCAGATCGTGGGATCTAGTTCCTCGACCTGGGGTCCCACACATGCCCCTTTCCTTGGACGTGCAGGGTCTAAACCACTGAACCACCAAGGAAGCCCCTGGATATGTTTATTATCTTTAGAGTTTGCATATGTCCAAACTCATCAAATTGTACACGTTAAATATGTGCATTTATTTGCAAATCAATTTTACCTCAATAAAGAATTTTTTTTTTTTAAAGAAAAACCAGCTAAGTAGATCTACATGTACTGAAAGATGCCTTTGGCTGACTGCTAAGTGAGAAAAACAAGTTGCAAAAACAGCATTTGTATCAAGATACAATTTCTATATTTGTCTTATAAGTATATGCTTTATATTTACTTGGTAGAAATAATTCTGAAAAATTGAACGAAACTGAAGTGTCTCAGTACTTGTTAAGGTGATGATAGCTGATGTAACTGAATGCCAAAGCTGCCTGGCACACACAGTAGAACTTTATTTCTAGCTCATCATGTCAAACTCAAGTCCCAGCCCATGTACCTCTCTCTTCCAAGCAGTGATCCATTTGCATCCCGAGCCTGCCCTTTTCCGTACTTGGTGTCCCAGGAGGATGACTAAGGAGGATTCCTGGGGCCAGGCTTGGAGGTGGCGCACTTCCCTTCTGCTCATTCCCATTGGCCAGAACCTGTCACGTGGCAACACTGGGCCGCAGGGGAGGCTGGGAAAAGAAGGCCAGCCTGTGTCCAGCGAGAGCCGGAGACAGGTTCTGATGAGCACACTATGGGGCCCCACAGTTACCCACTTCTCTGATGTTTGGTTGTTTTCTTTGAGCAGGTATTCCTTTGATAACAGTAAATGTAAGTAAGAATGGGTGAATAGTCTCAGTTGGGTCTTTCTAACCCCACCAAGACCAGGACAGGGGCCCTTCCCACTGTGATAAATCACTGATGCTCCTAGCTGAGGAATCAGTTTCTTGGCATTTTTGGTCAGGGTGAATCAGTTTTTTCAAACTCCACGAGAAGGTGAGAATGAAACTCTGGGTTTGGTGACTCCAAGCAGTCACAATGTCTCTGAGTGTGGTGGCAGAAGAGTGTCCCCCCCACCCACCAGCACACACACCTAGGGTGTCCACATGCTAATCTCCTGAACTTGCGAATAATGTGTTACGTTACATTGCAACGGGGAATTCAGGTTGCAGATGGAACAAAGGTTGCTACTCAGCAGACTTCAAGGAGATTGCTCTGGATTACCTAGGTGTGCCCTGGGTATCAGAGAAGGCAATGGCACCCCATTCCAGTACTCTTGCCTGGAAAATCCTATGGACGGAGGAGCCTGGTAGGCTGTAGTCCATGGGGTCATGAAGAGTCGGACACTTACTGAGCGACTTCACTTTCACTTTTCACTTTCATGCATTGGAGAAGGAAATAGCAACCCACTCCAGTGTTCTTGCCTGGAGAATCCCAGGGATGGCGGAGCCTGGTGGGCTGCCATCCGTGGGGTCACACAGAGTCAGACACGACTGAAGTGACTTAGCAGCAGCAGCAGCAGCCCTGGGTATTCACCAGGGTCCTGACATCAGAAGAAGGGGGCAGAAGAAGGAGAAACAAAGACATGTCATTGTGAGAAAGACTGGATTGGTCACTGCTGGCTTTGAAGGTGGTGGAAGGGGCCAGGAGCCAAGGAGTGTGGGCCCCTCTAGAAGCTGCAGAGGACAAAGAAATGGATTCTCCCCGGAGTCCCCAGAAGGAAATGCAGTTCTGACAACACCTTGACTATGGCTGAGTGGGATCTCGTTCAGACTTCTGAACTCTATTTCTGTGTTAAGCCACTGAATTTGTGGTGACTTGTGACCACAGGAAATGAATATGCTGAGCATCCTGCCTAAAGAACCCGCCAGGACTGTTTGGTGACGTCTCTCCCTGAATGCAACCATCGTCTCTGGTGGTGAAGTCAGAATGACCTGGATTGGAGTCTAGGCCTCACTCGTTCCTCTGTGCCTCATTTCCCTCATCTGTAAGGTGGGGATGATAATGCCTGTAGGGTTGATGTGGGTTACTAAGGACATCATTTTTGTGTAACATGTAGAACACACTCCATGAATAATAAGCAGTAGCAATGGACACAGATTTCCGTGGTGGCTCAGTGGTAGAGAATTCACCTGTCAATGCAAGAGAAGAAGGTTCGATCCCTGGATCAGAAAGATCCTCTGGAGAAGAAAAAGGCAACCCACTCCAGTATTCTTGCCTGGGAAATCCCATAGACAGTGGAGCCTGGTGGGCTACAGTCCTCAGGATGATCTACATATTGACATAAAGTGATCATTTCTCAGGATGTTCTCACTTACCCTCTAATGTTAGTTGAGCTTACTCCAACTTGATGGCATCTCTTTTCAAATCCATATGCTTTGGGAGGCCCCGAATCTCCCATCACCCCATCTTTCTGAAGTGGGGAGACTTGTTTATCTCTTCCTGCTTGAGACAATGGTCCTCAGGGTGGCCGAAACACCTCATGTACTTAATGTCTGAATAACCCACATGAAACGGATGAAACTTCCTGGTGAAGATGGGGTCTTAGGCATCAAAGGGGGCTGCCCTTCTCCAGGCTCGTGGCCCCTCCTGTGCTTCTGCCGGTAAGGAGGGTTCATTCCTTTCATTTCTAGGCAGAACTCAGCCCTGAGTGGGAGAGGCTGGGATTTGGGGTTTCACTGGGAAAGCCTTTTGGTACTAATGTTATTATTGATCATTTCTGGGTAAGGGATGTCTATGATTGTTGTCCCTTAAATCTGGGCAAAGGGCCGGGGGTAGCCCTCATGTGCGGGCTCTGGGTGGTTTACATCTGGCTGGAGTAAAGCCACTCACCCTTTCTATTTCACTGAAACCTAATCCAGACTGAAGTTTGATGAGACACAGACCTTTTCACGAGGGCCGGAGGATGAGCTCTTGTTGTTTACGGCCGTTTTGCCCTTTTTATTACTAGAAAAAAAGCTGCAGGCGCTCAGTGAGGCTTTACATCCACCTAACGCTTACTCCTTGGAAGGAAAGTTATGACCAACCTAGACAGCATATTGAAAAGCAGAGATATTACCTTGCCAATAAAGGTCCGTCTAGTCGAGGCTATGGTTTTTCCTGTGGTCACGTATGGATGTGAGAGTTGGACTGTGAAGAAAGCTGAGTGCCAAAGAATTGATGCTTTTGAACTGTGGTGTTGGAGAAGACTGTTGAGAGTCCCTTAGACTGCAACCAGATCCAACCCGTCCATCCTAAAGGAGATCAGTCCTGGGTGTTTTTTGGAAGGAATGATGCTGAAGCTGAAACTCCAATACTTTGGCCACCTCTTGCGAAGAGTTGACTCATTGGAAAAGACCCTGCTGCTGGGAGGGATTGGGGGCAGGAGGAGAAGGGGACGACTGAACTGAACGTGTCCTCTGTTTGATCTACATATCTACATAAAGTGATCATTTTTTCAGAATGTCCTCACTTACCCCCTAATGTTAGTTGAGATCACTCCAACTTGATGACATCTCTTTCAAATCCATATGCTTTGTTTCTAGTCATAGGGTTGCAAAAAGTCAGACATGACTGAGCGACTGAACTGTCCTGATCTTCTCACTCTAGGAAATATGACAAATATAAAAATACAAAACAAGTAGCAAGAAAAACAAATCACCAGTGTGCCACTTCTGTTAATATTTTGCTCTTTTCTTCTTCCAGTGTTTTTCTTGATATTAATAGTAGCCTTATTCATTGCTGCAATTCATGGGGTCGCAAAGAGTCGGACACGACTGAGTGACTGAACTGAACTGAACTGAAGGTTAATTAACTAATAATATATAAAAATATAAATTAATATTAATTTTATGGTGCATGTACTATTTTATGAGCTTTCTTCACTTGAAATGACCTGTTGTAAGGTGCCTCCTTGGTGTTCAGAATTACCTGTGGTCTTGGGAGCTGGGTGGCGATGCTTGTATGGTGTCCTGCTAGCTCAAGAGAAGAGAGAGAACAGATTGGCCTGGATTTTTCTGATCATATGCTTGTTTCAAAATTTTAAACATTACAGAGATGTGTGTGCATGTGTGCTAAGTTACTTCAGTCGTGTCCGACTCCTTGGGACCCAGTGGACTACCGTAGCCCGCCAGGCTCCTCTGTCCATGGGGATTCTCCAGGCAAGAATACTGGAGTGGGTTGCCATTTCCTCCTCCAGGGGGTCTTCCTGACCCAGGGATCAAACCCAGTCTCTTATGTCTCCTGCATTGGCAGGAGGGGTCTTTACCACTAGTGCCAGCTGGGAAGCCCCTTATGGAAATGTATATCTTGGATATACAAAATCCTTGTAATCCTGAACCTCAGAAATAATCGCCACTGCTTGGTATATGTTATTTTCAGATTTATCTATCCAATAACAAAAATTTACAAGGATGTACTAAAGTATTACTTAATGAAAAGTATGGTCTTGCTGTCTACAGAATTGTGTGACATCTACCTCATAATAAACGTCATCTCGACAACACACATAAATCTCTCTCTCTCCTTTTTAAAAAATAATTTATTTACATGGCTGCACCAGGGCTTAGTTGGAGCATGTAGGATTGTTTTTTCAGTTGTGGCTTGCAGCATCTTCCCTTATGGCTCAGATGGTAAAGAATCTGCCTGAGATGCAGCAGACCTGGGTTTGATCCCTGGGTTGGGAAGATCTCCTGGTGAAGGAAATGGCAACCCACTTCAGTATTCTTGCCTGTAGAACTCCATGAACAGAGAAGCCTGGCGGGCTACAAACCGTGGGGGGCAAAGAATTGGGCATGACTGAGGGACTAACACTTTCATGCAGCAACTTTAGTTGGGGCATTCCAACTCTTAGTTCCTGCATGTGGGATCTAGTTCCTTGACCAGGGATCGAGTTTGGGCCCCCTGAATTTGGAGCGGGGAGTCTTAGCCATTGGGCCACCAGGGAAGTCCCCTTTCTTTCTTTTCCATGGATTCCTAGAATTTGGTTGTTTGGGTATGATGTAATGCAGTCATTTAACCCCCTATCAACCACGTTTGGGTTTTACAACTGTTTTCTGTGCATAATGTTGTATTGACCATTCTTTTCCCAGAGCCTTTTTTGCAGAAGGGTGGAATTTCTGTTTGAGAAATTTCCACAAATGGTTTGTGAATTTGAGATTTGAACAGGAACTTGCCAAACTATCCCTACGGAAAGATTGGAACAGTTTGTGTTTTCATCAGCTGTCTGTTTTAGCCCCACCCTTATCATCATAGGATATTACAATCTTTAAGAAATGTTGCCAATTGGATAATTTTTATGTCCTTGAATTACTATGGTTTTCTTAGCATTTTTTGTCTAATTAGTGAAGTTAGGTTGCACGTCTTTTAATGCAGACATTGGGTCCTTTCATTTACTCTTCTGTGATCATGTATTCACGTCCTTTGAATAAGAACTTTGAGTCCTTGTTTATCAGGAATAATAATCCTTTGCTTGTCACCTGTTGTAAATGTTGTTGTCTGTTACTTGGTTGTTTTACGACCATCTGTTAATTACAGCTAGTAGTTTTTGAGTGTTTACAAGTATTATTTACTAAGAAAACTGCTTTACATGAATTATCTCATTCAATTCTTTCAACAAATTGTTGATCTTGGTACTGTTATTATCACTCCCACTGAATAGGTGAGGAATTCGAGGCTCAGGAGTTTTCACCTGGAGAGAAGTAGATGAAGCCAGGGTTTGAACCCAGACCCTGCTACATGGCCTGCTTTCCAGAACATCATCTATATGGTTATTTTAGCTTCTTCCAGGGGTGAACCCTGAGAGGGGATTTGAGTGCCATTTATTTGGGATGTGACCCCAGGAAAGGGCAAGGGGGCGGGGAGACGGGATAAGGTCAGAAGGACACTGACACAGATTGCATTACCAAGCAGGTGGCCGCTGTACACAGCTGGCCTCCATCTAGTGGGAAACTCCTGGGGGACTGGGTAATACATGACACAGACCCATGAGAGGGGCCTCAAGCCGGGTATTTATCCATCAGTTCCCTGTAGCACTGACTGAAGTCAGCCCCCCGAGGACATTAACTCGCTGCCACTTCAGACCTCCCCCAAGCACTGTTTTCCCTGCAAATGGTGGGAGGCCCCAGGCAGAGAAGCACAGAGGCTCGCTGTCCAAAGCCGCGAGTCAGGGTGTATGGGGTACGAGCAGGAGAAGAAGGATCTGCCACAGTAGGCAAGTTTATCTTTTTTTTTTTTAAATAGGGTCACTTTTGATGAATGCTTATACAATAAAGGGCAGTTCTTTTCTTCCCATGCAACATTGTATAAGTCCTCCCAGTTTTAGCCAATCCTTCTATCATATCACCCCTCGTCCACTGTGTCACATGGGAAGGAATTTCATCTTTCTTACTCTGGGAATTTCGCCTTCTGAGGTCCAGGAGGCCAGCCCAGCAGCTAAGCCCTGGGGACCCTTTGCTCAAGAGCCTGATGTCTTGGCCGAATGCGCGGGTAGGGGACGGTGCAGCCTTGGTGCCTGTGGCCATCGTCAGTTTGGATCAAAATGTTGAGGGAGGGAGGCTGGCTTTCCTTAGCCTCAGCCCCTCTCCCTGCGGGGACACCTCACCATCTCCTTTTCTCTCTTCACCTCCAATCAAAATATTCTCCCTGCCGGGATGCTGGAAGAAGAGGGCGGGTCGCTGGGTCTTGGTCTGTTTGTGGCTTTGAAGGTGTGGAGTAGCCACAGTGCCTTTGAGAAAGCTTTGCTTAACGCTGGTGATGTAGACAGCTCACTGGAGCAGAAACGGGGACGGTGGGTGGGCCTGGGGGGCTCCAACAACGCCCGTTCCTAATTCACAGGGTGACAGAGCCTGCACGACGGTGCCCAGGGAGCTGTGGGTGGCGGGTGGTGCCCTCAGCGGCCCTACCTTTCCCCTTCATCTCCCTCAGAGAGGCCTTCCCAGGACCACCCATCTCACTGGCCTCTCCCATCCCAAGACCCTCTTGACCGCTTCCTAAACTGTTTTTTTTTTTTCAAACAGCTTATCACCACTGTAAACTATTGGCTTTCTTTATCCTTATTGCTCTTGTGTGTGTGTGTCTGTGTGTGGGTGCCCATGTGTGCACGCAGCTCTGGGACGGGGGAGGGAGTAAAGATGCATCTTCCAAGAACACCTGTCCCCAGGGCTCAGGCCTGAACCAGGCGCACAGTAGCCTGAACTCTGTTGTAGGGGTTTGGGAGCCAGGGGTCTGGGTCTCTGGTCTAGACTCAGCCTTGGGTTTACTGGCGGGCCTGTAAGTCCCACCTGGCATGGTCAGGGACCCCTGGAGCCAGCTCTGAGAAGGAGATAAGTGTGCATGGCACAGTCAGGCAGTGATTCGGGATCTGGGCTGTGGGATGGGAGGGAGAAAGCAGGGGTGGGCAGCAGAGCAGTGGGTACCACCCCCCAGGTCACCCTGAAGGTGGGCGGCCTTCCCCACGATATCAAGAGGGGGACTGAGGAGCAGAATTTCATCGCTTTCACTTAATTCACTCATCTAGAAATATCTGTCACGCACTTTCTATGTGCCTGGAGCAGGGGATGTGGTCCTTGCCTACGTGAGTGTCCATCTTAGCCGGGGAGACGGACGACCGCTAAGTTGGTGTATAGGGTCGGTTTGGGTGTCGGTCACCGCTATGAAGGGGAGAGAAGACAGTGGGAATTCTGGAAAATTCCCAAAGGCTGGGGAATTCTTTCAGATGCTGAGCAGAGGGAGGGAGGCGGTACAGAAACAGGACGTGCTCTGGGCCACCCGGGAGACGGAGGGCACAGGAAGGCGGCAGCCTGAGGTCACAAGGGGATGCGAAGGAACAGGAGTAACTTTTTGAGGAACATGCCGAGCAGATGGAGGTGTTATGACTGCTGCTGCTGCTAAGTCGCTTCAGTCGTGTCTGACTCTGTGCGACCCCTGAGGCGGCAGCCCACCAGGCTCCCCCGTCCCTGGGATTCTCCAGGCAAGAACACTGGAGTGGGTTGCCATTTCCTTCTCCAGTGCGTGAAAGTGAAAAGTGAAAGTGAAGTTGCTCAGTCGTGTCCAACTCTTCGCGACCCCATGGACTGCAGCCTACCAGGCTCTTCTGTCCATGGAATTTTCCAGGCAAGAGTACTGGAGTGGGGTGCCATTGCCTTCTCCGTGGGCCACTTGTAAATCACCCATTAAATGTTGTGCTTAAAGATAATCATAAAGGGCCTGGTGGGGGCAGGGAGAATCAGATGTGGTTTGGATTCCAGCTTCTTAACCCACTAACTATCGCTCAGGTGACCCCGTTATCTCCTGGAACCTCAGTTTCCTCATCTGTGAAACTAATAAGAAGAAAGAGCACAAACGATCCGTATCTGGAACGAGCGTAGGCGTAACTAGAGGCCCTGCAGACACCAAACGAGGAAGGGGGTGTTATAAACAACTTTGTGCCAGTGCAGTGAACGTTTGCGTACGAAAAGCTCTCTGAAAGGCAAAAACAGCAAGAATGGATTCAAGGGGGAAAAGAATAGTTTAATGCCTTTAATCACTGAAAGAAGTTTAAAAAACAAATCTGATTCTGAGCCCTGTTTCTGGCACATGGTAGGTAGGTGTCTAATACACACAGCCATTATCATGCACTTATTCCAAACAATGATGTCAATATTTCATCATCTTCAGAAACACCTTACATTATAAGGGGAAAAAAAAAATCTGTTTCACCATTAAACTCTCTTCTGTACTTACTTCCACCCCCCCTAGCATCCAAAAACATCATCTACTTTATCTATTAGGCTTGATACAAAAGACTTTCACTTGTTACTAAAAATATGCTGCTCGCTTGCCTTGGGAGAGGATGCCCGGAGGAATGTACTGCAGGTTTAGACTGCCTGTAAGTACAAACAAGAGGTCTGGGTGTGCAGAAGCCGGAAGGGTAGCTTATATTATACGTTCCTGCAGCTCCCCATGGGTCACCATGTCCCATGTGATGGTGACCCAGCAAGGCTCTGTGTTCGGGGATGCGGCCGGGACACGGCGCCATGGCCAGGCTCTGAATGCATTAGCAGTGACCCAGAGTCAGTGGCGTCCAAAAGGACCTTTTCTCCGTCGATCTTGCCAAGATATTCATTTCAAAGAAGGCCCTGGCTCCTTCCGGCGGCTGTTCCCGTTGGTCACGTGCCTCTCCTCACAGGGCTGTGTTGCACAACTGGCTTTCCAAGCAGGGGTCAGGTCTTGTCCCTTTCCTGTCACAGCCTTGCCCAACCGAGGGAAGTTGTTCCAAGCCTGGGCCACGGGCCTTCGATGTGGAGAACAGGTGGCGCTTGTCTGCTGGACCAAGCGGAGGCTGCTCGGAGATGGGAGGGACTCCTGGGGGACCTCCTGGCACCGGGCAAGGGGCACCAGAGGGGTGACCCAGGCGGGGGCATGGGGAGGGGGTTGGGTGAGAGACTTCAGCTCACACTCTGGGGACCGCTCAAAGCTGGGGTCCAGGGACCTTCAGATCAGAGACAGAGACTCAAAGAATTGCAGGGGCTCCAGGGACCCGTCCAGGTTCATCCAACTTCCCATTTGTCAGATGGGAAAACTGAGGCCCAGGGAGAAAAAAGGGAGTTGGCCAAGGCAGCACAGCAGGTTTTTTCTAGCCTCCTCTCACGGATGGGGACACAGATACTACATGGGGCCTGGGCCACCTCCGTGGCCTGCAGGGAAACTCGGCTCAGGGGGTGGCAGACAGCCTGGGAACATGGGTGACTCTGCAGAGGAGGCTGGAAAGGACCCCTGGTGGGCGTCGTCCTCAGAAGAGGGGGAGCCTGGGCTGTGAACATGGAGCAACATAGAGGGAGGCTGGCTGTCCCACGGCTCCTGTTCAAAATGGGGAGAGGCTCCGTGGAGTGGGTCCCCAAGGGTACTCCCCCCCGGCCCTGCACGCTTTTCTGGTCAGCGGTCACAAAGCCTGCAGCGCCACCAGCCACACTCTTTTTAGGGGCTTCTATGCCTTTCTGTTTTCAGGGCAATATCCCAGGAGAACAGAACACCACCCCCCAGACTCTTGGTGAGTTCCGGTCATGCCAGTGAGGCCCTAAACACTTCCCTCGTTTCCTGGGGGGAGCAGCCATCAAGTGGGCCTGCCTCTGCCCACCTCCCACGGTAGTCTGAAGGATCACTCAAGATAATGGCAGGAAAGTGCTTTGGGAACCGAAGCACAGCGCCTGCCTAAGAGGTGGTGCTAGTTAATGATTTATGCTTGGAGGGGCTGTGTTTCCTGGCAGGAAGTTGGCAGGAGGGAAGGAGACCACAGTGAGAGATAGGAAAGCTGGAAGCCAGCAGCCGAGTTTCCCAGGAGGTCAACCTGGTCAGTCTCCTCGGGCAGGGTCTGTCTCGGGGGGCCTCGATTTCCAGCTCCCACCCAGCAGAGAGAGGCTCCACACCCAGCTACCCACCCGAGTTTCCCAGGGGGTCAACGTGGACAGTTTCTTCGGGCAGGGTCTGTCTTGGGGTGCGGGTGGAGGGGGCTCGATTTCCAGCTCCCACCCAGCAGACAGGCTACGCACCCAGCAGCCTCTCTCTGTTCAGTTTATTTTATAAATATTTACTGAGCACTTCCCTACCTCCCCGCCCACCAGGCTCCAGCCCAGCACCGGCCTCAGGGCTGAGAACAGGGTTAGGAGCAAAGCCAGGCTCAGCTCCTGCCCTTGCAGGGCAAAGCCTGGTGGGGAGACACACGGCAAACAGGAAATAGAAACACAAACCGTGTATGAGGATTGGGATTCTTGTCGTTGCTGTGAACATCCAGCTGTCTCCTTCACATCTCCCTTGGATGTCTAAAGGCGTCTCTAACTTAGCATGTCTGAAGCCAAGCACTTCGTTTCACTCTCCCCGAGGCTTACGAAGCGCCATCTGTCGGGTCACTAAAGCCAGAAAGCAGCCTTGTCTCTCCTCCTCTCAGTCATCAACTCCTTCAGCAGCTCCGGCACTCCTGCTGCCTATAGCTCCCTTCAGGCAGCCCGCTTCTCTCACCATCCGCACTGCCTCCCTCCGGGTGACAGCATCGCTCATGCTGACCGTTGCACAGCCTCCTAGCCAGTCTCCCTGCTGCCCGCCTCTCTCCCGTCTCGTGCCCATCCACCCTTTATTCAGAGTAAAGAGTTGAAAGTGCGAGTGTTAGTCGCTCAGTCACGTCTGACTCTTTGCGACCCCATGGACTGTAGCTGGCCAGGCTCCTCTGTCCATGGGATTCTCCAGGCAAGAATATTGGAATGGGTAGCTATTCCCTTCTCCAGGGGCATCTTCCTGACCCAGGGATCTAACCCGGGTCTCCTGCATTGCAGGTGGAGTCTTTACCGTCTGAGCCACCAGGGAAGCCCATTCAGAGTAAAATATGTTCCTAACACATAAACTGGATCCCATCAACCCTCCTGCTTTATAACCTTTCCCTGGATCCCTGGTGCTTTCAGAATAAGACCCAAGCTTCACACCCTGGTCACAAAACCCTGTGTGACCTGGCCCACATCACAGACCTTCTTGGTACCCCCGACCCTGCTCCCTAATGGAGCTGCAGCCACCTGTCGTGGCCTTTTATCTTTTTTGGTGACAATGCTGAGATCATGCTGACCTCAGGGCCTTTGCACCTGCTGTTTCCTCTGCCTGGAACAGCCCTTTCTCCAGAGCTCCACCAGGCTGGTTCCTTCTCTTTCCGTGGGCTCAGCCTAAATGCCACCTCTTCAGAGAGGCAAAGCCCTCCAAACCCTCCTTTCTGTCAAGTGCCTCCCAGCCCTGTTTGCTCCCGTCACATGGGTGTTGCCGTTGGTCATCCCACCTTCCTTTGCTGGCTTGTCATTTGATTGTCTCGCCCACAAGTGCAGGGACCTTATCTGAGGGGTTTGCTGGGCAAATTTCACGGCAGCAAACGCTGATAGGTGTGTGCTCGGTTGATCAGTCGTGTCTGACTCTTTGGGGCCCCATGGACTGTAGCCCCTCAGACTCCTCTGTCCATGGAATTTTCCAGGCAAGAATACTGGACTGGGTTGCCACTTGCTCCTCCAGGGGATCTTTCCGACCCAGGGATCGAACCCATGTCTTCTGCTTTGGCAGGAGGATTCTTTACCATTAGCGCCACCTGGGAAGCCCCCAGCATTTGATATTCCCCCAATAAACTTCTGTTAACTAAATGAAGGAAAGAGTTCCCTCACCACTCCCATCCCAGAAGAGGTAAATAAGTTCTAGGGATGTCCCCACTCCAAGAACTGGCATGGTGTGGGCACTGCCAGACCCTCTTCCCTCTTTCTGGTGTCCTGGTCCTCTCGAGTCCTCATGACGAGCTGTCTAATGGATTCTTAATTTCCCCTGTTACTGTGGCAGGGGCGTAGGCATCAGGATTTTCATACATTTGTTCATTCACGCCTGCGTTTATCCTGAACTTCCCAGCAACGTGAAGTCAGAAGACCTGGGCCTGGATGCGACCCCTGCCACCAACCCACTGTGTCACTTTCGTCAGGTCTCAGCTGCACCCCGAGCTCAGTTTGTTCCTGTGCCGAAGCGGAGGTGGGGATGGTGGACCTGGTGGACACACTCCTCGCCTCCATCAGAAAGGCCTTGGGGACGCCGTCCAGGCGGGGTCCAGGTGGGCTCCAGGACGCCCGACTCCAGGCTGGAGCAAAACTTGAGTCCTGGCTTCACAGCGAGGAGATGACTGTCGGTTCCCTGCTGGCCTGTGGTCTGTGTCCAGCCCCAGCTGGTGTCTGGGAATGGAGGGAAGCGGGACAGGAAATGAAATCTGGGTCACCAGCCCACCCAGCCTCCCCACTCCACCACCCACATTCCCAGGCTTGCTCTGCCTGCCTCTGAACCGAGCCTCTTCGCAGACCATGGGGGTGGCCCAGGGCCCATGCAGTATCTGTCCCCATCTAGGGGAGGAGCGGGGAACACAGGGCAGGAGGTCGAGCCAACTTCCCAGAATAAGCCCCGCAGCTCTTCCCAAGCGAACAGAATGCAGAGAAGCCAGCGTTCCCAAGTTCAAGGCCAAGGCAGGGCGGAGGTCCCTGCGGAGGTGGGTCTGAGGCTGGGGTATGGTGGGAACAATGATGTGCTTTTGGCAGGCCCAGAAGATTTTTCCTTTCTGGAACTTTAGGCGGATGCCTTCCCGCTCCCCCGCCTCCTGCAGGGAACTTCCTCAGGCCAAGCACCAGCAAAATCTGGAAGAATCTGCCTGGAAGCTGATTTCCCTGGTTTCTGTCCCAGAGGTCAGCTCTGCATCCCCACTCTGATCCCAAAACAACAAAACAGGATAGATGAAATCCCCTGATGTTCTAGGCGCAGGCAAGTGTTTTCCACGGTGTGAACCTCTCTCTCCTACGGACTTGATCTCACAACCTTCCCCCTTTCAAAGACAAGTGGTTTATGAAGCTAATTCATACTAACATGTGAACAAGTGCCTGCTGACCTTCGCCTGCCCTGTGTATCTGACTATGAGCTCCTGGAGCATAGGGACTGGTTTATTCCTCTTCATGGTTGCAGTGCCAGGTACAAGGTTTGGTTCAGAGTTGGTGTTGTGTGGATCATCATAAAGAAGACAGAAATAACAAAAATAAATCATAACAGCTAACAACTACTGGATGTCTTCTAAATGCCACAGAATCAGGTAAGGGCTTTATGTATGTTACCTTATCTCATCTTCACCTTGGTGAAGATGTGGTAGGTACTGTACTTATCCCCATTTTACAGAGGAGGAAACTGAGGCTCGGGGAGGTGAAATAACTTATCCAGGAATCTAAAGCGGTGGCGGCAGTGTTCAAATCACGGCAACCTGACTCCCAAATGCACGTTCTTAACGGAGTAAGCTAGGTAATTTGGACCAAGGTTAATTAGGCTCGATCTGAAGTTCTTCTTTTACAAAACACTCAACACCTCCTCTTCCCAAATATCTCTAATGATGAATTTTAGGCTTCTATGAGTGTGGGTTTCTGTTTTATTTTTTCAGGAAGTCCCCAAATCCCAATCAGAGTGATTCGGGAGAGGACTGGAAGACGTCAACCAAATCCCGATCAGAGTGACTCGGGAGAGGACCGGAAGGCATCCACGGATGCGGTTTTCCTCCCTACCTTCTCTCCCGCTCCCACCTGCCTGGTGAAAATATAGGAGCCCCTGGGATGCCCAGCTTCAGGGCGGGCTTGGAAAAGGCTCCGGGAAGCCAGGCCTTTGCTGGAGGGCAGGGAGCCTCACTTTGGGTTCGCCTGAAGCCCCTGTTTTTCAGAGGTCCCCTGTCTGCCCTCCTCGTGGCTTACTCTGCACAGGTGTTCGTCTCTGCCATCAGACGGTGCGCTCCACAAGACCAGGATCTGTAGTTCACCAGGGGCTCCCCAGGCAGGTATGCAGGGCCTGGTGCTATTTGCTCCAGGAGCTGGCCCTGGAGCCCAGGGACCCCCAGTTCCAGCTCTCTCAGCAGCCTCAAAGCGGGGAGGAAGGCTGTAACCAGGTTGGCCTTCACCTAGACTTCTTGTTGAAAAGGAAGCACGCGGAGAAGGGACACAGCCGCAGGACACAGGTACCTGCAGAGGCTGCCGCCAGCCGCTAGCCACAGCCTCCACGCTCATCTCCGTCACCTGGGTCCTGGCTCCCCTCCTCCAGGAAGCCCTCCCTGCTGCGCCCCACCCACACGCCCTGTTACACTGCTCGCTTGGGTTCCAGGAAGCTCAGGGAGGCCACAGCTCTGGGGAGAAGATGGGAGAGCAAGACTCAGTCTTCTTTAGGGTTCAGGACTGGGCTTTCAGTTCCAGAACATGGTTTCTGTCCTCTTCTCCCCTCTTCTCATGAAGAGGCTCTCTCAGTCATCCTTGCTTTTCTGTCTTTTTCTCCCTTCTTTTCTCTTCTTGCCTCATTCCCTTCTTCCTTCCATCTCCTCACTTCCTTCCTTCACTCCAGCATTGTTTCATGGAAGATTTGAGGCCACTTTTGCCTTCAGCCCACCTCCAGACCCCTGGGCGTTCAGACCGGCCCGAGGTCTGCTCACTGGGTTGCATAGTGCAGTGCCAGGCTTGGGCGCTGTGGGTCTTCCTCTGGGCTGAGTGTCGGGGCGGCACGGCCTCGTGGTGACACCCAGCAACCCCACCCTTGCCACCCACCCTGCTGGGCCAGCGCTGGAAGCAAGACACTGCCACCCCCTCCACCTTCCTCCCTGCAAGTGCAGGAAGGAGTCCGGGGGCCAAGGAAAGCGCCCTGGAGTAGGCGTCTCAAGACTGCATTCCCTGAGTGTGTGGCCCCAGCGGTATCCCCAGACACAGCTTGCATCCAGCAAATGCTTGTTGAGCGACTGAATGAAAGCCACAGACTTAAGTCCTGGCTGACTGCTTCATTTCAGAGACACCCCTTCACCTCTCTGAGCCTCAGGACCCTCGGTTAAAACGAGGAGGAATTGCCCGACCCTGTCCACCCCCTAGGGGCAGCTGAGGGGAGCAGGTGTGACGGTGCCTCCAGGCGGGCAGGTTGTGACGGTGATGGCGGGAGAGGCCTGTGCGGGGCCCCTTCTTTGGGGCTGGAAGGGGATCAAACGTTCTGGGCTGAGCGATTCTGAGGAAACCACCCAGCATGGGAGAACCTCAAGGCTCTGCGGGGGCCCTGCCTTCCTCCCCTGCAGAACCCTAGCAGGGTCTGCCCACCGTGCCCCTACCATTCTTTGGCACCGAGCCTCACTTTGCCCTGGCCCACCCAGTGCAGGCAGGCCAGTGCCACCAGGTGGGTCCTTATGAACTTGGCTTTCAAGGGGAGCTGGTCTAAGCAGAAATTGAGCCAACAGGCTGGAGACTCCTAGCAGGTTCCGGGGTGAGCAGGCTGCCTCGTGCCTCCACCCGGGACTCAGACCCACTCAGCTCTGCCGTTTGCCAGCTGTGTGGCCTTGGACCAGTCACTTCACCTCTCTGAGCCGCACCTGCCTCATTTCCTGCGTGGCAATATCCTTGCCTTGGCAGCCCTGTCATGAGAGTCCACAGAAGAGGAAGAGCAAACCTGGCAGGGAGAGGTGCTGGGCGTCTGCTTGGCTCAGGGGGAGCCCATCCACACACTGCTCCCCCCACCCCCTGCCCCCCGCCCCCCCACCCCCTTGCCTCTCTTCCGGCCCAGGCTCAGCCAGATGGTGGGAGCAGGGAAATGCCGCTGAGCTGCACGCTCCTGGTCTATTTTGAGAAGCCTCCTGTTTCCTCTGCTGCCTGGGGCCATGTGGTGGCTGCAGGTCTCTCTCACGGGACGGACTCCAAGCCGGACCGTGTCCTTCCCTGGCTCCTTGCCCCCAGCCCTTTCCTTCCATGTGGCCTGAGCCCCCACATCCTGACTCCCAGCTCAGGCACCACACCCTCAGCCAAGAGGGGCAAAGGTCAGGTGCCCAAAGGGGGCTTTGGGGTGGGGGCTGGTCACTTGTTGGAAATATGGAGAAAGTGGGGAGCTGGGGTTGGCCCCCCGTTGTCAGGGCTCAGCCCTGCCCGCCCAGGCCCCCTCTTCTGCAAGCCTGGCCCCTCGTGGCCATCAGCACCCTCAGGCCCCCGGCAGCGGTCGTCACTGCTGAGGTTGCGCACTGGGTGGAGTCATCTGTAGTCCCATACACGGCTTCCTCCAGAGTGACCTCAGGGGCCCTTAGAGAAACAGCCATCCAGAGCGCTGGCCCGGCCAGGAGGCCGGACAGTCCCCTGGCCTGCTGCCTGGCTGGTCTTAATTGCCCCAGTCACCCCTCAAGAAACCTGGGAGCCGCCCTTGCCTCCGCCCCTGCCCCTCCTCCTCCCTGCACAGAGCTCTGACCCTGGTGTGCCACATCCCTCATTTACTAGATCCGTGGCCTTTCATCTCTTCGTGCCTCAATTTATTCATCTGTGAAATGGAGCTAAGGAGATCCCTCTATTCATGGGCCTGCGGGGAAGAGATATTGAGTTAACACTGGTGAAGTGCTTAGGACAGGGCTGGACACTTAGTAATTGTAGCTCCTATTCAGTTCAGTTCAGTTCAGTCGCTCAGTCGTGTCCAACCGACTCTTTGCGACCCCATGGACTGCAGCACACCAGGCTTCCCTGTCCATCACCAGCTCCGGGAGCTTACTCAAACTCAATGTCCGTCGAGTCGGTGATGCCATCCAACCATCTCATCTTATTATCCTCAGTAAATTGTAGCTCCTGTTACCTGATTGCTCTGCAAAGTCCGCCCAGCCCAGCTCTGCTACATCACTCCCGTCTCCTCCACTGCTGTGCGGGGCCAGCCTCTCCTGGGGCGCTGCCAAACCTTCCTGCTGGCTTTGCCGCCTCTGCTCTCCCGCTAGAGCCAAGGGCATCTTTCTAAATAAAAAGTCTGATTAGCGCTGTAGAGTTTTGGAATTAGATTTATTCATTCACCGCCGTCCCCCAAATATTTGCGGTCTGACTCTGTGCTGCAGCAGTAACCTAAATGAAGTAGGAAGCTTATGTTCTAGTGAGTGCAAGTCCCAGCCCTACAACTGGGTGGCGTTGGGCAAGTTTTTAAATGCTTGGAACCTCAATTCTGTCATCTGCAAAATGGGATCCTAGAGAACCTGCCCCATGGGCTTGCTGTGAGTGTCAGCAGACTACACAGCTCTTCGATCACAGTATGTGAAATATTTTCCAAGTGGAAACCCTGGGATGAGGATGGTAAGGATGCTGTCATTCCATTCCTCATAACTTTCCAACATTCATGCTGAACTCAGGCTCTCTGTGATCTGGTCCCAGTGATGCCTTCCCCATCCCCCACCAACCCTGTCTTTAACTTGGTCCTGAGGATACTTCATCTCCATCACTACTTCCCAAACAACTCAGCCCTTTCACAAGTCTTGCTTTTGCACGAGCCTTTCTCCTTTCTTGGAATTTCTCCCTCCCTCCCCTTCTTTTCTTAACCTCTCCCTCCTCTTTTCAGGGCTGTCCCAGTTACCTGCCACTGCTGGGTAGAGTCTTCCCAGCCTCTTGGACAGCACAAATCCCTCCTGGATCTGGGCTCTACCTGCCAGGTGTTCATGCCCCCACTGTGTCCCTCCCCGTGGTGATCATTATCACGTGGCCAAGGTCTATCCCCTCAGCCCCTGGGCAGGAATGCATTGCGTTTACCTGGTGCCCTGAGAGCCTAGTAGTGGCTTGGAGTGTTGACAGTCATTAACTTTTGGCATATGACTCAGCACTGACTTTTGATGAGTGCATTCATGTCTGCCAAGACACCTCTGATGATCAACCTCAATTTACCCAAGTGGAAGGCGGGATCAGTGTTAGAGATTCACACCCTACTGTAAGGGAAAGACCTTGACAAATGCCATCCCCACTGCCAACTCTAACAGAGAAGACCTGAGAGTCTCTACACGCTGGTATAATGGGATATGTTAGCCAGTGTAGACCACACACACTCTGATGGTACCCACATGCTGGAAGTATGCTCCTTTCACATGTAAGGTTGAGAGGCATGCTCTGGTCTGCATATGGCTTCCTCCACACAGTGATCAGGGGACCCAAGCTCCCTCCATTTTGAGGCTCTACCATTATTTAGGTCCTTGTTGTCATCTGCACCCAATGAGCAGAAAGAGAAAGTGAGACTGTGAGGAAGTCCAGCTACACTTAAAAGAATTGATACAGGCCGCCTCTACTCCTATCCTGTTGCCTAAAACCCCATCACATGGCGACTCCTGAGTGAGGAAGTGGGACCTGGGGGGCTAGTGTGTGCCCCAGAAGGAGGGGAGGATGTGGATTCGGGTGAACACTAACCATCTCTGCCAAGGCAACCACCAGTGTGATGCTAGCTCCTGCGTGTGTGCATGGAGACCAACAGGCAGACCCCCGACCATGGAGGGAGATGGGCTCCCGGCCACCCCCACGTGCTGGCATAGACACAGTCCAGACCACGCTGGACTGGAATGATTGGAGCCGTTCATGGATCCCCACCCTTCCTGGTCTGTGGGGCTGCCCATTGGTCAGGGCGGGGGTGGGCAGAGCTCATGGAGGGTGGGAGCATGGCTCTAGGCCCAGCACCCTTCCTGGGACTCTCAGCATTCTAGGACCAAATTTTACAGCTGCAGGAGCCCAGACCCCAGGAGGCTGTCCCTCTCCTTCCTTTGTGGAATGGGCCGGGCTGGGTTGTGGGTAATGTCTCAGACTCTCAGATGGTCTCATCTGCTTGGAGGACAAATCTCTGCGCCACCCCCTGTACCAGCCATGGAGCCGAGACCAGGCCTGCCTCCACGGCCAAGCGTGTGCAGCTGCAGTTTGAAAGGCCCTTTGGAAGCTCAGCCTCCCTTTCCCCCAACACTTCCAGCCACCGGAAGCAGAACCAGTCCCCTGGCCAGCCCTGCTGGGGTGAGCAGCATGGCTGGGCCAGGACACCTGGCATCCCAGCTGGCTCCGTGACTCCCTGCCCTGTCGCCTGCTCATTCCAATGCCTGCCCCCTCTCAGTGGTCCCACGCCAAGTCAAGGACTTCAGGAAACCTGAGAAGAGAGGATTCCTATTGACCATAGACGGTCCAGTGGTTCTCAGCAGGGATGTTCAGAACTCAGTGGGTGCATTTTGGGTGACTCCAGTGACAGGCGGCCCACCGGCCAAGGATGCTGCGGATTCTGGGCTGGGCAGAAACTCTCCTGCCTCCCACGTTCCTGCAGGGCAGCGCTTCCACACCTGAACACACAGGGCCAGAAAACAGGTCCCTGAGCTCCGGCCCAGCTTCCCGATTCAGTGGGTCTGCAGTGAGTATGTGTTTCTAACAACTCCCAGGTGATGCTGACTCTGATGGTCCGGGGACCACACTTTGAAAACCGCTGTTGTGGGGGAAAATCTGTTTTTAAGTATCTGAACCTGGAATATCATTCTGTTTGACATCTAAATACAAAGTATTTTTTGCCTTTTTATATTTTTCATTTTTTGAGATTGCAATTACATTAATCTCTTTTGTACTGTTTACCAGGCATTTTTCACCAGCTCAGAAAATAGAGACCTCCCTGGCAATGCCTCAGGAGGTGTCTGAGCGGCTGATTTAAGGCTCCAGTGTGGTCTGGATTTGTAGCTGGGTCATTTGCGGTCATCTCTCAAATGTGTGACTTTGGTGTAGTCATACCATTACTGAAATAGTTTTGAAATGTCTGTGATTTTAGTATAAAATATTTTTCTTTTGTTTCTCCTTTGTATTAGCATTAGAGCAGAGTGTGTGTGTGTGAGTGTGTGTGTGTGTATTTGTATTTTAGTTTAGTGAATGGGTTGTTTTTTGTTCCCAAGAATTTCATCTTGGGAGGTAAAGGGGATGTTACTAAATATTTACTATAAAAGGGGGGACACTGCGTCAGAGGTTAGACCACTGCTTTAGTCCCACTCCCACCCTGGACAGAATAAAATACACCCCAGACAGGGAGAGTGATGTGGGCACAGTGGCGCTGGGAGCCTCTGCTCCTGCTGTGATCCCCAGTTTCATACATTTTCCAGGCAGAGGAGAATGAACCCCCACTTAGAACTTGCAGGGCAGGGTGCCAGGTGTTATGGGGGAGGGTGTCCTTAGTCCCATTGTTCAATGAAGACTCGCGCTCTGGAAGGTTAGGTGACCTACCATGGCTGTTGTGGCATTGGGGTTCCAACCTGAGACTCTGGTTCCACAGCGACTATGAAGGCTATCGTGCCTCCGTATTGGAGGATGACATCTTCCTGTCGGGCATAGGATTCTCTGCCCACATGGAGGACGTGCATGGGTGATGCTGTCAACAGAACTGATTTAGTGCCTGTCCTCAGGGAGCTTACCTTCTTCCTGGTGGAGAAGACAGCATGAGTAGCTCGTTGCCATGCAGATGTTTTGAGGGTGGAGAGGGCAAAGGAGAGTGTGTCCCGGGGAACATGACCTGACCTGGGAGAGACTGTGAGGGGGTGGAGGGGGCTAGTAGAAGCCGGTAAGTGAGGGGGCAGGAAGGAGAGAGTTCCCCTCCCCAGGAGACGGTGAAAGGTGAGCTGCATTTAAGAGGAAGGAGGCCAGAGCATTTGGAGCCCAGAGAGCAAGGGAGAGAATTAAGCGGGAGAGGCAGCTGGGCCAGCCCTCACAGGAATAGGATGCCCTGGGGTGAGGTTGGTCTTAATTCTAAAAACAGTGAGAAGCCATGTGTTCGGGTTGAATTGTGTCTCTCCCTCCCCCGGAAGGATGCTGAAGTCCTAACCCCAGTACCTGTGAATGTGAGTTTTTACATTTATTTGTTTATCTGGCTACGTTGGGTCTTGGTTGTGGCACACGAGTTTGTTGTGGCACACGAGTTTGTTGTGGCACGTGGGCTCCGGAGCACGTGGGCTCAGCAGAGGGGGCACGGGCTTAGTTGCTCCATGGCGTGTGGCATCTTAGTTTCCTGACCGGGGATCAAACCCACGTCCCCTTCCATTGCAAAGCAGATTCTTAACCACTGGACTACCAGGGAAGTCCCCTGTGAGAGTGATTTTATTGGAAATAGGCTCTTTGCAGATAATCAAGAGGAGGTTATGAGGGTGGGCCCTCATCCTATATGACTGATGTCCTTTTAAAAAGGAGAGATTTGAACACAGAGACAGATGCAAGCAGGGGAAAGACCATGGAGAGATACAGGGAGAGCCGTGTGCAAGCCACTAGAAGCCCAAGGAGAGGCGTGAGACAGATTCTCCTTCACGGCTCTTAGAGGGGATCAGCCCTGCCTCACCCAGTCCCAGCCTTATGGCCTCCAGAGTAGTGGGACGATAGAGCTCGGCCGCATAAGCCCCTGGCTTGTGGTTCTTTGTTACAGCAGCCCCTGGCAACTGATCCGGCATGGGTGGCTTGTAGCAGAGGAATGACCGGCATGACTAGCGCTGGTGTTTTGAGATGGTCTTGCTTGGGATGGCATAGAGAATGGACCTGTGGGGAGATCTGTCAGGAGGAGACAGTCACATTACCGTTCTACTGACAGCTGATGGTTGTTCAGTGTGACTGGGGCAGTCGTGGGAGACACTCAGAAGACAGAATTTACAGGGCACGTCAAGGATGAGTCTTAGGATGCTGCCTTCTGTTATG
This sequence comes from Bos taurus, assembly GCF_002263795.3. Lineage (NCBI taxonomy): Eukaryota > Metazoa > Chordata > Mammalia > Artiodactyla > Bovidae > Bos > Bos taurus. Next base: position 74,108,117 of record NC_037342.1, read on the forward strand.
GCAGTGGCTGTCCCTGGGATGAGGGGTGATGAGGGCAAGGTTTGAGGGTAAATATCGTGGTGTGTGTCTGGATCTGAGGTGCTTTTAAGGCATCCAGTGGAGCTGCCGGTTCTGGCCCCCAGGAAAGTTTGGACCGGAGATAAAGACTGGGCTCTCCTTCTAAGATGTTTCCAGAAGCCTCTGCCTCGGGGACTTAGCTAGAGCGGCTTTGATGGACCTCAGTGAGGGAGACACGTGTCTTCAACAGATGTTCTCAGCCTTGGTTTCACATTATACTCGTGTGGGGAGACTAAAATCCCCATGTCCAGGCCACATCCCAGACCATTAAACTGGAATCTCTCATGTGGGATGCAAGTGTCAGGGGTTTTTGTTTTCTGTTTGTTTTTTTAGCTTAGCAGAGGGTGCCGTGTTGCAGCTTCACTGTGGGTGGGTTGGAGTGAACCCATGTTTCTGGGAACCCCTGGTGTCGGTTTCTTTGGGGTCCTGGGAGTTCCAGACAAGATTCTTTCAGTTTCTCAGCATCTTCTGCCAGGTGGGGGTGAGCGGGAGGGGCAGGGTCCGAGTGGGGTTGCCCAACTGCAAGGAATGGGAAGGGGACCTGTGACTCCACCTGCTTTTCTGTGAACTTTCAACCAAACCCCTTATTTCAGCCCACCATTCCCACTTCCAGTCATGATTGGCTCTTTCGCAACTTCATGAACTGTAGCCCGTCAGGCTCCTCTGCCCATGGGATTTCCCAGGCAAGAATACCAGAATGGGTTGCTATTTCCTTTTCCAGGGGATCTTCCTGACCCAGGGATCGAACCTGCATCTCCTGTACTGGCAGGCAGGTTCTTTACCACTGAGCCACCTGTGAAGCCCTCCAGAGATCCTGGGGGCTGACAATTCCTGAACCCCCAGGGGATTCTGCAGCGCCAATCAGGTTAAATGTCTGCTTTCCCCCAAGTGTTGGTTTAGGATCCAGCCGTCTGGGATCTAAGTCAGCTACAACCTGTCTGGTTGCCGGTTAGCAGCAGGCTTTTTCATGCTGTTTTCCCCTCTCCTATTCTCCCTATCCTTGTAGTTTCGCGGCTGCAAAACCGTCCCTTGACTATCGTTTCAGTGTGGTTTGGGGCAGATTCAAAAGTAGATGGATGTGTTTAAGCTTCATCCAGCCAAGAAACCTGTGTGAACACCTTGAAATACAGATCACCTGTTGCCATGGATCATCAGGAAGGCTCCTGGCTGTGTGTAATAGGAAACCCAAGGAATAACGGCTAAAACAAATGTGTTGTTAATCCCACACAAGAGGCTAACTTTGGCAGCTGAAGACTTTGGTTCAGGGGCTCAGCAGTGCCAGTGGCTGCTGTTCTTGGCCTTGCCTTGTGGAGAGAATGTTTTCCCTTCTCCTGCACCTACAGAGGGTGGGGATGGGGACACTGGGAAAGGAATGGGATGTGCCGGGTCAGGGATGCCATCCAATGGCATCTCTACCCGCTTACCAGACCACCAGCAGCAGGGATGCCATCCAATGGCATCTCTACTCGCTTACCAGACCACCAGCAGCAGGGATGCCATCCAATGGCATCTCTACTCGCTTACCAGACCACCAGCAGCAGGGATGCCATCCAATGGCATCTCTACTCGCTTACCAGATCACCAGCAGCTTTGCATGGAGGTTAAAAGCATGACGTTTGGAGTTAGGCAAACCTTGAATTAAATCCCGTTCTGCAGTTTCTTAACCGTTTTGAACCTCAAATTCCCCACATGTGCAAAAGGGGCGACAGTAGACCTCACTGAACAGGGGTTGTGGTGGTGGAGTGACCGGAGTACGTGGACAGCTTAGCCAGGAACCGTCACAAGGCAGAGGCTAAACAAATACGTGTGTGGATGTGAGTTGGACTATAAAGGAAGCTGGGCATCAAAGAATTGATGCTTGTGAACTGTGGTGTTGGAGAAGACTCTCGAGAGTCCCTTGGACTGCAAGGAGACCCAACCAGTCCATCCTAAAGGAAATCAGTCCTGAATACTCATTGGAAGGACTGATGCTGAAGCTGAAACTCCAATACTTTGGCCACGTGATGTGAAGAACTGACTCGGAAAAGACCCTTGATGCTGGGAAAGATTGAGGGCAGGAGGGGAAGGGGACGACAGAGGATGAGATGGTTGGATGGCATCACCGACTCAATGGACATGGGTTTGAGTAAGCTCTGGGAGTTGGTGATGGACAGGGAGGCCTGGCGTGCTGCAGTCCATGGGGTCACAAACAGTCATACACAACTGAGCGACTGAATAGAACCGTGTCCTCCTGCTGTGGTGTACGGATGTGAGCCTGGTTCGAGCTGGCTTGCCACAGCCATTCAGTCTTATACTTAGCTCTGTGAAGGAAATGCAGCCGGCTCTCCATATGCTCGGATCCAGAGTCCACAGGTACAGGGCCACTTATATAAGTGACTTGAGCATCCCGGGATTTGATATCTACAGGGATGGAGGTGGGGGTGGGGCAGCCCTGGACCCAGTCTCCTGTGGAAATCAGGGGATGACTGTACTATCAGCCCATTTCACAGATGAAGAGCCTGAGACACGGAGAGTTTGAGAAAATCGAGTCTGGACCCAGATCCAGGCAAACGTGATCCTGGAGCTTGTCCTTATAACTCTTAACTAAGCTGCCTCCTCAAGGAACAGCCGCCATGATTTTTGTTATTCAAACATTAGCTGATCACCTGTTTTTGGCCAAGGCCTGTCCTGGTCACAGGGGTCACAGAGATCCATGTATAAAATACACTCCCTCCCGTCAGGGAGCTCCCAGTCTTGTGGGGGAGACAGAAACAAACACAAAGCTGAGCTGTGTGGAAACCGGGAACCATTTTACCAGAAGAAAGATTGGCAAATGATATTCATTATTTGTATCTGAAAAATGAAATAACAAACAAGGATTGTTCTTGCATCCGGGGACAAAGACACCCAGCCACCCAAGCTGTCCAGCCTTGGCTGGTGATTTGTTTCTGAGCTTCCCCATCAGTTTTTAACTGCTGTTTCTGTTCAGTCTTATGCTACCATCAGCAACAGAGATCCACATTAAAAAAAAAATGGAACAGAACTATCAAAATTATTAAAATTGGGAAATGTTGTAAGATTCTGGGGTGAAGCTGTATAGAAAAGAATGGAAGTGGGTGCCTCGTCTGCGATGACTTGCTGGTGGCAGAGTCTAGCCTTAGTTTGTCCATCTGTCCAATGGGAATCATTCATAGATTCCTGTATTCATTCAAGAAAATAGGAGATCCTATTCACCTGCTTCCAGAGCCAAATTATACATCTAAACAGTAAGAGGACAGGCAGGAGGAATTATAGAAACGGAGGCTCAATCTCTGCCTTGGAATCATGGCTGGGGTGGGATGGAGCGGGTGGAGGTGCAGGGGCGAGCAGGAGTATATGTGTGTGCTTAAGGAGGCCGAGCCCTGCTTCCCCACAGGCTCCCTCCCCTATCCCCTGGGTGAGAGGGCCTAGGAGGGACCCAGTCCCTTTCTCCTCAGCATCTCCTACACCCTGGTAGGTGTAGGACAGTCTTCGCAGGGCCAGAATGGCTGTTCCCAGTATTAATGGATCAGGAAGGGTGCCTTGGTAGCAGCTGATCAGGGTAAAGGAAATGGGTTTGCAATTATCATCTTTGTTTGTTTGTTTGTTTTTTTATATGCAGGCATAGGAGGTAGGGAAAGGTTTGTCTCTGCTCCTTGGTCCCTGTTCCTGGGCCAAGGTGACACAGACTCTCCTCCTCCTCTCTCCTGTGTCCTGGACCCCAGACCACCAGGAGCAGGGGTGCATTCCAGTGAGGTAGGAGATTGGGGCAGGCTAGGGGACGGAGCCTCTCCACACTGCTCTGGGCTTTGTTTGAACCTGGCCTTGAAGACTCATCCCTTCAGAGTCCTCCCCAGACCACCCCCCACCCTTCATCCCCCCATCCTCCACCCCTGGGCCTGTTTGCACCCAAGTGGAGTACACAGGACCCCCAGGAATGACTCATTTATAGGAAGAAGTTGCACAGATGGTTTTCAAGCAAAGTTTATGACGTGAGGGTCTCTCTGGCTTCAGTTTATAATTAGTCCTGACATAGGAAGACCAATTGCCAAATTCAGACTTAAATTGAAGAAAGTAGGGAAAACCACTAGACCATTCAGGTATGACCTAAATCAAATCCCTTATGATTATACAGTGGAAGTGAGAAATAGATTTAAGGGACTAGATCTGATAGATAGAGTGCCTGATGAGCTATGGAATGAGGTTCGTGACATTGTACAGGAGACAGGGATCAAGACCATTCCCATGGAAAAGAAATGCAAAAAAGCAAAATGGCTGTCTGGGGAGGCCTTACAAATAGCTGTGAAAAGAAGAGAAGCGAAAAGGAAAGGAGAAAAGGAAAGATATAAGCATCTGAATGCAGAGTTCCAAAGAATAGCAAGAAGAGATAAGAAAGCCTTCTTCAGCGATCAATGCAAAGAAATAGAGGAAAACAACAGAATGGGAAAGACTAGAGATCTCTTCAAGAAAATTAGAGATACCAAGGGAACATTTCATGCAAAGATGAGCTCGATAAAGGACAGAAATGGTATGGACCTAACAGAAGCAGAAGATATTGAGAAGAGATGGCAAGAATACACAGAAGAACTGTACAAAAAAGATCTTCATGACCAAGTTAATCACGATGGTGTGATCACTGACCTAGAGCCAGACATCCTGGAATGTGAAGTCAAGTGGGCCTTAGAAAGCATCACTACGAACAAAGCTAGTGGGAGGTGATGGAATTCCAGTTGAGCTATTCCAAATCCTGAAAGATGATGCTGTGAAAGGGCTGTACTCAATATGCCAGCAAATTTGGGAAACTCAGCAGTGGCCACAGGACTGGAAAAGGTCAGTTTTCCTTCCAATCCCAAAGAAAGGCAATGCCAAAGAAAGCTCAAACTACTGCACAATTGCACTCATCTCACACGCTAGTAAAGTAATGCTCAAAATTCTCCAAGCCAGGCTTCAGCAATACGTGAACCATGAACTTCCAGATGTTCAAGCTGGTTTTAGAAAAGGCAGAGGAACCAGAGATCAAATTGCCAACATCCACTGGATCATGGAAAAAGCAAGAGAGTTCCAGAAAAACATCTATTTCTGCTTTATTGACTATGCCAAAGCCTTTGACTGTGTGGATCACAATAAACTGTGGAAAATTCTTCAAGAGATGGGAATACCAGACCACCTGACCTGCCTCTTGAGAAACCTCTATGCAGGTCAGGAAGCAACAGTTAGAACTGGACATGGAACAACAGACTGGTTCCAAATAGGAAAAGGAGTACATCAACGCTGTATATTGTCACCCTGTTTATTTAACTTATATGCAGAGTACATCATGAGAAACGCTGGACTGGAAGAAACACAAGCTGGAATCAAGATTGCCGGGAGAAATAGCAATAACCTCAGATATGCAGATGACACCACCCTTATGGCAGAAAGTGAAGAGGAACTCAAAAGCCTCTTGATGAAAGTGAAAGAGGAGAGTGAAAAAGTTGGCTTAAAGCTCAACATTCAGAAAACGAAGATCATGGCATCCGGTCCCATCACTTCATGGGAAATAGATGGGGAAACAGTGGAAACAGTGTCAGACTTTATTTTGTTGGGCTCCAAAATCACTACAGATTGTGACTGCAGCCATGAAATTAAAAGACGCTTACTCCTTGGAAGGAAAGTTATGACCAACCTAGATACCATATTCAAAAGCAGAGACATTACTTTGCCAACAAAGGTTAGTCTAGTCAAGGCTATGGTTTTTCCTGTGGTCATGTATGGATGTGAGAGTTGGACTGTGAAGAAGGCTGAGTGCCAAAGAATTGATACTTTTGAACTGTGGTGTTGGAGAAGACTCTTGAGAGTCCCTTGGACTGCAAGGAGATCCAACCAGTCCATTCTGAAGGAGATCAGCCCTGGGATTTCTTTGGAAGGAATGATGCTAAAGCTGAAACTCCAGTACTTTGGCCACCTCACTCGAAGGGTTGACTCATTGGAAAAGACTCTGATGCTGGGAGGGATTGGGGGCAGAAGGAGAAGGGGACGGCAGAGGATGAGATGGCTGGATGGCATCACTGACTTGATGGACATGAGTCTGAGTGAACTCCAGGAGTTTGTGATGGACAGGGAGGCCTAGCGTGCTGTGATTCATGGGGTCGCAAAGAGTTGGACATGACTGAGCAACTGATCTGATCTGATCTGATCTGACGAAGACCAAAAGTCATCCCTGGGGCCAGCCCATGGTTTTACCGCTCACTTCCCAAGAGACTGGACTTTGGGAACTGCCAGTGACTTTAGAGACTGTAGTCAGGTGGTCACTCCCTAAGGGCTACCACCCCCTCCCTCTGCCCTTACTTGTGTGGGAGGGGCTCTCCTAGACCTAACTGGCATCTGGCAAAGGGCTATCTGGGAATCTACCTTCCATGGGCCTGAATGCTGTGTGTCATCAGGCAAACTATTTAACCGCTCTGAGCCTCAGAATCCTCCCTGGTAAAAGGGATAGTCACCTTACCTAGAGTGACTTTTGTCATGGAGACTAAGTGAGATAATATGCAAAAAGCACCATCTAGGCTCCTGGTGGAGAAGTGACTCCATAAAAAGGGCGTGGCTGCTATGGCCTTGCTGGGGGCTGGAAGGATCGGATGGGGGCATTGTGATGGTGGCCCCTCTGGGATCAGGGGAGGAGAAGATGTGACCCCATACAGGCATCAGGAGGCATGCGTCGATGATGTATAAGCTGGGTGGGTGTACACGGATAAGACCTTATAGTTCACGTGAATTATTTCATAACAAATAGTTCAGTTCAGTAGCTCAGTCGTGTCCGACTCTTTGTGACCCCATGGACTGCAAGCATGCCAGGCCTCCCTGTCCATCACCAGCTCCCGGAGCCTGCTCAAACTCATGTCCATCAAGTCAGTGATGCCATCCAACCATCTCATTCTCTCGTCCCCTTCTCTTCCTGCCTTCAATCTTTCCCAGCATCAGGGTCTTTTCAAATGAGTCAGCTCTTTGCATCAGGTGGCCAAAGTATTGGAGTTTCAGCTTCAGCATCAGTCCTTCCAATGAATATTCAGGACTGATTTCCTTTAAGATGGACTGGTTGGATCTCCTTGCAGGCCAAGGGATTCTCCAGAGTCTTCTCCAACACCACAGTTCAAAAACATCAATTCTTCAGCACTCAGCTTTCTTTATAGTCCAACTCTCACATCCATACATGATCACTAGAAAAACCATAGCTTTGACTAGATGGATCTTTGTTGGCAAAGTAATGTCTCTGCTTTTGAATATGCTGTCTAGGTTGGTCATAACTTTTCTTCCAAGGAGCAAGTGAACTAACAAATGTTTGTAAATGGTTAAATGTTATTAACTTTTGCAGAAAAGTAATCCAATGGCTAGGAAACCTGTTTTTAAAAGGAGTGAGAAGAAAAGAGAAAACTTAAAATATAGCACGAACTTCGGGATTTGGCAGAGAAGGGCCCTGGAAGGAACTTCTCAGGGCCTCTTCAGCCATTGCCAGCTTCTCCCTGTTGATTTTCCACCTGCCCTTCAGGTAATCAGCATGGAGAGGCAGCCCGGGAAGTTTCCGGGAGCTCTGACCCTGACTGCTGCCCGTGGGCTGTGGGTCTGGGTTCTGCTGGGGGCACCTGTTACACGCCAGGTGGTGAGTGCCTTGCCCTGGAAGACCCTGGCCCCGGGAGCAGCAGCCTGCAGCAGGGAGCTCCTCCCTGATGGAGGAGGAAGGTAGGGCTCCTGGGAGAGGCTGGGGTCAGGGTCACCAGAACCAGACATCCAGGACCCTGAGCAGAGGCTGCCCAGCTATCTACAACCTCTGGTTCTGACTGGTGCTGAGAACCAGGGATGGGGCTGTCTGCAGGTGGGCGGGGAAAAGAGGCTGAGGGCTCCCAGGAGTGAGTCGGGTGCAGGCGGAAAAGCGTCCCAGGCTGGGAGCCCAGGGACCCCAGAGCAGAAGGGCAGTCAGGGGCGGGGCCCAGATCAGGCCATTCTGGGCCAGTCTCTTCTTCTTGGTGTCTGCCCACCTGCGTGCCTCCCTTGGGTGCCATGTGCTCGGTCATGTCTCTTTGTGACCCCATGGATGGTAGGCCGCCAGGCTCCTCTGTCCATGGGATTTCGAAGGTAAGAATACTGGAGTGGGTTGCCATTTCCTCCTCCAGAGGATTGCCTGACCCAGGGATCAAATGCATGTCTCCCGAGTCTCTTGCATTGTAAGCGGATGCTTTACTTGCTGAACCATTGGGGGACCCCCAAACTACATCCAGACCCCAGGTGGGAGAAGCAGTTTCACCATCTTGTTCTGAAATTTGAGCTCTGGCTGATTCCTATCCTCCTCCCCCTCACCCCTTCACTCCCCACTGCCCGAGGCTTTCTGGGCCAAGCTGAAGTCCAGCCCCCTCCCCATAAATGCGGGGCTTGTCCACAGCCCTCGTTTCCCATTCATTCTCTGCCCTGTGATGCAGGCATGATGTCCCTCTTTTCTACGTTAGGATAATGAGGCTCTGGAAATTGAGGGGCTTGCCCAATGTCACAGAGCAGGAAAATGACCCCAGGGTCTTCCTCTCCCTTCACCCACCCCTCCCCAGAGATGTATAACCTCACTGCTCTAAGTGTGGTCTGACTCAAGGGCACCGGTGTGGGAGCTAGTTAGAAATGCAGAATTTCAGGCCTCTCCCTGGACTCCCAACCAGAATCCACATTTTAGCAAGAACTCTAGTAATTTGCAAGCACTTTAGAGCTGGAGAAGCACTGCCTTAAAGAAGTTCTTTCCCTTAAAATAATGCAACCTCCCAACCCAGAGGGGATACCACAGGGTCGACCCCCAAAGGAGGGTGTTCAGAAGGTCTATTTTATGGGGCCACACTGGGGTGATGAGGGTGGCCTTGTCTTCAAAGACCCTTCCCTCCAGGGGGGGACGTCCCTCCCAGCCCAACACGTCTCCCTCATGCCAGCCTGCCCTGTGCTGTTCAGTCCTCGGCAAGCGCACCCCCACCCTTCATTGTACACAGCAGCTGGAGAAGGGGTGGGGGGAAGCCATTTCAATGGCATCCTCCCCAAGACTCCCAATCTTTCCCTGCCCCCAGCTGGCGAAGCTGATTGTCCCATTCAGCACCCGCTCCCAGCACTGGCTGACAGGCTTTCAAAGCCCCTTGCTGCCTAATTACCGCTGATCAGGGTTTGCACGTGCCAGCTCCTGTGAATAAGTGATTCTGTAATTACTGCTGGCACCCAGCCTGCCTTGGGTGGGGGAAGGGAGCGTTCTGAGGACAAAGGGTTTTGCAGTGGGGAGGAGGGCCCAGAGGGCAGCACTGGGCTTTGGTGGGGTCTTGGGCTTCTGGGCTCGGAGGCAGACTGTCTGTGATGAGCCAGGCTGGTGGAGGGAGCCACAGCTCAGAAGAGGGCCTGGTAACGCAAAAGAGTTTTCGTGCGTTGGGTGTGTTCCCAGCCAGGGTCTGTGCTCTGTGCTTTGTATACCAGACTTCATGAGTGATCAGCTCACCCCAATTTCCCTGTGACATTCTCAGCGCCGCACGGCTTCCAGGATCATAGTTCCCCAACCAGGGATTGAACCCCGGCCCGGCAGTGAAAGCACCAAGTCCCAACCGCTGGACCTCCAGGGAATTCCTGACGCTCCCAGTTTTATCGCATTTCCAGAACCCGTCCTCCACCCCCTACCAGTTCCAAGCAAACCTGGACAGATGCTCACACTACATGTAATTCTCTCAACAACTTGAAGAGACTGCAGAGCCACTAACCCCATTTTACAGATGGAGAAACCAAAGCTCAGAGGGGTTGAGCATTTTCCAGGGCGAAACAGCTGCTAAGTGCCAGAAGCTGGACTTGGACCCCGGCCTACCTGCTTCCAAAGATCCATAGGGCGTGGAATCCTCCCCAATGCCAAAGAGCAGGGGAGGGCAGGTCCTCACACTCAAGTTTGTGGAATGCTCCCCTCCACCCTCCCCTGCCCTGCCCCATCTTTTCTTTGAACCCTGGCAGAGGCCTGGGGTCCCCACCCACCCGGCTGCCCATAGCGTTTCCACCTTTCTGTGTACAGACCGTCTCTCCTGGGCCCTAGGACTGGGCCAGACTCAGTGGGGGTGGACAGTGCAGAGCCAGGACCTGACTGGACCTTGGGGACAACGAGCTCAGGGAAGGGGCAATGCCCTGGCCTCGGAGCCTGGGTGGTCTCAGCCTGGATGTGCCACCAAAGTGCCACAGTGGAGGCCCAGCCTCCCTTGTGGGGAGGAGGGGTTGGCTTGAAGGCCGGCAGGCAGAAGCCCCTTCCAGCACTGCCTGCCAGCTGGATGTAGCTCATCCAAGCGGCTGAGAGTCCGTGTGCCTGGCTTTGCCGCCTCAGCTGACTCTGTCACCTTGGGCAAGTTACCTAACTCCTGCTAGAAGGTGCTTCCTAAAGGGGGATAACAATGATGCCCCCCGCTTGACGGCCTTAAAGAGACAGTACATGGAAAGCTCTCAGTATGATGCCTGGTGGAAATAACAGCTAGTTGTTGCTATTATTGTTGTTATTATTTTTAGTGCTCTCCTCCTCCCTGGGGCTGGGGACTCAAGCTAACACCCCTCCACCCCCACCCCCAGGCTGCATCAGGGTCCTGGCAGGCCTGGCTGGATGTTTGAGCCAATGAGAGCCCAGGGGAGAGACCGACACCACCCCGGGGACTAAAATAGCGACAAAGCCGACTCCAAAGCCAGGCTTTCCAGGACAGTTTTGCCCATACAAGGCCAGAGTCGGTGCCACCTGGTAGCCCCTGGGGCAGGAGCTTCGGGACAGACTGCCTCGGGCCTGCTCTGGGATTTTGCAGATCCGCTCTGGGGCTGCCCCCGAGTGTCACATGCTCCTTCTCCCTCAGATTGATGGCTCTCTGGGGGCTGAGTTTTATTGGAAATCAGTTTAAGAGAAGCAGCCCCCGGCTCCAGGCCCCCTTCCTGGCCAGACACACCAGAGCCTGGACAAGAAGGAGGCCCCAAGGCCTGAGACTTCCCAGATGTCCCTCTTGGATGTGGAATTTAGAGTTGTTTCTTCAGGGGAGCGTCTGAGCAAAAGCCAGGACTTCAAGATCCCCCTTAGCAATAGTCTTCCAGGTGGCTAGGCAGTCATCGGCCCCCCAGCTCCTCTTAACCAACTCCTGGTTTCTTCACAGAGACCAGGCCTTGGATTTAGCCCAGGAAAAGGCACTTGAGTGTAGTGGGAAAGATAGCACTTGAAACTTGCCTCAGCCGTCAGAAGCTGAGTGACCTTGGGCTAGGCACTCAACTTCTCTGAGCCTCAGGCTGGCCTTCTGGTAAATGGGGATAATAATGCATGCCTTGACAATCTGTGGTCAGGATCACAGGATACAATGGTGGGATGGAATGAACAAGTCCAGGGCTGGCACACAGTAGGCCTTCTGTGCACACTCATCTTTATTCCTTTGGTTACAAGACGGTGCAGGCGGGAGTTTGGATAGTATAGTGATATCTGTCTCAGCTCCTGGAAGTAGCACGGTAGGGTTCACCTCTCCCTCGAGGGGCGTCAGGCGCTTGCATGTAGAAAGGAAGTTCTTGCCCAGACAGCATCCACCCAGCACTGTGTACAAGAGACTCTGGTCCAGCCAGGAGAGGGAGATGGCGGTGGATTCTCCAGGCCAATTGCCAGGCTTCTGTCTCATTGTCCCATCCAGCTGGACCTGCCGATACTTCAGTGTCCAGAGGACATCTGCCAAAGGTTTCTCAGCCCAGGATGAGTCATCCTCTGCGGCTGCCACTTACTCCAGGCCATACACAGATGCTCAGTGATTGCTCTTGGAGGTGCTGCTGGGGACCCTGACTGCTGTGGGAATGAGACCCCTCCTCCCTGCAGAAAGCTGAGGTGGCACAGTCACCATGAACCGCATGGTCCAGGGTCAGGGCCTGGACCACAGCGCCTGATCACGCTCTGGTCAGCAGGCAGCTTACCTCTCAGAGAGCTCCTTCAGCCCTCCTTCAGAGCGGTGCTGAGGGCCCAGATCAGCACTGTGGGGACCATTCTTACTCTGTCATTGGGGTGATCAGGGCTCCTCTGAGCCTTGTTTTTCTCATCTGTAAAAGGGGAGTTTGTCCATTGAGTGCAAGAGTTTAGAAGGTGGGCTTGGGGTCAGCCACAGGAGTTTTTTATTTTGTTTTTATTGGAATATAATTGCTTCACAATGTTGTGTGAGTTTCTGCCATACAGTGAAATGAATCAGCCATAGGCATACGTATGTCCCCTCCCTCGCGGGGTTCCCTCCCACCCCACCCTCTTCCCACCCATCTAGGTCATCAAGGAGCACCAAGCTGAGCTTCCTGTGCTTTATAGCAGGTTCCCATTAGCTATCTATTTTACACATGGTAGTGTATATATGTCTGGGCATATCCCTTGAGAAAGCCATAATTGAAAAGGACACATGTACCCCAATGTTCATTGCAGTGCTAGTTACCATAGCCAGGATACGGAAACAATCTAAAAATTCAATGATGGATGAACGGGTAAAGAATATGTGGTACATATATACCTTGGAATATTACTTAGCCACCAAAAGGAAGGGCATTTGCAGCTGCGTGAGTTTTAAGTGCAGACCTCCCACATGTGATCTGTGTCCACCTGGGCAAGGTTTTCAGCCTCTTTGGGCCACGGGGTATGGCAGTGGTGATCATACCTGTCTCCTAGTTTTGCTGCTTTGAATGGTCTGAGGGAGCACTCCCGGGTGCCGGGCAGTGCCCGAGCAAGTTACCTGTATCAGCGAATTCCATCTTCCCAACGAACCTGGAAGTAGGTGCTAACATCAGCCCTTGTTTACAGACCAGGACACTGAGGTCCAAGTTCCTATAGCTAAATAGTGTCAGGGCCAGGATTCAGCGCCAAAGGGTTTGGCTCCAGAGCCCACATGCTTAACAAATAAATGGCAGTTTTCTTATCTTTGCTGTTGTGTTACTGAAATTAAGCACAATGTCGTGTTTGTTGTTGTTTAGTTGCTAAGTCCTGTCTGGCTCTTTCATGGCCCCACGGATTGTAACCTGCCAGGTTTCTCTGTCCTTGGGATTTCCCAGGTGAGAATACTGGAGTGGGTTGCCATTTCCTTCTCCAGGGAATCTTCCTGACCCAGGGATCGAACCCACGTCTCCTGCAGATGAGTTCTGTACCATTGAGCCACCAAGGGTCCGTGAATGGGAGCCTCCCTTGTTATTGAACAGGAAAGACTGGTGTGGTTTCAGTGTCCTCAGGCCTTTGCTGTTGGAAGAGGATTCTGACATTTCTCTCCTTCCCCAACCACATAGGAGGGTCTGTGAGAGTTCAGCCAGTTCCTTAGGTCTAGGCCAGGACTTAGATGGAGGAGAAGGATTAAGAGAAGAGTGCCATTGAACACAGGTGTGAAACAAAATTGCAGGAAGACAAAACTGTACGTGAATAGTATCTTGCAGAACTTGTGAGTTGGTTCCTCTTAAGTACCCTTTAAAAAAATGTGAGCTTTGGAAAATATCTATTAGATGAATTGTGAACCATTGAATTGTGTCATTTGATTCCAATACCACTTAGAGACTGAGCCATATGGTCCTGTCATCAGCAAGGTCATATTTGATGTTGAGTGAAAATATATGCCCAGGCTTAAGGGGAAGCTTTGAATGCACAGGCAGATGAAGGTAGAGGGCTGGCCTTTGGTGCCTCCAAAACAGTCTTGAGTCTTGGCACCCTCATGAACACCTTCCCCCTTGATGAGACTGCACATTCCACCTTTCCTGTTTTACAGCCTTCTAAGGTCTAGAGGGACTCAGACCCCTCCTGGAGATGATAACCATGAGGGAGTCTCAGCTGCATCCCAGTGAGTTCTAAGCAAAGCCCCTCTCCAAGAAGTCCCTGGTGGGCAAAGACAGCTGGAGGCCGGGGTCACAGGGGAGTGCAGCCCCATCAGCGTCTGGGTCAAAGGCCCCCAAAACCCTTATTATTAACACTCATGTGCAGCCAAGAGGGAATTGGGAAAAGGCAAGAGCCACTGGGCAAGTGCAGGGCATGGGAGTGGTCAGGGGAGCAGACAGTGGAGCTGACCACTGGGGCCAGCACACCTGCATTCTCAGTGAGGAACCAAGAGGTCTTGTAGAGTTGATGTGCTGAGTGATGGGATAGTGTTTTTTAAAAGTGAAGCTACTGTTGATTGGGTTGGCCAAAAGTTTCATTTGGGCTTTCCATACTATGTAATAGAAAAACCCAAACAAACTTTTTGGCCAACCCAGTATTCCCATCAGTTGTAAGATAAACCATTGATTTTATCCTAGCTCTTTGGGGGAGTAAAAAAAAAAAAAAAATGCTGCCTTTTATATGTGCATATCAATTGGAAAGCCCGATCGGATATCCGCACTATAAAAATGTGTGTCTTGGAATCTAGGGACTCTGGCTGCCCACAGATGAGGCATCCTTGTTTCTCTGGATGGTCAGATCACTGTCCTTGGCCCTCTGCTCTCTCCTCCCTCTGTCTTTCCTGGCCATAAAGGTCTTTTATTATGTGATGCTAAGTGTGAGTCCAGGGCTGCCTGCTTCCAACAAATGTTTGTTGATGGAAGAACCAGACCAAGGAGACTGAGATGTAAATGAGAGATAACAAAACATCCTCTGGTTCATTCACTCAGCAGATGTTTACTGAACACTTCGTATGTGCAGGCACTGTTCTGGGAGCTGGATACAGGAATGAATGTCCTCAAGATAAAGTGGACACATGGTTAACTTGAGTTTTCAGAGAGGACTCAGTATATGACTGGCAGAGTTTAAGTTCCCCCCTCCTGTCTACGTGGATGATGTGAGAGGAAGGGTCTCCCGTCTTGCTTGAGCTTTCTGCTGAGTGGGTCTGCTCTGTTTGCGTGTTACTTGGTGGCAGGTCACAAGCATACACCCGATACTGCCCCGAAGTGGTCAATTCCAGGGAGTCAAACCTGAAACAGAGGGGACTCCCCTGGTGGTCCTGTGGTTGAGAACCTGCCATGGGGTGCAGGGGATGTGGGTTCAATCCCTGGTCAGGGGACTAAGATCCCACATGCCATGGAGCAACTAAGCCTGAACAACACAACTGCTGAGCCTACAAGCCACAGCTAGGGGGTCCGTGTGCCACTCGAAAGATCCCGCGTGCCGCAGCTAAGACCAGACACGGCCAAACAGATAAACAAACACTGAAAAAAATGAGACAGAATCATACATGGTGCTGAAAGCTAGGAGCGATGGATTCAATTTGTTATCTAAGCCTGGAACCATTTCCATGCCTTCCGAGAAGTTATCTGGTCTGGGAAAACAGCAAAAGAAAACTGGGAAAAATAAGGGGGAACAAGAAGTATGAACAACAGAGGGAGGTTTTGCTGACACAAAAGCCCAGATTGAAGAGTTTGCACTATATTTTTAACAAAAATCTATAAACATGTCCATGTAAGTTAGCTCTAGCCTTAGTCGTTGAAACGGTGACTCAAGTTCGGCAACTTGCGTGATGGAAAAGCTGGGGAATAAAAGTCCAAATAAGTTAAAATATTGTGTTACCCTCAGGGCGTGTAATCTGGGGCTCTTCCAATCTTTCCACCATTTGGAGAAAGAAACCCAGCAATCCCCTACACCTCCCTTTCCCCACCCCACCCCCATCTCCCCATCTCCCCTGAAACCTACTTAGCCCAGGCTGCCTTCACCTCTTGCCTGGACATTTGCTCAACCAGCATATTCCCCTGACCCCCCATCAATTAGGCCAAATCCCCTGCCGCTGGCTCTGACACTGGCACTTCTTCGTAGCACTTAGTGGTCCTAACTATGGATTTATTACTAAGCTTGTTTAAGTCATGCCTGCCTCCCCTACTTCATCACAGCATCCTTGAGAGCAGGGACTACATCTGTTTTTGCTCATGATTCTGCCCCCTGCGCTTAGCACACAGCTAGGAAGGAGTTTGAAACGTGTTTTGACCAAGCCTTGGTAAACATGTCCAAATACGTTAGCTCTGTCCTTACACTATCGCTCCTTATCTTTAGCTGTGGAAAGTGCTCAACAAATTTGTGGAAGAAATTGATAAATGAATAAATGAGTTTTAAACATAAAACAGAGGTGAATAATTTTTTTCACATGTATGAAATTGGTTTTTCTCCTCCCCCGCTAAACAAATGCTGCAGAAATATCTCAAGACTGTCCATTTGGAAGGACATACTGGCCTGCTCAGAGCTCACTTGTGGGTGGTAGAGACCCTCACAAACGTGTGTGTGTGTGTGTGTTGTGTGTGTGTGTGTGTGTGTGTGTGTGGTTGAGAGGGTAAAAGAGGATTCCCTGGGAAGTGTAAAAAACAGGAAGGCAGGGAAGATTCTATCTCATTACCTATTAAGATACAAATTCATCCAACTGAGAATCCTGAAGCCTTATCCTAAGTAGAAACCTTCTAAGCATTTGCGTAATGAATGCAAACATGAGGGAATCATTCTCTTGTGCTGATGCTGTGAGAGGATGCAGCAGAAAAGACTCTCCCTTGTAACCTTTTCTGTCTCCATCTTGCCCAGGTCTTCTCCTGGACGATCCTGTGGGCGTTTGTGAGGAGCTGATGGCCCAGGGGGCCATTGGGGCTGCTGTTTCTCTCCAGACATATCCCCTCTTTGTACCCACCTTGTTCCCCCTCCAAAAAGACCAACTGCTAGCTTCATGTGGAAAAACAGGGTGTCTTATATACTCTTTTTGGGTGTATAAATTTGATCAACATTTTTTTAGGGCAGTTTAACAATATCTGTCAAAAATTTAAAGACATGTATCCTTGATGGAGGCAAATTCCCTCCCAGAAATCTCTTCCATGGATATACCTGAACTGTGTGCAGAGATGGAAAAATAAAGATGTCCATTACAGTGTTAATTATGCTAGGCAAAAATCAGAATAATCAAATGTCTAACAGTAAGGAAATGACCTAATATATTGTGGTCCCCCCATACCGTGGAATATAATAAGGCTGCAAGATGGTTTTCTCCTTATCACACTCTCTTGGTTCTTCCCAAATTAGGAATATTACGTCTTAGTGTCTTTTTTCGAGTTCACCTCTTCTCAAGAACAAAGGATTCTCTGGTCCTATATGTCGGTAGTGCTGAGCTCGAGAATCTTTAGGCTAGAACAGTGCCTGGGACAAAGGAGACATTTACTTCATATGTGATGAATGAACAGAGCCTGATGAACAGGCGCTCACTAAGTAATTGTTGAATGATTGAAAAGAATGAGGTGGATCCACATGTACCAATAAGAAAAGAAGTTCGAGACACATTGTGAAAAAGCAAAGTTAAAAACAGTATGCATATTACCATCCCTTTGGTGTTAAAAATAAACAAATGGATATGCTTGTCTGTGCATAGGAACATGTTCTGTGTAAAAGAACATGAACTCTTTATAATGTTATCTCTATGAGTGGGACAGAGTTTGGAGTGGAGAGTAAGGGAAGACACCGGCTTTTCATGTCATAGTTTTTGAGCTGCTTTAATTTTCTATTATGAGCATATTGTGATTCTAGAACAACCACCACTGCCGCCAAGCCAAGTTTAATTAAAAAAAAGAAAACCAGAATGAGATGGCTGCCTGGCTCACCTTTGCTGCGACACGACTTGTATGTCCACAGTGGCAGCTGAAGCCTTGTGGGATGAGACCTCTAAGTGCATGACAGCTGCATATGAGCTTTTCACAGCATGCAGACGTGAACTCATCTCTGTAGGTCTTCCTATCAGCTCTGAGAAGAAAGCCTCTCTCTCATCATTTTTACTGCTGAAGAAGCTGAGGCCCAGAGAATTTAGTGCCTTGCTGAGGGGTAGACAGCAGAAAACGACCGCATTTGTTTTGACCCAGGGATGCTGGTGGGGGAGGGGAGTGTGTGTTAGCTAGCTGTTGTTGTGTAACCATATCCCCAAACTGCACCTTTTTTTTTTTTTTTTCATGTGGACCATTTTAAAAATCTTATTGAATTTGTTACAATATCGCTTCTGTTTTATGTTTTGGTTTTTTTGGCCATGAGGCATGTGGGCTCGAACCCTTACCCCCCACATTGGAAGGCAAAGTCTTAACCACTGGGCCACTAGGGAAGTCCCCCTCACACTGTATCTTAAGATAACAAACCTCTACTTCACTTTCACTTTACACTTTCATGCATTGGAGAAGGAAATGGCAACCCACTCCAGTGTTCTTGCCTGGAGAATCACAGAGACGGGTGGGCTGCCGTCTCTGGGGTCGCACAGAGTCGGACACGACTGAAGCGACTTAGCAGCAGCAGCAGTTTCTGAAGGTCAAGGTTTCCGAAGTGGCTTAGCAGGTGATTCGGGCTCAGCGTTTCTCAGAAGGCCACTGTCAAGTTTCGGGCAGGGGCTGCCACCATCTGAAAGCTAGACAGTGCGTGTGGGGTGGGGGCGTAGGGTGGGGTCTACTTCCAGGCTCACCGTATGGTCATTGGAGCCCCCGAGTTCTTAATCGCTCTTAGCCAGAGACCCTGATTCCTCTCCACATGGGCTGCCTGAGTGTCCTTGTGACATACCACCTGGCTTCCCCCATGGTGATGAGCTGAGAGAGAAAAAGAGAAAGAGAGAGAGAGAAGCCACATAACCTAACCTAATCTCAGAAGTGACGTGCCATCACTCCCACCATATTCTGTTGGTCACACATACAGCGTGGGAGGGGACCACAGAAAGCTGTGATGGCCAGGAAGCGAGGTCACTGGGGGACATCTCGGGGGCTGGTGACCACAGGGCAGCTCCTTCACTGAAAGCCTGGACTCCATCCTTGGGTGGCCCCTGGGGTGGAGGCTAGGAGGACCTGCCTAGGTGGGTCTGTGGTACAGTGGGAGGGGAAATCACAGGCAAGTCATTGTCCCCCCTGTTTGGGACTGAGTCCCCTCCAGAGGGCAGTTGACTGCCCTCTGCCTTCGCTCCTCTCGGGGATGTGGTGACGCAAAGGCAGGGGCACCTGGGAGCCGGTGGCCACTGTCTGTGCTAAAATCACAAGCCCGAGTGAACTGCTCTGGACAGATGGCCTCACCACGCTGGCCGTGAGGTAGGAGCTTGACAAGCACTTGGTGATGGGCTCATTGCGTCTTTTCTAAACACGTGTACTGAATGCTTCTGCATACCAGATCCTTTGATAGGGCACAGAGCATGCCTTTATCAGCGTTTGTTGCCAACTCACATGACAAGGTTGGTAACCACAGTTGCCCCATTTTACAGATGGGAAACAGGCTGGGAAGGTTAAGTACAGTGCCCTGGGTGCCCGGGTGGACCTGCACTCAGATCAGCCTGGCTCCAAAGCCTCTGTTCTTGTCTCTGATGCAACCCTTCCTCCCACCCACTCTCCTCCTGTGGGAATTAGGGCCATCTGATACGGGACATGAGCCTGGGACCGAGAGGTGCCTTATCTAGGCCTCCAAGCCCTCCGTTCCTCACTAAAGAAACGGAGAAGGTATAGTCCCCAGACAAGAAGCCCTTTTCCTCCCAGAGTGGGGAGCCGAGCCCAGCCTTGAAGCCTCCCAAGAGCCAGGCCAGTGGTGTTTCACTTCTGTCTGGAAGCCCAGGCCTCATAGCAGATCATGCAGAAATACTTCGGCATAAGATAGATTCACTTTTAAAGTCTAAAGCTAATTCCCAGAAGGGTGGCATGCTAGAAGAGCCTGGGCTATGGCAAGAAGCAGACGTGTGTTAAAATCTCATTTCTCTTTCCTTAGGCAAGTATTTCACCTTGCTGGGACTGAGTTTTCATACCTGTAAAGTGGGGAGGTCACACTCATTTCTGAATTCACCATGAGGATTAAATGAAACATAAACAGTAAGAATACCCGGCTGTCATAAGCACCAAATCATATTCATTCCTTTGTTCCCTTTGTTCTTTTTTTAATCATATCGTAGAATCTCCAACACTCCCTCCAATAAAAAATGGTCTTTGGGTTGAAAAAGGGACTCTTGGTCTAGCCTGCTAGGTTTTTCCTCTGTGGGGCCCTTCCATCCCCAAATACCTCTTCTAACCAGTGAAGACCTCTATACTGCAGCGGTCCCCAACCTTTTTGGCACCAAGGACCAGTTTCGTCAGAGACAGTTTTTCCACAGATCGGGGGTGGGGGGGGCAATGGTTTAAGTGGTAATGCAAGCAATGGGGAGCGGTAGAGGAAACTTTACTTACTCACCTGCTGATCATCTGCTGCATGGCCGAGTTCCACTGATGGTCTGTGGCCAGGGGTTGGGGACCCCTATTGTGCAGCACTGATGGGAACTCTGTGTTCTGAGCCTTGATTAAAGTCAGGCCTGAAACCCCCAGGAAAATGGAGCCCTGGTACAGCTGGCTTAATTTCAGCTGACTGTCCTGCTGGTGGGCCAGGTCAGGGGAGGTTCCTGCAGTATTTCTGGAGTGGAAAAACCCCAGGTTGCTGGGCGGTGGCTGTGACAGCACTGCTAGCCAGCTTAGTCCCCGGGGGCAGGCCTGGGAGGTGCTTGGATTCCAGCAACAGAGGTCCCTTGGGGGAGTCGCTGCTTCTGTCCTAGCAGAGCTGGGGGAGGGGGCACAGGAGAGCAGCCATTCTAGGGACACTCAGCTGGTCCCTAGTGGGACTGGAGAGGACCCTAAATCCTCTCCTAGTTACTCGGACCTGTGGTTTTAGGGAAAATCAGGGCCCTGTATTGCTTGTGTGCATGCATGGTAAGTTGCTTCAGTCGTGTCCAGCTCTGAACTATGGACTGTGCTTTGTGCTATGGACTGTAGCCCACCAGGCTCCTCTGTCCATGGGACTCTCCAGGCAAGAATACTGGAGAGGGTTGCCATGGCCTCCTCTAGGGGATCGCCACGGCCTCCTCCAGGGGATCTTCCTGATCCAGGAATTGAACCGGCCTCTCTTACATCTGCATTGGCAGGTGGGGGCTCTTTACCATTAGCTCCATTTACTTTGTAAGTACTGCTCGCTTACTCACAAGTGGTTAATTGAATATAACCAGAAAAGGGTAGTTTCCATCCCATGGGGAGGCTGGCTCCAGGCAAAGGGTGAGGGGCAGCCCTCAGGAACTGATAGGTGCTTGAAACAGGCCCTGAAGGTCCTTTCTCATCCTGAAAATACAGGGCTCTGCACTATGGGGCCTTCCTGGAGATAAAGTAGACAAGCGTGGGGGTTCAGAGACAGAGCTGCTGCAGCATTTCTTGGGGAGAAGAGGGGCCATGAGCCAAGACCCTGGGTGGTCCGTGGAAAGAGCGCTGGATGGGGACTCTGAGCTCTGACTGCCCCCGTGACTCTGGGCAAATCACCTCCCTCTCCGAACCTCTCAGTTTCCCTACTTGGAAGACAGGGAGGGCATGCTCTTTCAGAGACTTGGCCGGCTCTGAAAACCTCTGATTCATTTCTGGGGTTTTTGCCTCATCCTTGGCAAACTGGAGATCTGCCAAGGTACAAATATTTATAGAACGCTTGGTATCTTGTCAGGTGAGGTGGGAGAAACAAATGATTTCAGAGCCAGCCTCTGCCCTCCTGGAGCTCTTCAAGGATGCTCAGATATACAGAAGCCCACACACAGAAGTGCCCAAACGGTGATACCTATTGATAGGGGATCAGAGAAAGGGAGATCAAGGTGGCCTTGGATGGTCCAGGAAGACTTCTTGGAGGAGGGAGAATTTGAGCCATGCCTGGTGAGATGGGCAGAGTTCACTAGGTTAGAAGAAGGGGGCAGGGTGTCCCATACAAGGTCTGGTCAAGAGTCGGGGCTCACACGTACAGCTGTGTGGGATGGTACACTGCCCCCCAAAGGCACCATTCACATGAGGTCTGGGTGACGATCACTGCCCGTGTACAGCCTATATGGCCTCATGGAAGTCCCTGGAAAATCTGCTGGGATAGATGTCTTCCAGGACTGCAGGTGTGGGAAGAGTAGCTGTGCCTTTGCCCCTGGCCTGTGAGGTGGTACTACTCTCCCGGCTTTGAGGATCAGCTCTGCTCGTTCTCTGAACAAAGTTCCAAGCGCCATCAAATACAGTTCATAAAGAATGGATAAACAACCAGGTCCCACTGGATAGCCCAGGGAACTGTATTCACTATTCTGGGATATGCCATAATGGAAAAGAATATAAAAAAATAATGCATGAATACATATGTGTATAATAGAGTCACTTTGCTGTGCAGCAGAAATTGACACAGCACTGTACATCCACAATACCTCAATGAAAAAATACATTTAAAAAGAGAAAACAGTCAAAGAGATCAGGTTTAGATATTTCCTCTGCTGCTTTGTGGGGTCCTGAAGAGAGAATCTCTCTAGGACTCAGTTTCCTCCTTGCAAATGGGCATCCCAGGAGTCCTACCCAACTGGAGGGAATGAAAGCGGATTATGTATGTGGAGCAGGTTCTTGACAAGTGATACACGTCATGATGACTGACTCAGGGGATCCGGGAGACAGGATGAGTAGAGTGGTTTCTGGGAGGCGCTGGGGGCGGGGGCGGGTCAGGGTGGGGTGAGCAGCTCGTGGTTGGTCTGGGCAGGAGCTGGTGCCAAATAACAATGATTTTGCCAGAAAATTTTAGATGCCTTTCAGGGTGTCCTGGGAGAACTGTTGTATTAATAGGAAAAATGCTTTGTGAAGAACATTGGAGCCAGGGACCCAGGGGACCAGAGTTTTCCTCACTCACCAGGGGCCTTGGACCACTTCCTGCATCCAGGGCCCTGTCTGTCCCCCACCCCTGTTAGGGGAAGGACTCTCACAGTAGTCACACGCTGGATTCCCTGCCCACTCCAGGCCCGCTTAAGGAGACTGAAGAGGCAGGTACCTGGGAGTATCACGACTCCAGGCAGACAGCTCCCCAGACTGAGATGAAAACACACAGCCACGGGGCCTGTAACAGGAGTGTTAGCTTCACCCCATCACATGAGCTCTGCAGATGCAGGGCTGAGCAGCAGGAGCCCCCAGCTTGCCCAGCCTACTCAAGGTTTGCCCTCGAGACCCCAGAAGCTTCAGTGGGCAGGAGAGAAGCTTCTCCCGTGGGCTTAGACTCAACCCACAACTCTTTCCTTGGCCTATGCAGCCAGAGATTGAGGGCATTTTGCCCGGTGGGGGCCACCAGCACCCTCAGTCCTTTGAGACACTTTATAGAAGGGCTTCCAGGCTTGGAGACAGGATAATAATAAAGATAATAATAGTAACTAGTCCTTTTTAAAAGTAAAACAGCTTTATTGAATGGTAATACAGATCATAAAATGTACCCTTTAAAAATATATGGGTCAGCCCATGGACTATGGCCCACTGGGTTCCTCTGTCCATGGAATTTTCCAGACAAGAATGCTGGAGTGGGTTCCATCGCCCACTCCAGGGGATCTTCCTGACCCTGGGATCCAACCAGCATCTCTTGCATCTCCTGAATTCACAGGCGGATTCTTTGTCACTGCATCACTTGGGAAGCCCCAAAAGGATCATTCATATTGATAATTACCTTAAATGTAAATGGATTAAATGCATCAAGCAAAAGACTGGTCGGGTGAATGAGAACATGTGCCTGTATGCACTTCCACATCACTCTATTTAACCCACAAATTGTATGTAATGATTCTATATTGCTAGGTTAATCATGTTTCCATTATGACTTGCAATTATAATTATCTTTTATTTTTTGTCTGGCTATTGATTGTGAAAACTGAGAAACATCTTTTACTATTGTGATTATGTAACTATTATTCATTTTAATCAATAGAAAATAATAGAATTCTCTATCACTAAAACTACCACTTAGTAGAAAAACCTGTAATCAGTTTTAATAATCCAGGTGCACATTAGAATTATCTTGGATTTTTTGAAAAATAAAAATGCCCAGGTATTATTTTTTCTCCAGAGCTCCAGATGTGACTCTAATGAGCAACCGTATTTAAAAACAATTGGACTATATGATCATCTTTTACTTTTATCTAGTTTGTTTCACTTTTTCTATTTTATATTCAGTGCTCCCATTTCATTTAGTTTGTTTTCCAATTTTTCCACCTTTTTTTAATTTTGGTTTGTTTTCTTTCTCAAGCCTTTATCAAGTGTAGTAGAAAAGATTTTGTAAACATATATTTGTAGTATGTATAATATATATATATTATAAAATATGAATTTTTGCTTAGTTAAAAAATTATTGACATTTTAGTTCCACTTGTTTGACTAAGCATAAATAGAATGCTAGATTTGATACTTACTCAAAGCTTTGATATAGTTTCATTTAGTCTGGCACCTAGTATTACTGCTAAAAATCTAGAAAGTTTATTATTTTAATGATTTAAAAGCAAAAAACTGAATGAGTCATGAAACTTCTAATCCAATTCTGAGAATATAAAGAAATACTGTGTCATTAAAAAAAAAAGACAACAACTGGAAATTGACATATAATACAGTATTATTAACTAAAGTACAGATTTTGTTCAAATTTCCCAAAGTTTTATGCTAGTATCCATTATTTGTTTTCATATCTTATTTAATTCCACATTGTATTAGCATTTAGTTGCATTAAGCAACTTCAGCTGCATGCAACAAATTCTGATAAATTCCCTTTTGATTTTTATTCTGTTACAAATATTTTCTATTTTTCTTTGTTATGGCTTCTTAGATACACCCATCATTTAAAAGTGGACGTTTAATTTCCAAATACATGGGGTTTTTAAAGTATCTTTGACATTAATTTCTCATTTTGATATTAATTTCTCATTTAAATGCTTTCTTCTCTGCAGTCACCCTCTGTGTTTTTTCAGGCTTTTAACTTTACTGAGGCTGTCAATGGCTGAGTCAAAGCTCTCTCTCTTGGTAAACGTCACATTGCACTTGAAAATATGTGGCTTATTTTCAAATATCTTTTGCTACTGAGTTCTAACATAATTCTACAGTGATAAGAGAACAAACTCTGTATGATAGCAATGCCTTTAGACCACAGAATTTTTGCACCTTATTTTATGTCCCTGGATATGTTCCAGCGTCTCCCTGGTTTATAGTCTATGCGAACTTGAATAGAATTTCTATCCTGCTGCTGTGTGAAAATTGTATAAATCTTAATTATGTTGAATTGGTTCATAGTGATTTTCAGGTCTACTGTATACTTCTATTGTAACTTTCTGTCTATTCATTCTATTAATTTTTGAGAGTTTGATATTGAAACACCAATTAAAAAATTTTAATTTATCTACTTAAAAAAATTAAGAACTATATGTAACTTGGTTCTGTTTTTCCAAGTCTCCTGTAAATGTGTTATCATACTTCAATAACTTAAAAAATAAAAAAGAAAGAAGAAAAACAAAACATTAATCCTTTAATTTCATACAGTATATCATTGTTGGCTTGTAGTAGACTGATTCATTAGCATGTTAAGATTAATAAATATACATAAACCACACATCATTCTAAATCTGAGTGGAATGAAAGATTATGGTGACAAGTTTGGAGAAGGAAATGGCAACCCACTCCAGTATTCTTGCCTGGAAAATTCCATGGATGGAGGAGGCTGGTAGGCTACAGTCCATGGGGTCGCAAAGAGTCAGACACGACTGAGTGACTTCACTTTAATTAAAGATGTCTTGCTTTTCTTCGTTTGTGTTCCAGAAATATTGCTATTATAGAATGGTTGTTTGTATTTAATATTAAGATATTAACACTAAACCCCTCAAAAAAACCCCGAAAGTATACAGGTCAGAACTTACCTGGCAGTCTAGTAGTTAAAACTCTGTGCTTTTAATGCAGGGTCACAAGTTTGATCCCTGCTTAGGGGAACTAAGATCCCACATGCTGTGTGGCATGGCCACAAACTTTAAAAAATAATAAATAAAATTTAAAAATATACAGGTCAGGGGTTTTAAATATATTCACAAAATTGTGCAACTGTCACCATGATTTAGTTACAGAACATTCTCTTCACTCCAAAAAGAAATTTCTAACCATTAATAGTCATCCCTACCTCCTCCCTGCCCCTGGCAACCACTAATTTACTTTCTGTCTCTGTGAGTCTGATTGTTCTGGGCATTTTACATAAATGGAATCATGCAGTGTGTGGGCTTTCATGACTGGTGTCCCTCACTTAGCATAATATTTTCAGGGTTCATCCACATGGTTTCACGCTATCAGTACTTTGTTCCTTTATATTCTTGGATTCTGTGTGTGGATATACCACACTGGTTTATCCATTCATCACTTGATGGACTGGGTTGTTTCTTCTTTTTGGCTGTTCTGAATAACACTGGTATGAAGAATTGTATGTAAGTTTTTGTCTTCACATATGTTTTACATTCTCTAGAGTATATACCTAAGTGTGGAGTTGGGTCATTCGATGACTCTGACTTCTTCAGGAACTGCCAAACTGTTTTCCAAAGTGGCTGCACCATTTTACAACCCAGCCAGCAGCGGACGAGGGTTTCTGATTTGTCCACATCCTCCCCAACGCTTGTTATTGTCTTTCTTAGTCTCTCCATTACAGTGAGCATAACTTGGTATCTCACTGTGGTTTTGATTCACATTTCCCTCGTGACTAAGTACGCTGAGCATTTTAAAGTGTTTATTAGCCATTTTTACATCTTTGGAGAAATGTCTATTCAAGTCGTTTGCCCACTTAAAAACTGGGTTATTTTTCTTTCATGATTGAGTTGTAAAAGTTTTATATATTCTAAACACTAGACTCTTGTCAGATGTATTATTTGCAAATATTTTCTCCCACTCTGAAGATTGTTTTTTCACTTTTTTGATACCACAGTTTTTATTTTAGTGAAGTCCAATAAAATTTTTTCTTTTGTTACTTCTATTTTTGGTGCTGTATGGGAGGTACTGTTACCTAACTTAAGCTCATAAAGATGTACTTCTATGTTTTCTTCTAAGAGTTTTATAGTTTTAACTCTTACATTTTGGTCTCTGATTCATTTGAGGTTAATTTTTGCATATGTTATAAGGTAGAGGTCTAGTCTCACCCTTTTGCATGTGTATATTCAGTAATTACAAAAGACAATTCTTTTCTCATTGAAAAAAATGGACTGACCATAAAGGCGAGGGTTTATGATCGGACCCTGAATTCTGTTCCATTGATCCTGTGTCTACCTTTATTCCGGTACCACACCGTCTTGATTAATGTAGCTTTTCAGTAAATTTTGAAATTGGAAAGTATGAGTCCTCCATATTTGTTTTCTTTTTAAAGACTGGTTTGGCTATGTGAGGGTCCCTGCATTCCCAAATGAGTTTTAGTCTGCCAAAAAAATGGGGTAGGGAACAGAGGGGATTTTGATAAGGACGGTGTTGCCCTGTAGTTCAGCTGGGGCTTGTTGCCATCTTAATTTGCTTTTCAATCTGTGAACACAGGGTGTCTTTACATTTATTAGGTCTTTTTACATTTCTTTCAGTGAGGTTTTGTAACTTTCAGTGTATGAGTCTTACACTTCTTTTGTTAAGTTTATTCCTAAATATTTTATTCTTATATATTATAAAAATAACTGAGAAATTATTTTCTTAATATTATTTTTGAATTGTTCATTGCTAGAGTGTAGGAATAGAATTGATTTGTTGGTCTTGTATCCTGCAACCTTGCTGAATTCATTTATTAGCTTTAATAGTATGTGTGTGCATGTACATATGTATTCTCCTTAGATTTTTCTATATATAAGATTATACCATCTGTAAATAAAGACAGGTTTTCTTCTTCTTCTAAAAAATAATATAGGTGTCTTTATTTCTTTTTCTTACTTAATTGTCCCATCTGGAACCTCCAGTACAATGTTAACTAGACATAGTGAGAGCAGACATCTTTCTCTTGTTTCTGATCTTAGGAAAAAGCTTCTAGTCTACATCATTAAGAATGATGTATACTGTGGGTTTTTCATAAATGCCTTAATTAGGTTTAGAAGGCTCCCTTCTATTCCTAGCTTATTGGATGTTTTTAGCATGAAAGGTGTTGGAGTTGGTCAAACACTTTTTCTCTTTCCATAAGATGATCGTGTGGGTTTTGTTTTGTCCTTTATTCCATTAATATGGTGTATTACACTGGTTGATTGGGCTTCTTGGGTGGTGCAGTGGTAAAGAGTCCACCTGCCAAGCAGGAGATGCAGGTTTGATCCCTGGGCCAGGAAGATCCCTTGGAGAAGGAAATGGCAACCCACTCCAGTATTCTTGCTTGGGAAATCCCATGGACAGAGGAGCCTGGCTGGCTACGGTTCATGGGGTCGCAAAAGAGTTGAACATGACTTAGCGGCTAAACAACAACAACAATAACACTGATTGATTTTGGATGGTAACACAAACTTGCATTTCTGGGATATGCCCCACTTGGTCATGATGCATAATTCTTTTTATATGTTGTTATATCTTTTCATACCCCATTTGTATTCATAAGGGGTATTGGTTTGTAGTTTTTTTCCTTGTGCTCTATCTGGTCTTGGTGTCAGGACAACATTAGGCTCTTGGGATGAATTAAGAAGTATTCCTACTCTTTTATTTTTGGGAGAGAGTTTGTGTTGATTCTTCTTTAAAAGTTTAGTATGATTTATCAGTGAAGCCATCTTTTTCTTTGTGTGAAAAAGTTTTTGTAATTCAATCTCCATTTATTGTGGGGTCTATTCAGATTTTCTTTCTGAGTCAAGTTTAGTAGTTTGTGTCTTTCTAGGTATTTGTTCTTTTTAGTTTAAGTTGTCTAGTTTGTTAGCATACAGTGGTTCACAGTCTTTTAATTTTGTTAGCTTTTTGAAGAATCAGCGTTTGGTTTTGTTGATTTTCTCTTGTTTTGCTAGTCACTATTTCATTTCTTCCCACTCCAGTGTTTATCATTTCTTTCCCCCTTCTGGTGTTGGGTTTAATTTGTTCTTCTTTTTCTAATTTGCTAAGGTAGAAAGTTAGGTTATTTATTTGACATCTTTCTTCTTTTTTGATATATGTGTTTACAGCAGTCAATTTCCCTCCAAGCACTGCTTCAGCTGCATCTCATAAGCGTGGGTATGTCATGTATTCATTTTTATTTATCTCAAAGTATTTCTAATTTTCCTTGTGGTTTCTTCTTTAATTCATCAGTTTTTAGAAAGTCTGTTGTTTAATTTCCACACATTTGTGGATTTCCCAAATTTTCTTTTGTTACTAATTCCTAAAACATTTCATTGTGTTTAGAGAATATATTTTGCATGCTTTCAAATAACTTTGTACCTATTGACAGAATCTCAAGTTATCTGAAGCAAAAGATGATAGAAGTGAGGGAGGCACAGGATTAGCAATGGAATAGAAGACTTGAACAACATTATAAATCAGCCAGGTCTAACAGACATCTGTAGAGCTCTCCACCCAAGCGACAGTAACAGAACACACGTTCTTTTAAAGCCCGCATGGAACATTTTCCTTGGTGAACCATACTTTAGGCCATAAAACAAGTCTCAATAAATTTAAAGTTTTTGTCTAGTGCTTTGGTCTGGATGTTTGTCTTCCCCAAATTCGTATGATGAAATTCTAATGTCCACTTTGATGGTATTAGGAGGTGGAGTTTTCGGAAGGTGCTTAGGTCATGAGACTAGAGCCTTCTTGAATGGGGTTAGCACTGTCCTAAAAGAGGCCTGACAGAATGCCCTCGCTCCTTCTGCTATTTAAGGACACAACAAAAGATCTGTAACCTGAAAGAGGGCTCGTCTCCACCATGCTGGCACCCTGATCATGTAAGTCCAGCCTCCAGAACTATGAGGAATACATATGTATTGTTTATGTATACATAAACAATGTTATGTATACATAAACAAAGCCGATTTATGGCACTTTGTGCTATAGCAGCCTAAACAGACTAAGACATCCGATCCAACATCTGGGCTTCCTTAGAGATATTTTTCATTGGCTGCTTTTTGCTCCAGTGTATAGACCATATTGTCCTCTTTCCTAGAATCTCATAATTTTTGTTGTTGAAATGTAAACATTTAGAATAATACGACGGTTCTGAAGATGAGACTCTGTCCCCTCGCTAGAGTTTGTTATTGCTGCTGTCTGTTTCCTTAGTGACTTTCCCAGACCGATGCTTTAAAATCTGTATCATTTACCATGTGTGGCCCCTCAAGTGTCTACTTATCAGCCTCTGTATGTGTGGCTGCTCAGCTGTTTCAGTCACGTCTGACTCTGTATGACCTTATGGACTGTGACTCCTCTGTCCTTGGGATTCTCCAGGCAAGAATACTGGAGTGGGTTGCTATGCCCTCCTCCAGGAGATCTTCCCAACCCGGGGGTCGAACCCGCTTCTCCTGCATATCCTGCATTGCAGGCAGATCCTTTCCCACTGAGCCACCTGGGAAGCCCTGCTTATTAGCCTGCTGGTCAGTTAATAATTGGTCAGAGATTTCCTCAAACCCTAGATCCAATAAGTCTCAGCCTTTGCCAGGAGGCTCTGCAGGTTTGTACTGGAGCGTGTGTTCGATGCTCTGGCAGAGTCTACCACTTGGCTTTAGCCTTCACTTCCTTCTCGTGCAAAGTCAGCCTAAGGAAGATTAGTGCCTCTTAGGTCTTTCCTGGGCGAGCTAGCAGCCCTTTGCATGTAGATTTTTAGATTCTCAGGGATACACTGGCACTTTTCACAGTCCCCTATGGACACGTTTTTATTTTTAAGCTTCTGGCTCTGAGTGGGACTGGGAGAGGGGAAAAAAGGAAGACAGGAAGGGAACCACAGCTGATAAACACTACGTGCCAGGCTCAGCGCTAGCTTTCATTATAAACCTCTTTACCTGATTCTTATAAGAATTCAGTTGGTTCTTTAAAAAAAAAAAAATCGCTTATTTGGCTTCACCGGGTCTTGGCACGCGGCTCTTTGATCTTCGCTGTGGCGTGTGAGATCGTTAGTTGCAGCGTGCGAGCCGCTAGTTGTGGCCTGTTGGATCTGGTTCCCTGACCCGGCCCCCTGCCCTGGAAGCCAGGAGTCCTCGCCACTGACCACCAGGCAAGTCCCCAGTTGGTTCTTTGTTAGCTCATGTACTTTACAGATTAAGCAAACAAACAAACAAACAAGGATCCAGAAAGGTGAAGAAATGTGCTCTGGGGCCCAGCGCTGCTTAAGTGGTGACCTCCTGCTCTGTCTCCAGGGCCCATGCCTCTCTACCAGTGTTTCTCAATCGTGAGATGATTTGAGGTAAATAGACGACCATTCAACAACTTGCATGTTTGTGTGTATGTCTAGTTTGTACACCCAATCCATGATTTTGTGCTTAGGACAAGGCATATATCAGTATTTAACTTTTAAAAGTTAGTCTAAATACAATTATTAAGTAGGATGTGAGTCACGTGGTGTGTTGTCGGGGCAAAAGTTGAGAATGATGGAAATTGGCATGATACCACATCCCGCCTATAAGCCCTCCTCTCTGACACTGGGAGCTGGGCTGGGCAGGACAGGAAGGGCTGGTTGTCGGTATAGTGCTGTCTGGTAGAATCTTCAGTGATAAGAGGAGCAAGCTGCTATCTGCACCGTCCAACACAACAGCCATCAGCCACACTGAGCACTTGAAATGTGGCAAGACGGAAAAATTGAATTTTTAATTGTATTCAATTTGACTGAATATAATTTGAATTTAGGGCTTCCCGGTAGCTCAGCTGGTAAAGAATCCACCTGCAATGCCGGAGACCCCGGTTCGATTCCTTGGTCAGGGAGATCGCTGGAGAAGGGATAGGCTACCCGCTCCAGTATTCTTGGGCTTCCCTGGTGGCTCAGCTGGTAAAGTTTAAACAGCCTTATGCAATTAGTTGCTACCGTACCAGCCAGTTCAGCCATAGACCAACCTCATCACAACTGTTCCAAAAGTCATCCATTGAGTGGAGAGTGTGGCTCTCAGGGCCCTTACCCAGGAGGCCGCAGACCCAGCTTCTACTGAGCCCCTGGACTGTGCGGCTGTGCCCCTTAGCCTGCGGCACTTAGCCGTTCCGTGCCTCAGTCTCCTCATCTGTAAACTAGGAATGCTAATGCCTGCCCCACATATCTCACAGGCTTGTGATGAGGGTCATGTGGAAAAATACAGGAAAGAAGGTTTCGTACACTGCAAAGTAGTAGAGAAATGAAAGAATTTGTTTAAAAAGTATTTTCAGCATAGATGAGTCCCTTGGGAAGATGGGTTCGGGCTGGGCCAGGGTGTGGAGATGTGGTGAGTGAACTGCGGGTAATGGAATGTAACAGAGCCTTGACTGTTCCTGTCTGCTACATAGCCTGGGGCCGAACTTGGATTGTGGGTTGTTCCAGACTAAAGGCACCAAGTGACCAGTGAAAGCTTCAGGGAACTGATTCTGATCCAAGGCTGGATCCACGCACACAGTCCCGATCTTCCCCTCAGATTCACCCCTCCTGTGGTTTCCCGACTTCAAATGGCAACTCGAGCTTCCCAGTTGCTCAGGCCGAGGCCCCACCTCATCCTTGATGTGTTTCCCCCAATCCCAGGCCTCGTATCTGATCAAGCTGCAAATCCTGTGGCTTTGACTCCTCCCCAGCATGCAGCCACCTCTCCCCCTCTCACCCGCTTAGCCGTGTTATTCTCACCATCTCGCCCTGGGCTCCTCTGTCTGGTCCCATCCTTGACCTGCTTCAGCAGCATCCTTCCCACACGACAAGGATATTGCTGTTGTTCAGTCACTACGTTGTGTCAGACTCTGCAACCCCAGGGACTGCAGCACGTCAGGCTCCTCTGTCCCGCACTATTTCCTGGAGTTTGCTCAGATTCATGTCTGTTGAGTTGGTGATGCTACCAAACCACCTCATGCTCTGTTGCCCCCTTCTCCTTTTGCCTTCAATCTTTCCCAGCATGAGGTAGCCAAAGTATTGGAGCTTAGAGGGATCCTTTTAAATGTTAAGTCAGATCAGATCTTGCGCAAAGAGCTACAAAGACTTCCTGCCACACCTGGCAGTGGGGGCGGGGGGAGCGGGGGGGCGATGGCTGGGAGGATGGAAGCAGGGCAAGGTGGGGGGCGGGTCGGGGGACGGGGGAGTTGGTGGGGGGAGTCAAGCTTCTTCCACTGGCCTACAGAGCCTACCTGTTCCATCTCTGACCTCATCCCCACATACTCCACTCCAGCCATCCAGCCTCTCGAGGGCCCTTGAACGCACTAAGCCTCAGGGCCTTTGCACTCACTGTTCCCTCGGTCTGGAATGCTTGTCTAGCAGATACCCTCACAGCTCACCCTTCACTGATTCTAGGACTCGGCACAAATGTCACATCAGAGAGGCCATCACTGTGCATAGCACATAAAGCTACCTTCTCCCACCTTGCATAGCCACCCACCTGTGACAGTGTGTGGTATATAATTGTTGCTCAGTCACTCTTGGACAAATGACCTTCGGGGCAGAAGGGGTCACAGGCAGATGTGCAAGGCAACAGTGTCAGAAAATACCGACAAGCTGCTCATCCTCTTGGATTTCAGACACAAGGAAATCTGCACAATGAGCCCTAAATAAGGGACTCAACAACGCAGAAGATTCCTCTTCCTTTTGAACAGTCCATGATCCTGAGCTCCTAAGGGTCCCTGAAACTCTAGCTGTGCACTTGCCCCATGGCTTGGTGAGCTGGCCCTCCAGAGGAACATTAGACAGCATTAGACTTAGGCTCACCGAGGGACCACATAGGAAGGAGAAGGATGAGGTCTAAGCTGGGGCCGCTGGGGCAGGGCCAGAAAGGGGAAGGGGACGACTTGTGCAGAACACGGACCTCTTGGAAGTGCTTCGGTTGGCCTGGATTCATTTCAGACACTCGAGCCAGGGTCCCCTGGGCCTCTGTGTTTCCTTTTTTGTTCTTTTGTATGTACACAAAGGGGCTCCTCCTGGTCTTTCTGGCTCGGCGGTGCGGTGACCTCTCTCCCCTTGTTCTAGCAAAGTCTAGCCCTGCGTCCTTGCTTTCCCTGCTCCCCAAAGCAGTCATTCCTCAAGATTCTCTGGCTCCATGGATCTGGGGAGCCCTGACCTGACCATTTCTTCCTTCCCTTCTCCAGGAAGCTTCTTCTCCCCACCTCCCCCTCCGGCCCCAAGTTGCACAGCCCCCCTCCTCCTCCTGTTTCTCTAGGATACAGGAGGTAAGCCCCCCTCCTTCCATTCCTCCCTTCCTCTTCTCCAAGCCCCAGAAGGGGCCGCCTGCTGCTTGGCTATTTTTATCCCAGGAGCTTTCTCAAGGAGAAAGCAGCGTGGTCCCTGAGCCAAAGCACGGGGCTGTGTCCCTGTGGAAAACCTCCCTTCATGGGGAAAGAATCCAGGGGATTTTTTTTTGGGTCCTGGCTGTGAGCCTTTGATTTTGTGAGTCGCGCGCTCATTTGTCAAGGTTTCAGTTTGTTGATGTGTTGTTTTATTATAGAAATGAAGGCAACACCAGATTATGAATCAGGTCTGGATATCGACTCTTGCGCAACTGTGATCATTCTGGGGCTTGGGTTTTTCAAAAAAGTGCTTATCTCATTGGTGTCAATAGCAGAAGGGAAACACTGTGCTGTAATGGAAAACTGGCCAGCCTAGAGGCAGGGGCGCGGGCGTGGGGGCAGAACTAACGTGTATTGAACACCCACTAGTTCCAGACTCCATCTGCTGTGCTTCCAAGGTCTCTAGGAAAAAGGGGCAGTTGGTGTCCAAGTTTTATATGAAACAACCGATTGGTTCAAGACTGAGAAAAGAGTATGAGCGGGCTGTCTGCTGTCACCCTGTTTGTTTGGTCTGTACACTGAGCACATCACGAGAAATGCCGGGCTGGATGAGTTCCAAGCTGGAATCAAGATAAGTGAGAGAAACATCAACAACCTCAGATATGTGGATGATAACCACTCCACTGGCAGAAAGCGAAGAGGAACTAAAGAGCCTCTTGATGAGGCTGAAGGAGGAGAGTGAAAGAACTGGCTTAAAACTAAATATTAAAAAAACTAAGATCATGGAATCCGGCCCCATTACTTCATGGCAAGTAGAGGGGACAAGATGGGAGTAGTGACAGATTTCCTCCTCTTGGGCTTCTTGCTTGCTTCTTGCCTACTTCTTGCTTCTTGGCAGGAAAGGTATGACAAACACAGGCAGTGTGTTGAAAATCAGAGATGTTACTATGCCTACAAAGGTCCATATAGTCAAGGCTATGGTCTTCCCAGTAGTCACATATGGTTATGAGAGCTGGACCGTAAAGAAGACAGAGTGCCAAAGAATTGATGCTTTCAAACTGTGGTGCTGGAGAAGACTCCTGAGAGTCCCCTGCACACCAAGGAGATCAAAGCAGTCAATCTTAAGGGAAACCAACCCTGAATACTTGTTCGAAGGACTGATGCTGAAGTTGAAACTCCAGTATTTTGGTCATCTGATGCAAACAGCCGACTCATTGGAAAAGTCACTGACGCTGGGAAAGATTGAGGGCGGAAGGAGAAGAGGGCATCAGAGGGTGAGATAGTTGGATATCATCACCGAAGCAATGGACATGAACTTGGGCAAAGTTTGGGAGATGATGAGGGACAGAGAGGCCTGGTGTGCTGCAGTCCCTGGGGTCACAAAGAGTCGGACACAATTGAACAGCTGAACAACAAGTGTCCAAGTTTCATACATGGGAAACTGCAACTCAGAGAGGTTACGTAACTTGCTCAAGGTCTTTCTGGGACACATAAAGGAGCAGGGAATCACACCCAGGATTTGGGAAGCACCTGACCACTCAACTTCCTTCTACCTGGGTACAAGTCTCAGCTGTGCCACATGGTAGCTGTGTGACTTGAGGCAAGTGGCTTCACCTCTCTGAACCTGTGTCTTCACTTGTAAAGTTGTTGTTGTTCAGTCGCTCACTTGTATCCAACTCTTTGCAACCCCACGGACTTCAGCACGCAGCACGCCTGGCTTCCTTGTCCATCACCAACTCCTGGAGTTTGCTCAAACTCATGTCCATTGATGCTGTCCAAATGTCTCATCCTGTCGCCCCCTTCTCCTCTCACCCTCAATCTCTCCCAGCATCAGGGTCTTTTCCAGTGAGTTGGCTCTTCGCATCAGGTGGCCAAAGTATTGGAGCTTCAGCTTTAGCATCAGTCCTTCCAATGAATATTCAGGACTGATTTCCTTCAGGATGGACTGGTTGGATCTCCTTGCAGTCCAAGGGACTCTCAAGAGTCTTCTCCAGCACCACAGTTTGAAGGCATCAATTCTTCAGAAGGAGTTATAATTCTGGCTTTACAGGCATTGGCGAGAATGCAGTGAGATACTGCAAGTAAGGGGCTTGGGGCAGAGAAGAACATAAACCCTAGCTCATCACCCCACCTCCACCCCCAGCTGCCACCATTCCTTCCATGGAGGCTCCTGGTCCGTGTCAGTTCCTGCAGAGCCGGGGTCTGTCTGGCCCCCCAGGTGTGTCCATGGAGGCTCCTGTACCTCGTTCTCCTTGTTCTTGGAGTTTCCCTCTCCTGTGGCCTTAGAGCTTCTGTGGGCTGTCTGCCCCTTTGAAGATGCCTTTTCTCCCGAGAGGAAAAGTGTCTGGAAAGACACAAAAGGAAGCATCAGGCCGGGGTTCAGTGGGTTCGAATCTAACAAGCTTTCCAGCATGTTAGTTCATGTCCTCTGAGAAGCAGACACCAAAATGGGATTCAAAACACAACATATTAATTGGAGGAAACACCTGTGAAGGATAAACGGGAGGGAGTGGGAGGAGGCGGAGAGCCTCGTGACTGTGGTCCTGGTGGAGGAGTGAGAAGGTGGGGTGGGGCAGGAAGCATCTCAGACTGCAACAGTATTCCAGAAAAAGCTCAGCACCCCCCACCGCCCCCCTCCATGGGGAGTCCTGGAGTCAAAGCAGGCTGAGGGCGGATTTCCATATCTCCAAGGACCCGGCCTGTGTGAGCCCCCCCATCATAGCCCATCACGGGCCAGGCGTGGCCTGGAGGGCAGGAAGCCTGCCTCAATGAGGGCTCGATGGTGAGCCCTGGGGACGAGCTGGGCTGTCGCCCACTCAGCTCCCCCAGCAGGAAAGCCAGAGAGTGGTTCACCTTGACCACATTTGATTACACAGCAGACAACCTTGGCAGCCGTATTCCAGCTCTCTGAAGCTCAGGGTCAGCATCTGTGAAAGGAGGACGATAATCTGTGTCTGGACCTTGGCGTTTGTGTCCATTTTCTCTTGCCACGTGACACACCATCCCCCGAACTTAGGGACTCAGAACAGCAATGATTTGTTGTCTCTCTATTCTGTGGGTCGGTGGGGCTCGGTCAGGGAGTTGGAAATATGCAAGGTGGCCCCTCGTCCAACAGGCTGTCTCCCCACGAGGCTCCTCACCACTGCACAGCCTGGCCTGAGCTTCTGTGCAGCAGAGGAAAAGCCCCAGGGCGCAAGCACTTGTCAAGGCCCTGCTTGCATCATGCTGGCTAAAGTCCCACTGGCTGACCCACAACACATCGCCAAGCCCAGAGTTGGCACGGGAGGGCACTGCACAGGGGCATTCATTGTGGTCACCAGCCTGACAGGCTGCCCCAGGGCTGTGTGTTGGTGCAAGGGAAGTGTTGCTGAGAGGTCAGCATAGTGTCTGGCCTGCATAGGTGTGTGCCCAGGACACAGGGACTGGCATGATGAAACCGCCCTCTGAAAGGCTCTGGGGTGAAGGAGTCTGCTCGGACTCTGAGAACAACTCACAGTGGGCTGAGAAGAACATCAGAGTGGGCTGATGGTGGAGGGGACCCTTGGACCTTGTCCCTGCTCAAGAATTTCTAGGAAGAAGGGAAAGCAGTGGAGTCCAGCTTTGCAGATTCTGGGTTTGGGGTGAGACCCGGGTCAACAGAAGCCCAATAAATCAGAGCAGGCCTCCCAGGGGATGAGGAGGACATCTTGCCAAGAAGATCGCCAGTGGGAAGGAACTCACAAATGTGGTGTGACTGGAAGAAAATGCCTTGTGGAAACTCAACCCACTGTCATCTGGGTCTCCTGAGTGAGACCGAGGGGAGTGAGCTCCTTCCAGAACATTCCGTGTAACGACTTGCGTCTTGGGAGACTGGCAAGGGCACAGTAGGTCTCAATAAACATGAATTGAAAGAATGAAAGTTGAGACAGTCGGGTGGAGGGACGGTGTGGTGGATGGCTGGGAGGCTCAAATTTAGAGTCGTTATTTCACATAATTCTCTCAACCCCTCTTCCCTCGCCTATTTCCCACAGATGAGAAACTGCTGCCCTAAGATGCTTAATAATTTACTTATGGTCACACAGTTTCCAAGTGGCTGAGCTGGGATTTGAACTTGTGACTTGACACCCAGACCCTTGACGACAACTGCAGATAGATGACACCACAGTGCGCCATACGCCATTCAGAGAAAGGGAGATTTCAGGGGGTCACAGCAAACCACAAGGTCCAGACAACAAGCCGATGAGCTCAGCACCTGCCAAAGCCAGACAACAGCCCCCCACCCCCGGGAGACAGGACACCCAGTCACCCCACGGCTGCCTTCTCCCGCCTGCTCTCCCCCAGCTCCCCCAGGGCCAAGGTCACTCGGGCCCTGTCCCAGAACCAGCACTCCTAGAGGGGGCCCCCTGGCTTTGAAGTTTGGGTGACAAGAGTAGATAATGTCCACGGATAATGAAACAAAACCCTTTTCTTTGTGTCCCGGGGCCAGTGTTCTGGGACCTGGGCAGCGGGGGGCAGAGCCGGGCGGCTGGAACAAACTTCTCTTTGATGGCTGAAGCAGGAAGACCTTGGGGGAAAAGCAAACAGAAAGAGCCCAGAAAAGACTGACTTAACTGAGCCACAGCTCTGACGAGGATAACAGCTTATTCATATTTGAAGAGGTATTGAATGCTGGCAGCATACTGAGTATTGGAAGGAAGGGAGACGCTGCCATCAAAATAGATTGAGGCAAAGTAATGCGATGGAGAAGCCGCAGGAACGGCATTGGCAGGAGGGGTGGGGGCGGGAGGCTGGGAGGGAATGAGCAGGAGGCTGAGGGGTGGTGAAGACACCGGCGGTGGGCTGCCACTGTGCTTTCTCTGACAGGTCTACTTTTTGTTTGCCTTGGAATATGATTCTTCATCTTTGGGGGACTCTGATGAAAGCCTGGTCCTGACCATTCCTTTAACTCCAAACGTGCCTGCAGATAAAATTTGGGATGGGATGCGCAGTTCCCTGAGGCCCACCCACAGCCCCACTCATTAAGGTTCGTAATGAGTGGTCTTCATCCCCAGGGTCCACCCCCGAGTCTCTGGGTCAGCGAGGCAGAGGTGGAACTTGGCATTGGTTTGGACAACGCTTCCCAGGGGATTCCAACGTAGCCCGGGGTTGAGAATGTTGTCTTGCGGCTCCAGGAACCCCAGAAGAAGACCTTGGACTTTCAAGGAGCAAAGGTGTTCTACTCGAGCACTGAGAACAAGGGAATCCAAGCCGGGCATGTACCTCACACGGCCCCAGGGGTCCCCACCGGTTTGGGAATCCCCCCGCCAGCTTCACAGGGCAGTTACTCACTCAGATATGAGCTCTAGGCAGCGGTCCCCAACCCTTTTTAGCACCAGGGACCAGTTTCGTGGAAGACGATTTTCCCACAGACCTGGGGTCCGGGGTGGTGGTTTGGGGATAATTCAAGCACGTGACATATATGGTGCACTTTATTTCTCTTATTATTACACTGTGATATATAATGAAATAGTTACACAACTCACCTTACTGCAGAATCAGATCATCAGGCATTGAGATTCTCATAAGGACTGTGCAGCCTGGATCTCTCGCAGTTCACAGTGGGGTTCACGCGCTTATGAGAATCTGACGCTGCTGCTGATCTGACAGGAGGTGGAGCTCAGACTGTAACATGAGCAATGGGGAGCGGCTGTAAATACAGATGAAGCTTCACTCACCCCCGGCTGCTCATCTCGTGCCGTGTAGACCAGTACCGAGGCCTGGGGTTTGGGGACCCCTGCTAGAGCTGTACTGTCTTCCCATCATGCTCAGAATAAAAGCTTAAGTCCTCATCAAGGTTCACAAAACCTGTGAGAGCCTTTCCTCAGATGCTTCCCTGATAGCTCAGATGGCAAAGAATCCGCCTGGAATGCAGGAGACCCCGGTTCAATTCCTGAGTTGGGAAGATCCCCTGGAGAAGGGATAGGCTATCCACTCCAGTATTCTTGGGCTTCCCTTGTGGCTCAGCTGGTAAAGAATCTGCCTGCAATGTGGGAGACCTAGGTTCAATCCCTGGGTTGGGAAGATCCCCTGGAGAAGGGAAAGGCTACCCACTCCAGTATTCTGGCCAAGCGAATTCCATGGACTATGGAGTCTCAAAGAGTTGGACACGACTGCGTGACTTTCACTTTCTTTTCCTCAGATACAGCAAGTACATGTTGTCACCTCAGGACCTTTGCTCTTGCTTCCCTCTGCCTGGAGCGATTCCTTCCCTTCCTGTGGGTCTTCCCCTACCTTCCCTGTCTAAACAGCCCTCCCTCTTGCTCTTATCCCCTGCCCAACTTGGGTTTTCTTCACAGAAAATCTTCTCATCCAGCTCTACTGGTTTACATATGTTGTTCATTTTCTGTCACCTGCTTTAGGAGGTAAATTACAAGAGGGTCGCCCCTGTTTTGTTGCCTTCCGTGTCACCAGAGCCTAGAACTGTGTCTAGCACATGTCAGTGGCTCGTTACATATTTGTTGAATGAATAAATAGTGATAATTCATTCCTCCTGGTTGTCCCAAAGGACACAGAGGTCATTTACAAATTTTGCTTAAAAACTCCCTGGACACAGAGAGCTGCTTTTTAGATCTGTTTTCCCATGTAAACAGTCAACAAGTAAACCAAGAAGCAGCTCCTGGACACCTACTGTATATTCAGCCCCCATAGACTAAAGGGAGGTACGAGCAGAGAGCTGGTCTCTCTTCCTTCAAGGTCTTTACAATCCAGCTGGGGGTGAGTGCCCAGGTCAGAGAACACCTCCCCTGGGTGGACAGCTGCTCAGAACCTCGAAGGACATTGTTGGAGCTCGGAAGGGCTGGAGTAGTCAGGCTTTCTCCAGAAGGGAGCACCTGCAGTGCCCTTTGAAGAACAGCTTCTGCTGGGTAACTGGCTGGAAGAAGAATGTTCCCCAGAAGGCAACTAAGTGGCAACCACTGGTGTAGCTGGCCCTGCTTGTAGTCAGTAGGACGGGTTGAGTGGGCCAGAGCCAGCAGACCTCAGCGCCTTGGCATTCTTCCTCCTCAGGCTCCCAGTCCAGAGCACCCCATACAACCTGGAGACCAGGCCAGACCTAATGGGATCGCTAGGGTACTGTCACTGTGTCTCAGGAATCCTGGAAGAGAGCACACACTAGGAATCGGGTAAATGCAAACAGCACGAACGTGGACAAGCCTGAGGAAACTCTGCTGGGCCTCAGTTTGTTGTTGTTCAGTCACTAAGTCGTGTCCGACTCTTTTGCGACCCCATGGACTGTAGCCTGCCAGGCACCTCTGTCCAGGGGATTTCCCCAGGCAAGAATATTGGAATGGGTTGCCATTTCCTTCTCCAGGAGATCTTTGCAACCCTGGGATCGAACCTGCATCTCCTGCATTGGCAGGTGGATTCTTTACCACAGAGCCACCACGACAGAACAAGCCCTCGGTTTACGCATCTGTAAAATAGGGCCAAGGATACTCTCCTCACTGTATTGCTGGGAGGCCCAGGATGTGGAACTGTGGATTCGAGTCCACCAAAAGAGCCCATCATTATAGACTCCCAGGCTCTGGCCACCAGGGTGCTCGGGTCGGGGTTTTCTCAGGTTGCCCTCTCTCCGGGCCTCCATTTCACTACAGTGTGTCTCAGAGACAGGTCGGAGACCCTTTGCAGTCTCCTCCCATCCTGCCTTTACTCTGTGCTTGCCAGGCTCCTCTCTCCCAAGTGAATTCGCATGTGGCCAAGTGGCTACTTAAACGCCCAGGGAACTGAAATCAAGGGAGCAAGGGCAATACAAAGGAGGTGGGGCTGGGGGAGGGTGGGAGCTGAGGGCAGCTGGTTCTGTGTCCTCGGGGGAGGAACTCAGCCTCTGCCCCACCTCCCGCTGCCCACCCCCTTGCTTTAAGCCCCACCAGAAAGAAGACCCAAGGGCTTTCTTTCTACATGAGGCCCAGACACTGGGCTTGCAATCTTGCTCTGCTTTTGCAAGGGAGACGCCCAAAAGAGCTGAGGGAAAGGGGCGGGGGGAGGGTCGGGGAGGGGGTGGAGGGTGGGAACGACAGGGTTCAGCAGATCTGAATCTCTGATCCTACCAGGAGGTCTTCTAGTGGTGCCACGCTGGCAAGGCGCCCAGCCTTTTTGAGCCTGGGGTCCTATCTGAAAAAACCGATCCTAGAGGACCCTGAGTCCAGGGGTCATAGGCTTAGGCGGAGATCATACTGCCCGCCCCTAGCGCAGTGCTTGGCTCGTCTGGGTCTACCTAGGGGCGCGCGCCCTGCGGCTGGCCGGAGAGGGTGGGGCCTTCGCCCATCTTTCCTCCCATCCTCCCATCCCGGCTTTCTCTGCGTCTGCACAGGCCGCCACCCTGAGTTCTCTGCGCCTGGAGGGAAAATAAGAGTTTAGCGACCCCTCTTGGCGAATCCATGCTACACTTGTGTTTTCCACAGGGTCCCAGGGGCAGATGGTGGGAAACCGAGGAGGTTGGGGCGGGGAAGAAGGGTTTTCCTCTGGGCACGTCTTCGTTCCACCGTCAGCAGTCACCCGGTGACTACAATTGCTTGACTGGTTCCTTCATTGCTGTCCTCGGTCCCTCATCAAATAGTTACCAATAATAGTCAACAAACACTAACTAGAGAACCCCCTTACAAAACTAAGAAGCCTGACTGTCCAGAAGGGGACCCAGACATTAGATACTTGTATTAATATTAGGGTATTCGTTCATTTGTTCCTTTGTCCATTCATCCACTCATTCATTCATCCACTCTCTCATTCATTCGTAAATATTGTGGAGCTCCCCTATGGGTCAAGTACCTGTTCTTTACATTTGAGAAACAGTTAAAAAAAAAAAAAGCAATCAAAGACACTTGCTCTCGTGAACTTCATGTTTTAGAAGGGGGGTACTGAAAATAGTGCCCCTAACAAATAAGTATACAGCACATTTGAAGGAGAAAAGTACTATAAAATGTGAAAGATAGAATGGGGGGGAGTCGCTGCAGTGTGGTGGGAACAGGTGGCAGAATGAGGTAGGTGATCACAGTTGGCCTCCGAGAGAAGGTGATATTTGAGCAAAGATGTGCAGGAGGTGAGGAGCAGGGCAGGCATCTCCGGGGAACAGAGGTCCAGGTATTGGAAACCAGCTAGAGCAAAGGCTAGGAGGCACTGCTGTGTTTTGTTCAGTTCAGTTCAGTTCAGTCGCTCAGTCGTGTCCGACTCTTTGCGATCCCATGGACTGCAGCACGCCCGGCCTCCCTGTCCATCACCAACTCCCAGAGTTTACCCAAACTCACGTCCGTCGAGTTGGTGATGCCATCCAACCATCTCATCCTGTTTTGTACTGTAGGCATAAGCAGAGAGGATGAGGATGCAGGCTGGGGCCCCTAAACCTGCCTAAGTCAGGGAGGAAGTGTCCTTAGAGGAGGTGACACGCAGGTGTTGCTGGCCAAAATCTTGGCTTTCTCTGCCCATCGAAACTGAATAAAAACTGTGGAGACAGAGTTTGGAGGAAACTGAAAGGTGGCTTTAATTCTCAGCCGGTGGAGAGGAGAACCCAGTAGGCTCATGCCTCAAGAACTGTGCCCCCCGCCTCCACCAGCCATGAGGAGTCTAGGGGCTTATATAAGGCAAGGGCTCGCAGTCATGAGTCGGTGATGAGGAACAGAGGTGATAGGATCTTGATTTCTTCATCTTGCATTGTTTCAAAGACAGTCGTAGCCTGGCGTCAGTAACCCAATAATTGAGTCTGGTATTTTGGTGGCTCTGTGGCCTTCTTTCTGATACATAACTACAAGGGGAAGGATGTTGAAAGGGTAAGCACCAGATACAGGATATATTTAGCATAGACTCAAGAGAAAAAATGTGAATTGTAGCTCTTGCAGAGTTACAGAGCAGAAAAGCAAGCTTCATTCCAGACATGCAGAGTTAGGAGCAATTAAAGTAAAAGAACTAGGAATGTTCAAACCTGCTCACTGTTCTATTTTCTTTGTTCTCTGGAAAGGGAAAGAGAAAAACTCATTCCTCTTTTTTCATTTTCACTGTAACACAGGCACAGACTTGAAGGAGAAGCAGAAGTCTGCCAAATGGGCGGGTCTGTGAAACGCTTTCTGAGCGGAGGGAACAGCATGTGCGAGGGCCTAGAGGAATGAGAGATGGTGGTGAGTGGGCCGGGAGAGTTACAGGAGGCTCAGCTTTCAGCTTGCCTTCTGTTGCTGACCCTCAGGGAAGGCAGACCAGGAGCTCCAGATGTGTGGCGCTCATTCAAGTACACCATTCCCACCCAGCACCCTTCGTGAGGTTGGTTTCCTCTCCCTTCATCAAAGAGAAACCAAAGACCAGAAAGGCTCGGGTGGGTTTACCA
This sequence comes from Bos taurus, assembly GCF_002263795.3. Classification (NCBI taxonomy): domain Eukaryota; kingdom Metazoa; phylum Chordata; class Mammalia; order Artiodactyla; family Bovidae; genus Bos; species Bos taurus. The sequence continues at coordinate 74,152,518 of NC_037342.1, forward strand.
AGGACACACAGGCGGGTAGGGCTGAGAAGACTGGAACCAGCAACCCCCCACCCCTGGTCATCACTCCAGTGCTTCCTCGTCAAGCTGCCTGTCCTGCCCTCGGTTAACCCACTGCAGCCTGCTCGCAATTGTGGCCTCAAAGGTTAGTAGCTCACTTGTGCTTTAATTGAGATTTGCTTGCTGATGTTGCCAAGTATTCAAATCACCTGACAGTCCTGAGGGTCTACCCAGGCTCAGACCCTCGCCCACTTCCCAGAGCCCCCTCCTCCTTGTGAGTTCTCCAGGTGACGCCGATGCCTCCAGAGACTGAGAGCCACAGCTCCAAAGTGTGGTTCTTGCAGGCGTGGGGGCTGCTGAGCCCCACTCCGTAATAGTTCAAAGAAAGGCCATGTAATTCTCAATTTTTGGAGGAATCTGCATACTGTTTTTCATTGTGGCTGTGCCAATTTATACTCCACCTCTGGGTTTATTCAAAGAAAATGAAAACACTAGTTTGTAAAGATACACGAATGTTCATTGCAGGATTACATATAATAGGCAAGATATGGAAGCAACCCAAGTTCCATCAGTGGATGAATAGGTAAAGAAAATGTGGTATACACACACACACCACACACAACAGAACACTACTCAGCCATAAAAAAGATGAAATCTGTCCATTTTCGATAACATGGATGGACCTTAGGGGCTTCCTAGGTGCCGCGGTGGTGAAGAATCTGTCTGCTAATGCAGAAAACACAAGAGATGTGCGTTCAATCCCTGGGTCAGGAATGTCCCCTGGAGGAGGAAATGGCAACCCACTCCAGTATTCTTGCCTGGAAAATCCCATGGACAGAGGAGCCTGGCTGTCTGAAGTCCAAGGGGATCACAAACCAGTCAGACCCAACTTAGCAGCAGAGCACACATGCACTTGGATGGACCTTGAGGGTATCATGTGAAGTGAACTAGATGGAAAAAGACAAATACTATATGATTTCACTCATAGGTGGAATATAAGAAACAAACAAAAAACAAAAGAGATGGACAAGACCAAACCAAATGAAACAAACATGTAGATACAGAGATCAGAGTAAAGGTTATTAGACGGGAAGGATGGCAGTGGGGTGTGAGTAAAGGGTATCAAGTGTGTGGGGATGGATGGAAACTAAATTTTTGGTGGAGAGCACGCAGTAAGTGTATACAGAAGTTGAAATATAATGTTTTACATGTGAAACTTATATAATGTTATAAACGAATGTTACCTTAATTTAAAGTAAATAAATAATTTTAAAAATTTTGTAAAAAGAAAGGCCATTTAGGTAATTAAGAGCACCTGAGGGAGATCCCTTTGGAAAGGACAAGGTGGAGGTTGTTGCCCTTGAAACCATCTGCATGCTTAAAAGGAGAGCGCGCAGGCCCAAAGCAGTAAGCAGGCTTACTGAGAGGAGCACGCGGTGGAGAGGTCTCTGAGGCCCCCAGCGATTAAAGGACTTTGACCAGAGCAGAAATGAGTGGAAACAAGGAGAGCGGTAAGAGCATGGTGGTTGGGTTGAGAGCTACGGATGTGGACTCAGACGGGGCTTTACCTGGACCCCCCAGTGGGATGTGGCCAATGATGGACTTTGGGGCTTATGGATTCCTGATAGTGAGTGCCAGGCTTTGAGGGTGTGTGTACCCTTCCAGCAAGCAGCCTCGGGAAGGGATGGTTAAGAGGGAAGTGGAGCCTGGGGTTTGCAGACTTGAATTTCAAGCCCCTCTTTCCCATCCTGCTGCTGCTAAGTCGCTTCAGTCATGTCCGACTCTGTGCGACCCTATAGACGGCAGCCCACCAGGCTCCCCCGTCTCTGGGATTCTCCAGGCAAGAACACTAGAGTGGGTTGCCATTTCCTTCTCCAATGCATGAAAGTGAAGACGCTCAGTCGTGTCCGACTCTTAGTGACCCCATGGACTGCAGCCTACCAGGCTCCTCCATCCATGGGATTTTCCAGGCAAGAGTACTTTCCCATCCTACTTGTTTTAATTAACCTCCTGCCTTTGAGCCTCCTGTTTTTAAGCCTCCTCCTTTAAGCCTTACCTGTAAAGTGAGCCTAATGGTGGTACCCTCATTTGTTATTTTTGTTACTCAGTTGTGTCCAAGTCTTTGTGACCCCATGGATTGTAGCACACCAGGCTTCTCTGTCCATGGAATTCTCCAGGCAGGAATACTGGAGTGGGTTGCCATGCTCTTCTCCAGAGGATCTTCCAGATCCAGGGATTGAACCCAGGTCTCCTGCATTGTAGGTAGATTTTTTACCCTCCTCATAGAGCCACTTTGAGGATTAAATCGGGCGGTGTATACAAAGAACCCAGACAATAGCCTGGCTCAAGGCAGTACCCAGTGTAAACTGTGGTTGATAATGTTGTGGTTTCGAAGGGCCTGTGACCCCCAAAAGCTTACACCATTCATACTCAGGCTGGGTATATTAGGGGACTGTGTTAAATTCAACAGGCTATGATAAATTATGTCCTTATTCACCCAATCTGCAAATTGTGGATAACTCTTACCTCCTAGCAGCCAGGATTAAGTGAAAATAAAGCTGCATGTGGTTGGGGCTTCTGGGCAGTCACTGAGCGCTCTCATTAGGTAAGTGGCCTGGGTTGAAAATGCTGGTCTAAGTTCATCTTATTTTGGTGCATGCGCTTTCTCTTTTTTCCCTTGACTAAGTTAGCTATGCTTGCATCTCTCAAGAACTGTCTCTTCATTTTCTTCTAGTGTAGTCTGCCAAAGTCTAGCCAGTGTGTGTGTGCCACGTGGGTGTAGCTGTGTTCCAATAAAACTTTATTTACAGAAAGATGAACTGAGGGTACTTCCCTGGTTCAATGGTTAAGACATCACTCTTCCAATGCAGGGGTCATGGGTTCAATCCCTGGTTGGGGAATTAAGATCCCTGCATGCTAAACAGCCAAAGGAAAAAAAAAAAAGATGAAATGGGGTCCTAGTCTATAACTCGACTAAATTCTCTTGTAAAGCATCTGTTAATTCTTTTGTGTCTTCCAAGTAGATGTTAGTAATCTGTAGATAGTGTTAACTCAAATTTCCTATTTTTAACTCTAATTTCTTTCCTTGCCTGATATTTTTGGCTGAGACCTCTGGTGAAATGTTGGGTATTTTATAGTGACCATGGGCAACCTTATCTCTTGTTCAGGATTTCAAACCCTTTGGTTTCTCAGCTAAGTTGGAGGCTGGCTTTTTGCCTGAGAGATGTCTTATGTTAAAGAGGTGGCCATTCATTGTATTGTTTAAATCAAGAATGGGTGTCTAATTTTGTCAGATGTCTTTATAACATCTATAGATCAAGTGACTTTTATTCCCTTAGGATCTACTAATGAAAAGTTAATAGAAGTCATAGAATTGAACTTCCTTTCTCAATGTGACCCCACATGGTCGAAAGGTTATTTTATTATGCTGCTGGATTCTGTTTGCTAGGTGCTATTCAGTTTTAAGTATTGATAATCTAATCATTTGTCCATAGATTTGTCCATAGTGCTTCATATAAAATTCATCAAGTCTAAATATCATTGTTTATTTGATTATGAAATGCAGATTTTCCTTTTCTCTAATTTAATAGCACTGGAATAATATACTCCTTTATATATATGATGAAATTTCCTTATGAGACCCACTGGGCCAGATATTCTTCAAGAGACCTAACTCTTTGATAATGTCTATGGAAACTGATTTGCTTAAGATTTTATTTCTTATCTGGGACTATGAATAATTAATTACATTTTTAAACTAGATTATCCATTTTTTCCAGACTTAATCATACCCATTAGAATAGTGCAAAATAGTCTCTAGTTCATCTTATTTCAGTGCATGTGCTTTCTCTTATTTTTCTTGACTAATTTAGCTATGCTTGTGTCTCAAGAACTGTCGCTTTGTTTTTTTCCACTATAAATTAATCATGCAAATATCCCTCTGCATAGGTGGGGCCTGTTCCCATAGTGGTCTTTACACTGGAAGGGCTCACATTGGAGATAAACTTATTTAGCTATTTATAATCTAATAGAGCCTTAAATTGGGCTTCCCAGATGACTCAGTGGTAAAGAAACTGCCTGTAATGCAGGAGACTTGGATTTGATCCCTGAGTTGGGAAGATTCCCTGGAGAAGGAAATGGTCACCCACTCCAGTATTCTTGCCTGGGCAATCCCATGGACAGAGGAATCTGATGGACTATAGTCCATGGAGTTGCTGGAGTCAGACACAGCTTAGTGACTGAACAGCAACAATAAAGCCTTAAATTAGCTATACCTGCATTTTAAAAACCTACTTAAATATAGCAAAATTCATAAGCATACACCTTGAGCTTTGACATGTGGTTACAGCCATGTAACCATCACCCTATTAAGATATGTTAATATCATCTCCCCAGAAAGTTTCCTGCATCCCATTACAGTCAATTTCCCAACCTCCTCTCCAGGGAGCTGCTGTTCTGACTTCTATCATTACCGGTTACTTTTAGTTGCCCTATAAGTAGAACTGTACGGTATGGACCTTGTCTGGTTTCTTTCACTCAGTTGGCTTTAGCTTTTAAAGGTGAACCTACTTCCTCTGATTAGTAGTGTCTGTCCTCTTCCACCTGTCACTACTTGCTCTGATTAGCAGGTCCTCTGCAGTAAATCCAGCCCCTCTAGCGGGAGAAATTGGTACTGCCTGTCGAAGTGGAGATGTGTGATGGCTACAGGATTCCAGACTGGGAGTTATTTCCTTTCAGTATATTGACAATAGCATATCACTAACTTCAGGTTGCCGCTGTTGCTAATACCAGCTTTTGATCTGTGATTCCTTTCAAGATAACTTTTTTCTTGGCTGCTTTTGAAATGTTTCTTTGTCTTGTATTTTTTTCTTGCTTCACAAAGAAGCTACATATATATATATAAAATCATATAATTTATCCTAATTTGCATTTTTTAACCTTCTTGATGCCATGCTTTGGTGCCTGGTTATTTGGCACTGATGAAACATCTTATTCAAGTGCTTCTCTTCTGCCCCATTTTCTCTTCCTTTGGGACCCCAAATGAGTATGTATATGTATACTTTAGATTTTATATCTTTTATGTTTCTTCTGTGTCTTCATGCCACATTCTAGAAAGTTTCTCCAGCCTCTCTTTCCAGGTCACTAATTTTCTCTTTAGTTGTATCTAATATGCCATTAAGCCTTTTCCATTGAGGCTTTAAATTTTCAAAAATTGTATTTTAACAACAGGCGATCTAGAATCTCCTGTTTCCTTTAGATCTATCATTTTAACTTCTAATTTTTGTCAAGTTTCAGGCTTGGGTTTTATCTCCTTGAACAGAAAAGCAATGTTTTTACAGTTGACTACTAGCACCTCAAATCTAGTTGGTCTTCGCTGTCTCTGCTGGTTTTAGCTCATGCTGCTGATTCATGTATCTAGATTTTCTGTGTGCTGGATGCTGTATTTGAAAAGTCATCCTCTTGAGAAACCTAAAACCTCAGGTATACTGCTCCCAAAGCGTTTCTTTTCTTCTGTCCAGGGACTTTGAGTCACCAGTACTTCAGGATGACAGTGCTGTTGGATGAAGTTAATCCAGCTTCAGAATTTGAGACTTCTAGGGCACATTATGTGATGTGAATGTGCACAGACCAGGCTGGAGTCTGCTAGCGCTGGTTTTCTGCCAGTTCACTCTCTTCCCAGGAGTTCTGGGCTACCATCAGAGGGCTGAAGTTTAAATCTTGGTTTTACTATGGGACACTAGAAGTTCCTTGCCTTCATGGAGTTTCAATTTTACTTCCATTTGAGGTAAGTATTAGGATTCCCTGGTAGCTCAGCTGGTAAAGAATCTGCCTGCAATGTGGGAGACCTGGGTTCGATCCCTGGGTTGGGAAAAACCTCTGGAGAAGGGAACGGCTACCCACTCCAGTATTCTGGCCTGGAGAGTTCCATGGACTGCATAGACCATGGGGTTGCAGAGTCGGACACAACGAACGACTTTCTCACCTGGTATGAGTAACTGGTGCCCAGACAGGAGAGAGAATTCTTCCAACATCCTACAGTTGGTGAGTGGTAACAGAATCTAGACTTCTCAAGGCTGCTTTTACCTGAGTTTTCAGTGTTGCCACTTGTATTTAGGGATCTATACCCCCATACACCTTGCTTCCCATGCACATAAGGAAGACTCGACAATCTTTATCATTATGTACTAGTTATTATGTAGTAATCTTAATTAGTACATTGAGAAGGAAGAATCTCAACTAGGTTAGGGTACTGAGACACCAGGGAACGCTGGTGCATGGCGAGGGGAAGGAAGGCCAGATGGCAGATCGAACTAGAAGGGCTTGTAGGGTACTAGAGAAAGAGGCGGAAGTATCCTCATATGAATGATATACCCATGTACTGGCATCCTGAATGAACAGGAGACTAGCTTCCTAGTTCATTCCCCATATTCATCCCCATTCTCGATTTTTACTGTTTAAGATCTGTCTTTCAGCTCTTATCAGAGGGCACCAGCTGGGCTGGTTCTGAGATTCTGCTTTTATAGAAGTCCCCTGTGTATGCTTTGGGAGGAAAATGGTTTAAAGGTGAGAAATACTGAAACGACGGGTGTACCCAAGACATGAGAGTGTGTGTATCCTGACACCAGACAATTTAGGGCTGAGATTTAGGGACATTATGGCCTTTGTGGAACAATGTCAGTCACAGTAGACTTTTCTTATAGAAAAGACCAGTCTTGGTGGAGGTCTGACTTCTTGGTTTTCCCTCAGCCTTGCTGCATACTCACTACCTTATCAGAAAATACATTTGCCAGGAAAATGTACTTTTTGCAGTTACTTGCCTTTGCCCCGGCCTGAGAGCTCTAATTTCAGCCAGTCTCCCTCCTTCAGTGCCTGTTGGCCACACTGACCTCCAGTTTCTGCCCCAGGCTGATCCCTGTTTCCTGTGAGCCTGCGGTCCCCGACTGAGGGCTGGAAGGATGCTGAGGGCCACCCACGTTCCTGGAGGACAGTGTGACCTTCTCACCCCCAGAATTGAGACCCATTGCAATGGCCCTGTTACTTCTAGGGGATGGAGCTTGGGCCAGAGCAAAGCTTTTGCTTGTGAAACAAGTGTTAGTCCAGGAATAAGAAAAATGTGTTCAATTTCTATCTAAACATTATGTTTCTAATAGCGGTGAGAGAAGTTCTCTGTATTACTGATGAAAGGTTGGCTTCCTAAGTCAAGACTCGGTACCTGTTTGTCCCATGGCTTCATCCGACTGTTGCTCCATCTTCCATAGCTTACAGTCTCCGGTCATGGCTGATCTCTTCACTGAGTCAGCCGCATCCCTGGGGTTGTGCCTCTCCTGCTAGGTACCTGTATGCCAGACGGTGTGCTAAGGACATGATGATGAAGGCTGACCGGGGCAGATACTGAACAAGCAACAAAATTAAGTGTCATCACAGAGAAGCACAGGTTGTCATGGGAATATCACAAGCAGATTAAAGACAGTTTAGAGAGGTTGGGCAGAGTGTCCAGTATTTTGAAGTGCTGGTCCCACAAACTGTAAAAGAAGTAACAAGGTTTTGCATATGTTGGGGGATGTAATGTAGAAAAACTTAGAAGATGGCATTTGGTGGAAGGTGTGTAAGTCTAGATTCTTAGAAAAAGGGATCTCAGTGACTCAGGATATGAGGATTATTTTACAATGAATGAGAGGCAGTGGTCAGCCTCACATTTTCATACTTCCTGGCTTCTTAATATCTGATTTTTTTTTTTTTTTTATTCTTCGACGCTTTACAAAGGTGTACAAGGTCTTATCCAGCATTTGGACTTCTTTTCAGACAGAAGGTTGGGCTGAATAGTTAGAGGTTCAGAACGTATAGTCTGAGGAACTTTGTTAGAACTGCAATTACTCAGGCTCCACCCCCAAACCCCTGAGAGAAAGTCCAGTGATGAGGACTATTATCGCATCCTTACAAACCCTCTAAGTGATTCTGGTGGACTTTAAAACTCGAACCACGTATCTTGCCCATGGTTTCTGGTGATGGATGTCCAAGGCAGCTGTCACTGTGAGCAGGTCGAAGGTGTTTACAGGAGGGATACAGAGTAGGAGGATGAAAGAACTGAGTTCTGAGCATCTGGCATGACCGACGTGGGGGGAAAATGGAAAAATAAAAGGAATGATGTTCTAGAACAAGCCTTGGCAAATTTTTTCTGTAACAGGCCAGATAGTAGCTATATTAGGCCTTATGAGCCATACGGTCTGTGTTACAACCATTCAGCTCTGCTGTTGTACAAAGGCAGATACAGATAACACATGAACAAGTGACCATGACTGTGCTCCAATAAAACTTTATTTACAAAGACAAATGGAAGGCTGGTTTGGTCCCTGGGCAGTAGTTTACTTTCCCCTAGTCTAGCAGAATGACTTAAGGTTTTGGTTTGTTGTTTTTATTTTTGGTTTTTGTTTTTAGCAGCAGAATCCCTTTTCTTCCTTAGAACTGTATAAAGCAGGAGTCACTCTGATTGAAGAATCCACAGCCTACCTCTTCAATTTCTCCTTTTTCTTGAAGTGGGCCCCAAGGTTCTTCCTAAGAACACATATTAGTGACATTTAAGTCCAGTGCTCCAACGTCTGAGCTTGGGCCACTTCGGCATTGCCCTTGAGTGAGCAGGTAGCCCTTCCTCAGCCAGTTTGGGCCTGTAAGAGGTGTGGCGGTAGAAGGAACTGGGGGCCAGCCTGAGATCATGCCTGGGCCTGAGGTTCAGGAAGTCTCCTTTGCTGCAGTGCGTGGTTTCCCTCTGCAGGTTCCAGGCAGCCTGCTGAGGCCAGTGGGAACACCCAGACTACAAGTGGCCCATCAGACACCCCCCACACGCCCTGTGTCCAGATGAGGGACCAAGCCCTCAGATACCGCAGCATCCACACCCAGCTGATGGAGATGGTGCTGACCTTGCAACAGACTGTGGAGGATCACATCATGCAGCTGACGACCAGACCTCAGCAGCGGGACCTGGCGCTGGAGGAGCAGTGGCACGGTCAGGCCATCAGGGAGCAGGAGGCGCTCCTGGGTCGCCTATTGTTCCAGATCGTCAGCTTCCTGCCGGCTGGGGCCCCAGGCGACCAGAGCGTCCAACCGCCTTGCACGTCCACGGACTCCAGGGGTGATGTTGGTGGTGGGCAGCCGGTCCAAGCAAACAGGCAGACTGGCCAGATGTTCTACCAAGAGAGTGATTTTGAAAATACAGTTATCAGCTATGACCTGTCCAACCGTGGGATTGATATCTCTGCCTTATACCACTTGAGCTTCCGGGACTATGACACCTACCAAGGAAACAAATACCACAAGGACAAGAACACCTTGGTGAGGATGGGGGACAGGCTCGAGGGCCGCCATCACAGGGATTTACTGAGTCCTGTGCCAAGAACTGTGCGTCCTCATTGATTCTTCCCAGCCCCATGGAGTAGGTGCTCTTGTCCCCTGTAGGTGAGGGGGTGGGCACAGGAAAGTTGACAAGCTGGGTCTGGTTTCCCCTCCTGTCCTAGCTCTTATCTACGTGCAGTCACTGTGGTCACTGTGGTAAGTGAACCTACCCTTGTGGAACTCAAGTCTAGTAACAGATCTCAGCCATTGGGGAAACAGGTGTGAAGAACGTTCCCAAGGGCACCAAGGGGCTGCCTGCTTTGGGAACCATCAGGGAAGATGGTTTAAAGGTTGAGTCCGTCAGTCAGGTGATGGGGGTAAGGGAAGGGTCCTCCAGGAAGGAGGAACAGCATGGGTGGAAGCTTCAAGGTGAGAAGAGCTTGGAGTGATTGGGAAAGGAGGCCTGTGTGGCTTGAGTAGAGACGGTGAGCGCTCTAACAGAGGTATGGATGGGATCGGGCCATTGTAAGATGTTGGGATGTTATCCCAATGGTGATGGGATCAAGAAAGGCTTCCAGCAAGGGAGGGTCCCAACAGTTTTCCAGCCAGGGGGCAGGGGACCATAGTAGCCTCCCCTTTCCTTCTGTTCCCACCCAAGCGATGTGTGGCCAGTGGCCATCTGCTTTTCTGAGGCCCAAATGAGTCGGGTATCCTGATCGGCCTCTGAGGGGCCGTGCCCCTTCCAGGAACTTGAAGGGGCCCTTCCATGGATGTGGAGATGGCAGAGGTGGTACTGGCAGGGACTGGTTAAGGAGCCAGGCTCTGGGGCCAGATGCTGCTCGTCACCAAGGTCATGTGGCTAGTGTAGTTTGTTCAACCTTTCTGAGCTTTACTCTCTTTCAGTGGGAGAGCAGAGCATTTTCTCAGGAGTTGTGAGAATTAAGGCAATTGACATGCACCACTTGGTCTAATGTCTAGAATATAGGCGCTCAGTGAATGATGGCTGGTACATAATATAACTATTACTACTTATGTTGTGGGTTGGCCAAAAAGTTCATTCAGTTTTGAATAAAAATAAGACACTTTTCATTTTCACTGAGAACTTTATTGGAACAAGGTACTCACTAACTGAATGGACTTTCTGGCCAACCCAATATATGGCTCTAAAGAGGGAAGTTTGCAAGCTGTTAAGATTTGGGAGAATTTGTGGACTATTTCCTGATATTAAGGTTGTCAAACATGGATTTCATTGCCTCATGGAGCAGGGAGACCTCCATTTGGGTTCATCCAGATGAGTAATTGTGACCTGTTTAAAGGGGTCCATGGTGGGCAGGGGAGGAGGACTGACCTTCGATTCCATCTATCTCCAGGGCTACATCAACCTTGGTACCAGTGAGAACAAGCTCTGTACTGATCTTCTGGCTGAGAGGGTAAGCCACGTTCCAGCCTGCGCTGCGACCCACCTTCAGGCCCAGGTCCCCCAAGAATGGGTCTCTTAGCACGTGGTAGACACAGGAATAAGACTTAGAAGTTTGAGGAAGGGAGTAGGGAAATAGCTTCTAGAATAGCACCTCTAACCTGCTGACTGGCCTTGCTGTGTTGGGAAGTTTTCTCTGGATGGGGGTGTGGTGGGTAAGCTGCCAAGGGAGCGTCTAGATCAAATGTAGGGTTGGGGAGGTTGTCAGACACTTCCTGGGGGAGATCTAGTTGTATAATCTTTGACACGAAGACTGAAGCCTCCATTCATCAGGGAGCATGTAGCATATATGCCCATTTCCCTCTGGGAGGCCCTGTGTTGTAGGGGAAACGCCCATGGGCATCCTAGGAGTAGGATGAAGCCTCTTGGGCATCCCTGGCCTGGCCATGCTCACGCTCTATTTGTCCACAGTTGAGTCAGAGTGACATGACCTACGTTGATGAAGATCTACTGCAGTACACTGATTGGAGAGGGCAACCATTGTAAGTAGCCCCTGGACCTGGGGTCTTCTGGTCTACAGGCACCTGTCCGCATCCAGGGAAAGACTTCCAGGTTCTCTGCTGGGTGCCTCCCTATTGTGGGGGTAATGACTTCTAGAAAATGCCTAGTGTAAACTATTGGAGCAGGCAAGCTGGTGTAGTACAAACAGCACCGCTCTGTCATTCAGGAGACCTGAGTTTTTGTCCGTACTCTTCACGTCTGTGTCTCCTGGGGGGTTGACAGCCTCGGTCCCCTGTTCACCCTGTAAGGACCCTGAGGTTGCATGCTCTGCTCTCGTGAAAAGACTGAAGTCTAGGCTGTGGGGAAAGCCCAGGGCCGATCCTGGAACGAACGGTCTGTCTGGGTCTGTCCACAGCCTGCGGAAAGAAGTGGCCCGGTTCCTGACCTTCTACTGTAAGACACCTAAGCCCCTTGACCCAGAAAATGTGAGTTTCTTCCCAGCCTTCCTGACACCCTGGTGGAGGACCATATTCTTGGGGACCTCTGCATTTCCAGAAGAGCCTCTCAGAGTCGGGGCAGGGTGGAGGCCAGTGGGTCCTCGCTGAGGAGACTCCCCGTGGGGAGGGAGACGGGGGACTGATCTCTTTTACGAGGATTGGTTTTCAACTTCTGCCTTCTGTGTATCTTCTCCAGGTGGTCATTCTAAATGGCTGCTCCGCTGTCTTCTCTGCTCTGGCCATGGTTCTGTGTGATCCAGGTGGTAAGTCAGTGGGCTCTGCGCTCCCTCAGGGACACAGCCCCACGTGGGCAGGTGCGCATGGGCCCTGGGTCCTGAGGGAGAAGAGGGTCTTGACTGAAGACCTTTCCCCTGAAGTGCTGGGGTGCCTCCTGCACCGATTAGAGCATCTTCCTACTTTTTCTGCAGGAGTGAGGGATTTGAATTCCCATTTAATATGGGCATGTTACAGGCCTCCAGTCTGCCCCAGGAATGGTGACATCTGGAGCCAACTCTGTCTAGTATTAGTTGGACTTTTGGTCTCAACCCCAATACAAAGAGCCCTAGTCAACTGGCTTAGGCAATACAGATGTTCTATCTCTTCGACACACAGCAAGTTGTGTGTCTCTGGAGATTCCCAGGTGGCGCTAGTGGTAAAGAACCTGCCTGCCAATGCAGGAGACTTCAGAGACTCGGGTTCAATCCCTGGGTTGGGAAGATCCCCTGGAGTAGGGCATGGTAACCCACTCCAGTATTCTTCCTGGAGGGTCCCATGGACAGAGGAGTCTGGTGGGCTATAGTCCATAGGGTCACAAAGAGTTGGACATGACTGAAGCAACTTCAACAAACAAACAAAAACACCGAAATAAAACTAGGTTCTAGATCAAGTAAAGCTTGAGAGATCTGTTCTTGGTCTCCTTAACGATGCCTCTGAACAATGTGAAATAAGAATCTCAGATTTCTTGATGAGCCTACTGTATGGGGCATTTGTTACCAAGAGGACCAGTTTCACTGGAAGGAGTGGGTCCTTGATTAGCTCATCAAGGAGGCCAAATAGATGGAAAGAAAATAACACATGAAGTCACCAAGCCTGGGAGACCTGAGCCACGTAGAGAGATGAGAGCCCTCTCTGTGTGAGCCCTCTGTGGCCTGGAGCTGACAAGACTTGCTGATGATTCATGCTCTACCTGTTGCAAGCCTAGCTTGAGTCCCTGGATTCCAAGTAACTTGCAGCAGTATTCTCCCCTTTTCTCTTCTAGTGTACCCACAAAGAAGAAACTTAAGGGTTTTGTTTTCCTAAGTAACATTTTTAAGAGTGGATTGTATATAGAGCACTGGCTTATCATAGCTCAGATGGTAAGAAATCTGGCTGCAATGCAAGAGATCTGGGTTCAGTCCCTGGGTCAGGAAGATCCCCTGGAGAAGGAAATGGCAACCCACTCCAGTCTTCTTGTATGGAGAATTCCATGGACAGAGGAGCCTGGCTGGCTACAGTCCATGGGGTTGCAGAGTTGGACACGACTGATCGACTCACACTTACACTTATATATACAGAGCCTGTGCTGCAAAGCACTCACCCCCACGTAGGAGGGATTACACAGGAACCTTCTCTGAGGAGTGTGTTGCTGCTGATCTAGGGGACTTCACTGGGAGACCCTGAACTAACAGCACTGTCTCTCTGCTTCCAGAGGCCTTTCTAGTCCCCACCCCCGCCTATGGGGGCTTCGCCTTTAGTACCCACCTGTATGCGAAAGTCAAGCTGGTTCCTGTCCACCTGGAGAGTCAGGTCAGTGTGGGCCTCCTTCCCCTGTTCAACCGATCCAGGCAAGGGAATGGTCTAGGCATTGCCAAGGTAGAGGTTGGTCTTGCTTTCCTCCCGTATAAGTTATGGGAGAAGGATGGAGAAATTGGGCCAAAAGGGCACGTGGGACTAGTCCCCAGGTATGAAGGGAAAGGATTGTTCAGGGTTTCTAGGAATGAGGAATCCAGGCCTGGAAGCTTCCAGATATGTGGTTCTCAGGCTGGATCTGTTTTCCAGGTCACTGAGGCAAACGGCTACCCCTTCCAGCTCACTGTGGATAAGCTGGAGCACACCCTGCTCAGGGCTAAGATTGAGGTGAGGTGGGAACCGGGTCTTCAGAGTGGGCACTGCTGCTCTGGAAAGCGGCTGAATACGGAGACAGTGGGATAACTTGTTCACCAAGACAGTGTGGGTGCCTTCTTCAAAAGAAGCAGTGTCCCAGGGCACATCTCCCAAGGAGCCCTGAGCCTGGCTGTGGGCCCCCGGAGCTCCCTCCTGCTCCCCTCTGTGGGCTCCATGATAGCTGCTCCTCCAATTGCCCACTGAGGCCTTGATGAGGGGTCCGATCCTACTCAGTGCCCTGGCCTTGACCTTCAGCAGAACTTGATGTGGAGGTGAAGGATTTGTGTTCACTTGGTTATGCTTGGTTCTTTTCAGGGGAAAAAGGTCAGAGGTCTTGTGCTAATCAACCCTCAGAATCCTCTGGGAGATGTCTACTCCCAAGACTCCATGATGGAATATCTGGAATTTGCCAAGAAGTATGACTCCCACCCCCTTGAGATGAAGTCCGTAAGAAGGGTTCCCATCACTCACAGTCAAGGAGTCAGAACCGGAAATAATATACCCTGTGTTCTCACTGTGTAGTATACTTTGTGCAGTCATGGACAACTAACTGAAATGGACGTGAAGGAAAAGGCACCCACGTGCTCACTGCTTCAGTCTTTGCCACTTCCCTTCTCGCCTTTGCCTGTGTGCACATACCCACGTAACAGTCATGAACCCTGTTACTTCCCACCCCTCGTAGCATAAGCTCTTCCTGCATCCATTTCCCAAACTCCTTGGCTTGAGGTGCCGAGGAAGGTGAGTCCCTCTAGAATTTTCCTGTCCCTGTTTCTAAGAACATGTTAACATCAGTTATTAATATCTCTGAAGTCTGGAAATAGCCTTCTTAGGGTAGATGATCTTCCACGGTCTAGAATAAATGTGTATTTGAACTTCATAACGAATCCAGACCACTTAACGGCGGCACATGGGGACCAGAGAAACAGTGCTGGGGGTGCTCCCCATGCCGGCTCTAGCACGGACTAGGGAGGGATTAGCTTTCTAGCTCAGAAACCAGTTTCTTCCTGTGAGATAGAGGTAACAGTACAGCTTCAGAGCACTGCTGGGAGAATAAAGGAGACGAGGCAGGTGTGCACTTAGCCCACTTCATATCCCTGTTTGAACCAGACCCTAGGTGGGAGCTCTTTTTTAAAAAATGTTTTTGATTGTTTTATTAATTGTACTGGGTCTTAGTCGTAGCACACAGGATCTAGTTTTCTGACTAGGGATTGAATCTGAGCCCCTTGCATTGGGAACATGGAGTCTTAGCCACTGAACTACTGGGGAGTCCTGGGAGTGCCGGGCCACACCAGAGGAGATGTCTCTGGGACGCCCAGCCCCTACCACTAGTCTCTACTTGATGGTTGAAGCGTGGGGCCAGATATTCTCATGCATGTCTCTCAGGTCCTGTTCCTTTCTAGTACCCCAAAGTCAGGACAGAAGGTCCCCTCTGGTGAAGGAGAGACCCCCTTCTACCTTACCACACCTCTTGAAAACTTTGAATGGGCTTCTGGGGCCTTAGGAGTGTCTGATCTGTGTTCAGAAAAACCTAACAAATAAAGTGTGAGTTATGATTAGAGAGAGCCTAGATAATCGTTCTCTTTCACCCAACCTGCAGGTACAACCTCCACGTGATTGTAGATGAGATGTACATGCTGTCTGTGTTTGATGAAGCCATCACATTCCACAGTGTTCTGAGCATGAAGAGGTGAGTTGGTCTCGGCGGGAGTTGGGAACGAGAACCTTGAAGCCGCTGCTTTTGCAGGGCGAGTCCTTGGGCAGTGCACTCCTTTGGCTATGAGCGAAGGACTGAGCCTAGAGCCTCCAGGAGTGTGAGAGTGAGCAAAGCATCATCTGTCCTCCAAAACGCCTTCTCTAAATGCCACTTTGTACACGAGATAGTTTAAGAAGAGGGTAGAATGAGCGTGGTCAAGTCAAGATGAAGCCCTACAGAAGGTCAGGGCTTCTTGATAAGTAGTGCACAGGGAAAGAAGAGAAATAGAGGAGAACTTTCTTAAGGGTTGGTATTTGGCCCTAGGACAGGATCCAGCAGGCAAAGCAAGAGAAGAGCATGCCTGGTGGAAGGAACAGTTTCACCAAAGGTGGGGCAGAAAGAAATAGGTGAACACATTTTAGAAATGTTTGGAAAGTCTAGAAATGGTGGCCCACTTGTATGAGGAGCCAACTGCCAAGAAGGTGGCTTTGGACTCGCTGTAGGAAGACCCCGAGCCAGGCTGAGAGTCCTTGAGTACCTTCAGGGGGCACTTGAGAGGTCTCCCATCTGGTTCCGCAAGGATACCTTTTGTTGACTTCCTGGCTTAACTGGGGTAACTGTGTCTTGAACTTTGGGTCCCTAGGCCCTTCTGTCTAGGAAGGCCCTCAAGGCCACTTTCATCTTCCCTTCATAGACTGCATGCCATCATCCTTCAAGTATTTCTCCATCATCTTGACTCTTTCCTTTCTAGTTTGCCTGATCCCAACAAGACCCACGTGATCTGGGGCGCCAGTAAGGTAAGCCCCAGCTGTCTGTCCTTGGGTGGGAAAGAAAGTGGAGCCAGGAGAAGAAGGCAGACCAACCAGGTATTCCCTTCCCTTCTTCTCTTCCTCTAGGATTTCTGCATCTCTGGCTTCCGCTTTGGCGCTCTGTATACCCACAACAGGGAGGTGGCCTCTGCCATGAGCTGCTTTGGCTACCTCCATAGCATCTCTGGCATCGCCCAGTACAAGCTGCGTCAGCTGCTTCAGGACAGAGGTACTGAGCCCCATCCCAGGCTGGACCTCATGGCCACTGGGAATTTCTGGGTCTGCATGGGCCTCTGACATGCCTTCAGTACACTGAGACCCTGTTCACTGTCTCGGGTTTAACAGTGGCAGGATGGGATGTTTATAGGAGGGCAGATGCAGCCGGGTATAGAAAGAAGACAGAGGTGCTGGTCTAAAACATTGATCATCTGAAAGCTTGTGCTCTGCCTGCAAAAGGGATAGTCAATTGTACTCTAGGACATGAAGGTGGGAACTTCAGAGATTGGTCTTTACATGAAGGCCAATTTTTCCTCCCATTCAGGTGGCACAGTTGGTGAAGAATTCGCCTGCCAATGAAGGAGATGCAGGTTGGATTCTGTGTCTGGAAGGTCCCCTGGAGGAAGAAATAGCAACCCACTCCTGTATTCTTGCCTGGAAAATTCCATGGACAGAGGAGCATGGCGGGCTACAGTCCATGGGGTCGCAAAGAGTTGGATATGACTGAGCACTGAGCGCAAACCTGGCTTATTTCAGGCAAAGATTACCAAAGAACAGCCTGACTCTTCAAATGTGATTTAACTTCATCTTCCAGGGTGGCCAAAGGAGAGGCCGTTTGGGCAGGCTGGTGCTGCTATATCTACGGCAC
This sequence comes from Bos taurus, assembly GCF_002263795.3. Classification (NCBI taxonomy): domain Eukaryota; kingdom Metazoa; phylum Chordata; class Mammalia; order Artiodactyla; family Bovidae; genus Bos; species Bos taurus. Next base: position 74,169,766 of record NC_037342.1, read on the forward strand.
CTGAATTTACTTCCCTCTTAGATCTTAAGTGAATGCTGGCTTCAGAGAGAACTTCCCACCTTTAATGCCATGATTCAAACTTAGATAAGAGCTCCTTTTAAAAAATTCCCTGTCATTGAGCAGATGTCAGGCCCAAGGATTTAAATTGAGAGCAGGGATACATGAAACAAAGTTATCAGATAATCTGATTTAGAAAACAATCTGCTTTCAGCTTTGGGTGGAGAAACTGGTAGACAGGAGAAATCCAACTGGATGCCTCCCTGCAAGGTGCCAGGCCCTCTGATATTTGGTGGAAACCAGATTCCCAGCTTCTTGAACACTGGTTCTCAATCTTGAATGCACGTGGGAATTACCTCATGAAGTTGCTCAGTCGTGTCCGACTCTTTGCGACTCCATGGACTGCAGCCCACCAGGCTCCTCCATCCATGGGATTTTCTAGGCAAGAATACTAGAGTGGGTTGCCATTTCCTTCTCCAGGGGATCTTCCCGACCTGGGGATCGAACCCGGGTCTCCCGCATTGTGGGCAGATGCTTTACTGTCTGAGCCACCAGGGAGTCCCTCCTGGAGAGTTTAAATACCGATTTGTAGGGAATTAGGGAATTTAGTCATTCAGTCGTGTCTGACTTTTTGCAACCCCATGGATTGTAGCCTGCTAGGCTCCTCTGTCCATGGAATTTTTCAGGCAAGGATACTGGAGTGGGTTGCCCTTTCCTTCTCCAGGGGATCTTCCCAATCCAGGGATCGAACCCGGGTCTCCCGCATTGCAGGCGGATGCTTTACCACCTGAGCTATTAGGGAAGCCCAATGTGTAGGCTGAATCCACAAAGATTTTGAGTTAGCTGTCTGAGGATATAAGCTGGCCCATTAGGCCTTTTAAAAGCTCCCCAGGTGGTTCTAAAGTGCTGCCAGTGATGAGAATGGTTGTGCTAGAGTCATCCCCAAGCACATTGAGGTTCTTCACAGTCCATTTGTTAGGGTCTAAAGCAGAAGGTGAGGGAACTATGAGTAGCAGCTACTTGCCCGGTTGACAACAGCGGCATCAACCCCATTTAGGGGACACCACAACTTCTTGCTTCAAGGGTGTAAATTCAAACATAACCTTACTACACAACTATTGAGAAGCCCAGCATCCCCATCTCGCACAATGGAAGTGGTGTTGTGGGTGGTGGTGTTTAGTTGCTAATCGTGTCTGACTCTTTGTGACCCCATGGACTGTAGCCCTGGGATCCTCTGCCCATAGGATTCTCCAGGCAAGAATACTGGAGTGGGTAGCAATTCCCTTCTCCAGGGCATCTTCTCTACCCAGGAAACAAATCCACACCTCCTGAATTGGCAGGTGGGTTCTTTACCACTGAGCCACCAGGAAAGCCTACGTGTTAGGTATGATCAGTTCAAATACGAGTTGGATAGAATCAGCAGGCATGAAGCCCAGGGAGGAAGCATTTGGTCAGGAGCCCTCTGGCAGATCTCAGCCCTGAAGTATGTAACAGCTCTCTTCCTCCATCCACTCAGAATGGATTGACAATATATACCTGCCCAGTTATCACTTCCGGCTGCAGGAGGCTCACAGGTATGTCACTCGCAAGCTAAAGGCATCGAAGGTCCCTTTTCTCAATCGTGGCTCCGGCCTCTATGTCTGGATCAACTTGAAACAGGTGAGCTCTGGGAGTGAAGACGGATGTTAAAGGGCATATCTGCCAGCTGGGTCTTGAGCTCAGGTCTGTCCGTCTCTCCTCCCCAGTACCTGGACCCGTGCACGTTTGAGGAAGAGCTGCTCCTCCATCGCCGCTTCCTGGACCACAAGCTGATCTTGTCCCCGGGCAAGACCTTCATGTGTAAGGAGCCTGGCTGGTTCCGCCTCGTCTTTGCAGCCAGGCCCCACCTGCTGAGAAACGGTGAGTGGAGCTGACCCGCCGGTCCTAGCATCCTTCACAGATGCCCCCACCACTCCTCTGTAACCCAGGAGTGGAGTCGCCCCTTATCACCTTTTGCAGCCTACATAGCTCCAGTCCTTCTAGGCCCTCTGTTAGCACTTTTATACCTCTAAGTGAAAGTGAAAGTCGCTCAGTCATGTCCGACTTTCTGCGACCCCATGCGCTGTAGTCCATGGAATTCTCCAGGCCAGAATACTGGGGTGGGTAGCCTTTCCGTTCTCCAGGGGATCTTCCCAACCCAGGGATTGAACCCAGGTCTCCCACATTGCAAGCAGATTATTTACCAGCTGAGCCACAAGGGAAGCCCATATCTTTCAGCTCCTTTGCAAATGAGGAAATGTTAGGCACTTGAAGTATATTATACTTTTGGTATGTCAGGTCTGTGTCTGTCATTGACGAGGCACTGGGACTGTAAGCTATCCAGAAATGGAGCTCTGCCCATGCAGAACTTGCCAGCTACTAGGTGAGGTAGGTAGCGCGTGATCTAGAAGTCCCTGTATGCTATACTGTGGGGTTGTGATTCTCCCCTGAAGATTATAGAAACATGACAATCGTTTTATCTATTGCATCTCAACACATGCAGGTCACTGTTCTACCTTCGGGGCACATAGCAATGAATATTTATGTTACATATCTTTTGGGCTAATGTGGAAAATAGACCGAGGGAAGGGCCACTAGAGGCAGACAGAAAATAATGAGGCCAAGGCTATAAGCTGCTGCTGCTGCTAAGTTGCTTCAGTCGTGTCTGACTCTGTGTGACCCCATAGACGGCAGCCCACCAGGCTCCCCTGCCCCTGGGATTCTCCAGGCAAGAACACTGGAGTGGGTTGCCATTTCCTTCTCCAGTGCATGAAAGTGAAAAGTGAAAGGGAAGATGCTCAGTCGTGTCCCACTCTCAGTGACCCCGTGGACCGCAGCCTATCAGGCTCCTCTGTCCATGGGATTTTCCAGGCGAGAGTACTGGAGTGGGGTGCCATTGCCTTCTCCAGGCTATAAGCTAGGTGACAGGATTTGATCTTGAGTCACAAAGGTAATCTAGCAGGCAGGGGCTGGGACAGTGAAGCCAAAAGAGCCATGGGGGATGTGGCAGGAAGACTTGGAAATCTATCCCCCAAAAGGGAAGGCTCAAGTTCAGCATCCCTGAACCAGAGGTTCTGCGGTGGTCTACCAGGACCTGCATGGATCTGGGGCCCATGCACACTCCCGCTAAGTATTCCTGTCTTCGTTTGGACCCTCTAGCCATGCGTCGGTTCCAGCAGGTGCTCGTGGAGCAGGCGCAGGAGCGTACAGTGAAGCAACTGGAGGATGCAATGAAGGAGGAAGTGTCTACCCCCCAGCCAGAGGCTCCAGCCAGTCCCGCTCTCAGGAAGTCCTGATGTCAGCCTTGGATCTGGAAGGCTGGGCGCTCGCCTGGAGCCGTGACCAAACAGTGGGCTCCTCCAGGCATGAGTGCGTTTGACCCCACCATCAGCCCCCTTACGCGTCTGTCATTTTGGAAGCTTTACATCTTCTTAGTCTCTACGAGCCATTGCGTGTGTGCAAAATGTTTTTATGGGAATTCTGGTGGGGAAGCCTAGAGGAGGAATAAAAGGAGCTCTCTGGGTCCCTGTTTAGGTGGGTTAACTTTTATATTCTGTATCTAATAAATTCCATATTCTTTAAATTGCAGGCCTGTTTTATTTCACATTCTTCATATGACCTTTTGGGAGCTAGAGGATTTTTAAACTTAATTTTCAATTAAATTTAAATTAAATATTAAAGCAGGTAAAGCAGGTTATATGTGAAGAATACTTTCTAGGGCAGGCCAGAAAGGAAGGGAAATCATGATCCCCAATTGGCAGAGCATTTTCTAGGTACTGGATGCAGTGTCCCATAGGATCCTTACACGATCACACTCACCTTACACACGTGTGGCTACGTGGTAGAGTGAGAGTATAGTTTCAAATGTTTCTGCTTCCAAATATGAGTTCTCTCCATTGTTTGCCTTTTTTAAAGGCTTTTAAAATGAGTCTCTGGTGATCAGCCTGAATGAAGTCTTCCGTTTTCATCTCTTCAACTGTTCAAATCATACCTCCTGAGCATTTCTCTGCAAAACCTTTGCACATCTGAGCTTTGGTCTGAGCATCGAAGCGGTGAAATGGGCAGAGCGGGGACTACCACCATTTTATAGATGTTGCAAGAACTATTAGCAGCCACTGATGGCTTTGATCAGTCACTTGGGTTTGGGATCATCCTCACTCTCTTGGGCAGCTTTGCGGCCCACCAACAAATCCTGATTCTTCAAGACTTTTTGACACCAGGCAAGTTTGTTTAGAAATAAACTTGATTAGTAGACATAGAAAGAGAATTCACTGGTTGCATGAATGAGTTCATGTGACCAGAAGAGATGACTTTCCTTCTCCTCAATATTTATGTCTCTTATTTTTCCGTTCTAATTTCATGGCCTAGAACCTCAAGTACAGAGTTGAATAAAAAAGTAAGAACATTCTTGCCTTGTTCTCAATCTTAACAGGATTAAGTTCGGTCTCTCATTCATAAGTATAATGTTACTAGAAATATTTTTCATACTGCCTTTACCAGATAGAAGAATTTCCTTCAATTCCTAGTTTGCTGAAAGTTTTACCATAAATGTGTGTTCAGTTTTTACCAGATGTTTTTGCCTGTACCTTTAGAGATAATATAATTCTTTTAGTTATTAATGTGATGAAATTATATTGATTAAAACATGTTACAGCAACATTATAGCCCTGCAATGGCCCCATAGAGTCATGATACATCACCTTTTTATACATCGTTGGATTTGGCTTTGATGTTAAAATTTTTACATCTATTTTCATGAAGGATATTGTGTTATAATTTTCTTTCCTGGTATTGAAATGAATTTTTTGATCAGTTAATTTAAATGTTTATCAATTGTATTAATATTTTCCAAAGACCCAACTTTTTGTTTCATTGATTTTTTCCCCCCTATATGTTTCTCTTCTGTTTCATTTCTACTTTTTATTTCCTTTTTTAAACTTCGGGTTCAATTTGTTATTTTTCTAGCTTTTTAGTAGGGAAGATTAGACCAAAAGTTTTAAGCTGTTTTTTCTAAACGTAAGCATTTAAAGTTACTGATTTCTCTCCAAGCATTGCTTTAGCAACATCGCATAAATTTTGATAAGCTGGGTTTTTATGATCATTCAGTTTTCTACTTTTCCTTGTGATTTCTTCAGTTCTGTCGCTCAGTTGTGTCCAACTCTATAATTTATTTAGCAAATATTTAGTTTCCAAATATTTGGGGTCCTTCAGCTATCTTTGTTAATGATTTCTAGTTTAATTCCTTTGTGATTAGAGAACAGAAATTACCAATTTCAATCCTTTGAAATTGAGACATTTTAGGGCCAAGTATATGGGGGCTTCCACCCATGGTGGCTCAAAGGTAAAGAGTCCGCCTGCAGTGCAGGAGACTCGGGCTTGATCCCTGGGTTGGGAAGGTCCCCAGGAGAAGGGAATGGCAACCCACTCCAGTATTCTTGCCTGGAGAATCCCATGGACAGAGGAGCCTGGCCGGCTACAGTCTATGGGATCACAAAGAGTTGGACACGATTGAGCCACTAACACTTCCATTCTTAGTTAATAACTTTTGACTTTTAAAAAACTGCTCTAGGTATTAATATATATACATGTATATATATGTATATATGTGTGTATGTATACATATATATGTATGTATATATGTGTATATGTATGTATATATATGTATACACACACACACACACACACATATACTGTACTGACGGATCCTGCTAGTTTTTTTTTTTCCATGGGAAAAGGAGACTTTTACTATTCAAGGCTCTGAGTGGGCCCGGGTCCTGGGAGGTCTAGTTCTTTTCCAAAGTCTCAGAATGTATAGGTCTAAGGTAGAGTTCAACAAGCGTTCTGTAGTACGAAAGGAGGAGGAGAAACGACAAAGTCAGGTCAAAAGCTCTCTCAGTAGAAGGATGTTTTAAGGATGCACACGCATTAATTCCAAAAGGCTTTTCCATAGGCCCCAACAAGGCATATATTTGCCGAGTAACCCTGGTAACTGCCTTAAACTGGCTAAACTAAGGCCTGGAGCAGAGGGAGGTGCCCGCGTGTGTCGGGGCGGGGAGACCCGGTCTGGAAGGCGGTCAAGCGCGCCGAGGCCGTAGAGCGCCGCGGTGGCAGCAGGCGGCCCGCCTCTTCCTGGACCGGCTCAGGCCGCGGGCCGCCTCCCCTTCCCCGGCTTCCCCTCCGGCTTGGGCGGCCAAAGGTGGGAGCCGGTCTCGGGGAGAGAGGCTCTGGTGGGCCCCAGCCCCGCGGTGCGGCCCCTCGTGCGCCCCCTGCGCGGACGGGCCCTCGTGCGGGTGCCTGGGCCCGGGTGCGCCCCGCTCAGCGGCGGTGGACGCGTCCGGGCGAGGACAGAGACCGCGCGTCCCCGGAGCCTCGGGTGCCGGCGCCTCCAGCTCCGCCGAGGAGGTGTGATACCCGCTTTGCAGAGCAGGGGGGCCCGCGGGGGCTCGGGCTCTAGGTCTCTCTGCGCAAGTCCCGGTCCTTCCGTCTCGAAGCCCTCGGCCCCAACTCTCACTTCCTCCCGGAGAGCGGGAGCCGGCTCCCGCGCGCGCTCGCCGTCCTGCAGGGGCTTGCTCTCTGCCACCCGCCCTGGCCGCCCTCTCGCGGATCTCCGAGGCCGGCCACGTGGGTGTCCGGCTCTGAACTCTCCGCTGTCCAAGGCTGCGGGGAGGGGGATTAAGGGGGAGTGGGGGGTGGTGAACCGAGTTAAGGCTCAGGAGGCCCAGTCAGTTGGGGGAGGACCTAGAAATGACTTCATGGAGCAAAATTTAACCCGGGCAGCGCCCCCCCCCCGCCCCGCGTTTCTGAGCCGCTGGTTGGTCCCCCATCATCAGGTGTTGTGAGGCTTGGGCATCAGGACTAGGGAAATTGGCAGGGAGTTTTATAATAACAGTTAATATAAATATAATTTACTGTACTTCGGCCATGAGTCAGGATTTATCCTAAGCCATTTACACCAACTCATATGTTTCTGTCCTCACCAGGGCTACCCTATGAGATAGTTACCGTTACACCCACGTTGCCCAAGAGGACACTGGCTTAGAAAGTGGAGTTCATACCAGAGCACAGGATCAGACCAGCCTCTCCCTGAGGCCAGAACTGCCCCAGTTTGGGATTGAAGATGGAATTCTAGGCGCTGCCCCGGGTCCCTGCACTTGCAGAGACCCCCATTTCCCTCCTCTCAGGCCTCATCCATTGTCTGCTCCAAGTCACCAAGTAATCTCATTCTGTCCTTTATTCCTGTTCACATCAGTCACCGCAAGACCCGTGGACTCCAGGCCCTTTCTGCCTGAAGTCAGAAAATTTTAACTTTTTTTTTTTTTTTTAATTGAGATCAGCAAGAAAGGAAAAAAGAAGCTGGTGACACGTTAGCCTGCAGAATCAAAGACTTCTCCAAACGTAAAGCAAGCAGAAGCGGCCATTAGTAGCAAATAAACCCTCTGCTTGTAAATCCTTTAGTAGGGTTGATGCCTTGAAGCGATTGCACACATGGTTACAACTAGTAGGGGACACAGGAAGTGATAACTATATAAACTTAAAGGAAGGGGAGATAGAGAGGGGGGAGGGCCCCATGCCTCCCAGTTCATTTTTTTAAAGATTTTTTTTGTATTTGATGTGGACCACTTTTTAAGCTTTTATTGAACTTTTATATTACTATTATTTTTTTTTAAGTTTTGGTTTCTTAAACCACACAGCATGTGGAATCTTAGCACCCCCACCAGAGATTGAACCCTCACCTCCCTGCTTTGGAAAGTGAAGTCTTCACTGCTGGACCTCCAGGGAAGCCCCCCCAATTCATTTTTGATGCTTGGTGCTATGAAAGGTCCTTGATCAGATCAGAGATTGAATGCTTTTGTTTTTCTGCAGATGTTCACCCTCCCTCAGAAGGAATTCAGGATGACTACCGCCTGTCCAGGTTCAGACTCCATACAGGACCTGCCCAGTAACAAGGGAGATGGTCTGGAAAGAGAATGCTCCAGAAAACCCGACCAGAAGCTGCTGAAGTTCTATGGAGTGGGTGACCCCGCTGCCGAGCTCTCCTCCAGCAGCCCCTACCTGTCCTCTAGAGGCAGCGTCATTAAATGGTTCTGGGATTCAGCGGAGGAGGGCTACAGGACCTACCACATGGATGAATATGATGAGGACAAGAACCCCAGTGTGAGTGACACCCCCCTCCCCACTGGGACCCAAGAGAGAACTGGGGGAGGGTACCCCACCTTGAACGATAAGGCAGCACCCAGCTTGCTCTTGTCACCTTAGAGTTACGGACTTCTGACTTCCAGTGGGGTTTCCAGTGTTGCTTAGAGAGGTCCCAATATATTACCTGAATCAGAAAATGGCCCACTTATAATTAAGAGAAACTTGATTTGTGGGGGAGGAATTCAAAAACCATGGAGTGCTCTTATATGGCTTCTGATCCACAGCCCACCTATTCACCTTTAGAGCTGGGATAGAGCTAGGGTTCAGGCTGAAACTGTTTCACTTTAAAGTTGTATATTCTTAAGCTAACTACTTAAAGTCTTTGAACCTTAGTTCATTTCTATATTGGGGTAATAATACCTGCTATATTCTGTACTGTCACAACTAAATGTTATCAGGTATATAAATTATTAGCACAGTGCTTCACATACAGCATTCGATAAGTGGTAGTTGCTATTATTATTAATGTATTATTATAACAACATAATTGTTACACATTATAATAATACAATTATTATAAATTATAATAATTATAAATGATAATCTAATCATTTAAATTATCAGTAAAATTATTAATATTAAATATTATTTATAATAATTAAATTATGATACCTTATAATATCATATCATTATAATATGTAATAATTATGTTATAATATAATTATAATATAATATAATTTATTATAATTATAATAATTTATTATAACTGTTATAATAATTATATCAAATGATTATGATTTATTATTAAAAATTATTACTAGCAATTATTAGTTATTATACTAATAGTATAATATTATATATTATATTATATATAATTGTGTATATTATATATAATAATTATATTTAATAATATAATATAATTATATATTATTATATTTATATAATATGATTTGATTATATAATATATAATAATATATTTATTATATTATATATATTATATTATAATATAATACATATAATTAAATGTAATCATACATTAAATATATAATATTTATCTTATATAATATATAAATGATATATAATATATATATTATATATTATAAGTTATAATGTCTCCTGATTGCAGGCAGATGCTTTAACCTCTAAGCCACCAGGGAAGTAAGTTATAATAATTATATAATAATATATTATATATAACAATATATTAATATACTATATATAATACAGTATATATAATTTATATATTATATAAGATAAATATTATATATTTAATGTATGATTACATTTAATTATATATTATATAATTAATATATATCATATATATATTATATTATTATATGTTATATAATATAAATATCATATAATGTATAATATTATATAATATAAATATCATATAATGTATAATATTATATAATATAATGCATATATTATATAATATAATACAATATATAATATAATACATATATATTAATATGTAACATAGTATATAATATATATTATGATATAATATAATATAATTATATTTATATAATTTATAATTATAATTTTGATTTATAATTATAAATATTATAATTTATTATTATTTTATAACATTATATATTATGATATATAATATATAATACATATATTATGGGAGAATGCAATGGCAACCCACTCCAGTACTCTTGTCTGGAAAATCCCATGGATGGAGGAGCCTGGTAGGCTGCAGTCCATGGGGTCGCTAAGAGTTGGACATGACTGAGCGACTTCACTTTCACTTTTCACTTTCATGCATTGGAGAAGGAAATGGCAACCCTCTCCAGTGTTCTTGCCTGGAGAATCCCAGGGAAGGCGGAGCATGGTGGGCTGCCGTCTTTGGGGTCGCACAGAGTCGGACACAACTGAAGCAACTTAGCAGCAGCAGCAGCAGCAGCATCAACATATATTATATATTAATATATTATGATTATATATAATAATTATATTATATAATATATTATTAATATATATTATACATTAATGTTATTTATTTATACAATTTATAATTATATAATGATTGTAGTTTATTATTTATTATAATTATATTACCATATATTATATAAGTATAACTTAATATGATATATTTATAATTATATTTATATAATTTCCAAGTATATAATTTATAATTATGATTATAATTCATAATTATTTATATATTTTATATATTATTTATATATCATATACTATAAATATTGTATATTTAATATATGATTACATTTAGTTATATTATATAACGATTATATATTGTATTATATAATATATATAATATAGTTATATAAGCTATAATTATATTTATAATTTATAAGTATAATTATATTTATTATATAATTATTATATATTACATCATCAGAGAAGGCAATGGCACCCCACTCCAGTACTCTTGCCTGGAAAATCCCATGGATGGAGGAGCCTGGTAGGCTGCAGTCCATGGGGTCGCTAAGAGTCAGATACGACTGAGGACTTCACTTTGACTTTTCACTTTCATGCAATGGAGAAGGAAATGGCAGCCCACTCCAGTGTTCTTGGCTGGAGAATCCCAGGGACGGGGGAGCCTGGTGGGCTGCCGTCTATGGGGTTACACAGAATCGGATACGACTGAAGTGACTTAGCAGCATATATTATATTATATATAATATAGTATGTAAAATAATACAATATTATATATTATTATATTATAATAATATATACTATATATAATACAATATATATGTAATATATATAATATATAATAATATAATATATTATCTTATATTACAATATATAATATATATGTATATGTATATATGTATATATGCATGTGTATGTATATATGTATGTAATATATGTGTAATATATATTATATATAATAATTATAAATTATATATTATAATTATAAATAATAATACATATTATATAATAATGTATATAAATATGTATTATATATTTACATATTATACAATATAGACATATGTTTAATATATTAATTAATACAATTAATATTAATTAATATATAATACATATATTAATTATATACTACATTTTATAATATTATAATTATTTATGCTAATTTTTACTAGTTATTATAAATTATTACTAGTAATACCTTCAGAGGGCAGAGAGCTGGCACAAATAAACCTTTAATAGTCTTTATTTATTGAGCATGTGCCAGGTGGTGGCACTGTTCTATATGCCAGAATTATAGCCATGAACAAAAATAAAGTTTGCCCTCATGGAGTGTGTAAGTCTAATATGGGAGACGGGCAGTGAACAGACATAAATATATAAAATATGTTGTGGTTAGTGTTGTAGAGAAAAGTAAAGTAGGGGAATTAGATAGAGACTGGTGGGGTGGGCTGGGGATGTTGCTATTTAGGTGACGTGGTCACAGAAGGCCACTTTAATATGGTGACATTGCGGCAGAGACCTGGAAAAAGAAAGAGATTGCATTGGTTATCTCTTGCTGTGTAACAAAGTGTTTCAGATCTTAGCAGTTTACAAGAAACAGATCACAGTTTCTGGAATTCAGGAATCAGGGTGGTGCTTCAGGCTGAAGATATTCTGGGAAGTTGCGATGAAGCTGGGGCTGTGGTCTCATCTGTAGACTTGGTGGGGCAGGGAAATCATCCATTTCCAGGCTCACTCACATGATTACAGAGTGGGCAGGAGGATGATCCCTTTCCAAGCTCACTCACGTGGTTATTGGCAGCCCTCAGTTCCTTCCCCCGTGGTATTCTCCATGGGGCTGCTTCATGACACAGCAGCTGGCTTCCCCTGGGTCAAGCGATCCAAGAGAGGAAGAGAGAATGAGAGATCAGGAGTGCCCAAGATGGGAGCCACTGACTGTAACCTAGTCTTGGAAGTGATATCCCATCACTTCTGCATGTTTGGTTTATTAGAAGCAGGTCACTAGGTCTACACACACTCCTGCATGTTCCGTTCATTAGAAGCAGGTCACTAGGTCTATTCACACTCAAGGAGAAGGGATTATGCAAGGCCCTGCATACCAGGAGGTAGGGGGTCACTGAGGGCCATCTTGGAGGCTGCCTGTCACAGGGAGTGAGCTTTGTAGATATCTGGGGGAAAAGCATTCCAGGCAGAAGGAACAGCCAGTACAAAGTCCCCAGAGCAGTTCTAGGGACGGCAGAGGGGCTTACTGGCTGGAGGCTGGCATGAGGTCAGAAAGGAAATGGGGACAGGAATGGTACTAAATCTGTAGGGTCTCATGGGACATGGTGAGGCTTCTGATTTTAGACTAAATGGGATGGAAAGGGTTCAAAGGAAGAGCAGTGGGATCTGATTTTTCTTTTAAAAAGATGAGTTAGACTCAGACTGCTGGATGGAGGTTCAACTCAGGGAGAATGGGGATGAGGGAATGATCAGGAAAGGAAGGAGGGAAGCTATTGCAATAATGTAGACAAGAGAGACTGGTGGCTTAGCAGTGGAGGAGAAGTGCTTGGACTGTGCCTGTATCTGCAGGTACAAGTGTCAGGATTCGGTGATAGATTGGTGGCAGGGAAGATCCTATAGGTTTTCTCCCCGGGGCTTGAAGGAACACTGCCTTTTATTTGTCATAAGCTGAGCCCAGTAAAGGTCTACTTTTTCGTCCTTCCTCCTTCCCCATCCCCTCTAATACCTTAGGGGTCAGGAATTAGCTGTGCATGAGTTTTTTCAGGGACAGTATAAGGGGCAACTTGAGCTGTGCCTGCCCTCCTCCTTGTCCTATGAAAACAGTGCCTTATGGGTTTGGAATCTGGATGCTGTGTAATGTGGCATGGGTCCCCACCGCAGGGAGAATTTCCAGCAGCCCAGGGCCTCTGCTTGTTGTATATTCACCCTTCTTCCTGTTCCTGCCAGAGCACCAGTTTACTGCGTACACATTCTGGCAGCCTGTAAACTGAGCCTCTTGAGAGATTCAGGGTGTGTCTTGGGCATGTGGTGTCTTCAGGGACCTTCCCATCTTGTAGGGGAGAGAAAGCCTGTACATCAGTCTTTGTGACCTGGGATGGAAACTGACCAGTGCTCTCAAGGGGGACAGCTAAAGCGCTTTGGGGTCCCGAAGAAGAAAAGATCCCCTGCAGGTGGGATTTTAAGGAGGGCTTCCTGGAGGAGAAGGCATTTGCACAGAGCTTTAGAAATGGGGAGATGCGATCAGGGAACCCTGTGGAGGGCAGCGCTTGAGCAAAGACCAGGTGGGGTAGTGGGAAGGTCGAGATTGCAGAGCTCCACTTCGCTGCCTCGTGTGCTCCTGGAGCCTTCTGCTGGCACCCTCTGCTGTGCTTACGTGGCTCTGTACCTCTCACCTCCAGGGCATCATTAACTTGGGCACCAGTGAGAACAAACTCTGCTTTGACCTGCTGTCCAGACGGGTAAGTCCCACTGCACCTCTGAGCGGCATCCCCAGCTCCAAGGGGCTGTCTTCTCTGGGATTCCCTGGAATGCTCCCCCCAGAGAGCCGGCTGCTTGCCTCAGTTGCCCCAGTCTTGGAGTCAGGAGACCCACCTCTGCCTTGGGGACCACGTTCTCTGCCATCTGGGGTGAGTTACTTCCTGACTCTGATTCTGCTGCTTCTCCTCTTCTGGCTCTTTCCCGCCTCAGCCCCTCCTGCTGGCTGGGTCCCTGCTCTCAGGGGGAGACACTCAGCGACGTGTGGTCAGTGTTTAATGACTGGCCCTGGGGCAGGAGAGGTCCTATCTGTGGCTTTTGCGGAGTCCCCCATAGTGTGCATACCCCCACTGTGGCTGATTCAGGGTCGTGCTGTGCTATCACTGCACGCAGAGCTGGGAAGAGCGGGGCACGGCACCACCACGTGGTGGCCCCCCAAGCGGACACCTGGACGGGAAGAACCCCCGGAGCACAGATGGGAGCGAAGTGCAATAATGTCGACCATAAGCAGTATTGTCTGAGTACCTTTTCCCTTTTTTTTTTTTTTACTATGATTTGATTTACTATGATTTTTACTTATTTTTTTACTTTTGTTTTTACTATGATTGACTTACATAATTTCTATATAGTTTATATAATTTCATTTTTGAAAATGACTGGTTTTTAGCACATGTTGAAAAATTGCTGAAAATGTAGTAAGCAGATTATTTTATTTAAGTTGAAGTGTAATTGCTATACAGTATTATTTAAGTTATAGGTATATAACAGTGATGCACAATTTAAAAAAATTTTTTTAATTTAAAAAATTTTTTTAATTTTTTTAATTTTAAGAAAAATTTTAAAGATTATGTTCCATTTATAGCTACTATAAAATATTGACTATATTCCCCATATTGTACAGTATATCCTTGTAGCATATTTTATACCTAGTAGTTTGGACCTCTTAATCGCCTACCCTTATTTTGCCCCTTCCCCTTCACTCTCCCTACCCACGTATAGAGAGAATAATCAGATTTCTTGACTAGTGAGAGCCATCTCTAGCAAACCACGGGAACCACCTGTCTCTCAAGGCCTAGGAGTCAGAGTCTGGGGCTGTGGAGAGAGGGGTACTTCACCCAAAGGAGCATGTTTCCAAAGGGGAACATCTGAGCCATGATGGGAGAGGGGTATAGGGAATGGACTTTAAAGCTTGTTCTACCCAAAAACATCTCCCCACCCTAAGGCAGCTCAGCGCCATCCAGTGGAAATAAAACGTGAGCCACATGTACAATTAAAATTTTTCTATTAAACAAGTACAAAGAAACTGGTAACATTCATTTTCATCATGTATTTTATGCAGTGCAACATATCTAAAATATGGCCACTTCAACATGTAATCGATATAAAAATTATTAATGAGTTGTTTTACATGTTGGTGTTGGTGTTGTTTAGTTGCTAAGTCATGTCTGACTCTTTTGCGACCCTATGGACTATAGCCCGCCAGGCTTCTCTGTCCATGGGATTTCCCAGGCAAGAATACTGGAGCGGGTTGCCATTTCCTTCTCCAGGGAATCTTCCCAATCCAGGGTTCAAACTCGAGAATTGGGGTGGGCCCTTTACCACAGAGCCACCTGGGTAGCCCCATATTTTACGTACTTATTTCATATAAGTCTTCAGAATCCAGTGTCTCACTTCAGGAGAGTCGCACATAAGGAGCCAGGAGCCACAGTGGCCAGTGGCCTCTGTACTGGCTAGCGTGGCTCTCAGGAGAGAGGGAGAAAGGGAGGAGGATGGAGTTATGGACACGTGGCTGATTCCCTCTATTCCATGTTGTTCCACCGCCCATGGCTCCTGCCTTTCCTCGACTTTGTGTGTGTGATGCCATGGAGTCCCTAACCCGGCACCCGGGCAGTGGAGGTGATCTGGAAATGGCCGCGTTTTCCCAAGTGTGAGGTTGAGCTGAGGCTGCAGGAGGACAGCGGCCTGAGTCCCTCCAGGACTCAGAACCAAGACCAAAATAGGGCACCCAATTCTGGAGCCTCTTCTGTCAGCCCACAGAGGAGCTGAGGGTCGAGGTCTCCTCCACCGCCTCCGCAAATCCACCGTCTGCTTTTGTTAGGTGGCGTATTGTATAAAGAGCACTGGACTAGGGCTCAGAAATTCGGTTTCATCTCAGCTCTTCCCCTTGCTAGTACTGTACCATTGCCTAGCCACCTGGCTGTTTTTGGCCACGCTGCATGGCTTGTAGGATCTTAGTTCCTGAATCAGGGATGGAATTTTGTGCCTGCTGCGTGAAAGCCAGGAGTCCTACCCACTGGACTGCCAGGGAACTCCCACACCTGACATTTTTAAGCCTCAGTTTCCTCATCTGCAGAATGGGCATGAGAATGCTGTTCCTGGCCTATCCCTGTCCCTGCCCCTGTTCTCTGGTGAGCAGCCCTTGGATTGAGAGGCCCCAGTGCTGCATGGATACGGGTGCCCGTGAGCATGTGCGGCCCTCAGCCCTGCTGTCCCCTCTCTGTCCCCAGCTGAGTCAGAGTGACATGCTGCAGGTGGAGCCGGCCCTGTTGCAGTACCCCGACTGGAGGGGACATCTGTTGTAAGTAGGACCTGTGGGCCAGTGGTTCTCACCTCCAGGGCGGTTTTGCTTCCCAGGAAACATGTGGCAACATCTGGAAACATTTTTGGTTTTTGTACCTTGGGGGAGGGGGTGCTGCTGGCTTTTACTGGGTAGAGGTCAGAGATGCTGCTAGACTTCCTACAATGCCCGGGATGGCCCCCACGGCAAAGAATGATCTGGCCCCAAACATCAACAGTGTTGGGTTGAAAAGCCTGCCCTGGGCTGAGGCCTGGTCCTGGAGAGCTGGCGGTCATGGGGTCTCATTGAGCATCTGCAGAGAACTGGTGCCTCCTGCCTGTCTCGCCCCCGCTCAGAGGCCCCCAGACTTGGTCTCTCTGAGTCTGAGGCACAGGGAGGGCCTTCATGCCAGAGGTCTTTGTTCCCAGTTTCTCAGTAGCTTTAGAGGAGCCAGAATCAGCTTGGGGACTCCTGTTGCTGTAAGATGGGAGATGATAAATGAAACTAATAAGCCTTTATATTTGTGGGGCACTTACTAGGGCCCAGATGCAGTCCTAAGGATTTAGTACTGGAGCAGGACTTGATTCCAAGGGTAATTCCAAGGCGCCCGCTCTTGTAATAATGAGGATGGTGGCCCTAGAGTCAGACCACTGGGCTTGAATGTGGACTCTGCCCGCTAATCAGCACATGACCTAATTCCTTCAAGCCTCGGTTTCTTTGTCTGTAAAATGGGAATAATAGTAGTTGTGTTATAGATAAGAGTTTTATGAAGATTAAGGAAAATTCTCTAACACCTGCATAAGGTAAATGCTTGTAAATGTTAGCAATAACTATGATAATAGTTATAATAATTATGTTGTTATACATTATATATTTTATTATGATAATGTGTTATTATTATTATTACTATTAGCTAGATCTACATAGAGAGTGTTACTTGTGATATTCCTACAGTCTGCTGATTAGGTAGGTTGCGTGTCCTACAACTACTGGAATGAAAGTTTCCATGTATGTGGATAGTGTTGGGGCCAAGGAGGGAGGTGGGGGCCAAGGAATGGAGACAAATACTGATTGTATTCCCCTCATGGGAAGCAGAGAAGGGTGATGGCAGCTGCCTGAAGATGCGCCAGAGGAGCTTTGGGATGGAAGGGGTGGGGGAGGAGTTCAAGCCCCGCTGACAATCACTACTGTCTGTCTGTCTGATTTCCAGCCTCCGGGAGGAAGTGGCCAGGTTCCTATCTTTCTACTGCAGAAGCCCCGCACCCCTTAAACCGGAGAATGTGAGTTACTCCCCTTCTCTGCTCTTTCCTCCTCTTCTGCTCCCTACCCAACTTCTGGCTGACCAGCGGTATGGTGGGATCACTTAGTTTTGATATGGAAATTAGGAAGACACCCCTCCCTTCTTTCCCCTCACCCTAGATATTTAGAGTTTGGGTATAATTTCTGCAGGACTTCCCAGGTGGCTCAGTGGTCACGAACCTGCCTGCCAGGCAGGAGATGCTTCCAGATCCCTGGGTCAGGAGGATCCCCTGAGGAGGGCATGGCAACCTACTCCAGTGTTCTTACCTGGAGAATGCCATGGACAGAGGAGCTTGATGGGCTGTAATCCATGGAGTCACAAAGAAGTCAGATGTGACTTAGCAACTAAACAGCGGCAACAGCGTAATTTCTGCCCTGCTCTGCTCTGTGGCCCCTCTTTGCCTCCACACCTTCGGGCCGGGCTCTCTGAGTGACCAGCTCCCTCTTGCTTGCTCAGTGGATCTGGAACAGAGTCCCCACGAGTGAGCCACACAAATGGATTCGGCTGTTAGTCAGGAGGGGCCTGCGGGGACCCCCATGGCTTTGCTGTGACAGTGCCCAGGTGGGCCCGCCGAGTTGCAGCCTGGCCCTGCCTCTGCGCCCCCCCGGGATCCAGGCTGCAGGCCCGTGCTCCCTCCCGCACAGATTCATCTTGGTCCCGTGGACGTGTCGCCCTCAGGTGGTTGTTCTGAACGGCTGTGCCTCTCTCTTCTCTGCTCTGGCCACGGTGCTGTGTGAGGCAGGAGGTGAGTAGACCTTGGCCCTGGGCCTGCAGCTCCCCCACCCCAACCCTGCCCCCCGACCCCAGCTGCTGGGCCTGGAGGGCTGCATCAGATGCTTTTGCCCTAATAGACCGTTAGACCACCGCGGGGGGCTGAGCCCTGACAAGACAGCACAGGTTGGCAGTTCCAGGGGAAATCAAGGTGGTGCCAGGCTTCTGGGCTCTGCCTCTGTGACGACCTTGGCTTTTGCTCGTGCTCACTGATGGTACCCACAGCCTCACGTCACAGCGTGTCCTGAAGCAGGAAGAGAGGGAGGCTGGGCTTTGCCCATCTCTTTTTTGAGGGGAGGGAGGAAATGGGCCTGCTCTTTTCCAGGAGAGTCCCTTTCATCTTTCTGGCCAGAACGGACTCACAGACCCATTCCCAAAGCAGTCCCTGGCAAAGCGTAGGAGAACCCTGGTTGGTTTAAGCTAAACTTGCTTCATCCCAGGGGCTGGGGGAAGGTCCACTTTCCTTGGATTTCTGGCTGGTCATAGCTGAAAAATCTGTGTGCTCTCTTAGGAATGGATGTCTACTGGCTAGCCAGTGGCGCCTACTGCAAGAGCCATGGGCATTTCAAGGACACGTTGTCTGTAGTCGTGGTCAGGGCTGTTGGCTGCCAGGAACAGAAGCCCGCTCACACTAGCTTAACTTCTAAACTACTATTAGTAACTTTTATTGACCACATACTATGTTTTAGGCACTGGTCTAAGGCTAGGCAGTCTGTCATTTAATCCCCACTATAACTTCAATGAGATGGGTTCTGGGCTTATTCCCATTTAACAGAGAGGAGATTCAGTCCCAAGGGGTTGAGTTACTTCTCAGAATCACACACAGAGCTGTAATATTTTGAACCTAAAAGGAAGATTCATCGCAAGGATGTAACAGGCAGTTTCCTACCCATTTGAGAACGATCAAGAGTGGGAGAAGCACACACTCTGTCTGTCCCTGACGTGTGCGGTCCACCTCCCTCCTCTTCTGGACCATCCTCAACTCTGTAGGGCCCCGGGTTGTTGACCCAGCTCTGACTCCATGACCTCTGCATTCAAGTGCTCATTCTCATCTCACAAGGGTCTTTGCTTTTTGGAGCAAAGTCTTGAGATTCAGAGAACGTGATGGGTGTCTGGCCAGCCGGTGCATTGGCTCCGGGGGTCATTTGTCTACCTCTGGTCCAATCCCTGTGGTCAGCAGAGGGGACATGTAGGACAAAGGCCACTCCTTCCAGACCTGGGAGTTGTGGGAGGGGGTTGTGCTGAAGGGAAGGCTGGGGAGCTCAGCCTGACCGATGTGACTGCTGCAGAACTGGGGCAGTGCCTTCACCTCTGCGTTAGAGCAGACCTTGGACATCATCTCATCAAGCCCCGTCCACAGCGAGAGTCTTCTGCGTGACACGCCTCCCACCTAGCGGTCTCAGCCTTTGGTTCAGTGTCCCCATTCCTCCAGAAGCAGCACGTCCTGTCTCTGGGCAGCTCTAGCCACTGTCAAGTTTTAACGTTTGTCAAACTCAGATCATCGCCCTGCAGTTTCGACTCCTGGTTCCAAGTCTGTCCTCAGAGTGACCGAGCATGTCCTGTGCTTCTGAGGGACCTAAGCTTCAGTTTGCTCATCAGTAAAGTTAAGATAATAGCAGAGTGGCTGTGATGGTCAAACAAGATTAAAAAGTATTTAGCATAGATCCCCACACATAGTAAGTGCTCAATAAAGGTTAGCTACTAATTATTGGAAAAGGGACTGATCTCAGTGGATCCAAGCTTTAGAAAGAGTTTTGGGAGCTGAAAGAGAGGAAGCATGCTCCCCAAGGACACTGAAGGCTTAGAGAGGCGTGGGGGGTCAGTGGATGGGGGCTCTGGGCATCCTGGCCAGAGGGTGACAGGCCCTGGCTCACTCCTGCCCCCAGAGGCTTTCCTGATCCCTGCCCCTTACTATGGAGCCATCACACAGCACGTGTATCTCTATGGCAACGTCCGACTGGTCTGTGTCTATCTGGACAGTGAGGTAAGAGTTTCTGGGACCCCCGGTGGGCCTGGACCTTCCTATAGGCCAGGATGTTCCTGCTTCTGAATTTGACAGTGGTCATGAGAGGAAGTCCATGCTGCAGGCTCTGGGGTTATGGCCAGAAGGAGAATGGGGTCTCCCATTGGCCATGGCTGCCCTTGCCTGGGTGCCCTGGGGACATCTGATCTTTCAGCTCTGAGATCCCTAGGGTCCATGTAGAAGCCAAGGGCATCCCAGGGAGACCACACAGAAATGGTGGGGTGAGAACAGGGCAGAGCAGACCTCCACATGGAGGCTCAGGGACCCCAGTCAGAGGACCTCAGGGGGCTTTTCTCCAAACCTAAGAGCTGTGAGGCTGTCCCTGACCTGATGTGATGTGTGGGTAGCAGTTAGAAGGGAGTGACCCCTCACATCCTGTGTTTTCTGAGATTGTCCTAAGAGGAGGCTGGAGATGACAGTGGGGAGGTGAGACCCCAGCCTGCAGGTCTGGAGCAAGGTGACTGAATCTGGCTGGTGGTTTTTGTGGATCTTTTTCAGGTCACTGGGCTGGAAACACGCCCCTTCCAGCTCACAGTGGAGAAGCTGGAGATGGCCCTGCAAGGAGCTAATTCTGAGGTCTGGGGATCAAATTAAACCCAAGGCTGGAAGTGGGTGGCTCTGAGCAGGGCAGGGACCCCCTTCCCATGGACTGATCTCCTAAGGAGAAGGGTTGAAACTCTATATTGGAGATGGGGATAGGGTGGTAGCATGGAACCATTCTGAGGGTCAAGAAGGAGCCTGCCCATAGAGGTCTTCCCACTAGAGAAAATCCCTGAGACTCTCAGTGTACAAAGAATCAACCAGGGAGCTTGATTAAAAACACTGCCCCCCACTCAGCCTGGGTCAAGCATGGAACTTGTAAGTCTGTGGTTCAACGATCTCTCTGGTGATTTGAATAGGTAGCCCCCTCGCTCTGAGGGGATCCTGAAGAACGGCAGAGACCAGTGGTTCCTGTCCAGTCCACTTTTCAGAAATCTATCAATCTATCTTTTTTTTTTTAACCTTGGTCATAAAAGTCATACATGACCACTGTGGGAATTTTAAAAGCACAACCTCCCACCCATATTTCTACCAACAAAGGCAACTTCTACTGGTGTTTGGACATATTTCCCTCTGAGTTTTGGTCTCTGCATTTGTTTTCTTTTATATCTGATACGATGCTGCAGATATGATTCTTTGCCCTTCTTCATTTCATGTTGAGTGGTGAACAGATTTCCCCGGGATCCTGCCCAGTGCCCGGCCTGTCCGGTGGGACTCTGTGGCCTTGGGGAGGAGCTGAGGGTCTCCTGCCCTACTGATGTTTCAGGGTGTGAAGGTCAAAGGCCTCATCCTCATCAACCCCCAGAATCCTCTGGGTGACATCTATTCCCCAGGGGAGCTGCAGGAGTACCTGGAGTTTGCCAAGAGGTGAGGTGCCCCACACTCATCCCACGAAGCCTGTGACAGGTTAGGGTTCTGATGTGAGTTTTGGTGTGGTGCCTGCTGCCCTCTTGGCCCCACTGTAAGTTTCTACCTGCTTCTACCCTTCCCGGCAGGAGAGTTGGGGGTTGGGGCGGGGAGCAGTGCTCTGGTGGGATGCTAGCTCTTTCTTTTTTGAAACAACAACGGTCGTTTGTTGCCCGTTCTAGGGGCCAGGCCCCTGCTAGCCCCTCACGCTCTCGCTCGTGTAATCCTTGCAGCAGTGCTAAGAGGTGCAGATATTGTCTTTATCCCAGTGACTGAGCCTCAGAGTGAGGGGCGGAGCCAGCTGTGAATCTGGGTCTGTCTGTACCTAACTAGGTGTGAGTGTTAGTCACTCAGTTGTTTCTGACTCTCTGTGATCCCATGGACTATAAGCGCCCCCGGCTCCTCTGTCCATGGAATTTTCCAGGCAAGAATACTGAAGTGGCTTGCCATTTCCTTCTCCAGGCGATCTTCCCAACCCGGGGATCGAACATGGGTCTCCTGCATTGCAGGCAGGTTCTTTACCGTCTGAGACACTTAACTGCCTCACACCTAACTGTGTCCCTTCTGTAGAGGTGCCTGAGGGCTCTGCCTTCCCCCACAGTGCTTCAAAAGCCCCAGTGTCATCTCTGTTTGAAAAAAAAAAAAGAAGATGGATATTCTTGGAAAAAGCAAGTTTGGTAGCCCTGGGCTAGACTGTGGTCCTTCTGGATTTCTGACTCACTGCCATCCCACCCTGGGGGGCGCATTTAACCAGCAAACCAAGCTCTCTCCCCGCCCCCCCCCACCCGCACCTGCCCTCCAGGCACGAGCTGCACGTGATGGTGGACGAGGTCTACATGCTGTCCGTGTTTGAGGAGTCAGCTGGGTACCGCAGTGTCCTGAGCCTGGAAAGGTGAGCTGACTCTTTCGGCCCCGCCCCCGCAGGGCAATTCCTCTGCCTTCCCGCTAATCCTGCAGTCCTCAGATCCCCCAGCGAGAAGGGAGGTGGGGCCGTCGCTGGTTTTTAAACTGTTCTGTGGGGTTTCTGAAAGCTCCAAGGAAGGGTCTTAGGATTCCATGAGGGAGGGTTGGGAGGGTGGGAAATGGGCCTCTCTGCTGTTGCCTTCATCTCCAGAGTCGCTCCATTTTCATTCATTCCTTCAGCAAATACTCCTGGGGCCCCCTGCGTGTGCCAAGCCCTGCCAGCTATCCGAGCTTTTTTGTGTTAGATGCAGTTTGAGTCAAGTTAGACTTATTCTTGAGTCAGGCATGTGTAGGCAGAGCACCTGTGGGAACACTTGGAGCAGATCACCTGTCAAGCCTGCACATCCGGCATTCAGGGATTCTGACGGCTCCATGTTTGTTTAGACTTTCAGCCCTGCTGAGTCCTTTTGTGTCTGGGAGAGGGACCCCTTCCAGGGCCCGAGAGCGGGCTCATGCCTAGCACTTGGAAGTGAATTGTCCGAGGAGACACGCACGCTGACAAAGCAAGAAACTTAATTGAGAAGGGGTGCCTGGGAGGAGAACAGCAGGGGATAGGGACCCAGGAGAACCGCTTTGCCACGTGGCTCGATATCTCGGGTTTTATGGTGATGGGGTTATCTTTCTGGGTTCTCTCTGGCCAGTCATCTTGCTTGTGCCCGTTTTTGGTTCAATTCAAGGTCCTCCCTGGCAGCACGAACATCTCTCAATCAAGATGATCTCCAGCGTGAGGGCTTCTGGGAGGCTGGAAGGACACATTATGGGCTGGTGTTTCCTCCCTCCTTTCAGCCACTCCTGGATTCTTCTGGCAGGCAGTAGCTTGTCAGTTCCATGTCCTTCATCAGGACCTCTCTCTTGCTGTGAGATAACTCACACTAGTGGCTATTATCCTGCCTGGCTAGAGTGGTTTCAGTCAATGGTCCTTTAACACTTTCCTTTGCTCTATTCAGCCAGTCCTCACAAGGCTCTGCCAAGCAGATGGCACATGGTTAGGAGACTGAGACTCGGAGAGACAGGGACTTGCTACCTACTGTGGGCCGGACACTGTGCTGTGCTGGAGATATGTCAGTGAACAAGAGAGACACAGGCCCTTCTTTTGTGGGTCTTATATTTCTACAAGCTTTAGCAACTAGATACACAGCTAATCATTTGATGATTACAAAGGAGGTGTCTGCGGAGACAGCAGAGGATCGGCTTGGGGTACCCAGTTGGCCTGGTCTACAGGGAGGTGGTCAGATGAGGTCTGTTTGAGGAAGTGATGCTTGAAGTATGCTCTGCATCAGAGGTTGGCAATATTTTTGGATCAGATGGCAAATATTTTAAGCTTTACGGGTCATATGGTTGTTCACTCAACTCTGGCATTATAGCGTAAAAACAGCCCTGGATGGTATGTACGTGAAAGAGTGTGGCTGTTCCCCCATAAAGCTTCAATTCCAAGAACAGACAGCAGGATGGATTTGGCCTGTGGGTTGCAGTTGGCTGACTCCTGCTGTAAGGCATGTAGAGGAATTAGTGATTCAGGAGATGAAACCGGGTTTGTCCATCCATTTCGTCATTTGGCCAACCCATCCTGTGAGTGCCCGCGGGTCTGTGTTGCCTCTGTTCTCACGCTGTGCTCTCTGCAGGCTGCCTGACCCCCAGAGGACCCACGTGATGTGGGCGACCAGCAAGGTGGGTTCCTGGCTGGCCTTGGGGGTGTCAGGGAGGTGGGAGGGTAGAGAGGTGGGTATAGCTGGCTTCCTCCGGGAGGGCTGGCCACACCGCCCACGGTGCCTGTCTCCTGCAGGACTTCGGGATGTCTGGGCTCCGCTTCGGCACGCTGTACACGGAAAACCGGGCCGTGGCCACGGCGGTGGCCTCCCTGTGCCGCTATCACGGCCTCAGTGGCCTGGTCCAGTACCAGATGGCACAGCTGCTCCGGGACCATGGTGACTGCCTGGGCCTGGCCCCTTGAGGTTGTGGGAGGGACTGGCCAGGGGTTGTGGATACTTCTCCCACGAGATGAATTTAGGGTGGTGTTTGAGAGTGCTGGCTCCGAGCCCAGACTGGGTTCATGCCCCACTCCGTCACTTCCTGACTACGTGGCCTATTCCTTCACCTCCCAGAGCCTCAGTTTCTTATCCGCAAAACAGGGATCATCATGGACTCTGTCTTGTAGGGATGGTGGAATTTGTCATTCAATTAGAAGGGCACCTGGCATATAGCAGGAACTTAATCAATGTGGATTCATTATTCTTAGCTGTGAGCCCTGGGAAAAGAGCAGACACTATGATGGGAAAATTGTTATAATGGAAGTATCTCTCTCTATGCAGATCGGTTCTGTTCCTGGGTTCAGAGAGTGAGTTTAGATAGAAAGATTACCTGTAATCGCCACCACTCACTGAGCCCTGCAAGATGCTCTCGATGCATCATCTCATTCGCCCCTCCCCAGAATCCTCGGAAGCAGGTGTACCTGTAATTTCCTCATTGGTTTATAGATGAGGAAAATGAGGACCAGGTACTACACACCTGCGGTAGTAGCTAAATTTAAAAAGATAGTGAGAGTATCAAGTATTGGTGAGGACCCAGAGCAGCTGGAACTCACATGCTGCTGTGGGAATGTAAGATGGAACGGTCACCTTGGAAAACAGCTGGGCAGTTCTTTATAAAGCTCGCACACGCTTACCAAATGGCCCAGCAACCCCACTCCGAGATATTTGCCCTTGCGTGTGTGCTAAGTTGCTTTGGTCGTGCCCAGCTCTTTGTAACCCCATGGACTGTAGCCCGCCAGGCTCCTCTGTTCATGGGGTTCTCCAGGCAAGAGTAGTGGAGTGGGTTGCCATGCCCTCTCCAGGGGATCTTCCCGGCCCAGGGAGATCTTTGCCCTTATGGTCACACAAAAACCTCTCCATGAATGTGAACAGCTGCTTTATTCATCATCACCCCGAACTGGAAACAACCCGAGCGTCCTTCTGCAGATGAATGGAGAAGCAAACTGTGGTTCACCCACACGGTGGGATACTGTGCTGCTCTAATGCCACGATGACCCAGCACAAGGGCATTGTGCTGAGTGAAAGGAACCAGTCTCAAAAAATTACATTACTGTATGATTCCACTTACGTAATGTTCTGGAAAAGGCAAAAACTACAGTGATGGAGAATAGACCAGCAGTTGTAGGAAAGGGGGTGATGTGACTTCAAACAGCATGAGGGTGTTCTCTGGGGTCAGGGAACTGTTCAGTAGCCTGCCTGTGTGTGTGTGTGGAGGGGGTTTGGTTTACACAAATATACGTATATATTACAGTTCATTGAACTGGACACCGAAAACAAACGTCAGTTAAAAAATGGGGAGGATCAGGGAGGTAAAGTTGTCCAAGGCCCTATAACTCGTCAGTGGCCACACTGAGATCTGGGCCTCGGCTGGGTGACTCGGAAGTGTCACTGTAATGGGTGCACCTCTGGTGAGAGTCTGGGTCCTGAGGGACTTTGTGTCTGGGGGCTCCTGAACGGCCAAGTGCCTGGATTTAAGGTGCTTTTCACTGACTGTTCCTATCACCCCCAATCAGCCAGCGGAGTGGGGCTCACCCAGTCTGGGCAGCTCAGGGCCTTTTTCCCTTCAGTGCTCTGGCTCTCGGGACACAGTGGAGGGTTGATGGGAGGTTGATCTTCTGGCTTCTGTTTCACCCACGCAGACTGGATCAACCAAGTGTATCTGCCAGAAAACCACGCCCGGCTCAAGGCTGCCCACACCTATGTCTCTGAGGACCTCCGGGCCCTGGGTATCCCCTTCGTGAGCCGTGGGGCCGGCTTCTTCATCTGGGTCGACTTGAGGAAGGTGATGCAGGTGGAAATGCAGGTGGTGGGTGGTGGTGGGGGGGCGGTGGTGAGAAAGCTCCCTCCAGCAGGCGAGCATCCCGAGCTCCTCTCACCCCTCCCAGTACCTGCCCGAGGCCACCTTTGAGGAGGAGGTGCTGCTCTGGCGTCGATTTTTGGAGAACAAGGTGCTGCTGTCCTTTGGCAAAGCCTTTGAGTGCAAAGAGCCCGGCTGGTTCCGCTTGGTCTTCTCGGACAAGACCCACCGGCTTCACCTGGGTGAGTGGTCTCGGCTCCTGACTGCGCCCTTCAGCCCACCCTCCTGCTTCTGGCCCCACTGGGGCCCCAGCAGCCTTAGCTGGTTGGTCCGCACCCACCCAGCATCCGTGCTGACCCTCACTTGCCCCTTCCCACCTCCCAGGGATGCAGAGGGTCCGACAGGTGCTTGAGGGCCAACCCCAGCTGGCAGACGGCGCCCCTCCCCACCAGATCCAGGAGCCACAAGGCCCCCACAGGTGAGCTGGTCACTGCCTCGTGGCCACAGGGCCCCGCAGCCACTGTGAAGACTGATGCTGGACAAGCCGTTTGCCAGGCAGATACCCTTCTCGGCCTTGCCCTTGAAGAAGATTCCTTGCTCTCCCGGGGGCAGCGAGATGCACCTTAAGTTGTGGTCCACCCCCTCTCCTGCTATTAAAACAAAACAGTGAGAAACTAGAAGCCTCTGCTGTGAGTCATTTACGGAACGGCGGAGGAGTCGTGACTGCTCCTCACGCAGCCCTCGGCACCCCCAGGACCTGAAAACAAACAACCTGTGCCTCCTTCTGATGGCGCCTTCAGTCTTCCGTCTTTATTGCCAGGGAAACAAATCAAAGGAACAGCACGTGTCAGGGAGAGCACGCCCCCAAGAGAGAAAAGAGTGATAATTTCCAAAGTACAAGGAGAAAGGAATTAAATTGTTATGTTCAGTTCTCCTCCCCGCACGTAGGATGTGGGCGGCCAGCACACCTGGGACCCGGGGCGTGGGACCAGCCTCCACGTGGGATGAAGTGCAGGAGCCCCTGGTGGGAGCCGGGCAGGGCGTCTCTGTCTCCAGGGTGCGGTCTTCCTGGCAAGGAGCTCCCTTTACTCTTGATCCTGCGCCAGAGTGACCTTGCCATGACTGCAGGGAGATCAGGGGCCCTGAACTGCTCAGGGGACAAGCTGTCCCAGGCTGGCCTTTCCCCTCTAACCATGAAAGGGCCACCCACCCCATCCCCAGGGATGCTTTTGTTCAGAGCCCAAAGGAGCTTTCTGAATTGGCCTTAAAGCTGTATGCTTCAGGCCCCTTCTCTGGTGCTGGCGCTCCTGTTTGGAAAAGCTGTGTCTTTCCTCGTTCCTCTGTAAAGAGCATGTTGGTGAAATCAGTGTTTACTTTCTATAAACCGTGCTCTGTGGGTTAGGATTTTTCCTCTTTCTGCCTTTCACTGATCGATTCCGCTGCCCTGTCTTTTTGTGAATGCCTTGTATGCCTGGGATACCACGTGGGGTGATTTACAGGCAGCATTCCTAACTCTAACCACACTGGGAAGCTGGCATTATCACCCCCCATTTTAGAGATGAGGAAAGTGAAGTCGCTCAGTTGTGTCTGACTCTTTGCAATCCCATGGACTGGAGCCTGCAAGGCTCCTCTGTCCATGGGATTTTCCCAGGCAACTGGAGTGGGTTGCCATTTCCTTCTCCAGGGGATCTTCCTGACCCAGGGATCAAACCCAGGTCTCCTGCATTGCAGGCACTCTTTACCATCTGAGCCACCAGGGAAGCTGGAGATGAGGAAACCGAGCCCTAAATAGATGAAATGATGTTCCCAAAGTCACATACGGACAAAAACAGCAGAACCAGGATTCCAAGTCAGGTTGTGTGTGTGCTAAGGTGCTTCAGTTGTGTCTGACTCTGTGATCCTTCCTATAGACTGTAGCCCATCTGGCTCCTCTGTCCATGGGATTCTCCAGGCAGGAATACTGAAGTGGGCTGCCATTTCATCCTCCAGGGGATCTTCCCAACCCAGGGATGGAACTTGAGTCTCTTACATCTCCTGCATTGGCAGGCAGGTTCTTTACCCCTGGAAACTGTGTTTTGAAAAGTCATGACAACCCCAGTTTGGATGAAGGCCAGGTCAAACAGAATTTCCAGTTCTGATGTGAACATTTCTAACAACATTTCTAAGCCTACATGACTCTCATCAGGATATTTAAGGTTTGACATCATGTTTTCTCAGACTCCACCACCCTAAGTCAAAATGTAGGGCCTTCGTTTTTGCTTAGAGAGTCTGAAAAAGAATTCAAAAGAAACTAAGACTGGTAATTGCCTATAGGGTAGGGGAATTGGGAGGATGGGAAAAAAAAACAGAAGTTTTTTTTCTTTCACTTGGTTTTCCTGGGTTTGTCTTTAATGCTTTTTGTTTTTAAAACCATATGAAAGTTGTACACAGTAAACAAAACAAAACAAAAATTAAAAATTCTACTTAGGGAAAGCCCTAGGAGACTTAAAAATACCATCTAGGTCTAGTACTGCTCTCAGATGTCTTTTGAGCTTCAGCTTAAACATTGCTTTCTATTAATTTTTAAAAACTGTGGTAAAGTTTACCTACAGTGAACTGGACAGATGTTCATTGTAAGACCCAATGGCCTTAAAAAATATATACATCTGTGTAACCAATATCCCCATCATGATGTGAAACACTTCCATTACTGCATAAGGTTCCTTTAAGCTCTTACTGTAGTCTCTCAATCCCCTGCTGCTGTTGTTCAGTCACTAAGTCATGTTCGATTCTTTGTGACCTCCTGACTGCCAGTCCCCTACAGGCTAATGCTATTCTGATTTCTGCCTCCATGCTTAAAGTTTCCAGGTCAAAGGAATTCTATAGTTGTTCACTTTTGTGTCTGGGTTGTATCACTCAGCTTGATGTTTTGAGGTCTATACGTTTGTATGTGTCAGTAGTACATTCTTTTCTTTTTTCTCTACATAGTAATATCCCCCCTTCTACTCCTGATATTGGTGACTTCTGTTCTACATTTATTTTTATCACGAACAGTCTTATAATGGTTTTTGAAAATCCGTTTTACTAGTTTATGAGTTTTTCATGAGGAATTATTACTTTTGTTCATTCTTTCTGTTGCATACTTGTTTCCTAACTTAATTTTTTTTTAGATGTTTATATGGGTAGTATAAATTTTGTATGAAGGAAAAATCATTAATTTTTCTCCTTTCTTCTGCCATTACTTTTCCCCCTTCATCTGCCAAAGCTCTTGTTATTCCCTAATTTAAAGAAAAAGTACAAAATATGTGCATGTTATTGTACATAAATTTTATCTCATAAGAAATAAGAACTGCAAAATACTGATCTCTAGTTCATTATATACTTTAAATAAAATATTCAGATGTAACTGCTGATATCTGCAACTTATTTTGAAATGCAACAGAAAAATGATGGATCAGGAAATAGACATGTGACAAGCACTGTAAAATAGAAATGGCGTAATATAGGTGGTGGATATAAGGGTATTTGCTGCAAAATTCTTTCCATTTTTTTCATTTTGCCTTTCACCCCTTCACCCATCTCTTCCTCCCCCCACCCCCACCTCTGGCAACCACCATTCTCTTCCCTGCGTCTAGAAGCCGAGTTTTTTGTGTGTTTGTTTTGTTTTTAAGATTCCGTGTAAAATAACAGGGCTTCCCAGGGGCACTAGTGGCAAAGAACCCACCTGCCAACGCAGGAGACACAGGAGACACGGGTTCGATTCCCTGGGTCAGGAAGATCCCCTGGAGAAGGAAAGGGCAACCCACTCCAGTGTTCTTGCCCGGAGAATCCTATGGACAGAGGAGCCTGGGGGGCTACAGTCCATAGGGTAGCAAAGAGTTGGACACAACTGAGTGACTCACACACTCCTCTAAGAAAGATCATATAGTATTAATATTTGTATTTCTTTCACTTAGCAAAATGCCCTTGAGGTTCATCCATGTTGTCATAAATGGCAGGATTTACTTCTTTTTCATGGCTGAATACTATTTCATTGCATGAATGTACCCCAATTTCTTTATGCATTCTTTGTCCATAGACAGGTTGTTTCTGTATCTCGACTAGTGGGAATAATGCTTCAGTGAACATGGGGGTGAATGCCTCGTTTTTAATTTCCAATTTGTTATTGTTATAGTTTTATACAAGGACTATTTGTTTTGATTTACCCACGAGTTTGTCAATTTCTTGACCTCTTTACTTCATCTCTTTACTTCTTTATTTCATCTCTTTTATCTTGGTGGCTCAGACGGTAAAGAATCTGCCTGCAATGTGAGAGACCCAGGTTTGATCCCTTGGGTTGGGAAGATCCCCTGGAGAAGGGCATGGTAACCCACTTCAGTATTCTTGTCTGGAGAATCCCATGGACAGAGGAGCCTGACGGGCTACAGTCCATGGGGTCGAAAAGAGTCAGACATGATTGAGTGACTAACACATTTGCTTTCACTTCACTTTACTTCATCTCAGTTCTTTCTTCTGGTTTTAATATTCTTTTTCCTGAAATACATCTTTTAAGATACTCTGTTAGGAAGGATTTGCTGATGGTAAATTCTTCCTATTAGTATTTGTCTGAAAATGTATTTCTGTCTTATTCTTTTTGTAAAAACGATTTATGTATTTATCTGGCTGTGCTGGGTCTTCCTTGCATGCATGGGCTTGCTGTAGGTGCAGGAAGTGGAGACTGCTCTCTTGTGGTGCTTGGGCTTCTTATTGCAGTGGCTTCTCTTGTTGGGTAGCACGGGCTCCAGGGTGCGTAGTCTTCAATAGTTGCCCCTTCTGGGCTCTAGAGCACCGGCTCAGTAGCTGTGGTGCACGGACCTGTCGCTCCGTGGCATGTGGGAATCTTCCCAGATCAGGGATCAAACCCACATCTCCTGCATTGATGGGCAGATTCTTTACCACTGAGCCCTACATCTAAGAGAACATTTGCTTTGCTCCCCAAACCCAATTGGATGTCATCACTTTCTCTTTTGAACTCTGTGGCATTTTGTTCATATTTTCCTTTGTCACTCTCCCTGCTCTGCTTTGACGAATCTTACTTGCGTCTTTGTTTTCTTTTTATTGAGCTCCTCCCAGCATCTGGGCACCCTTTAATTCATTCGAAAAGTATTCATTTAGCACTTTCTATGTGCCAGGCACTGTGCTTGTTTAGGGTTATAAAAAGTGATTAAGATAGGCAGGTTCTTTAAAGGTGATGCCTAACACTGGTCTTTAACACAGAAAGTCTTCATTTAATGAAAATATGAATAAGTAATTTAAAACATATATATATACAGAAAAAGAGAAAAAGAAGAAAGTGAACATGCTTTCCACTTATCCATATCTCAAATGTGGTGTATGTGTGCTAAATGTCTTACCATTTTTAAGGGGGATGTGGGTTTGGGGAGCAGAGCAAATGTTCTCTTAGATGTAGGGATGCAGAATGTGGGTTTCCTGTCTCCAGAATAGTCTCGTCCCAGTCTCTCTGGATCTGTGACAAGCAGGCATTACCTCACAGGAATATTCTTGGAATCTCTGTTGCTGCTGGAAGCCCCAATGTATATCTAGCTTCAGAATTATCCCCATGAATATTTAAGCTCTAAATGATGGCTTCCACCAGATGGTGCTGAGGTACAGCTGGGACCAGATGGATATGGATTCTGCAGCCAGTGTCTGTAGACTGCACAGGCTCAGTGGGGTCATTTCATTAACTTCTCAGTAACATCACTCTGCATTTTGATTGAATTTTTAAGAGTCTACTGACTGTCTTACACAGGGGTTTTGCTGTGTATGAAGGCTAGATCATGTAAATAATACAGAAAGAAACAAAATTAAAGTGAAAGTTTTTCCTCCTCTCATTTCCACCTCCACAATTAATTCCTCTAAAACTGTTTATTGCTTCTTGGCTTCTCTACATAAAAAATGATATATATATATATATGTGTGTGTGTGTGTTTATGTATGTAAATCCTTTATATATATAAAACATATATATATATGCCTGAATCTAAGCATCTACCTATCTATATATTTTGTTCTCTGTTTCTGAATATATATATATATATATGTATATTTTATTATATAAAGAGAGTCATACTTGTCTACTGTTTTATTTTTTAAATTTATTTTGTTTCGGCCATACTGGGTGGCATGTGGGATCTTAGTTCCCCAATCAGGGATCCAACCATGACCCCTAAAGTGGAAGTGGGGAGTCTTAACCACTGGACTGCCAAGGAAGTCCCTTGTCTACTGTTTTAAACCATGTTTTCATATTAACATGTTTGCGATTTTTCTATACCAACATACATATGCATTCTCTCATTATTACATTCTCATAATTTATTTTGATTAATAACAAGCTTTCCATAGTTTATTTTGGTTGTGTTTGGGTTTTTTATATTATTAGACACAGTACTGTAATGAATATTTTTGAGAAAAGGTCTGTTGAGAGTATCCATAGGATAAACTCCATACAGAGGGATTGTTGGGGAAAGTTACTGGCATTTTATGTTTGATGAGTTCAGTTCAGTTCAGTTGCTCAATCGTGTCCAACTCTTTGCGACCCCATGGGCTGCAGCATGCCAGGCTTCCCTGTGCTTCACCATCTCCCTGAACTTGCTAAAACCCATGTCTACTGAGTTGGTAATGCCATCCAACCATCTTGCCCTCTGTCATCCCCTTCTCCTCCTGCCTTTAATCTTTCCCAGCATCAGGGTCTTTTCTAATGAGTTGGCTCCGTGCATCAGGTGGCCATAGTATTGGAGCTTCAGCTTCAGCATCAGTCCTCCCAATGAATATTCAGGGTTGATTTCCTTTAGGATGGACTGGTTGGATTTCCTTGCAGTCCAAGGGACTCCCAAGAGTCTTCTCTAACACCACAATTGGAAAGCATCAATCCTTCGGTGCTCAGCTTTCTTTATGGTCCAACTCTCACACCCATACATGACTACTGGAAAAACCATAGCTTTAACTAGACGGACTTTTGTCAGCAAAGTGATGTCTTTGCTTTTTAATAAGCTGTTTGCTGCCGCTGCTGCTGCTGCTGCTGCTAAGTCGCTTCAGTCGTGTCCGACTCTGTGCGACCCCATGGACTGCAGCCTACCAGGCCTCTCCGTCCATGGGATTCTCCAGGCAAGAACACTGGAGTGGGTTGCCATTTCCTTCTCCAATGCATGAAAGTGAAAAGTTAAAGTGAAGTCGCTCAGTCGTGTCCGACCCTTCGAGACCCCATGGACTGCAGCCTACCAGGCTCCTCCGTCCATGGAATTTGCCAGGCAAGAGTACCGGAGTGGGTTGCCATTGTCTTCTCCAATAAGCTGTTTAGCCATAGCTTTTCCTTCAAGGAGCAAGTGCCTTTTAATTTTTTTGCGTTTGATGGATACTAGCAAATTACTCTTCAGGAATGTTGCACCTTCAATACTGATTATACTCAGACTGTTACATTTCTGTCAGTTCTACATTTTTACAAGTGAACCGTTGTTCAGTTTGCAGTTTCTTTCGTCGTGGAGGAGGCTGCCGGTCCTCTGAATTTCCCTGGGAGCCTGAGCCGCACCCACCTGCCTGGGAGAAGCCCTGAGTGGTGCCCTAACTCCTCCCGTCCAGCAGGAGGCGCGGCCCCGGACGCTCCCGCATGCGCGGTGCGCTGGGTGTCAGACCGCCGAGCCCAGTGGCCTGCCCGGGGCTCCCCCCGCTCGTTCCCGCACTCCCGGCCCAGCGGTGGCGGCCTGGAGCTCCGCGCCATCCCACCCGGGCGGCTGTGGCCCGCGCCCCGCGGCATGAGCCGGTGACCAAGCGCGGGGCCCAGCCGGAGGCAGCCGTGGCCGAGGTAAGCGCGGCGCGGAAGGGCCGGGCGGGCCCCCGATGCGGACTCGGGCCTCCCCGGGCCGCGGGATCTCCGGGCAAGCGCGGGCCGCGCGGAGGTCCGAGGGCTGCGGGAAACGACCTCCACCCCTTCCCGGCCGGGGCCACTCCTAGTGCTCTCCCGCTTGGGGGGCGCTTTGACTCCCGCCCCGCCTTCTCCTTCGTCACCCGGCCCCTCCCCGCACTTTGGTTGCTCACCTGTCTCCCTCGCTCGCTTCCTGCACCTTTCCTTTCTCCCCGGATCCTGTGGCTTCCTTTCCCGAAGGGCCCACCCTCTGCCGTGAACTTTGCCCACTGCCAGCTCCTCCCCGCGAGCTCCAGGGTTCTACTTCCTCCCGCGGGGGTGTTTGAGTTCTGGGCCCTGCCGTGGGCAGTGGCGTTCCGTGCGGTACCCGATGCCTCGGGCAGGACTGGATGCTCAGGTGAGCCGTGGCCAGCGGTGTTTGGGACTCTGGGCAGCTACTTGAAACTCAGAGGTTATTTGGCGTTTTACATACCGGCGGTGGGAACTAGATAAGATGTATACAATTTTGAGGTTAAAGTTGCTCGGTGTAACTTAACTGGGAAGCGCTCATCTAGCCGTGTCCTTGATGTATTTGTCTGAAGATGTCTTGAAACAGAAATATGTCCATTTAAGTCCCTTTTCTCTGTCAGTTGCATGCCCTGAGAACTTAAACTGGACTTAGTCTGTAAATTTCAGAGCTCAAAGGCTATTTAGAGTAATAAATATATGACTCACTTTCCATCACTCCTCACTTGCAATGACTTTAAGCCATCTGGTTGCAAATGCTGGTATAAAACGGATAGATTTGCATCTGTCTAGTTATGCTGGTTAATTGAGAAATGAAAAAGGTGTATCTAATTCAGGCTTTTAAGGGTCACTGGAGGAGGCAGCTTCACCTGGGTGTTAAGAGCTCGGGCTCCAGAGCCAGACTGCCAGCCTCCAAATCCTAGCATTGGCATTTTCTAGTTGTATGAAGATGTAGCCTTCCTTGTTACACTTTGCCTGTTTGTAAAATGAGGATAATATAGCTCGTCACTTGAGACTGTTAGAAAGTCTGTGCTATGCTTAGTCACTCAGTTGTGTCCAACTCTTTGTGACCCAATGGACTGTAGATCGCCAGGCTCCTCTGTCCATGGGATTCTCCAGGCAAGAATACTGGAGTGGGTTGCCATGCCCTCCTCCAGGGGATTTTCCCAACCCAGGGATGGAACACAGATCACCCGAATTGCGGGTGGATTCTTTACCAGGTCAACTACCAGGAAAGCCCGTTAGGAAGACTAAGTTAACACCAAGTTAACAAAGTACTTAAAACAGATCCTGGCATGTAGTAGGTCTGCAGTAAAGTTTAGTTATTAGTTCCTTAATTATATGCTTTGTATTAATTATAGTATAATTCTCACCAAGGGACACAGGGTTTTTTTGTTTTTATTATTTGAAATCATTTTTAGGGGTAATTAGCTTTAACAGAACTTTAATTATAAAGGACCCTATCAGGTAAGGCAGTGAATTGGAGATTTTCCTGTTTGGGCCAATATTTAGTTCCTTTGTTTTCAGGAACAGGTGGGTTGAGTTCCACCGTAGCAGGGACTCCAAGAGTTCAGCTTCGACAGAGTTTAAGAAGATGAGAGTCTGTGGCTGAAAACTTTGGACTAAGCACTGAGGAAAGGTTTTTCAGGCAGAGTTTAGGAATAAATAATTCCAGGAACAGAAAACGCGTCTCATCTTGACAGTCGAGTTGGAAGATTTTTCCAGTGATTCAGTGCCTGACCTCCAGCCAGATGATACAGTGTTTAGCAGGGACAAGCTTGGTGTGCTTCGAGAAGGCTATTGTTTGTAGGACTTTGCTCTGAAATTCTTATTTTGACCCATGTTGTGGTATTATATGGAACAAACAGTCATAATTAGAAGATTCCTCTTGGTTCTTCCTCTTTGGGGAAACTCAGTGTTAGGGGAGAAGAGGACAGTCAGGGGTAAGTATGGAAAATTCTGTCTGTGGAAATACCTGGCCATTTTTCTCTTCTTTGGAAACTCTAATTCAAGAAAGAAGATAATCGAAGTTCATCACCATGTAATTACTCAAAACTTGGACCTTGAACAGTGTGTGCATTGACGGAGCCGGGAGGGATAGAGACACTCCCTTCATTCAGCAAAGATTTCTGTTTATGTGAAGTGTGTTCTAGACATGGTATTATTAGGTTGGTGCAAAAGTAATTGCGGTTTTGCATCGTTGAGCTTTGCCTTTTGGTATTGGAATGCATTCTTAAATGTATTTAGCTATACATCATTTTAATGCTCATTTCTTGCTTTTTTTGGCTAATAAATTATTACTTGCTGTTTATTTTATATGTATTTTAGACTATGGAAAGGTTGTTAGACAAAAAGCAAATTCGAGTGATTATCTTATTTGAGTTCAAAATGGGTCATAAAGAACCGGAGGTAACTTGTAACATCAACAGTGTATTTGGCCCAGGAACTGCTACTGAATGTACAGTGGAGTGGTGGTTCAAGAAGTTTTGCAAAGGAAACAAGCGCCTGGAAGATGAGAAGTGCAGTGGGTGGCCATTGGAAGTTGACAGCGACCAACTGAGAGGATCACTGAAACTGATCCTCTGACAACTGCACCAGAAGTTGCCCAGGAACTCAACATTGACCATTCTATGGTCATTCAGCATTTGAAGCAAATTGGAAAGGTGAAAAAGCTCGTTAAGTGGGTGCCTCACGAGTTGATCAAAAATAAAAAAAATCATCATTTTGAAATGTCATCTTTTATTCTGTGCAGCAATTACAAACTATTTCTCTGCTGGATTGTGAAGTGTGACAAAAGTGGATTTTATACAACAACTACTGGTGACCAGCTCAGTGGTTGAACTGAGAAGAAGCTCCAAAGCACTTCCCAAAGCCAAACTTGCACCAAAAAAAAACGGTCATGGTCACTGTTTGGTGGTCTGCTGCCTGTCTGATCCACTACAGCTTTCTGAATCCTGGCAAAACCATTACATCTGAGAAGTGTGCTCAGCCAGTTGACAAGATGCACCAAAAACTGCAGTGCCTGCAGCCAGCACTGGTCAACAGAAAGGGCCCGGTTCTCCACCTGCCGATGCCCAGCTGCACACTGCACAGCCAGTGCTTCCAAAGTTGCACGAATTGGGCTGCCAAGTTTTGCCTCATCTGCCATATTCACCTGACCTCTCGCCAACTGATTACCTCTTCTTCAAGCATCTCTACAACTTTTTGCAGGGAAAATGCTTCTATAACCAGCAGAACACAGAAATTGCTTTCCAAGAGTTTGCTGAATCCCAAAGCACAGATTTTTATGCTACAAAAATAAACAACCTTATTTCTCATTGGCAAAAATATATTGATTGTAATGGTTCCTGTTTTGATTAATATAGATGTGTTTGAGCCTGGTTATAATGATTTAAAGTTCAGGATCTGAAACCGTAATATTTTTGCACCAACCTAGTAGATGCTGGGAATATTTAGCAGAGATGAAGACTGACTACGAGAAAATGATGACCAGTAGAAGGGAGACTTACAGTTATATAACCAGTTAATACAGTCTGGCGAGTGCTGTAATGAAGCCTGTAAAAGCTATGAGGATGCTCACTGAGAGCTCTCTGTCCCTAAAGCTCCACTTGGTGAGGGGCTGTTTTTTTGTGTAAGGCTCTTCCCCTCATTTCTTCCATTAGGAGTTTTTATTCCACCTTCAGGACTTGTCATCTCTCTCAGCTGTTTTTCTAAGTGCTCACTTAACCAGGGCAGGTAAACCTCAGAAACATGAGTCTGTATCCCGGGGAACAGCTCTCAGTGGAGGTGGGGGGGAAGGAGAATGGGGTTGGATGGACTTTCGTGGATGATGCCCTTGCATGGAACGGTTCTCAGGTGTGTTTTTCAGAGGGACACCAGTAGGGGAGCCCCATCCGCCCAGCTCAGTATGGCAGCCAGCTCAGTAGTGCCCTCCTGGCTTCCCATTCTTCCCTGCCTCCACTCCTTACTCCCTCTCTCTGGCTTTCTGGATTCGTCTTCTGCAAGCTACCTGCAGCCTTAGTTTGGCGGAACAAGGCAATGGCACCCCACTCCAGCACTCTTGCCTGGAAAATCCCATGGATGGAGGAGCCTGGTAGGCTGCAGTCCATGGGGTCGCTAAGAGTCGGGCACGACTGAGCGACTTCACTTTCACTTTTCACTTTGATGCATTGGAGAAGGAAATGGCAACCCACTCCAGTATTCTTGCCTGGAGAATCCCAGGGACAGGGGAGTCTGGTGGGCTGCCGTCTATGGGGTCACACAGAGTCGGACACAACTGATGCGACTTAGCAGCAGCAGCAGCAGCAGCAGCAGCAGCAAACTAAGGCTGCTACTGGAAGCGGCGGTAGAAAGCAGGCCCTGAGAACAGTGTTGTGAGACTGGAGTCACTCACCCTAAGGTGGCACCCAGGACCCCTTTGGTGGGGGTAAGTGAGGTGTTGAGGACCCCCGGTGCCCTCTAGCATCACTGAGCAGACTGACCAGTGGTGGGGTGAGGTTCAGGTCGAAAGGAAAGCATTGGCTAGGGCAGGAGCTCTTAAGTGCTCGAGCAGTGTGTGGACCAGGGTCAGGATAAGGCTGGTGGAGTTGGTTGGCCCTTGTTAGCTCCCTTGGAGGCCTTGGGGTGTGATCTGGCTCAGATTAGCCAGGTATCAACTCTGGAGGCACTGTGAAAGATGTGGTTCTGTGGCGGCATTTCCTGAAGCTGGAGGTGGGGAGGGCGGGGAGCACATTCTGTGTTGAAAACCAGGCCCAGAATTTAATCACAGTTGTGGCAGAGCTGCAGAGGAAGCTGAGTGCACAGCCTTGATGCGCCGCCTCTGCTAATGTCGGAGCCATGATAGGGAAGAAGTGGGACCCAGGGTCTTAGGATGGAGACTTTGGGTGGATGCACTGAAGAACTCTCAGTTTTCCTAGAGTCCCTGGATCAGCCAAAGTATTTCTCATTGAACAGAAGCTCTTCCTGCCTGACGCCCTGCAAAGCCCTCTCCGGAGCAGGATACCTTGCAAGGTGGTGCTTCTCCCCCCTCGGTGTTGCCCGCCCCTCCCTCAGATCTCAGCACCAGCTAAGTGGGGGAGTACAGCCCTTGCTGCTGGGGTGGTAGCTGTTGCATTGGAAGAGCTGTAGGACCTGGCTCCTGTGGACCAGTGGGAACTGGAGGAACACGTGGGCAAGAATTTGACAGTGTCAGGCCAAGCGTGGGGTAGTGGGGACTGTGAAGCTGAATGGAGGAGACTTTTGGAAGTGTACTCCCCAGATTCAGAATGTAATGGCCTGGCAACGACAAGCTGATTCTGATATGCCACTGGGCAGGCTCTTGGAAGCTTGGACATGACAGTGATACAGTTGGTTCTCAACTGTGAGCGATTTTGCCTCCACAGGGGACATTTGGCAGTATCTGGGCATATTTTTAGTTGTCGTAA
This sequence comes from Bos taurus, assembly GCF_002263795.3. NCBI lineage: Eukaryota > Metazoa > Chordata > Mammalia > Artiodactyla > Bovidae > Bos > Bos taurus. The sequence goes on from NC_037342.1 coordinate 74,209,489, forward strand.
CTGGTGGTTGCTTCTGGCTTCTCTTGAATAGAGACCAAGGTTGCTAACTAAACCCTCTACAGAACAGCTCCTCACAGACATGAACCATCTGGCCCAAAATGTCAGTAGTACTGAGGTTGAGACACCCTAGTCTGGAGTACATGAGATAAAGGTGCGGGAGCTGTGTTGGCAGAATATTGAGAAAGGGCTTAGAAGGTTCAGAGAGGTGGAGATTCAGAATAGATTTATTACCTGAGGCCAGAGGCTCAGCTCCTGCCTGTGTTCCCAGGAGGGTGGTCTCCCTTCCCTCTGGTGATATGAACTCCGATGAAGGGACCAGCATGTTTGAGAGGCTCAGTGTTGGTTCTCTTCTGTAGACCAGGATTGACTTTATGAGGTTTGACCATGGAACTGGGTTCCCAACTATCGTGAGGATGACAGGATTCTGAAATGGCAGAGGCTGGGTGTTGGCACTAACCGTCAGAGGCAAGGTAGACACGATATCCATAATAAGCAATGAGGCCCAACTCAAAACCAGTGCTTCTGGACCTGCTGTGATGCTAAGAGAGCCTGGCTTTCCTATAGACAGTGTAGACGGGTGGCCAACTAGGGTATTGCTCCACTGTATAACCTGAAAAAACAAAACAAAAGGCAAGAGCTGGCAGGTGGAAGGCTGATGTCAGCTGCTGCAGTGGAAGAGTCACCTGGTTTCAGATGTGAGCCGGCACCCAGACCTGTATCCCATGGATCGAGGGGGAGGCTGGATCTCTTGGAAGAAAAACTTTGCCGCATCCCAGAAAATATAGACAGATACCCCCCAGTTCTTCCTCAAGGGAACTGCAGGTTCTTGTCAGACCTGTGGTACATCAAGGAAAGGATAATAATATCCAGATCTTTTGAGGGCTGTTAAGTACAGGGTGTGACCTGATGCTAACACCTGACAACTGGTAAGCAATAGTGGATAGGAGTCGGCAGATAAATGCCTTGGCCTCTCCTCCGTCTGAGGGACACGTGAGGTCTGCATGGTTCTGCAGAGGGCTCCTAACAAGCCCCCTGTTACCCAGCTTAAAGACACACTCCTAGTGGCTTTCCCTGGTTCCCTCTCTCCCCTTGCTCTGTACTCTAGCTCCTGGGTAAAACAATCTGCACCCCCATTTTGGTCTCTGGTTCTTTTTGGGGGGGATTATGGGGAGACCCAAACTGTGACAGGTAGGAAGCAAGATGTGATGCCCAGGAGTCTAGCATGATAGGTGTCAGGCTCTTCTCTCCAGCTCTCCTGCTCCCCTCATGGGACCCTGGAGGTCTTACTCCTCCTCTTGGAGTCCTGTGGCTGCAGGTCCCTGCCAGCACTTGGTGATATTTGACGCAGACTTTTTCCCATGCTCGTGTGTAGATGTCTCATTGTGGTTTTGCTTTCCCTGCCCATTAATTCGGAGAAGGCAATGGCACCCCACTCCAGTGTTCTTGCCTGGAAAATCCCAAGGACGGAGGAGCCTGGTGGGCTGCCGTCTATGGCGTCGCACAGAGTCGGACACGACTGAAGCGACTTAGCAGCAGCAGCAGCAGCCCATTAATTAGACTAAACATCTTTCCAGATGTTTCTGTGCCATTTTGCTGCCTCTTTTGTGACATTCCTGTTTAAATCTTTTGTCTAAGTTTTGTTTATTTTGGATCTTTTGTTTCTTATTACTTTGTAGGAGTTCTTTATTCTGTTTGCTATTAATAGCCTTTATTGGTTATGCATATTACAGATATCTTCTAGTTTGTAGCTTATCTTTTTATTTCCTTATGATGTTTTTTGATGAGCAACATTTCGTAATTGAAAGGCTGAATTTAATCTTATGATTTGCACTTTCTGCATTTCACTTTGGAAATCATTCTCTGCCTGCCATAGATATTCTCTTTAGTGTTCTAAATATCTTTAGCCTGTCACATATAGCTTTTAATCTCGAGTAGATTTCCTCCCCTCAGGCTGCTTTTAATATTTGTCTTTGGCTTTCTTTTCAGTGGTTTTATTTTGACATATCTAGTTGGGGTTTTGGTTTTTGTTTGTGTGTGTGTGTGTTTTGTTTGGTACATATTGTAATTGGAGTTGAGTATCTTGAATCTATGAGTTGATATCTTACATTATGCTTGGAAAAACCTAGCAGAAGACGGGTGGATTCTCATATCTACTTCCGCCTTCAGTCTTTGCTTTATCACACATCATGTCATCTCTGGCAAATGAAGGTGAAAAAATAACGTCAGCATTGTTATAAAAAATAGTTTAGATCGTTTGAAAGAATCTTGGGGACCCTCTGGAGTCCCTAGACCAAATTTTGAGAACCTCTGACCTAAGATTTTTGGTATTAATATTATACTAGACTCCTAAAATAGGTTGGGGAAATAGTTCTTCTTTTTTCTGAACTTTGGAGTAATTGGTGTAAAATTGGAATTATTGTTTCTTGAATGTTTGGTAGAACTTGGAAAATCTTTTGGGCCTGGAATTTTCTTTATTGGAAAAGATTGTCTTAGTTTTCGATTCAGTTTCTTTAGTGTTATGGAGCTGTCAAGGACGGCTATTTCTGCTTCCTGTTTTGATATGGGATAGGTTAAAAGAATTTCCCCGTTTCATTCAAGTTTTTAAGCATATTGGCACAAGTTCATTAATACCATCTCTTTTAAATACATGCAGTATTTAGAGTTATGGTCCCCTTTTCAGTCTAGGTATTGTGCTTTATTTTCTCTTTATCTTGATTAATCTTACCTGAATTCTGTCAAATGTCAATTTCTTTTTTTTTTTTTTTTACGTTTCACATGTTTCAATGCCATTCTCCCAAATCTTCCCACCCTCCCCCTCTCCCACAGAGTCCATAAGACTGTTCTATACATCAGTGTCTCTTTTGCTATCTCGTATACAGGGTTATCGTTACCATCTTTCTAAATTCCATATATATGCGTTAGTATACTGTATTGGTGTTTTTCCTTCTGGCTTACTTCACTCTGTATAATAGGCTCCAGTTTCATCCACCTCATTAGAACTGATTCAAATGTATTCTTTTTAATGGCTGAGTAATACTCCATTGTGTATATGTACCACAGCTTTCTTATCCATTCATCTGCTGATGGACATCTAGGTTGCTTCCATGTCCTGGCTATTATAAACAGTGCTGCGATGAACATTGGGGTACACGTGTCTCTTTCCCTTCTGGTTTCCTCAGTGTATATGCCCAGCAGTGGGATTGCTGGATCATAAGGCAGTTCTATTTCCAGTTTTTTAAGGAATCTCCACACTGTTCTCCATAGTGGCTGTACTAGTTTGCATTCCCACCAACAGTGTAAGAGGGTTCCGTTTTCTCCACACCCTCTCCAGCATTTATTATTTGTAGACTTTTGGATCGCAGCCATTCTGACTGGTGTGAAATGGTACCTCATAGTGGTTTTGATTTGCATTTCTCTGATAATGAGTGATGTTGAGCATCTTTTCATGTGTTTGTTAGCCATCTGTATGTCTTCTTTGGAGAAATGTCTATTTAGATCTTTGGCCCATTTTTTGATTGGGTCATTTATTTTTCTGGAGTTGAGCTGTAGGAGTTGCTTGTATATTTTTGAGATTAGTTGTTTGTCGGTTGCTTCATTTGCTATTATTTTCTCCCATTCTGAAGGCTGTCTTTTCACCTTGCTAGTAGTTTCCTTTGATGTGCAGAAGCTTTTAAGTTTAATTAGGTCCCATTTGTTTATTTTTACTTTTATTTCCAATATTCTGGGAGGTGGATCATAGAGGATCCTGCTGTGATGTATGTCAAAGAGTGTTTTGCCTATGTTCTCCTCTAGGAGTTTTATAGTTTCTGGTCTTACGTTTAGATCTTTAATCCATTTTGAGTTTATTTTTGTATATGGTGTTAGAAAGTGTTCTAGTTTCATTCTTTTACAAGTGGGTGACCAGATTTCCCAGCACCACTTGTTAAAGAGATTGTCTTTAATCCATTGTATATTCTTGCCTCCTTTGTCAAAGATAAGGTGTCCATATGTGCGTGGATTTATCTCTGGGCTTTCTATTTTGTTCCATTGATCTATATTTCTGTCTTTGTGCCAGTACCATACTGTCTTGATAACTGTGGCTTTGTAGTAGAGCCTGAAGTCAGGTAGGTTGATTCCTCCAGTTCCATTTTTCTTTCTCAAGATCGCTTTGGCTATTCGAGGTTTTTTGTATTTCCATACAAATTGTGAAATTATTTGTTCTAGCTCTGTGAAGAATACTGTTGGTAGCTTGATAGGGATTGCATTGAATCTCTAAATTGCTTTGGGTAGTATACTCATTTTCACTATATTGATTCTTCCAATCCATAAATATGGTATATTTCTCCATCTATTAGTGTCCTCTTTGATTTCTTTCACCAGTGTTTTATAGTTTTCTATATATAGGTCTTTAGTTTCTTTAGGTAGATATATTCCTAAGTATTTTATTCTTTTCGTTGCAATGGTGAATGGAATTGTTTCCTTAATTTCTCTTTCTGTTTTCTCATTATTAGTGTATAGGAATGCAAGGGATTTCTGTGTGTTGATTTTATATCCTGCAACTTTACTATAATCATTGATTAGTTCTAGTAATTTTCTGGTGGAGTCTTTAGGGTTTTCTATGTAGAGGATCATGTCATCTGCAAATAGTGAGAGTTTTACTTCTTCTTTTCCAATTTGGATTCCTTTTATTTCTTTTTCTGCTCTGATTGCTGTGGCCAAAACTTCCAAAACTATGTTGAATAGTAATGGTGAAAGTGGGCACCCTTGTCTTGTTCCTGACTTTAGAGGAAATGCTTTCAATTTTTCACCATTGAGGATAATGTTTGCTGTGGGTTTGTCATATATAGCTTTTATTATGTTGAGGTATGTTCCTTCTATTCCTGCTTTCTGGAGAGTTTTTATCATAAATGGGTGTTGAATTTTGTCAAAGGCTTTCTCTGCATCTATTGAGATAATCATATGGTTTTTGTTTTTCAATTTGTTAATGTGGTGTATTACATTGATTGATTTGCGGATATTGAAGAATCCTTGCATCCCTGGGATAAAGCCCACTTGGTCATGGTGTATGATCTTTTTAATGTGTTGTTGGATTCTGATTGCTAGAATTTTGTTTAGGATTTTTGCATCTATGTTCATCAGTGATATTGGCCTGTAGTTTTCTTTTTTTATGGGATCTTTGTCAGGTTTTGGTATTAGGGTGATGGTGGCCTCATAGAATGAGTTTGGAAGTTTACCTTCCTCTGCAATTTTCTGGAAGAGTTTGAGCAGGATAGGTGTTAGCTCTTCTCTAAATTTTTGGTAGAATTCAGCTGTGAAGCCGTCTGGACCAGGGCTTTTGTTTGCTGGAAGATTTCTGATTACAGTTTCAATTTCCGTGCTTGTGATGGGTCTGTTAAGGTTTTCTATTTCTTCCTGGTCGAGTTTTGGAAAGTTGTACTTTTCTAAGAATTTGTCCATTTCTTCCTCGTTGTCCATTTTATTGGCATATAATTGTTGATAATAGTCTCTTATGATCCTTTGTATTTCTGTGTTGTCTGTTGTGATCTCTCCATTTTCGTTTCTAATTTTATTGATTTGATTTTTCTCCCTTTGTTTCTTGATGAGTCTGGCTAATGGTTTGTCAATTTTATTTATCCTTTCAAAGAACCAGCTTTTGGCTTTGTTGATTTTTGCTATGGTCTCTTTTGTTTCTTTTGCATTTATTTCTGCTCTAATTTTTAAGATTTCTTTCCTTCTACTAACCCTGGGGTTCTTCATTTCTTCCTTTTCTAGTTGCTTTAGGTGTAGAGTTAGGTTATTTATTTGACTTTTTTCTTGTTTCTTGAGGTGTGCCTGTATTGCTATGAACTTTCCCTTAGGACTGCTTTTACCGTGTCCCACAGGTTTTGGGTTGTTGTGTTTTCATTTTCATTCGTTTCTATGCAAATTTTGATTTCTTTTTTGATTTCTTCTGTGATTTGTTGGTTATTCAGCAGCGTGTTGTTCAGCCTCCATATGTTGGAATTTTTAATAGTTTTTCTCCTGTAATTGAGATCTAATCTTACTGCATTGTGGTCAGAAAAGATGCTTGGAATGATTTCTATTTTTTTGAATTTACCAAGGCTAGCTTTATGGCCCAGGATGTGATCTATCCTGGAGAAGGTTCCATGTGCGCTTGAGAAAAAGGTGAAATTCATTGTTTTGGGATGAAATGTCCTATAGATATCAATTAGGTCTAACTGGTCTATTGTATCATTTAAAGTTTGTGTTTCCTTGTTAATTTTCTGTTTAGTTGATCTATCCGTAGGTGTGAGTGGGGTATTAAAGTCTCCCACTATTATTGTGTTATTGTTAATTTCTCCTTTCATACTTGTTAGCATTTGTCTTACATACTGCGGTGCTCCCGTGTTGGGTGCATATATATTTATAATTGTTATATCTTCTTGGATTGATCCTTTGATCATTATGTAGTGACCTTCTTTGTCTCTTTTCACAGCCTTTGTTTTAAAGTCTATTTTATCTGATATGAGTATTGCTACTCCTGCTTTCTTTTGGTCTCTATTTGCATGGAAAATCTTTTTCCAGCCCTTCACTTTCAGTCTGTACGTGTCCCCTGTTTTGAGGTGGGTCTCCTGTAGACAACATATGTAGGGGTCTTGTTTTTGTATCCATTCAGCCAGTCTTTGTCTTTTGGTTGGGGCATTCAACCCATTTACGTTTAAGGTAATTACTGATAAGTATGATCCCGTTGCCATTTACTTTATTGTTTGGGGTTCGAATTTATACACCATTTTTGTGTTTCCTATCTAGAGAATATCCTTTAGTATTTGTTGGAGAGCTGGTTTGGTGGTGCAGAATTCTCTCAGCTTTTGCTTGTCTGAGAAGCTTTTGATTTCTCCTTCATACTTGAATGAAATCCTTGCTGGGTACAATAATCTGGGCTGTAGGTTATTTTCTTTCATCATTTTAAGTATGTCTTGCCATTCCCTCCTGGCTTGAAGAGTTTCTATTGAAAGATCAGCTGTTATCCTTATGGGAATTCCCTTGCGTGTTATTTGTTGTTTTTCCCTTGCTGCTTTTAATATTTGTTCTTTGTGTTTGATCTTTGTTAATTTGATTAATATGTGTCTTGGGGTGTTTTGCCTTGGGTTTATCCTGTTTGGGATTCTCTGGGTTTCTTGGACTTGGGTGATTATTTCCTTCCCCAGTTTAGGGAAGTTTTCAACTATTATCTCCTCAAGTATTTTCTCATGGTCTTTCTTTTTGTCTTCTTCTTCTGGAACCCCTATGATTCGAATGTTGTAGCGTTTAATATTGTCCTGGAGGTCTCTGAGATTGTCCTCATTTCTTTTAATTCGTTTTTCTTTTATCCTCTCTGATTCATTTATTTCTACCATTCTATCTTCTAATTCACTAATCCTATCTTCTGCCTCTGTTATTCTACTATTTGTTGCCTCCAGAGTGTTTTTAATTTCATTTATTGCATTATTCATTATATATTGACTCTTTTTTATTTCTTCTAGGTCCTTGTTAAACCTTTCTTGCATCTTCTCAATCCTTGTCTCCAAGCTATTTATCTGTGATTCCATTTTAATTTCAAGATTTTGGATCAATTTCACTATCATTATTCGGAATTCTTTATCAGGTAGATTCCCTATCTCTTCCTCTTTTGTTTGGTTTGGTGGGCATTTATCCTGTTCCTTTATCTGCTGGCTATTCCTCTGTCTCTTCATCTTGTTTAAATTGCTGAGTTTGGGGTGTCCTTTCTGTATTCTGGCAGTTTGTGGAGTTCTCTTTATTGTGGCTTTTCCTCGCTGTGTGTGGGTTTGTACAGGTGGCTTGTCAAGGTTTCCTGGTTAGGGAAGCTTGTGTCGGTGTTCTGATGGGTGGAGCTGTATTTCTTCTCTTTGTTCAGTCGCGCTGTGGGGAGGGAGGGAGGGATGCTGCAAACAAATAACACTGGCGTGTGCTCGCAGTGCCTCAGCCACACTGGGTCTGCCCCTGCTCACGGCGCGTGTAGCCTCCCTGCCCACACTGCTCGGGCTCTAGGTTGTTCCGCCGGGAACAATCCGAGGCTGGCCCTGGGTTGCATGTACCTCCCAGGTCCAAGCCGCTCAGGTTCAGGCACTCGGGTAGTCCTCAGAGGCGCAGACTCAGTTGGGCCTGAGTTTTGTGCTCTTCCCAGGTCCGAGCAGCTCAAGTGATGAGGTGTTTGGCGAGCGCCAATGCTGCGACTTATCGCCTCCCCGCCACTCGGTTATCTGGGTGTAAAACCGGCGCATCTTCTCAGGCAGATGTTAACCGTCCAGACCCCCAAGAAGTTTTAGTTAGCAAAGAAGCCTGCTTACAGTTTTATAGATAATGTCTCTCTGGGGCTGCGATTGCCCCCTTCCGGCTCTGGCTGCCTGTCACCGGAGGGGGAAGGTCTGCAGCCGGCTATCTCCGTTCAGTCCTTTGTTCCGTGCGCGGGCCTGGCGGTGTCTTAGGTTGGGGCTGGCTTTTCGCGTGGTAGATATCCCACAGTCTGGTTTGCTAGCCCAAATTATTTCGCTCAGATAGTGCTCAGGGTATTCAGGCCAGATTCTTACTCTAAGCGATGCAGCCCGCGCCGCGCCTCCCTGCCCAGCCCCCGCTTGCTAATGGCGCGTGCAGGCGTCTGCGCTGCTTCTCCGCTGAGGGAGTTACCGTAGGGCTCGCAATCTTCGAGTTTTAATTGTTTATTTATTTTTTCTTCCTGTTATGTTGCCCTCTGTGCTTCCAAAGCTTGGCACAGATTCGGCAGTGAGAAGGTTTCCTGGTGTTTGGAAACTTCTCTCTTTTTAAGACTCCCTTCCCGGGACGGAACTCCGTCCCTCCCTCTTTTGTCTCTTTTTTTGTCTTTTATATTTTTTCCTACCTCCTTTCGAAGAGTTGGATTGCTTTTCTGGGTGCCTGACGTCCTCTGCCGGCATTCAGAAGTTGTTTTGTGGAATTTACTCAACGTTTAAATGCTCTTTTGATGAATTTGTGGGGGAGAAAGTGTTCTCCCCGTCCTACTCCTACGCCATCTTGGCTCCTCCCAAATGTCAATTTCTTTAGTCTTTTTCTCTTTTAAAAATTTAGCTTTACAGATCCTGTTTGGTTTTTAATTTGTGTTTTTTTTTAATTACTTAATTACTTCTATGTTTGAATTTATTTTGTTGTGATAATATCTTTTTTTATGATATGTAACTCATTAAAATTTGTAAAGCTCATATTTGGATACAGCTTTTGTTCCCTTAGCCCCAGTTTTGTTATACATGAAAACAGTATGTTTTCACACTGTGGGTAATAGACAATTGGGTGGTATAATCATTGTAGTAGGTTATGGCCAGTATTTTAAAAAACGGTGATAGGATAATACAAGAATACAGTGTTCATCACATATTCTATGGCAAATACTGTGTACTAAGGTTAAATAAGCGTCGTTTTGTGAAACTTATTTCAAATGCATCTGTGTCTATGTTAGATCACAATACAGAATGTTGTTTTATTATAGGTTTTAGTAAAAAAAAAAAAAGAGCTTAAACCACTGTATTAAAAGGCAGTTTGTCTAACATTTAGTAAAGATTTCAAACCTGGCTGCCTAAAATAAACATGTGAGGGGCTTGCTATTTTGACACATTCTCTTTTTTTTTTGACACATTCTGTGACCTTATTTTAGGCCTGCTGATACAGCCCTCCAGTGCTGGGACCAAGGACTCTGTTTTAACAAACTCTACCTGTGTGATTCTTACAGTTCGGGTTTTTGAGAACCACTGATTCAGGATATAGATAGACCTTGAGAGCCTGTTGGGCTGTTGTGACACGGGGCTTGTGGAGAGTACGGCTCCTTGCATGCATCTGTCCCAAGGCCGCCTCTTTTCTAGCTCCGGGGGGGACATGGGGAAGGAAGGAAAGCGATCAGATGGGTCCGGTGGTAGTAGGGGTCGGGGACCGCCTGTAAACATCTTGTTCGTTGTTAGGATGACAGAAAACATGAAATAGCTCTAATGCCTGCATTTCTGTCATGGAATCGATTAGTGTATATTGAATGGCTAATGTATATACCCCAAAGATGATTATCTTTAAGCTTAAAATGTATAAACTTTCATACACTAGTCCATGACAATCATGTTTTTTTGATACATCCCAGACCATGGTCTCAGATACAGCAGATACAAGTTGAAATCATTAATGATCATTCAGCACATTTTACCCCCAAAGCTGATAATGATTGCAACATTCAGGGCTTGACAGGACCCTACTAAGCTAGGCAGGAAGCAGTTTTACCATGTAGGCATGATTGGAGAGAACTCCATTTAGCAAAGTGAAAATGGTTCATAAACCCTAAGATGGTCTATGAGCTTTTCAATTGTTTTCCTTTATATTAACGTGTGCTCGGTCACTCAGTTGTGTCTGACTCTGCAACCCCATTGACTGTAGCCCACCAGGCTCCTCTGTACATGGAATTTCCCAGGCAAGAATACTGGAGTGGGTTGCCATTTCCTACTCCAGGGGATCTTCCCAACCCAGGGATCAAACTCGTGTTGCTTGCATCTCCTGCATTGGCAGGTGGATTCTTTACCACTAGCGCCACCTGGGGTTTGAATAACTTTTCTGAAAGATCAGAGACTAGAATGAGACCATTTTGAAGATTGGAATCTTGACACAAGGAATGCCGAAGTCACTTGTTGCAGTGACGTGTCTGTGATAGATGAAGGAATCACGCTCAGGTGTGGGTAGGCATCAGGTGTTGGGGGGCTTGTTTGGTAAGGATCTTAATTTGTGGTCTACAGGGGCACTTTGCATTTTCAGCTGAGGGCTAAAGATTTCTTTTTATGTCTCTGTCCATGACGCATTGGCTGTTTCACTTTTTTCTTGCTATGTAGCAAACCACCACAAACCTTACAAACAGCAGCAACAATCGTGTGCTCGCTCAGGATTCTGCCGTCTCTGCAGGGCTCGTTGGGGATGGTTCCTCTTGGCTCCACGTAGTCTCTGCAGTCTTCCTGAGCTTCCTCACAGTGTGGCCCCTGGCCAATGGCTACAGGGTCTTTTAAAGCCTGGTCTCAAAACCCCCAGAATCTTCCCTTTGCCACTTTCTCTTGGTCAAAGCAAGTCCCAAGTCTAGCCCGGATTCGGGTGGAAGGGAAAGAGATTCCACGCCGTGAATGGACAAGGGGCATGCACATTCATCAGTGGGAAGAATGTTTAGCGTCTGTCTTTAGAGACAGATCTACCTCGCTGGCCTTGCTTTTCCTCCATCTCTCCTTTCCTCCTTCCCTGTTTCTTTCTTCATTTCTCCCTTCCATCAAAATGTGCCAACTATCCCCTTATTATAAAACATCAATATATCTTTATTTAAAGATTAGTCTTTTTTTCTCTAATACCCTTTTCCCCTTTCTTGATATTTTCCTAGTGGTATTTTTACATTATACATTTTGTTATAGTTTTGGGTATCTCATTAGTATCTAAATTCCTCTAAGGTAGATCTTTGCTTTCTTCTTTAGGTTCTCTATGAGGTTTGAATGAATGAATGAATGAAAACTTTAGTATATCAAACAAAAGGCCAGTTTGTCCAGATGAAGCATCAGTTTTTGTTAGGCAAGTATTTAAAAAACAAAATGAAACTGTCCTTTGGCTGTTCCACTTCTAATTTTCCTTGCTTGGTCAGCGCTCTTCTTCTTAGGCCTGATATTAACCAGCTTATGCTTTCAGAGAATTTGTATTTATAGAATATATTCTATAGTAAATATATAGCATATTTTCACATGTACAAATATTTGTTTACTTTATCAGTTCAGTTCAGTCATTCAGTTGTGTCCAACTCTTTGTGACCCCATGGACTACAGCACACCAGGCTTCCCTGTCCATCACCAATTCCCAGAGCTTACTCAAACTCATGTCCATCGAATCAGTGATGCCATCCAACCATCTCATCCTCTGTCATTCCCATCTCCTCCCACCTTCAACCTTTCCCAGCATCAGGGACTTTTCAAATGAGTCAGTTCTTCGCAGGGTCAAATGTACTGGTCCTTTCGGGGGTCATCTGTCACCCTGAAGGCTTCATTTTCCTCTCTTCTCCGCTGGTAACCAGGAGTGTGAGGAGGAGGCTGTCGGGGTCATTATGTGCGCGTCGGTCAAGTACAACATCCGGGGTCCCGCCCTCATCCCGAGAATGAAGACCAAGCACCGCATCTACTACATCACCCTCTTCTCCATCGTCCTGCTGGGTCTGATCGCCACGGGCATGTTTCAGTTCTGGCCGCACTCCATCGAGTCCTCCGGCGACTGGAGCGTGGAGAAGCGCAGCGTCCGAGACGTGCCGCTGGTCAGGCTGCCGGCCGACAGCCCGGTGCCAGAGCGCGGCGACCTCAGCTGCAGGATGCACACGTGTTTCGACGTCTACCGCTGCGGCTTCAACCCCAAGAACAAGATCAAGGTGTACATCTACCCGCTGAAGAAGTACGTGGGCGAGGCGGGTGTCCCGGTGAGCAGCACCATCTCCCGGGAGTACAACGAGCTGCTCACGGCCATCTCAGACAGCGACTACTACACCGACGACGTCACCCGCGCCTGCCTGTTCGTCCCGTCCATCGACCTGCTCAACCAGAACTCGCTCCGCGTGAAGGAGACGGCGCAGGCGCTGGCCCAGCTCTCCAGGTATCCGCAGGTCTCCCAGAAACTAGGGGCAGGGGAGGGCAGAGCCGGTTTCCAGCCGGCGGCTCATCTCCTGTCTCAGGTGGGCACGTGGGTGAGCCGCTGACTTGGAGGAGGACCCGCGCTGCGGGCAGGCAGCCGGTCTCTGCACCACCCTCTTGGGCCACTGCTGTGGGTTCCCAACTTCTTCTTCTTTTTTTTTTTTTTTAATTTTATTTTATTTTTAAACTTTACAAAATTGTATTAGTTTTGCCAAATATCGAAATGAATCCGCCACAGGTTCCCAACTTCTTAACATTTAGAAGCTAAGGAGGGCTCATCTTCCCAATCCTTCCTTTTAAATGTAAATGCCTTTCCCCACCTCCCCTCTTTATTACTCACATATACATATTCACTATAAAAAGCTTGAAAATACAGTTAAGCAAAAAGAAGAAAGTTAGAGTCATCCCATAAGCCTGCTTTTGACATAACCATTAATATTTTGATGTTGCTTCTCAGTCGTTTCTGTATAAAACATGTACAGGGGCACGCATAGATGCATTTTAGTATGTATATGCACATGTATATACACATATCGGAGAAGGCAATGGCACCCCACTCCAGTACTCTTGCCTGGAAAATCCCATGGATGGAGGAGCCTGGTGGGCTGCAGTCCATGGGGTCTCGAAGGGTCGGACACGACTGAGCAACTTCACTTTCACTTTTCACTTTCATGCCCTGGAGAAGGAAATGGCAGCCCACTCCAGTGTTCTTGCCTGGAGAATCCCAGGGACGGGGGAGCCTGGTGGGCTGCCGTCTCTGGGGTCGCACAGAGTCAGACACGACTGACGCGACTTAGAAGTAGTATATACACATGTGTAGTTCCCTGGTGGCTCAGACAGCAAAGCATCTGCCTACAATGTGGGAGACCTGAGTTCAATCCCTGGATAGGGAAGATCTCCTGGAGAAGGAAATGGCAACCCACTCCAGTATTCTTGCCTGGAAAGTCCCATGGACAGAGAAGCCTGGTGGGCTACAGTCCATGAAGTCGCAAAAAGTCGGACACGACTGAACGACTTCACTTTCACTTTCATACACATATGTGTATGTATAACATTTTGCTCACACAGCAAAGCGTATTCATTTTGCTGCCTTTTCCCCTTCATTTACCATGCATGTGTTTCCAAATAATTTCATCTTTGTATGTCAGTGCTGTATGACATATACACAGAATGTATATGTATTCGTTTTTACAGTTCTGTATGGGACTCCATTTTGCACACATTCCCTAATGTCCTTAATTAGCCTTCTGTGTTTCTTTGTGTTTTTGTAACCAAATGGTGAACACTGCAGTAGCGTTCAGATTTTCATCAGCGTAAGCAGTTCTGCAGTGCACCAGCTTGGAGGACACATGCCCTGGCTTTCCTTTGGAGGAGCCAAGCCAGTGCCCGGAGCGCTGTTGCGATCTCCAGGCATGCAGTTTGCCTTCCTGAGAAGTGACCCTGTTACAGGTCAGGGATGCTTGCTACTTGTTGTCCAGCTTCCTTTGTGGCTCATATGGTGAAGAAGCTGCCTAATGCAGGAGGCCTGGGTTTGATCCCTGAGTCTGGAAGATCCCCTGCAGAAGAGAATGGCAACCCACTCCAGTATTCTTGCCTGGAGAATCCCCATGGCCAGAGGAGCCTGGTGGGCTGCAGTCCGTGGGGTCGCACAGAGTCAGACATGGCTGAGCAACTAACACTTTGACTTGTCATCCAGAAACTGACTTGCCTGTTTCTTCACAGTTGATGCGTGAATTCTACATGTTTACTCTCTTATTAGGTGGGATAGAGGTACCAATCACCTCCTGTTCAACATGTTGCCTGGAGGCCCTCCAGATTATAACACGGCCCTGGATGTCCCCAGAGACAGGTAGGTGTATTTGGGGTTGTCCACCTGATGGGTTTCTGAGGATTAAGTCAATGTAGGACCCTTTTGTTCATGTGAAATCATATTTCTAAGCCCACTAAGACATAACTTTGTAATCAGAATTGTTTGTTCAAGTGTAAAATTGTCCTCGGTCTTTTCCTCCCTGAGACCTGGAAGCATTGAAACCTGCCAGAATCTGTCCCGGGAAACTAATGGAGGGTTAGGTTCCAGTGGAGCATCTTAGAGGTCTGTCTTGTCTTCTTAGTCCGGGTTATGTGCTCCTGAGCACACGGTCTTTCCCCTAAAAGGCCTGGTTCATATCACTGGCTTGTGTCAGCTCTCTCTACATTTGGGAGCATTAAGTAGAGTCTCAGCTCCTGAGGGGAGCAGGCGTGGCCGTGTCATTGGAGCCTGTAACGTCCGGGAAGTGAGGCACTCTAAGTACTGCTTACTCTCTTCTTTCCTTCCTTCCTAATGAAACTTCCAAACAGGCAGAAGTGGCATGGGGTGGCCACGATGGCGGTTCAAGTTCAGGTGCTGTGCATTTGGCCCTTTGTACCAACTGCGTGGCTTCCTGGAAACCTCAGAAGGGAGGTGCCCCTAAGGTTCCTCTCCTAGTGCTTGGCCTGAGGCTCCGAAGAGAGCGGGAAGTGTGGGCCCAGCATGAGGGTCCTGGGCAGCAGCCACGGGAGGGGATTACTGCAAGTTCAGATATGAACTCATTTATACCCAGCTTTGTTGCAGTTGATGTTTAATTCTTGAAATCATTGTTACTGAAAGAGGTGAGAACAGCCTTAGGCCCGCTGTGGTCTCTGCTTACTTGAGGCCAACATCGTCATTTGTGAAAATCTACACTTAGTACTGCTTTTCCCCAGAAGATTAAGTCTAAGCCCTCTTTGCTTTTAAGTGTTTATCTAGAGTCAGTATTGAGTTTCTATCTGGAAAGATGATTATCACTAGAAAAGACCCTAGCGCCATCCCTCAGCTTTGGTGTAGAAACCATTTTGGACGGTAGAGGGCAGTCAGGCCACACAAGTTCTGTAGAAACCCGCTGAACACAAGGCGGTCTCTGGTTTGGCTCTTCGCCCAGCGTTCCGGAGTGCGTTACTGTCTATGCGTTTGCTTGTTCTGGGAAAGTGAAATGTGTTAGGGGACAGAAAAGGGAAGGCAGAGAGGTGCTGGGAATGCAGTGTCTTCACCTGCTGCTCTGGGTTTAGTTTGAGGAGGGTTCGTTTCTGTTTGGGACATGTCGGTTCTTGCTGACGCTTTGGTATTTGTATCTGACTGGGAGAAAGATTTCATTTTTATCGAGTGCACATGTTACAAGGAGTTTCATTTCTCTGCAGGAAAGTGTCAAGTAATCAGGAGAGAGTTGAAGTTCTTGCTGGTGCTTAGGTGTTAAGGATCAGGAAGGGTAAATCATTTTCCCTGTGCGTGTATTTTTGGAAGTGATTATAGGCAGTCCTGTAGCAAGTAATGAATCATCAAATAGTCCTCCTTTATCTTTCCACGTGGGAAATTTCATTTTGAAGCCGAGGTGGTCTTCGAACTGGTTGGAGTAAGGAATAGTAGATTTGTTTGTTAATTTTTCTGACCCTTTGTCCTTGCTCCTGGATTCAGAGGAGGTAAGAACCATGCGTGTAGGATGGTTTTAGCAGAAGCTGCATATCTGGTTATTCAGAAATTAGAAAACAGGCTAGATTTAGACCGTTTCTAAGATGCCCCTGAAATCTAAAGTCATAAGTGTGATTTTTTTTTTTTTTTTTAAGAATTATCTGACTCAGAAAAATGCAAGGACCAGGACTAAAGCAGATGTCAGCTCAGCAAATACATCTTTCATGCTGTGTGAATCTGTGTTTCTCTTTCAGTTTTTGAAAATCCTATGTGTGGTACACATATACCTTCTGGGTACAAGATTGAAACAGTGTGCAAGTATACAAAGAGTAAAGTGTAAAAATATGTTTTCAAATTTTCCTCTGGTTTTACTCTTTTACTGAGAGGTAATCATTGTTCTCAAATACTGTGTGTTTTTTGAGTCTTTGATGGATTTCTAGTCAAACACCCACATATATTCACCTATCCATTTTAAGTCAAATGATAGCAAATTATACCTCTTCAATGCCTGACTTTACTGATCTTTGTTTTCTCAGCTATATTCTGTAATTTTATTACTACTTTAGATTTTTATTATCCTTTCTTTGCAAGTATCTCTCTCAAATTTCTACTTTTGTATAGGTGTATATTTATTTAAACTTCTTAGGGAAAATTTTAAAACCTGTATAAAAGAAGTGAGCCCCACACAACCACTGTCCAGCTTTGTTAATTGTCAACTTGATTCATCTATGCTCCTACCTTCTTCCCACCAGATTATCTAGAAACAAATCTCAGATGTTGTATCATTATGTCCGTAAATATTTCCATTTGAGACTGCAGAAGAAGTTTTTGTGTGTAACTCAGTGGCTCAGTCGGTAAAGAATCTGCCTGCAATGAAGGAGACCCCTGGTTCTATCCCTGGGTTGGAAAGATCCCCTGGAGAAGGGAATGGCTACCCACTCCAGTATTCTTGCCTGGAAAATCCCATGGACAGAGGATCTTGGCGGGCTGTAGTCCATGGGGTCACAAGGAGTTGGACACAATTGAGTGACTGATACTTTCAACTTTTTTCAAGGGCTTTTTAAAAAATATAACTACAGCACTAATATCATACCTACAGCAATTAACACTTAGTTCTTTAACATCACTAGATATTCACCAAATATCTAGCCGTTGCTCAGATATATATGTCTCATTTTCTTTTTTTACAGTTTGAATCTGTAAACAAATGAGGATAGCCAGTAGAGTTGGTCAGTTTTTTTTTTTTTGCAAAACCTAAAACTTGAATCTTTGTATTTGAGGGATTCGCAGGCCTGATTAAAAGGAAGCAAAAGATACACTTGCAGACAAACCGTGTTTAGCTCTGTGGATACTCAGATGGGAGGAGGCGAGCTGTGAGGGCATCTGGGGCAGACCCAGCGTAGGGACGAGGGTCCACAAGACAGGGAGGAAGAGGGCTCAGTGATGTCCCTGGGTCTTCGAGTCCCGGGAAGTGCTGAAGATGCTGGCGGACACTCCCAGCGACGGAGCACCTGGCCTGGGGTGAGTCGTGGTGCTCACAGCTATGCTTTCTTAGGTGCACCGTTCCCGTTCAGTCTCTCTCAGCTTTGGAACAGATCTCCGATTTGGGAAAACAGAACGCGCTTCTCAGCAATTCACTTTTCAGTCAATGTAAAACACATGTGCTGTAAAGCAAGGGAGGCTTACACTATTTTCTCCTTGGTAATGTTCAGGAAAGCTTGGCAGAAGAAGATGCGGTGATTTGGAGTGGAGGTCTTGTCAGCAGCAGGGCCGGTGTGAGGCTTGTTTGACTAATTGCAGCGGTGGCTCCTCCTGAGAGCTCCAGCGAGATTGCATGTGCGTGATCTGTGACATGAGGCATGCTTCCGGTTACCTGCTTGCCTCCTCCCAGGGCTTAACCCCCTCCCTCAGCCCCGGGGCTCCAGGGAGAGAGTAACAGTGAAAGTTGGTGTCATGTACACCTGCTTCCTCACCACAGATGCTCGCCCCTTCCTCTGGGGCGTGGGTGTAATTACATCACCCACCACGCCGCTTACCTGGGCCGCCTGATGCTGGTATATTGGATCTGTGTTTCCTCCTCTGCACATCGATCGTGGGGGCCCCTGCAGTCTGCTTGCCATCATGGTCATGGAACCCACCCAAATTCATGTTGGACGGAGTCACTGCCGAATGCTAATCAGGAAAAATGAGACCGTATGTTGGTACTACGGCTAGTCATTAAGTTTTACAGAGCGGACTGGCAGCTGGAGAGGTGTTCCAGCCTGCACATTACCTCCCTAACCAGTTCTTGGTTTCATAAAGCTTAAACAAACAGATTGGGATTTCCAGGGGTGGTTTGGAAATCTTTGAACTTAAACTGGTCATGTAAGAAGGGAATGTAGGCTGTCATCAGGGCAGGGAGGGGATTGGTAGCAATCAAGATTGCAAAAAATGTGGCTTTGCAGTTCATACATTTTGGCTCAGACTGTGCCGCGCATGGACCTGGCAGCACTCTGCCCCAGTAAGTGATTTGATGGGCTCGGGGGCCCCCCGGGACACAATAACCATAAACGTTGGTGTGATGTACACCTGCTTCCTTTCTAATGAAGTGTCACTGTATTACTTGCTGGATCCAGTTAAAGCAGCGTGTTCATGGTTTTCTAATTAAGGAGAATAAAAGCTCGTGTGGGTGGACTTGCAGGAGAAGCACTCGAGGTCAAGTTCTGGATTCTGCTTCCTGTGGAAGCATGGGGTTGATAAGACTGAGTAGCTGGAATGGGTGGTGAGAGCTGGTAGAGGCTACACAGTGCACACGAAGCTTTGGGACGACAGTGAAAAGAACTGATCTTGTGGGAACTGGAGCGGGCTGGGGCGCAGGCAGCGTGAGATGGGGTACTTTGCCGTCACCGTGGCTTTTTTTTTTTTTAGCTCATTGTCCCCTGAGCTTCCGTCAGTGGGACGGTAAGTGACTGCCCCAGCCAGTCCTGTTGTTATTCGTATTACTGTAAATGTGTTTAAGAGTCAGGGCCTCCTCGGTGGCTCAGATGGTAAAGATTCTACCCGCAATGCGGGAGACCCTGGTTTGATCGCTAGGTTGGGAAGATCCCCTGGAGAAGGGAATGGTAACCCACTTCAGCGTCCTTGCCTGGACAACTCCGTGGACAGAGGAGCCTTGAGGGCTACAGCTCATGGGGTTGCAAAGAGTTGGACGTGACGGAGCGACTAACACTACCACGTTCACCGTCTGTGACTTCTCGGAGAGGTGAATGGGATCCAAACAAGGTAGCAGAGGGGCCGTTCGCAGGCTGTCCTCCTGGCTGTGCTGTATTTTAAAATAGGGAAAGTAAGGACAGACTGCTTAGGACCCCAGAGGAAGGCGGGTGACTCAGGACGAGGATGCAGCGAGTGCCCCTGAGATGCTGTACAACGTTTAGCACTGTGTCTTTCTAGAAAAGTGACTTGGTAAACATCAGCTGTGGCTGATACTGTTATGAACATCCAGCTGCCCCTTTCCACAGAGCTTATCAGAACGAAGACTGTCTTTCTTTCTCACCGTTTGACAAAACCCTTTGTTTTTCAGGGCTCTGTTGGCTGGTGGTGGCTTCTCTACGTGGACTTATCGGCAAGGCTACGATGTCAGCATTCCTGTCTATAGTCCGCTGTCAGCCGAGGTGGACCTTCCGGAGAAGGGGCCCGGGTAAGGCGCCTCGGGCACAGCCAGCGGTGCTGAGAGATGCCAGTGAGGGCCCGGGGGGCGGGTTGCACTGCAGTCGAACCATCAGTGACAGGCCGGGGTCCTTGAGGGTCCGTCATTCCTGTCCCACACCAACCTTATTTATCCTTCAGTTCTCTCTCTGTCTGTCTCTCTCTCAGTCAGTTTGCAGCGCTGTCTACCAAGCTCCCCAAATCAGAAATCTAGTTGCTGTCCATAAGTCTTTCCTCTCCCTTACTTCCTGTGCGGAATTGCAGGCTTCCAGAAGGAAAGCAGGTGTTCAGCATCAGTTCAGTTCAGTTCAGTCACTCACTCGTGTCCGACTCTTTGTGACCCCATGAATCGCAGCACGCCAGACCTCCCTGTCCATCACCAACTCCCGGAGTTCACTCAGACTCACGGCCATAGAGTCAGTGATGCCATCCAGCCATCTCATCCTCTGTCGTCCCCTTCTCCTCCTGCCCCCAATCCCTCCCAGCATCAGAGTCTTTTCCATTGAGTCAACTCTTCGCATGAGGTGGCCAAAGTACTGGAGTTTCAGCTTTAGCATCATTCCTTCCAAAGAAATCCCAGGGCTGATCTCCTTCAGAATGGACTGGTTGGATCTCCTTGCAGTCCAAGGGACTCTCAAGAGTCTTCTCCAACACCACAGTTCAAAAGCATCAATTCTTCGGTGCTCAGCCTTCTTAACGGTCCAACTCTCACATCCATACATAACCACAGGAAAAACCATAGCCTTGACTAGATGAACCTTTGTTGGCAAAGTAATGTCTCTGCTTTTGAATATACTATCTAGGTTGGTCATAACTTTCCTTCCAAGGAGTAAGCGTCTTTTAATTTCATGGCTGCAGTCACCATCTGCAGTGATTTTGGAGCCCCCAAAAATAAAGTCTGACACTATTTCCACTGTTTCCCCATCTATTTCCCATGAAGTGATGAGACCAGATGCCATGATCTTCGTTTTCTGAATGTTGAGCTTTAAGCCAACTTTTTCACTCTGCTCTTTCACTTTCATCAAGAGGCTTTTGAGTTCCTCTTCACTTTCTGCCATAAGGGTGGTGTTATCTGAATATCTGAGGTTATTGATATTTCTCCCAGCAATCTTGATTCCAGCTTGTGTTTCTTCCAGTCCAGCGTTTCTCACGATGTACTCTGCATAGAAGTTAAATAAGCAGGGTGACAATATACAGCATTCATAAATCCTGTCATTTGTACTGTTTTCCCCTGAAATCGAAGTTCCCATGCACCAGCCAAGGGCCAGCCTTTCAAAGAAGAGAGCCGCCAGGCCCACTGAGTTAAGTCTGTTCTGCACGGGGCACTGTGGGCAGCTAACAGGCGGAGGTTGGTGATGCCCTAAACTTCTGCCATGCCCAGGGCGGCCCCTCACCACAAAGCATCATTGGGTCCAAATGTCAGCAGTGCTGTGGCTGGAGAAAGCCTGGGGGACACAGGGTGAGCAGTCTTAAGATGGCTCAGACTAAACTCTCTTTATCATCTACTCTCCCGAGTGTAATCTAGGTCTCTAATGTTGGTTGAGGACTGGCACGTCCCTTAAGATTTAATCCAGGGAAGAAAACAGGCTGAAAGGAAAAGACTGAGAGAGATTGAAACGAAGGAGAGCAAACCACTCTGAACAGTACAAATTACCTTCAAATAAGTTTCCAAGAATTACAAGCTTGCTCTGTTGGTGGTATTTTCTTGGTAACTTGATCTCTAATTTTTATGTGTAACTAGACTGAAATGACTATCCTTAGATGGTTTAAGGTTGCTGTTGATCTTTAGAGTCCTGAGACTCTAGAAACTAGAGAATCTTAAGCAGTCTGTCTTCCAGAGCAGCAGCAGGATGCTCAAGACACAAGGGGATGGTCCTCCCCGTGCTGGACAAGCGGTGGATTTCTGTGGCCCGATGCGGACCCACCCCACTCCGTTTCCCCTCCAGGGTTTGCAGTTGGGCCCTGTAGTTGTGCTGTTTCCTTTACAAATAACACTCCTCTGCCTCAGGAGAGAAAAAAGAAAAGCAAAGACAGGCTCTAGGCTCATCACACTTTCCAGGGATCTGGGAGGAGGCAGTCTGGGTGACCTCACGGCAGCATTTGGAATCTGTTGCTCTTTGTGAGAGTTGCTTTTTAAGGGAATTCCCACATCTCTTGAGGGCTGCGTAGAGTAGCAAGGGCTTTGTTTTTATTTTTATTTTAAATCTCTCTCAATATTGTCCAATGGGAAGCTGAGGATTGTTGCTATTGATAGCTTCTTCTCACAGATGTGTTGGCCTCAGCTGGAATTCTCGTCATTTCTCTCTCTAAAAGGAACTAAATTGGGAGTTTACAACGGTTACTATGGAGGGAAACTTGGAGTTCTCAGCATGATTTTGCTGAACCTTCGATATCAGCTCTGCTGGGAAGAAACATGAAAGTCATAGCTGGTCATTTTAGTCCTCGAAAGAAAAACAAATCCACCTTAAGATTCTGTTTGCTTAAAACTAAAATGGGCCTACTCCACCAGCCCACCATCTGCCAGGTCAGAGCGAGCCAGCATGCAGGCAGGGGGAACATTTTTAGACTCTTGTTCACATCTGCACATTTATGTAGAAAATGGTGGTGTTGGGTGGGGACCCACTGAGCGTGGTGACTAAGTGTCTACAATAGAACTGTGTTTCGTAACAGCAAAATCAGCCCAGAGTCTTTCTTTACTCCAGAGTTTCTTTGAGCACCACGTGTTAGCATCTGTACTTGTTTCTCCGTCTTACGTAGATGGCTCCCTCTCTCTCTGTCTATGTGTATTGAAAACCATGCCTTCCCGTCGCTCTCTCCTATTCCATCCAGTGCTGCAGGGGATTCTGGCTCTCTCTCTTTCCGTAGCTGTAATTTCCTTCTCGGACAGTGAGGAGTCTAGCTCCCGTTATCCCCTGTATCTTGCTTGATCAACCCTGTCGTGCGTGACCAGAGCCCTGTGGTTGCCTCTGCCCCTCACCGCGCAGGTGTCTCTGCGCCCCACTTGGGCTCTGACCCCCTGTGCCGAGCTCCTGCTTCCCGTCGTCACCCCGGGGCAGGCCCCCTCCTCACCTTTCCTGGGCTCTGACCCCCCCACACTGGAGGGGTGCCGCCCGTGCCATCACCCTCCCCGTGCGCCTTCAGCCTGGGCTGCCCTCCTGCCCTGACTTGGCCTCCGCATCGCAGGTGGGGAGGCCATGACTCCCTCTGTCCCGTCCCCGCTCCCTCTTTCAGGGATCTCACAGTCTGGGCCAGGCCACCTCCCTGCTCTTCCCCCAAGAAGTTCTCCCCCAGACGAGGACTAGAGCACTCCCAGTGGGCCAGCCCCACCGCACGGAAACGCTGCCTCCCCTCCAGGACGCCAGCACTGCACACCCGCCTGCAGGGACCCCCTCGGACACCAGCGTGGCCGCTCCTGTTCGAGGCAGCCTGGAGTGCCAGTTTTGTGTTAGCGGCTCTACTTAAATAGGAAGTCTCCAGGGACCCAGCAAGTCCCAGCGCTCTGTGGCAGCTGCCGTAGAGCCAGCGTCTTGGGGACTGGAAAGGTCTTTAGAGGCCGTTTAGCTCTCACTTTGGAGAAGGAAATGGCAACCCACTCCAGTATTCTTGCCTGGAAAATCCCACAGATGGAGAAGCCTGGAGGGCTACGGTCCATGGGGTTGCAAAGAGTCTGACACGACTGAGCAACTAACACTAGTTCTGACTTAATGTATACCTTGTTACTGTGATTTCTTCCTGAAAAGTTTTCTGATTTGTGGTGAAAAAGACTCACCACCTCACAAGACAGCTCATCTTCAAATGGCCTGAGTTGTTGAGGTGGTTTCCGTGCTTGCGTTGAGAGTTTGACTGTCCATCTTCCTCCTGTTCTAAGCAGACGAGCTTGATCACAGAAGTCCTCCCTTTGGGATGCCTGAAGAAGACTCCCTATATGTGATCTTCCCATCATACCTCTCCCCTCTGAAAACTGATGATTTTACGAAAGAAAAAATGATTGAGGCTGAGGGCTGGGGGTAGAATTCAAGAGTCTGTTTCAGTGGCTAGCAGGTATGGGGTCACACACAGTCGGACACGACTGAAGTGACTTAGCAGCAGCAGCAACAGCAGCAGCAGCCAATGTATTGTTCAGCAAAATGCAATTGAAGGAGAAGTTGTCCAGGATGAGAGAAGCCAGTCTGTACGGCTGATCCAAACTGTCTCCCGACGGGCTGCTGTTCGGTGTCTTTTTTACGTCTGCTCGCCTTTGCCCTGGGCTCCGGGTCTGCACTGCTGTCTGGGGCAGCTCTCTCAAGCAGGACTTTCAGTGAGGAAATGATCTGTGTTTAGTGGGGTGCCGACTTCCACGTATAGCTGTTGAGCCCTTGAAATGGGGCTAAGGTGACCGAGGAACTGGATTTTAAAACTTTAATAGATTTAAGTGGTCTCACGTGGCTAATTGCTATTGAACAGTGACGTTCTAGGGGGTCTGCTTGTCCCTGTCTTCCCTGCCTGCCTTTGCTTTCAGTTCGACTGTAGAGAGAAATGACCGGAAGAGATGGTTCCGGGGACTTGAGGGCCATCAGCTGTGGTGTGCGCTGCTCCATTTGCTGGAGTCGAGCTGATCTGCAGCTGGGAGAGTGTTCATTTCCTCACTCCCTGCTTGCTCTGTGTCTTTTGGGCGTGACGCTTAAAGCTTGGGAAAGATAACACTCTCTCAGAGAGTGATTTCTTTTTGGCCACGGGTAGATGTGTAAGGTGTTCTCCAGCTGGACCCTCCAATTAAGCCTGAGAAACGAAAGGAAAATAAAGCAATTTCCCTTTCTTTCTCTCCAAAGCAAGAAGAAAAGAAGGTATGGGGTTGGGTTCAGACTAGAGGGTTTGAGTCCTTTCTTTCTCACTGCTTCTTGTTAGCTCCCCTGGTGGCCTTGCCTAGAGATGGCTGTCTTGGGTGTTATCCTTGGTCTGTACAGTTTGAGGAAGATTTGAGTCCTGCTTCTGGGTTTGATGGGGGTTTCATTTCTTCTGGAGCCTGCTTTCTATCATTCCTTTCTTCTTCAGTGATCCCTGCTGGTTCCTTTGCTGAGGTCGTGTTTATTGCCCCTGTAACCTCTCTGCCTTGTGGGAATCTTGCCTTCTCGGAGAGAATTACTTACCTTCTGGTCTCCCCAGTGAGTTCACATTTTGTTTCTCGTGGAGATCTGAATGGTGCTAGACCCTTGGAAATCCTTTCTTCAGTCTGTTCTCTCTCACGCATCCTTGCTATCCGATGTTAAGACTGGTTCCATCCATTGACAAAGCCAGTTTTTTCCACTTGTTCTCCACGACCAAGTTTGGTCTTCCTGAATCCATCTGGCCTTGAGGATGGGGGCTGCCTTTCCCTGGAGCTCCCCCATAGCATAGGGTGCCCGTCAGCAGCCGGAAGTAGGCTGCTTTCACGGTCAGTGCTGTCTGTTAAGACCCCTTGTTTTCCTCTTTGAAGGTTGCAGCCTGCTCTCAGCTGCTTTTCAGAGCAGAGAACTCAGATCGAACTAATGCTAACGTTGGATGTTCTTCCAAATAATCAACCAGTCAGTCAGTTTCTCTCTTTACACACACACACACACACACACACATACACACTCACACTCTTAAAGCATGCTCCCTAAGCTTGGCCTATTATAAGCATTTCCTCAAAACGTTAAGAACTTTTCCTAAATGAACCCTTTAACAACAGCATGATGCTTCAGCATGTGAATGAGTCATTGCTTGCCTTCTCAGCATGTATAATAGTTTAAATATTCAGCAGTGCTGAGTGTAGTTTCCCCAGAAGTCAAGGACGTGAGTGAAGATGGGTGAGAAAGCACTCGTAGCCCTAAGCTCTAGACCCGAAGTTGGCCTCACCGTGACTCATGCAGCGGCGGCCAGGGTCCCAGTGCCCCCCGTTTTCTGCTTCGCAGGCCGCGGCGGTACTTCCTGCTGTCGTCCCAGGTGGCCCTGCATCCAGAGTACAGAGAGGACCTGGCCGCCCTCCAGGCCAGACACGGCGAGGCGGTGCTGGTGCTGGACAAGTGCAGCAACCTCTCCGAGGGCGTCCCTGCCGCCCGGAGGCGCTGCCACCAGCAGCAGGCCTTTGACTACCCGCAGGTGCTGCAGGTGAGTGCTCCGCCCGCCCCTCTCAGGGCCCGGGCTGGGGCTGAGCCCAGCCGACAGGCGCTCCGCTCCAAGCTGCACTCGTCAAGCTCCCTGAGCGGAGAGCAAAACCGGACTGCTCTCCACTGCTGCCCCGTGGACTTCTGGGAGCTTCAGGGTCTGCGTGCCGTTAGTGCAAAGCCGCTTGGCCCCTGAGCGTTCCGGCTCCTTCCACGAACTCATCTTACTGCAAAAAGACACACCCCGTAGATGTACAGAGGAGCCGTGTAGTCAAAGCAGGCACGTGTATTTTGCTTTTATTCCTGTATTCCTTATCCAGCCCAGAGGAGCTTGCTTCTTTAAGCTGCAGCTTGTATCCTCCAACTGAGCCAGCTCGCCACGGCCACAGTTAGTTCTTCCTGGGAGTGGGAGGTCTTTATTTTTTGTTACCGTTTTTTCTCTTGGTGTTTTTGCCTCCCTACATGTGTCCTCCTGGTGTCGTGGGAGTGCCAGCACTTCGTAACTGCAGGCAGAGTAGTCCTGTATTATACTTCTGTATTATAAGCAGGCTGTTTGATACTCCAAGAGCCAGGGGGCTGGGAAAGCAGAAATTGAGTTTTGTTCACTCTGCTGTTGTCCAGTCACTCAGTCGTATCTGACTGTCTGTGATCCCATGGACTGCAGCACGCAAGGCTTCCCTGTCCTTCATCATCTCCTAGAGTTTACTCAAACTCATTGCTATCCAACCATCTCATCCTCTGTCGTCCCCTTCTCCTCCCACCTTCAATCTTTCCCAACATCAGGGACTTTTCAAATGAGTCAGTTCTTCATATCAGGTGGCCAAAGTATTGGAGCTTCAGCTTCTGCATCAGCCCTTCCAATGAATATTCAAGACTGGTTTCCTTTAGGATTGACTGGTTTGATCTCTTTGCAGTCCAAGGGACTCTCGAGAGCCCCAACAGTTCAAAAGCATCAGGTCTTTGGCACTCAGCTTTCCTTATATTTTAAATCTTTTGTTCGCTTAAGTATTTAAAACACAAATAGTTCAGTTCAAGGAGAGATCTTAAGGAGCTGGTGTGATTGTGTGTGATTTTTATTTTTTCAAAGTCTCCGAAGAGAACCGGCCTGTGCTGGGATTGTTAAAATACCTTCAAAAAGTGCTGCATCTCCTCTGGAATGTCTGACTGATAACAGTGGTGATGTGAGCAGGAGTATTTATAGTAACCTTTGTCTAGACAGGAAAAATGGTTATCAGCACACATGCCCACATCTGGACGCCGACTCTTCGGGGCCGGCTGAGCGTCCACCTGCCCCTCTGGGCGCCATGACCGGTGCCCCTTCTCCACCCCCTGCCCTTTCTCATCGCTTTCTCCTTTATCCCCAGAGGAATTTGGCGTATTGAGTTACTTCATATTTCTTCTGAACTCTCCTTTTCTCTAGCTTTAAAGATTAAGTATTTTTGCTTTAAAATTTTTTTTTCTGTTTTTCTCCTGGAGAGGCAAAAACTGGAAGAAACTTGAGTATTAGAGACGGGAGCTTTCCTTATTTTTTTCGGTTGACCTATTACAACCACCTTTTTTTCTTGTGCATCTCTCCTTTTCCCAAACAGGCCCACATCCAGTGGGTTCGAGGGAGTGAATGAGGAAGACCTTTAGTGAGGTCTTGCTTTTTGTTCAGTTGTATCTAAATAGAGCCTATCTGCCTTAATGTGTTTTCGAAGGCATAGCATTCATGAGATGAATGTCTTCTGTATACAAAGCACACTGCTGGATGCTGTGGGGGTAGGAAGATGAAAGGAGATTTGATGCTTTCTGTGTAGGGGGTCCTCTCAAGAGCCCGATATGCCCAGTCCAAATAATTCTAGTACAAGGCAGGCAGAAGTAAGTATTCTGAGCCCTGGGAAGCCACGGTGGATATACACAGCACCGCAGGGCTGAAAGAATCCAGTCCGTGGGAAGTCATGCTGTTGAGTTTCCAGAGGAAGACCTGGAGGTGGGTTGTGAACATTTTCAGAATCCAAGCAGCGGAGGCATTGCAGTGACACTCAAGAGTGGAAATCCAGAGCATTGCAACCTCTTCAGCTTTTCAGTCTCACCCGGGTGAGCTGTTATCTTTTAGCATTTTCTGTGTTGCCTGGCTTCAGCCCTTGAGAGAACTTTGTGGTCTGCCAGGATCAGAGTAAGTGGATCAGCGGAACCGGTTTGTAATCCCCTCCTCTGCCTGTGTTCTGCAGGAGGCTACTTTCTGCATGGTCCTTCGTGGAGCTCGGCTGGGCCAGGCGGTACTGAGTGATGTGTTACGGGCCGGCTGCGTCCCAGTGATCATCGCAGACTCCTACGTTTTGCCTTTCTCTGAAGTCCTTGACTGGAAGAGGTGAGTGTTACCTTCTGATGAACCTTTATCCCAGGGTTCCTGCATGGATTATTTTTAAAGTCCCCCAGCAGTTGTAATGCATAGCTAGGTCTGAGAACTGCTCCTTCAGATTTTTTTTGCTCCATTTTCCATCAGGAGAGTTCGTCCATGAACCTGCAGCAGAGGTTGGTCACCCGAGGCCTTTGGGCCGCATGTGGCATGCTGCCAGTGTCTGTAAATAAAGTGTTATTGCATCACAGCACACCCATTCATTGACACATAATCTTTGGCGGTTTTTGAGCTCCAGTGGCAGTTGAGTCCTGCAGTTTAAAATGACAGAGATTGTGTGGCCTTGCATGTAGTAGGGCCTCCATAAATACATGCTAAATAAATGAATGGATTGGGGAATACAGCCGAAGGAGAAGTCATTGTTAATTTAGAGTGGACAGTGATGAGTGAAGACGAGTGTACCTGGCAGGCAGAACTGGACACACAGAGGCCCTGTGGTCGGGCAGAGTGTGGTGTATTCAGGAGGCTGAGAGGGTACCTGTGTGGCTGGAGCACAGTGGGGAGTGGACGGAGGACAGGAGAGGCATGGAGTGGTGACGGGGAGGTGAGAGATGGAGCTCGGGGGAGCTCCTTTGCGCTGGTCGGTCCCAAGGAAGGGAGAGGAAAGAGGGACTGCTCACTGCGAGGACCGTGGGGCTGAGGGAGGCGCGGGGCATTGTTGCTTCTGCTCGTGAGACCCGAGCGGGACACACATGCAGCCGTGCTTTGTATGCAGGGCTGTCCATACATCCGCTGTCTCCCTCTCGTCTCTAGAGCATCTGTAGTTGTGCCAGAAGAAAAGATGTCAGATGTCTACAGTATTCTGCAGAGCATCCCCCGAAGACAGATTGAAGAAATGCAGAGACAGGTAAGGGGCCAGGCAGCCCTGCGGGGGAGGGGGCGAGGGGGAGGTGAAAGGTGGCCTTGACTGCTTGGACGCAGAGCAGTATCCATGCCGCTGAGAGCGGGCATGGGATTGATATCCTCCACTGAGTCGGTCAGCCAGACTTAAAAGAGGAAAACAGCGTTAGGGAGTTGCATCAGAGAGGCTTGGAATAATAACTGTCAAAGATTCAGAAACGCTCCTGAAGCAAGCCTGCTGTGACAGTAATGTCACACCTCTGCTATGTGTTCAGGATGCAGAGCTGCCCATCTCTGGAAGGCCGTTTACACAGCAGGTGAGGGCTCTGGTGACTGAGACGGACATGGAAGCTGGTGTGTTTCAGGGTGATGCTTCTCAGGAGCTTTGACCTTGAGTGTTGTGTATCAGCTAGCCAGGGTCCCCACAGAGTACTGAGCAGAGTTTCCTGTGCTATGCAGTAGGGCCTTATTAATTGTCTATTTTATGTATAGTAGTGTGTATACATCAGTCCCAATCTCCCAGTTTATTCCTCTCTCCCTTCCACCCTGGTAACCCTGAGTTTGTCTTCTACATCTGTGACTCTGCTTCTGTTTTGTAAATAGGTTCATTTGTACTATCATTTTAGATTCCACATATAAGCAACATCATCTGGTATTTGTCTTTCTCTGTCTGACCTCACTCACCTCTAGGTCTGTCACGGTGCTGCCAATGGCACTGTTTCATTTGTGTGGCTAAAACCCCATCGTATATGTGTACGGCGTCTTCTTTACCCGTTCCTCTGTCCGTGGGCATTTAGGTTGCTTCCTTGTCTTGGCTGATGTAAACAGGGCTACTGCGAACATTGAGGCGGTGCCTGCGTCCTTTCAGATCATGGTTTTCTCCAGTTCTTTTTCTTCTTTTAATGGGTTTTTACAAGTTTTTATTCTCATCAAAATTATCTGTGTAGGTGATGAGCCGGAGAAGAGGTTTGGAGGGTTAGGGTTAGGCTGTAGCCGCCTCCACACACCCCTGTGTCTAACTTGGTCGCAGGAATGAGCCTCAGGTCTCTGGGAGAGGGCAGGGCCGTCACCCGGTGGTGTGGAAGTGGGGAGGGACTCTGGCTTCTGACGGCTGCTTACACACGTTGTCCGTCTGTCCTCCTGCCCCGAGCTCCGCCTCTCCCCCCGAGTGTGCGCAGCGGAACGCGGGGGTTTCTCGGCTCCTCTCGGGTGCTGTCTTGGGCCTGTCGCGTCAGCCACCACCTGCTTTCCTGCTTCCACACTTTGGTGGTGTTAGCTCCTTCCCCGTCCTCTTTATCTTTGGTTATGCCTTCATTTTAGGGTTTTAGGAGGGAGTTAGTGGATGTGTTCAGTCCACCTCTTTATTTTGGACCCAGCTCCTTAGACCAAACAGATGGTACATCACACAGTGGTTGAGTCTGTAGGTTCCGACCCTAGACTGCCTGTGGCGAATGCCGCCTTGGCCGGTTACTGACTCTGTGCCCTTGGCCAAGGCTCTGCCTTCTGTGGATCCCCATGACCTCATCTGTCAAGCATTTTGACATTCCGATTTGAAAACAAATCACATGTTAAGTTTAGCCTCCCCGTAGTCTATTTCCTAGCACACCCATGTTCAGGTTTCTGGGCTTCCCCATTTGTTGCTTAACTGCTGACCTCATTTGAGTTGTAGTGAATTAGAAAATCAGCCTAGAGATCTCTATAGTCTTGATCTGAACTTGGGGTTCTTACAACTCATGGGAAGAAAAAGTACTCCTTGAAGGGACCTGGTGTTTATGCTCTTTGTGTTTCATTTTATGGCATCTTGATTTGTTAACATAGTAAATAGGGAATCATCTGCTAAATCAGGTATCATCTTTTATAGATTTATAAAAGGCTAAGAAAACACCAGGGAGGTGAAAAGGAGCAAATTCTGCCCAGTTATCTTCCCCACTACCTTCCTGTTGGGAAGAGAATCACTTAGTTTTTAGAGCAGAGCACCCAGGGCCAGCTCACAGAATGTACTTTTTCCCTGGGAACTTGGCTTAGGAACCACAGATCTGAGACGAGCCTTGCCAGTCTTTTCAAATGACAGGTTCAGAATCAGAACCATTGAAGCAGAGTGACTAAGGGTTACTTAAAACAGTGTACTTTTAGGTTATTTGGGCTCTGAGAGACACATGTGGGGTCTTTAAAAGACTCTGGCTTGAGCCCTGTGTCAGTCTCTGTTAATTGTGTGACTGTGACACATCTGTGACCAAAGCTCCTCAGACTTCCTCATTTATGGAATCAAGGGTGGGCTGGATCAGCTTTCATGTTCCATTCAGCTGTTAAAAAACACTGTGAAACTCCTGTCCTTGACAGCTTTAATAACTGAGTGATCATCTCTTTCCCATGACCACCTCCTGTCATGAGGGCCTGTTACTGTCTCTGGTGGTGAATAACCTGTATTATGTCCACTGGCAGAATAAAGGGGATCTCAGTACTTTCCTGGGCTTCCCTGGTGGCTTAGATGGCAAAGAATCCGCCTGCCATGCAGGAGACCCGGGTTCGATCCATTAGTTGAGAAGATCTCCCAGAGAAGGGACTAGCAACCCACTCCAGTGTTCTTGCCTGGAGAATTCCACGGACACACGAGCCTGGTGGGCTACAGT
The DNA here is from genome assembly GCF_002263795.3 of Bos taurus. Lineage (NCBI taxonomy): Eukaryota > Metazoa > Chordata > Mammalia > Artiodactyla > Bovidae > Bos > Bos taurus. Next base: position 74,241,264 of record NC_037342.1, read on the forward strand.
CCATGGGGTCGCAAAGAGTCGGATACGACTGAGCGACTCGCACTTGCAGTACTTTCTTCCCTCCCCTAAATCCCCCTTCTGCTTGATGGTGCTCTTCTCTCTGCTACTTTCAGATGTTCTGAGATGCTTCGCTGCCGTGGCCCATTTAGTCCTGCTCCCTTTCTCTGAATAGTCTGCATCCCCAAAATGACCTCTTTTCTTCTCCCAATGTCAGATTTCTAGACTGAACTGATCTCAGCCAGAGGTGAGATTATCCGGTTGAAGCACTTCCCAGAGAGTTCGAAAGGATGACTAGGTTCCACTCCCAGATTCCAGTGGCACACCTGACTCCCAGATTGTGACACCTTGAAACGGCTGCACATGTTGCCAGATGCCTCCCAAGGCGGCAGAAGTGCTGTGCTTGGGAGCCGCCTTCCTGTTGATACCGTGGCCGTCTCTCTAAGATTAGAGACAGCTCTTTTGTTCTTTGCAGAATGTGCTTGTCCTTTATCTCCTGTATCCCCTCCATTGATTCAGTCAGACCTTGGCAGGAGTGACTGAAAAAATAGCACACGCTTGGTTCTTGGAAGTTATTACACCTCAGTGAATTCTCTTTAGGGAGGTCCAATTTGAGTCTTTGTAAGACAGGGATAAACTTTTAGGGGAAAACCTGTTACATCAGTAGTTGATACCTTAGAACCCTGGGTTGCTTATGTTAGAATGAGCTGAGACTGAGGAGCAGAGGGTCAGATTTTCTTGCTCGGCAACTCAGGACCGGCCCGAGGGGCTGCACGCACAGTTGTAACCAGCAGAGGGCTCCATCCACTTTGAAGTGACTCATTTTCCTTCTGAGTAGCCGTGTCCAAGGAGTCCTGAGTGCCATGAGCTATGCTGACACCGTTCCTCAGAGCCGCTCTCTAGAGAGACCCGCTTCTTCCTGTGCTTTTTAGCACAGGATTCTGCTCTCCTGTGATGGATCAGAGCCAGACTTTCTGAATTTGACCCCTGAGATACGGGTGGGATCTTGGTGAGGACGGTGATGCAGCTTCGAGTTCAGGGGCTATAATCTGATCGATGGATACGTGGTGACAGCCCTTAACATGACCCAGGAGTTAGGACGCACCCAGAGAGGAGGGTGTTCTGCCTGACAAGGAAGCGTAACTTTTCCTCCTCACCTGAGATGCGACAGTGAAGCAGCCGTTAAAGTCATATGCAGGGCTAGAACCTGAAGTAAGAGCTGGATGTAAGCTAAGACTTTTGAAGTACAGCCCGCATCTGTGTTATCTACCCCTGAAGACCAATAGCTGGCTGTGTTGGCGTAGGTGGCATTGGAAGAGCTGGGGTGGCCTATAGGGCTTTCTGTGGTTTAGTTAGAAATCAGTTCCTTTCATTAATAGAAATTAATAGTTGCTTTTGTTGTTGTCCAGTCGGTAAGTCATGTCCGACTCTTTGCAACCCCTTAGACTGTAGCACGCCAGGCTTCCCTGTCCTTCAGTGTCTCCCAGAGTCTGCTCAAACTCCTGTCCATTGAGTCAGTGATGCCGTCCAACCATCTCATCCTCTGCTGCCTCCTTCTCCTGCCCTCAATCTTTCCCAGCATCAGGGTCTTTTCCAATGAGTCTGCTCTTTGCATCAGGTGGCCAAAGTGTTGGAGCTTCAGCTTCAGCATCAGTCAGAATATTCATAATATTCAGGGTTGATTTCCTTCAGGATTGACTGGTTTGATTTTCTTGCTATCCAAGGGACTCTCAAGAATCTTCTCCAACATTACTGTTCAGAAACACCAATTCTTCGGTGCTCAGCCTTCTTTATGGTCCACCTCTCACATCTGTACATGACTACTGTGACCCCTACCCACACATGCCTAATAGCCATCCTGGGGATATGTAGGTATAAGGCCAAAGAAAGCTGAGAAGATGGTACAGATTTTCCAAAGCATGTTAGTGGTCTGAAATGGGAGGAAGTCTGGGTTAAAGCTGTTAGGGACAGATTTATTGGGGAGGTAGTACTTGATGGCAGCCTTAAAGATGGAGGGTTCCATCCACTATCTTTCTCGTGTTGGAAGCCAGGAAGAAGTATGCAACTAAGTATTTTCCTATAGTCTCATGGAACATTCACATCCCCAGTCTCCTTTGGAATCACAATGAAAAAGAGGGCAACCCAGGATATTGAAAGGCTGACTAGACACTGGACTGTATGGTTGGCAGTGTTTGTGTGGATAGGGAGGAAGGTGTAAATGGATCCTCAGTTTATCTGTTGAGTGGAGTTTCCAAACATTCTTTTATTGGTCAGTGGCTCCGCCAGCAGTGACCTCTAACCTCAGCCACACTAGGAGGTGGAAGTCAGGAGCCTGCCTTGCCTTTGAACTCTTCTTTGTACTCATTTGACTGGGAGCCTTTGAGGTGGCAGAAACATTCAGCATCTTCTTTGCTCTCTCTCCTTGAATGCTTGGCCAACTTAAAATACCAGTTTCTTTTCTATTACTGACCCATCTCAGCCTGCCTTCATATTTTCCCTATTATACTAAGCATACCAATTATTTGTTCTCCGGAGGAGGACGTGAAGATATAATGGGCTGATTAGGAAAAAGAACATGTCTGTCGAAGAATATGTGGTCCCCTCTCCTGGCAGGACTGTTGTCAGGCCTGGCTGTGGTCGAGCGGAGAGCAGAAGAGACCACAGAACAGGAAGTGTGTGTGTCCACCAGTTCATGCACTTTATTCAGGGCAGAGACCCCACAGGAGGCTGCTCTTTTATCTTGCATGTGATTTCAGCACATCCAACTGTTTGCTTTCCATAGACATGGTAGTTTCGAAGTTACATCTTTGAAGGACAGAAAGACTGTAAGTGAGGGGCTGTGACATGGGGCATCTGCCAGTCAGGCATGAATAGAGAAGACAGAAAGGCTGTTTTAAAAATAGAACTTGGATGGAATGCTCTGTGAATAATAAATCCTGGAGAGGGTGTGGAGAGAAGGGAATCCTCCTGCACTGTTGGTGGGAATGTAAATCGGTATAGCCGTTATGAGAGCAGTATGGGGGTTCCTTAAAAAATTAAAGATAGAGCTGCAATATGACCTGGCAGTCCCACTCCTGAGCATATATTTGGAGGGAAACATGATCCAAAAGGATACATGTGCCCCAGTGTTCACTGCAGCACTGTTTACAATAGCCAAGACAACCTAAATGTCTGTCAACAGAGGAGTGGATAAAGGTGTACAGATATACAATGGAATATTACTCAACCGTTACAAAGAATGAAATAATGCCATCTGCAGCAACGTGGATTGACCTAGAGATTGTCATACTGAGTGACATAAGTCAGAGAAGGAGAAGTATCGTATGATATCCCTTATATATGGAATCTAAAGAGAACTGGTACCAATGAACTTATGAAACAGAAAAGGACCCGCAGACTCGGAGGGTAAACCTAGGGTTGCCAAGATGAGAGATGCGGGAAAGAATAGCTGGAGAGTTTGGGATGGACCTGTACACGCTGCTGTGATTAGAATGGTTAGCCAAGGATGGCCAGCGAGGACCTACTGTATTGCAGGAACTCTGCTCAGTGTTGTGTGGTGGCCTGGATGGGAGGGGAGTTTAACGGAGAATGGATGCGTGTGTATGTATGGCCGGGTCCCTGTGCTGTTCACCTGAAACTGCCCTAACATTGTGTGTTGATTGGCTATACCCCAACACAAGATAAAAGGTTAAAAAAAAATAGAACTTGGGGCTTCTTGGCACTCCAGTGGTTAGCACTTCACCTTCCAGTACAGGCTGTGTGGGTTTGATCCTCTGACTGAGGAACTAAGGTCTCGCATGCGTCATGGCCAAAAATCCAGAACATAAACAACAGAAGCACCATTGTAACAAATTCAGTAAAGACTTTTAAAAAATGGTCCACATCAAAAAAAACACAAAACTTAAAAAATGAAAACAGAACTCTCAGCACTCTGGATACATGGCAGACGGCAGAACGTGCTTCTCGATATCCTGGGTGTGTCCTCGTAAGACGGTAGAATTCCTTGGTTCAAAGAAATATGTACGTGTTTGTTTTGCATATTTTGGGTTTCTGGCATCCAAATGAGTCCTACCATCACTTTGATTGTTGAATATAGTTTCTGTTTTGTCGCCTTGAAGCTGTTTCTGACGGAGCATCTTAAAATCGTGGAAATACAGAGATGGCTGTCCTGAGAACGCCCTGCAGTCTTTTCAGGGAAGGTTTACGTTTCGCGTATATAAACGTGTTTTTAAAATACTGGCTTTCGCGTAAAGTATTTTCGAAAGTTTTCTATCTAAAATAATTTGCTTTTATTTTTTTAAAAGTGTTTTGTGATCCGCCTAAAGGCGTCGGCCCTCGGATGTCTAGGACCCCCAGGAACCTGGATGGATGTGTTCTCTGAGGGTCCCCTGCGCTTGGCTGTTGTGTCCGTTGACGGCTAGGTAGCAGTCTGTGTCCATTTCTCCCTCCCTCCCTGCCCCCAAACACACACAATTTACAAAGCAAACTTGTTAAACAGAGCAGTGAGACTAGGCAGTGAGAGGAGCGATCTGAATTTTTTTTAACGTGAGGAAACGGAAGAAGAGCCGTGAAGCGATGCTCCGGTGATCGCACGACCTGAGAGGGACAGACGGGGAACATACTGTTTTGCTGCCCACAGCTTGATTCAAATCCTAGAGCTCTGTGGCCTGGATTGAGGTTAAACGTCAGGATGAGCTTCCCAGCAATTCAGGTTAGCTGCTTATTGGATCGTCTCTCCTAAAAAGTGGTTGCCTGAGACCCTGGAGACTGGACACGTCTCTGGAAATATGAAGAACGTGGAAAAGACTTCACTTCTGATTTCCAAGATTTGACATTGTAACGTCTGTCACTCTTTCCCACTGCCCGCCCCCCCATACTGTGGAAATTGAAAAAAACTTTAATATGCATAAACTGAATTCTCAGGGCTTTGAAAAAAATGCCAAGTATTCCCTTCCTCCCCCTGCTCTCTAGTCCCAGCATGCCACTCCAAGCTCTGTTTGCCGATCTCTGCTTTCATACTCGCCCTTAAAAAAGCTACTGGATCACTTACCCGTCTACGAAACACGTTGACCTTGATCCTTGGCGTTCTCCTGGTGAAACAGACAACCGTGGTTCTGATACAAAGCCAGGCTCTTTGGCCAGTGGGAGAGCCTTGGGGAAGAGTGTGATTATGGGATATTTTGAGTTTCATAATTTTATTTCAATTTTGTTACTCTGTTGGAGTTTTCCTGAATGTATAAATCCATATTGTGAAGGAGATCAGTCAACTTATGTTTAAAGCAGGATAAAATAAGGGCTCATTTAATTGGAACTCTTAAGGAAGAGCATTTTTATGTGTTTAACTTTTTTTTTTTTCAAGTTTAGCATTAAGAACCTTATTGGAAAAAGACTTTTGCCAAGTATCTGATGGGAAGCCAAGAAAAGCATTTTAATAGAACGGTCTCAAATTTATAGTACACCAGGGCCTGTAAATAAATTTCCCTGTCTTTAAGGTTGGGGCTGATTTGCAGTTATTTTGTATAGCTTCTGAGATTTAAATCCTCACAGTCCAGATGGGGAGACCATAAAGCTGCTTTCTTTGGCAACCCTGGCATACATTGTCCACGGCGAGCTCTGTCTGTAAATGCTCACTTACCGTATTGTGATGCCAGTTTGAATTGGTTTAGCGACTTTTCCTAGAGCAGCTCCCCCCACCCCAAATGTTCTCAAAATCTTGGAGAATTAAGAGTCCTTGATTTCATAATGCAGACTAGTCAAATAAGTATGTTTTAAGTACCGGCTTTTTTGCTAGAATTGTATAGGTATATTAAAGGAGATTTTTACAAAGGGGGAGGGGAGGAACACAGATCCTGTCCTCAGGGTGCTAGGGAGAGCACTTTCAGCAATAGTGAACGAAGAGGGCGGAAGTGCTGGCCCTCAGTCGTGCTGCGGAATGGATCAGGAGGCGAGAGCAGGCTTCGTGACCGGGTGGCCTCGAATAGGGTGAGAGGATGCTCTGAGAGGTGCCGAGCTCCGCCCAGAGGTTGGCTTCTGTGGGAAGGACTCGGTAGGTGAGGTGGAACAGCCTACCAGCCTGAGGGGGAACTTGAAATACCAGCAAGAGAGAACTTTCTAGGAAGCTGGAAGGACGGGAAAGTCAGTGACAAGTGGAGAGTAATGAAAAAATGCGCGAGGAAAGGGGAAAGCAGTATCAATTAAGGAGACAGGGGTAAAAAAAAAAAAATCAAAGAGCTGGAAGGAACCTTAGAAATTATTCAGCCCTTTCTTCATATTTTGTAAATGAGGTGGAAGCCCTAGCGTTCAAGTGATCTTGAGGATGAATTGTTAGGGCCTGAGCCTCGCCTCGCCTGGAACCCAGGTCTGCTGACTCCAGCTGATGGATTCTGGGTGGAAGGGGGACCTTGTGTACTACAGTATTTTTCAATTTAGGGAGTCTTGAGTGGCATTTTATTTTTTAAAAAATGAAGGATAATAGGAAGGCATCAGAGTATTACCTAGCAAGGGTAAATCTTTCCTGAACTCTTTTTTTTGATATGTATATGTGCAGTGTCATTATTTAATGTATTTGTATGTTTCTTGGTGTGGGCCCCAGTCCAGAAAGTTTGAGGGATGTTGATAGTGAGTGGCAAGCACACAGGCTTTTGAGTTGAGGAGACCTGAATTTGCATCCCAGGCTGTGCCTTCTGTCTGCCAGCTTTGTGAGCATGGGCAAGTCACTTTGCCAAGCATCAATTTTCTTATCTTAGACCTGGGGATAATAGTCCGACTCTTTGTGAGCCCACGGACTAGAACCTGCCAGGCTCCTCTGTTCATGGAATTCTCCAGGCAATAATACTGGAGTGGGTTGCCATTCCCTTCTGGGGATCTTCCTGACCCAGGGATCGAACCCAGGTCTCCTGCACTGCAAGCAGATTCTTTACCATCTGAGCTACAGGGACGCCCCCAATAATACAATAGAGCAGTTGTGTTGTTTAAATGAAATCCTTGACTTAAAGCATCTAGAGGCCGGTCTGCCTGCTCTGTGTTGGCTGTCGTCTGGGAGTGCTCCGCCTGGGTCTAGGTTTGAACACTGGCAGGAGCCTCCTGGTTTGGAGCTTGGACTTCAGGAACCACAGTAAGTTACCAACGCGGATGTATTATGCATTTGCTTCTGGGCTTGGAAACTTGAAACAGAACTTATTCCTGTGGGCCTGGTGTGCTTTCTACATCTTGGAATAAAGGGAGGTTCCCCTCTCTGGTTTTCAGAATGGCTTATGAAAATCAGTGGTTCTTTAGCTGGCCTTAAAAAAAATTCATTGGCACGTTTGAGTGCCAGAATTCATAAAGCAACGTTTGGGTCAAGTACTATTACTTTTTCCCCTTTCCAGTGAGAACGATTTTCATACTGAGTCTTTTTACCCCGTCTTTTAATGTATCCTCTGCTGGATCTTGATTTTACTCATTTTTTTTGAGCCAGAAGATTAAAAAATAAGCATAAAGAGAAAAGTCAAAATCAGAATTGACATTTGGGTGGTGAACACTTGGAGAGTTGGCATTTTACTAGGTATGTACTAAAAATAAAGCAACTTTTTATGTGAATTTAAGAGGGCTGGTGAGATACCTCTTAGGAATAGCTGTTGTTCGCCTCCTACTGAAAGGGTAATGAGTTGTATCATCTGGTTTTCCTGGTTCTCTGCTGTTCCCCTCACCCCTGCTGCCCTTCCCCCACCCCTGTCCAGCCAGCTCCATCCCATGTTTGAAATCCCGCTGGAGAGCGAGTGGAGCGCTTCATCCCTAGATGATTTGGGCCAGGGGCTAAAACACTGCCATAAATCTGCAGCTCATTTTAATGCCACGTTAAAACAGTGTGAGCGGCTGGTTTCCGTGGCCCCTGCCCTCTTTCTTTATGGGCTTCTTTGGCTCTTCTTTATAAAGAGGCCCTGTGGAGTCATTTTAAAGTTCTTATCAGTTTGCTGACAGCTATATGGGCCTTTCTGCTGAGTCCAGGAGCTCAGGCAGGCGTGTGAAACTTCTGATATTAAAATTGAAGAAAAATGCCAGGCAGAAGGGATTGGGGAGCGCAGCGGTGATTTGGAGGTGAAAGACTAGCGAGGTAATTAACCTCTGCAGGTCCGGAACTGCGCCCTTGGCTGGATAAGTTGCTCCTGGTTGGTGGGGGCAGGGCAGCAAGGGTTAGGCCAGGGAGGGCTTTCCAAGGGCTTTTATTTTTATCCCCGATGAGAAATGCCGTTCAGCTGGCAGCCTGTGCTTTCAGGCTTCAGCAAGTGCGTTGGGCAGTCCTGAAAGGCTAAGGGAGCCAGGTTTACAATGCAGTTTTTTTTTCTTTTTCCTAAAGGCCGTCTGACTGGCTAGACCTCGGCTTGTGAGTCTCTGGCAGCTCCAGCTCACTGTCTCTGTCCACAGCATCGCTGTTATCGAATTTAAAGGGGCTTTCATCAGTCTGCTCCGCAGCCCCTTTTAGACCAGCTTGCTAACTCCCAGTGATCCTCGCAGAGTGCTTCGTGGAAGCGCCAGGCCCTCTATAAATGTCAGCCTGCAGCTTAGCCCTTCTTACCCTCTCAGTTACGGAGAGGTAGCCTGGAAGCCGCTCCTCCCTCTCCTCCACCGCTTTTCCTTTCTCTCTTTGCTGGAAAACTCTAGCAGCAGACAGCTGAGGGGAAGGAAAAACCATTACCTGGATCAAGGCCAGGGGCTTGATGGAGCCTCAAAATCTCTGGCATCTCCTGACCAGAGTGTTTTTCCAGGCATTTCAAAAAGTACACCCTCACCCTCCGCCAGCTTTCAGCTTTCCAGCCTTGATTCCAGGTGGGCTGGCTTGGGGGCATCATGCCCTCAGAATCTGTATCTGTCTGCTCCTCTTCTCCTAACTAAAGCGTTTAGGAAAAGGATAGTAGAGATAAGCAAAATCCAGTGGACATGTATTTTTAACTGCCTTGCACCCTTTTGGCGCAAACACATTATTTTTCCTTTTTCAAATAGTTTTGGACATGAGTACTTTTGCAAGTGTATTCAATTTAAAATAGTCATTTAACTTGAGGTTGAAGCAAAAGCAAAGAATTTTTGTAGTTAGTCAAATTATATAGCTGTTGATCTAGGATCAATGATTTTCATTGAGCAAACAATAAAAAATACCGGTTCGTTTTACTACTTGTGTGGAAGTAGCTCCTGTGGGGGGAGTAATTAGGTATGAAAACTGACCAAGCTATAAATCAAAATAAAATACCCCAACCTCCAAAGCAATCAAGCTACTTTTTTGAACATTTCTGACAATATCAATAGATATTTTGGTATTCTGAACAATATCAGTAGAATAAATTGATATTCTATAATTAGTTAAGTTTACTGAATCAGAAGTTTTTGCTTGTGGTATAATTTTAATAAATTTACTAAAAATATTTTACAAATAATGTACTGAAAGTTCTCAGTAAGTATATGATTATGAGCAGTCTTCATTGTACAGCCTTTGCAAGGGGTGTGGTTATATCATATGACCAGTTTCCTCTTTGGGCATTGGTTGCAGAGCTGGCTCTAGAGTTAGCCATGGGTTAATCCCTTGTAACAAGTCCCCAATATGGGGCATTGCTTTAGGAAATGGCCTCTCTAATAAAAGTGTTAAACATTAATTTGCAGCCTATATAAGGATTGTCTGACTCTTTGGGGCTGGTTTCCTACAGAGTGGAACTATTTGTGAAGCATTTCTGAGAAATAATTGCTCATTACAGGAAGTGTAGTGCAGGCTTTGTGAATTCATTATATATCTACTTAGAAAAATATCTAGGTTTGTTTACAAAAGAATAACTTATAAATTACCAAGTGTCGATACAAGCATTTGGTAAAGAATTCACTATTGTCAGGTCTTCAGTAAGAGTCAGACTGATCCATTAGATTTCTGTCTATATTTATGATTATTTTGTATTTGAATGTATTTTTCTGTCTCCCTCAGCATTGAAGAGGCTGAGAGAGTTTGGAGTTGCCTGACTACTTTGTAATAACACCATCTTGTAATTCCATGCTACTGTTCTTGGGAATGTAAGACAACAATTGTGTATTTATTTCATTTTATTTGACTAGATGACCTTTAATACTGAATCAGACCAGAATTGGTACAGAAATAGCTTCATAAAGTCATTTCTGGCAATGTAGTTCTCTCTCTCTCCCCTTATAGTTTAAAGGTTAATTTGTATTTAAATGTGCACTTATTTCCCATTTTGATAAGATTTCAGTAGTAAGCAAGCAGGTCATTTGTTATCTTTCAGAATTCAGTACTTTTTATTAAAAGGAGCAAGCGGTTTGTCTTCAAGTGTTTGAAGCCCATATATGTATATATATATATTGAAGTGTTCTGAATTCTCTGAATATATATTGGCCAGGTCTTGATGATTTTATATATATATATATATATATATATAAAATTTGTATTTTAGAGAGATCTTTGAGTTTTTGTTTGAAGCTACAGACTGAGGGTTGAATTCTCTCAACTCTCTTGCTCTCACTCAGATTCTTAGATGCTTTCTGGAGTGGGGAATGGGGACATAAATTTCTCTTGAGAATCCTCGCCGTGATGAACCTCTGCTATGCTTACTCATAGGTAAGAAAGGGCGCGGGGTAAAGATGAGAACCACTCACAGAGCAAGCATAGCTCTTTCAAACTTCTCCCTCTGTTCAGAGTCCCAATTTAGGGAACGCACATTGGGGTTTCCACTCAGATCAACAGGAGAGCGTGTCTTAATACCTGCCACGTGATCAGACCAAGGCACTTCCCAGCTGCAAGCGGCTTAGGGAGGGCTCCCGTGGCTCCGGTCAGCTGGAACCGGCATTGGACCCACACTATTCTCAACTTCTCTGTTTCTGGGAATGTGTGGGGACAGTGGAGAGGGCTCCCATGCGACCTGACTGCGTCTGTATAATATCCACAGCCAGAAAAATAAATAAATAAATAAATAACCTGCTAAAGAATAGCTCCCCAGCCTTCTTTAGAATTGTTACTACCTGGGAAGCAGATGGAGCGGGGAACATGGCCCTGATGTGGCAGGATGTGGGATGAAACGAGCCCTCAAGTTCTGTCCTCGGTCCCTTCACACGTGCTATCTGCGTGTGTGTCTTAATTAAAAGGGGTCGGCCTTTCAAGTGTGCCCGCTGCAGTGAGACTTGTTTTATATTTACCTTTTCTGATCAAACAAGCATACAGCTCTCTCCCTGTTTTGGTATAGCAAACATGGGGAATCTCACCCCAGGCGGATTCCTTTACAACGAACTGACCCAAGTTGTGCTCTTATTTATTTATTTTTGATGACAGATCCTGATTAAAGGTTTCCAGTCCAAACCTTTTAGCTGGTCCATGAACCCAGCCAGGAGAGAGGGCTGGTCAGCTGCTGATTGCCAAAGAAGCTCCCCGACCTGACCGAGGGAACAGTGTAATTCAGAGGTGTGGGTAACTGGGGAACCGGGCACAGCAGAAATGAATCTCTCGTCTCTTTGCTGAGAAGGTTTGACCAAACACAGTTTTATTGGTCAGTGGCTCCTGCTTTAGTAACCTTTCACCCCCATGGCTCTTGGAGGTGTAAGCCACTGGCCGGCCTTGCCTTTGAACTCCTCATGGCTCCTGCCACCTCAAAGACTCACAGTCGGAGCTTGTGTTTTGCTTGGGATCTCTCCTCACAGCAGGGCATCAGCAGTTGGGAAAACTGATCCACCCTTAGAGCCTTGACATATTTGAAGGTGATACCCCTGAGACTTGAAACCTATGGCTTTCTATTTCAGGAGCTGCCTGTCACATGTCAAGAAACACGACACAGGCTGCCCACTTTGCTCCTCTGTCCCTCCTGGCTTCCCATAGGACGGGAGATAGTAACATCTGAGCACACCCTGCAAGTATTCACCGAGTCCTCCCCTCATCTTCAAGCTCTTTTACCCATTTTTCTTCTGACTTGTCCCAAGTAGAGTCTATTTTGAAATAAGTTTTCTTTTAAATAAGGCTAAAACGTGCAAATCTAGCCCTCTTTGGTGTCTGGGAACTTGATGCAGGTGAAGATGATGCAGTGAAAGTGTCACAGGGCTTACATTGACATGTTCAGTCCCAGTGCGTCCAGGTCAGATGAGCCCTACTTTTAAGATGGCCCAGCTTCCTTTTAAGATGGGACACTCTCCCCTGTCTTCTTGAGTCATTCTACGTTCTGGAAAAACTAGATCTTGCAAGAAGAGATAGAAATAGCATGGATTGCTCTCCCACATCTGCTTGGCTTCCAGCCTACGGAACAAGAGTGAGAGCTTTAGTGTTGAGAGGCGAATCCAGGGACCCATGGTTATTGGGTGACTTCAGTAAAGCTTCTTTGGCAAGAAATCAAACCTCATATTCAAAGAATATTGAGTTGAAAAATGCCTTCTACTTATGATGCCGTTAGCTTAGCAAAGGAGTAAATGATCTCCATTGAGTTCCTCTGCTTTCCTAGAATTCAGGTAGAACATTACTGATAATCCTTAGCAGAAAGAATACTCTGGCAGGGTCTTTTTCTGCTTCAGAGTAAAGGTTGAGTTTTTAGCAGGTACCCAGGTGTCAGAAATGGTAGCCCACTCCAGTATTCTTACCTGGAAAATCCCATGGACGGCAGAGCCTGGTAGGCTACCGTCCATGGGGTCGCAAAGAGTCAGACACGACTGAGGGACTTCACTTTTCTCTTCAGGTGTCAGAAGAGGCAGGCCTGGTTTTTCTGCTGTCTTATTCTGTGGTCGTGAGTGTGGTCATGAGCTTGAGCTCGACAAAGGGAAGGTTGACAAAGGGATGAGAAGTAGCATTTATGTTAACTCCCATGTCTGATAACTGACCTCATGAAAATCTGATGAGGCAGTTGTAGTTCTTCTCATTTTTACAAAGAGGGAAGGTGAACTTAGAGGCTAATGGCTGGTCTGTAGTTACAAAACTTTAGTGGCAGGCTTGGGACTGGGAAGAATTTGTAGCACATGATTAAAAAGTTCACTTTTCTCACCTTTCCTCTGGGGGCATTTGCCTTTTACACTGAGGTAAGTATGTCTTTGAGATGAGTATAAACCATCATCAATACATTAATTGCTGTATTGATGATGGTTTATAGGTTGCTTCTCCTTGCCACTATTTTCTGTTTTTTTCCACCTACTGGGAAATTTAGTTCTCCCATTTCTAAATCCTATTGCATGACTTAGAGGAAGGAATTTGAAATCCCCTTTCTTCACTTGCCTCTCTTTGTCCCATGTTCCAGTTCTTTCTCTGTATCCTTGCCCTGATGATAACTCAGATTTTTCAACTCTTTATGGGAATCAGCCGTGTTATATGATGTTATATGATGCCATGTAAGCTGATAAGGAACCTGTACATATTTGATTAGCCTTTGGGAAAAAAACCCACGTCGTCTAATTAAACACTGTGCACTTAACTGAGCACACCGCCTTGCTGTCAGAAAGTATTGCTCTGGGCCTCATCCTCCTGACCTCTTCCTTACATTTTTGTCATTCTTCTTCTAAAAACATGTTTACTTCTCTATCTGGCTTTGCTGGGCCTTGGTTGCAGCACGTGGGCTCTCCTAGTTGAGGCATCTGAGCTCGCAGTCATGCCTTGTGGGATCCAGTTCCATTTGAACATGGGCCCCCTTCACGGGGAGCCACTGGACCACCAGGGAAGTCCCTCGTGATTCTTAACAAATATATGCTGGAACCGTTTTCTCTGGTAACTATAGGCGGAACTAACTGCATGTCCATTCTTTAATCACTCCCCATAAATATAAATATGGAGGCTGGAGATGAACAGAAGGACATCTTTGGTTCTAAATGGATGACATGCGCTTACATATAGGCATTTTTGGAATTTTCTATGCAACTCTGTATCAAAATAGGATTTGAATGCTGGTCCACATACTTGCTTGTTTTCTAACCTTTGAATGACTCAGGGTTTTATGTGTAAGAGCAAGGTCTAGAACTCCTAGAAATAAGCACAAGTGGGTGTGCTCAGCTCTTCCTACGAGGCTTGGGCTGCGGCTGGTGTTGAGAAGCCTTTAGCGGTTGGTGGGAGCAGGCTAGGGGGGAGCTTGGCCTGGAAGACTGTGTAAAGACCTCTTCCTCTCAGCACCAGGAAAAGGGGATTACATTGAGGGAAGTTAAGGGATGGTTAACAAAAATGGTACGCGGGGAGAGAGAGAAAACTAGATTTAAAGGCTGAGTACTCTGCAGCCAGCCAAGGGGAAAGGCTGTGAGCAAGTTCTCAGAGTCTTCACCAAAGGGTGAGAAGGGGAAGAAAGGGCGCCTTTTGCATGGCAGAGGTTCATAACCATTTGTCATTGTTTATTTGCTAAGTCGTGTATGACTCTTGCGACTCCATGGACTGTAGCCCGCTAGGCTCCTCTGTCTATGGGTTTTCCCAGGCAGGAGTACGGGCAGGAAGGGATTGCCATTTGCTTCTCCAGGGGATCTCCCCAGTCCAGGGATTGAACCCATATCTCCTGCTTTGACAGGTAGATTCTTTACCACTGAGCCACCAGGGAAGCGTTCATAATGATAGTCGCTATTATTAAGGTGATTTTATGTTTCTCTTCACTACCTATGTGCCAACTGGGTAGAGATTATTTTAAACAAGACACAACTACAACAAACCTACTGTGGATTCTGAATTCTGATATGTTTTTAGAAGGCTGGGAATGCGGAAGAATGTAAAAATAAAAATAAAATAGAGATTAAATCCTAGGAGAGATTAAAGTCCTAACAAGAATCATCAGGTTCTATATGAGATCCGAGGAGAAGAGCAAAAATGTGTTCATTAGGTGTGATACATTAGATCTCGCACTGGGTAGTGGCTGCATTTCACATTTAATATGGTTCTCAGCTGTTCCCCTGCAATGACACAGCTGAAAATAGAGGCCTTGCTGGTTAAGCCAAGTCTAGTCAGTCCTGCTTGCTGCTGCTGCAGGGGAAAATGAGACATTGAGAATGGCGCTCAGTCCCCTTAGTCTGCTCCAGTTTCTCGACACTCGGGCATGACTCTAGAGGAACTGTAGGATACCAGCGTAAAGAAGCCACGAGAACCCGCGGAAACCTACTGCCCCAACTCTGTAGTACTTATGGGCCAAGTTTTCAAATCCTTGTCCTTGAGTGGGGCCCAGCAGATTTTGGTTTTTACTGAGGGCCACCAGAGAGTTTTCAGTCTAACTAGGAAGATAAGTATTTTCACCCCATGAGATAACAGTAGGGCAGAGAATAGATGCTGACTCTTGTGTAGAAATTGTCAGATGAATTGGAAAAGGGCCTCAGTATGCTTTCAAGGAGATAAAACTTGAAGCCCAGGTAGGATTTTTTGTTTTTTAATTACTAAATTTTAAAAAGGTATTTATTTAATTTATTTAGTTGCCCCTCGTCTTGGCTGCAGCTCGTGGAATCTTTAGTTGTAACTCAGATCGTAATGCAAGCTCGGTTCGCGTTACTAAGAGTCGCAGCGTGTGAGCTCTTAGTTTCAGCACGTGGGATCTAGTTCACTGGCCAGGGATCGAACCCAGGCGCCCTGCACTGGGAGCTCGGAGGCTTAGCCACTGGACCACCAGGGAAGGCCCTTAATCACTAAGTTTTATTTTTCAGAGCAGTTTTAGGTTCACAGCAAAATCGAGCAGGAGGTAGGGAGAGTTCCCATACACCCTGTGTCCCCACAGACGCATAGCCTCCCACACTAACAGTGAGCCACAGTGGTTCATTGTTAGAGTGGAGCCTACACTGACACAGCCTTCTCTCTCAGAGTCTGTAGTCCTTGTTAGGGTTTGCTCTTGGGGTTGTCTATTCTGTGGGTTTTTAACAAACGTATAATGTTTCCTCCATGTCACTATTTCTAATTTAATTCCATTGCGGTCTGGGAGCAGACATCATATGACTTCTTTTCATGGTTGTTCAAGTATGCTTTATGGCCCAGAATGTAGTCTGTCTCGGTGAATGTTACATGTGAGCTTGAGAAGAATGTGTCCAATCTGCCGCTGTTGGATGAAATAGTCTACAGATGTCAATTATTTGGTGCTGTGAATACATTCAACTATGTCCCTTACTGATTTTCTGCCTTCTGGATCTGTGTGCTTCTGACAGAGGGCAGCTCTGGGAGAGGATTCATCTGTTTCTCCTTGAATTTCTACCAGTTCTTGCCTCATGTGTTTTGATGTTCTTTTGTCGGTTGCCTTGAGGAGTGTTATGTTTTCTTGGAGTATTGACCTCTTTATTATTGTGTATGCTACTGTTTATGTGTTGTAATTTTCCTCGTTCTGAAGTCTTCTTTGTCTGAAATTAACATAGCTACCTATACTGTCTTCAGATTAGTGTTAGCATGCTCTATCTTTCTCCGTCTCGTTTAATTTATGTGTATCTGTTTATTTAAAGTGGGTTTCTCATAGACAAGATATAGTTGGGTCTTGTTTTTTCATCCACCCTGACAAGCTTTTAATTGTAGTATTTAAGCCATTAGCATTTAAAGTAATGATTGAGATACTTGAATTGACATTGACCATATTTGTCACTGTTTTCTATTTGTTGGCTTTGTTCTTTTTTCCTGTTAATATTTTTGTCTTCTACACATTTTATGTCTTTTGTGGTTTTAATTAGTAGTTTATATGATTTTATTCTCTGTGTTAGCATACCAATTACACTCCTTTTTAAATACTTTTTTTAGTGGTTGCCCTAGAGTTTGCACTTTACATCTATATCAAATCCAAATCCATTTTCAAATATTCCTGCTTCAGTGATAGTGCAAGTACCTTCCTTATGTTAACACAGTAATCCTGGTTCTCTTGTCCCTTGTATCGTTGCTGTCACTCATTTCACATATACATATATATATATATATACACACACACATAATCAAATTTGTTGCTTTTATAGATTATTATATGTTAGATCAATTAAGAATAAGGAAAATGACGATTTTAATTTTACCTTCACTTAGTCCCTCTCTGATGCTTTTCCTTTCTTTATGTACATCTGTTTCTGACTACATCATTTTCCTTCTCTCTGAAGAACTTCTTTTAACATTTCCTGTAAGCAGAAATACTGGCAACAAATTTTCTCGATTTTTGCTTGAGAAATTATTTATTTCTCCTTTACTTCTGAAGGGTTTTCCAGGGTGTAAAATTCTGTGTTGGTGCGTTTTTTCTCTTAACCCTTTATAGCTGTCATTCCACTTTCTTCTTGCTTGTATGGTTTCTGAGAAGTCAGATGTAATTGTTACCTTTGCTCCTCTATAGCTAAGGTGTTTTTTTCCCCCCTGTGGCTTCTTTCAGAAAATTTTTAAATATTTGCTTTTCTAAAGTTTCACTATGATATGCACAGGTGTAGTGTTTTTGGTATGTATCCTACCCAGTGTTCTCTGAGCTTCCTGGATCTGTGGTTTGGTGTTTGGTATTAATTTGAGGAAATTCTCAGTCATTAAGTTTCCTCTCCCATTGTATTCTTTTCTTTTGGTGTTTGTATTACGTGTATGTTACCCCTTTTATAGTAGTCCCATGGCCCTTGGGTATTTTGTTCTTTCCCTGCCTTTTCTCTCTTTGCAATTTTGGAAGTTTCTGTTGCAATATTGCCAAGCTCAGATTTTATCTTTTTAGTTATGAAAACTCACAAATCCAGGGACTGCACGCAAACTGTGTCACATAGTGTCCGTTGTCACATAGCCTCCATTGCTACAAGAGGCTGGGTAATATAGTATTTTAAGTTGATTTTGTTAGTAAAGATGAACGAGATACCAGATACTGGGGAGGCAGCTTAATGTCTGTCTGGAGGACTAAGAATAATCTGGATGTGAGAAGTTAGGGTAGTGAGATGAGCTTTGTCTTTTTTTGATTGTGCTGGGTCTTCCTTGCTTTGCGAGGGTTTTCTCTAGTGGCAGTGAGTCCGGGCTACTCTTAGGATGCAGGAGCTCCTCACTGTGACGGCTTCTCTTGCTGCAGAGCACGGGCTCTAGGCACATGGGCTTCAGTAATTGCAGTGCTTGAGCTCAGTAGTTGTGGCTCGTGGACCCTAGAGCACACGGCTCCAGGAGTTGGGGCACAAGGCATGGGGAATCTTGCCCAACCAGGGATCGAACCCACGTCCCCTGCATTGGCAGGGGGATTCTTTTCCACTGTACGACCAGGGAAGTCCAGTAGAACGAGCTTTGCCACTAACTCTGTGTGTGTGTGTGTGTGTGTGTGTGTGTGTGTGTATTTGTGTGTAAAATCTCACTGGGAATTGCTGGCATAGAAGAGTCTTGTTTTTTGTTTTATTTATTTTACAAATTATTTTGTAGCTGGCCACTTTATTAAACTTCCTTATTAGCTTTGATGGATTTTTAGTTGATTTTCTAGGATTTTCTTAATAGAAAATCAATGGAAAGCTCTTGGATTTCTTTTCAAATACTCTTCCTTTGTCTGTTTTCTTATTAATTACTGCTACTAGATTCCTTAGGTTTTTTTTCCTTTCTTTCCCAAATTATCAGATTGGGGTGCTTACTTTATTTTTGGATGATAATTCTGTGTATATATCAGAGTAAAATTAAAGTATGAGATTAGAAGCAGTTGAAATTTAGAAATATTTGTGGTCTCAGTAGATTTCATCTCTAAGATTTTTAGTAAAAACTGGCTACATGCTTTTCTCTTTTCAGTAGCTAGGATATGTTATCAGGCTTCAACTTAACATTTAAGGCATATGTCAGATTTTTTTGTTTAGTGGAATTATTCAAGAAAGAAAATGTTTTATACTTCCCTAAGCCACAAATACCTAGAGGCTTAAGGATTTTAATAGAATCCTGTTCTGTATATACGTAGACTAGCTGTGTGTGTGTGTATGCACACGTGCGTGCACGCTACTCAGTGAATGGAATTTCATAGTTTTTAATTCTTTTAAACAACACTAAAAACAGTATGCTATTTCTCTGATACTACCTCCTCCGGGATGTAAAGCTTAATTATCTTCTCTTTGAATATGGTCTGAACATAGTGACTTGGTTCTAATGCATAGGCTATGAGATGGGGATGGTAACTTTACCATGGAGAAACCTGGAAGACCTCACCTTTAACTAGGTGATTAAGGTGAACTTCCCCTGTAATAAGTCACGTTGATACCCACCATGTGTCCCAGTTACGAAGGAAAGAGAAAGGCACGTCATCTGTGTAGTATTCTCCAAAATCCATAACCTCAGTCTTAACAGTTAAAGAACCTCAGACCAACCAGACAGAGGGACATTCTACAAAATTCCTGACCACATTTGGCAAGGTGTTAAGGTCATGAACTATAGGGAAAGATTGAAACTAAGGAGCCATGACAGCCAGAAGCAATGCAGTGTCCTGGATAAGGTGCCGGATCAGAAAAATGACCTTAGAAGAAAACTAGGAAAATCCAAAAAGAAAACAAAAGTCTTTAGCTGAGTTAATAGAATTAACCTAACATTAACATCTTAGTTTTGATCATTGTACCATGGAGATGAAAGAGACTAACATTAGGAGAACTAGTGAGGGTATTCAGAGCTCTCTGTTCTACTGTTGCAACTATTCTCTAAGTCAAAAACTGTTTCAAAATGAAAAGTTCAAAAGAAAGCGATTACAAGTCGGCCTGGTAAATAAAAACATTTTTTATATTTATCAAAAATTGTAAAGTGAAGTCTGCTACTGTTACCAGAACAGATGTCTGTGGCTTTGTGGAAGGGTCAGTGAATGGTGGGTGTGGGCGCCTCAGGTGCCAGGATCAAGTAATTGAGATAACGGGACTGGGAAGACCGTGGTAGGTGCCGGAGAAGTGCTTCCGGGGGCACCAGGGACAGGTCCTGGTGCAGGATGCTGGTGTGGCGAGGGCGAGTGAAGTCACTTTGTGAGTACAGAAGTGAAGAAAAGCACTCTCATGTTTTACGGAGGAAGGCATTTCAGTTCAGTTCAGTCACTCAATTATGTCCGACTCTTTGTAACCCCATGAACCGCAGTACGCCAGGCCTCCCTGTCCATCACCAACTCCCGGAGTTTACTCAAACTTACCTCCATCGAGTTGGTGATGCCATCCAACCATCTCATCCTCTGTCGTCCCCTTCTCCTCCAGCCTTCAGTCTTTCCCAGGATCAGGGTCTTTGCTAATGAGTCAGTTCTTCACATCAGGTGGCCAAAGTATTGCAACTTCAGCTTCAACATCACTCCTTCCAATGAACACCCAGGACTGATCTCCTTTAGGATGGACTGGTTGGATCTCCTTGCAGTCCAAGGGACTTTCAAGAGTCTTCTCCAACACCACAGTTCAAAAGCATCAATTCTTTGGTGCTCAGCTTTCCTTATAGTCCAACTCTCACATTCAAACATGACCACTGGAAAAATCATAGCCTTGACAAGATGGACCTTTGTTGACAACGTAATGTCTCTGCTTTTTAATATGCTGTCTAGGTTGGTCATAACTTTCCTTCCAAGGAGTAAGTGTCTTTTAATTTCATGGCTGCAGTCACTATCTGCAGTGATTTTGGAGCCCCCAAAAATAAAGTCAGCCACTGTTTCCCCATCTATTTGCCATGAAGTGATGGGACCGGATGCCATGAGCTTAGTTTTCTGAATGTTGAGCTTTAAGCCAACTTTTTCACTCTCTTCTTTCACCTTCATCAAGAGGCTTTTGAGTTCCTCTTCACTTTCTGTCATAAGGGTGGTGTCATCTGCATATCTGAGGTTATTGATATTTTTCCCGGCAATCTTGATTCCAGCTTGTGCTTCTTCCAGCCCAGCGTTTCTCATGATGTACTCTGCACAGAAGTTAAATAAGCAGGGTGACAATATACAGCCTTGACGTACTCCTTTTCCTATTTGGAACCAGTCTGTTGTTCCATGTCCAGTTCTAACTGTTGCTTCCTGACCTGCATAGAGATTTCTCAAGAGGTAGGTCAGGTGGTCTGGTATTCCCATCTCTTAAAGAATTTTCCACAGTTTATTGTGATCCACACAGTCAAAGGCTTTGGCATAGTCAATAAAGCAGAAATAGATGTTTTTCTGGAACTCTCTTGCTTTTTGATGATCCAGCAGCACTTAAATTAATTAAATTAACAAATGATTTAAGTAAAGAAAAAAATGGTGTGCTGATAAATCCTCGATATGTTGACCTCTTTTGCTTCAGAAATCTCTTATTTTAAAGCAGATAAACCCTATTTATGATTGTTCGTTGGACCACTGAGTAAAAGTATCAAATGTCAGTGAGCTTCTCCTTTAGAAAAGCTGACAGCCTGGGGCTAGTACATTTTTATAAAACCTTCAGTCCTTGAGGATTGCCCCGAGGGGATGTTGTTGATTTTTGTTTTTTTTCCTCTCCCTGTTTCTGTTGTCAGTTAACCCTCTGGTTTATAAAAATGGAGTCAGCGAAAGAATAAACAAGAAGCCAGTCTTGCAGTAATGCTCCACTGGGAATCAGGACACCCTGATTATCCCTCGACCTCACCATTGTGTGTGTTTTCAGCTGCCAGGCGGAGGCTGTCCATGCCTGTCTCCATTGCCTCCAGGCTGGCCATGGGGTTAGCCACACCCCGGAAGTGAGGTCAGCAAGAAGGGCACTCGGCTCCCTGCTCGGGCCCTGTCACCTGCCCAGGAAGGTGGCGGGGAAGAGAGCCCGTGTGACCCTGCAGAGCTTGCCGTGTAGGAGGCTCAGGGGCCGTCACAGGCATGCTCACTGGCTCCATTTGTCACAGCAAAGAAACGAAAAGGAGCTCGTCTGCCGGTGGTACGTTAAGTGCTTGGAAAGCCTCGGAATCCCTTTGGAAGTTTTCAGATTCACCTTCAGACACAGCTTTGAAAAATTAATCCATGAGGCGTGGAAATATTTTCCAGCCCTTCACCTGAGATAAATGTTCTGTCAGTGCAGTGAGCTGAGAGAAAATCTCCTGGCCTCAGATCCCCCGGAATCTCCCAGGTTGCTGCTCAGAGGCAGAAGGGCTTCTGCGGCTCGAACGGTGCAGCTGTTTCTCAAACTTCCTGAGGGAGAAGGCAAATGCTTTATTTAATCTCCCTTGGTTCTCTGTGCTTATTCAGTCCGTTTTATTGTTTTTCATTAATTTGGGAAAACTCTTAGCCACTATTTCTCTAAATGTATCTGTTGCCTTGTTTCTGAACCCCCTCTCTGGAACTCTGGCTCCAGGTACTGTTAGGACATTTCCATGTGGTTCTACAGTTCTTGGACGCTCTATTTTCTTGTACTCTTTTTCTCTTTGCATTTCGGTTTGGATCATTTCTTTTTTATTTCCAAGTTTACTACCGTTTTTCTTTCCTCTGCTCTATTGTGATAAGCACACTTGAAGAAATTCTATGATGGTATGCTTTTTATTTCTAGCATTTTCATTTGGCTCTTTGTTTACAGATAGTTTTCATCTGTCTACTGAATAAGCCCATCTGTTCATGCAGGTTGTCCACTTTTTCACTAGATTCTTTCACATGTTAATTATAGTTATTTTGAAGTCTCCATCTGGTAGTTCCAAACATCTTGGTCATCTTTCAGCCTAGTTCTTTTGACGGGTTTATGTTATGACAGTGGATTGTTTTCTCTCGTATTTTGTTTCTGATAAACTTTGACTGAGTGATGGACTGTGTTAGAAAAACAGGAGACCTAAAGTAAATGTCGTGTCCAGCAGTGGGCAGACCTTCTGTGAGCCATTCGCATGGGAGGTTGACTCAACCTAGCATGTAACTGGGATGGGTCTGAGTTTTTCTGTCGCTGGACTTACCTTCAGCACCGCTGACTCCAGATGCTGCCAGTGGTCTCCTCGTTCTTGTGTGGGGCACAGGGTACTGGGGCTTTTCTCAGAGTTCCAGCTCCGCCCTCCGCTTCCAGCAGGCCCTGCCCCCCTGCACTACACAGGGAGCCGTGCTCCCGTCGGCGGGTAGGTAGACTTCTGTTGCTTGTATGTGGTGCCAGACCTGTGGTGGGCCAGGAGGGTTCCATTCCCCTGGTCCAGCCTCAGTCTTGCAGGCTTGTTTGCTGGGGCCGTGGAAGGGGTGCTTTCTCAGTGTTCCTGGGGCAGCTGGAGTCTGCCCTTTGTCTGTGGGGGTCTGGGGTTGGAGGGAGTCTCCTACCCCTCCCTTGGGAGCAGAGGCTTTTGCTTCGACCCCAGCCACAGCTGAGCCTTCTAGGAGCTGGAAGGGTTCCTGCCCTCCGAGTGCGGGGCAGGCTGCCTGTCTCCCCCTCTCCCAGAAGCCGAGGATCTGCATCCGCCTTTGGGGGTGAGGGCTTTTCCTGCTAACCCCCAAGCAGGTAGAGATTTGGCTTTGGATGAAAAAAAAAAGATTTGAGAAAGGGACAGGGCTTTCTCCCTGTGTGCCATTGAAGGGAATGTCTCTGGTTTCTTCTCCTGCCCTCCTCTTTCTCCAGAACATCCAGCAGAAAAGGGCTCGAAAGTGAGTGCAGATTCTGCTTGTGTCCAGAACTCCCAAACTGCCCTACTAGCCCACACTCAGTTTGAAGAATTTGTTAAAATGTTAGCTGGTTTTGGTGACTGCCTTTATAGCAGCCACCCCCGCCTTCTCTGCTCTTCCCGAGCTGGATTTGAGTGTCCCATGGCTCCTGGATGGCGCTCTTAGAAATCGGGTGTCCCTGATTGCCTTCTGACCGCAGCTCTCCCACGCGTCCAGGGCAAGTTACAGTGTTGGTGGTGTATCTGGTGGCTTTTTCTCATGGTTACTGTAGATTCCATGTTTCTTTGCGACTTTCTACATCCCAAGCAGAGGCAGATCTTTTATTCTGTGGCCAACCAGTGGGTGGGGGTGGGGAAGTAGAGTAATATTGGGGTACCTACTGATCCACCGTTACGTGTTTGGACAGCATTGCCTGATGAGGTTTGACACAGAGGCATCACCGGCTGGTATATTTTTTTATTTTGTGGTTTTCATTAGAAATGTCCTTTTAATATATTAAAACGAAGTCTGTTGGCATGGGTCACATTCAGGAGATTCTGTTGGAAAGGGCAGTGCGCAGTTGGTTGCCGATGAAAGGGTGTTGGAGACTCGTCACTGTGCTTGGGATGCAGTCGCCCTTGGACTACTTTGGGGTCCTGGGGTTCTTCTGTGTAATTTCTTCATGGTTAGATATCCTGGACACTTCCAGGTCAGACTTGCAAGGCATAGTTCTAACCACTGATTCTCTCTCGTGGTCTATACACACACAATATAAGGGACACCCATGGTCCCATTTCTGCCTTGCCATTTCACCTAGAAACACGTTTTCCTTTTTTTTCCCCCCTCAAATCCACTCCCTGCCCCATCTTTTCCCTTTTAAAATTCTGCATGCACGAGGTGATCCTTTTTATGAACTGACGGTTTTCCTCCTTTAAGGTCATGGGCTGGTGCTTAGAAGATCCGGAGAGTTCTGTGAGATGCCTGTGGTGCCTGTGAGGGAGATGGATTTGTTCTTTCAACAAACATTCGACTGTCCAGTCCTTGACAGGCGCTGTGCTAGGGGCTGCAAGACCAGTGATGAGCAAAACCAGATGCGTCCCCACTCTCACGGTCTGCAGAGAAGTGCTGGCCTCTGCCTTGGAAGCTTAGAGATTCAGGTAGAAGAGACATGTTAGTGGGTGAGATATTTTCCAGTATTAAGGTCTGTCATCCTTGTATTTATTTTTATTATACCTACCTCCCTTCTCTGACCAGTTGGATTCTTTTCCTGGCTTCAAGAATTGAAATGAATGGAGTGTAACCTTAGAATCCCTTCTGTCTCTCCTCTTCCCCTGTCTCCCTCCCCGCCCCCAAATCACGCAGAATGTAGTATATACTGTAAGTGACCTCGAGGGGCAGGATGGGTGCAGGTGTGGAGGAGATGTTCTGATTATCTGCTCTGCACAGGGCGAGGAGCTTTACAAACCTCATCTCACGGAACCTGCAGCTCCAAGAGAAAGGTGGTGTGGTGTCCATCCCCTAGATTCAAAAAATAGAGAGGGTTAAGCTGCTTAACAGAGAAGGCAATGGCACCCCACTCCAGTACTCTTGCCTGGAAAATCTCATGGACGGAAGAGCCTGGTGGGCTGCAGTCCATGGGGTCGATAGAGTCGGACATGACTGAGCAGCTTCACTTTCACTTTTCACTTTCATGCGTTGGAGAAGGAAATGGCAACCCACTCCAGCGTTCTTGCCTGGAGAATCCCAGGGACGGAAGAGCCTGGTGGGCTGCCGTCTCTGGGGTAGCACAGAGTCGGACACGACTGAAGCGACTTAGCAGCAGCAGCAGTAAGCTGCTTAAAATCGTGCAAGACACTCATCACCATGACTCTTTCTCCCATATTGTACTTGCTTCCTTTAAACACTTGTTATTGCTAGTCCTGTTGGCTTTATGTTACTGAAAATCAAAGAAATTAAACCACAGTAGCAGTTTTAGTTTGAAGTTTGTGTTTGCTTGAGATAGTTTTAAGTTGGCCCAATCCTTGCCTTTTGCTTCATGATTCTAATGTTTGAAAGTGTCATAGGAACTTTAGTTCCTGTGCTTTGAAATCTGCTTTTACAAAATTACTGTGGTATCAGTTTCATGAAGAAAAGTTAAATGCTTTGTCGGAGGTTGTTGGTATGACCTTTTCATATATGACTTAGCTTTCAGCTGTGTAGATGCATAGAATAGAGCGTGTGGGGAATCTGCAGGTTTGTGGAAGAATCCCTCATTTCAAATTTTCAGATAGAGATAAGTGTGGCCCATGTTGATGGGGGGAAAAATCTCAAAACAAAATAAGTGTTTGCATTTAGCTCACTGGATGGGAATGGTGGTGCTTTCATGTATATCACAACAGAGCTGAAAACTCCTTCCTCTCTGCCAAAAAGTGGCCTATGCTGAGTCCTGGGGGGGCTGTAAATTATGCCTTCTAAATGCTGCAAGGTGTTAAAGAGGTCCTGCAGAAATAATTAAGCCTGTGAAGTTCACTTATCCTCAGGCGGAGACACTTGAGCTGTGATTATTGGCAAGGCTTGCTTCCTTTCCAGGAGAACTGCAATTTGGTGGACAGGATGAGATGATTTGAGACATCTTAAATCAGAGTCTCTGTCCTACACTTGTGCCTCTGGCTGGTATTCTAGGTGGATTTGTTCCCAGTCATTGTTTCATGTAAATCCCAAACGCTGCTGTCTCCACTGTGATTAAATGTGAATGCAAAGCTTTGGAATGCTCGAGTTTGAGTGTGGTGTGATTTGAAATTAAAACAAACAAACAAACATATGACGATGAACCCATTTGCGTAGAAAAGGAGGTAAATATTTAAGCTGTGTTTATGTGTGGGCTCATGCATCTTGGTGCCTTGGTAGAGGACCATTTCCTTACTCTGTGCTGGTACTCTTCATATTCTAGAAGGAGGTAGAAGGTCTGACTTTAGAGTTAGTATTCACGGGTTGGATTGGTGACTTTGCCACTTAATAGCTCAGTTTCTCACATATAAAATGAAATTTGTATCTGCCACCCGACCCCCAAAAGTTAACAAACTTGGTTATAAAGAGCAGATGAGATCATGGGTACAGTAGTGCTTTGCAGCAGGCAAAACATTCTAACGTTTGTAAGGATACTAATGAGGAAAAAAAAAATGCCAGTTTCCACAGCCAAGAAATTCACAGTGTAGCTGGAGAGAGAAAAGTGGTCATCTGAAATGCCAGTAAAGCAGTGTTAGAACGGTGTATCAGAGAACTAAGCCATAAGGTAAAGGCTGTGAATGCGGTGGGATGTCTTAGTAAGGGAAGATTGTTGATGTTGGGGGTGCTCAGTAAAGGTTTCACAGAGAAGGTAGGTTCTCTTAGGCCTCATGAACTGTAGATGCTTTGGCTGGATGATGGGAGGGGAAGCAGCAGCATGGCTGAGCAGGAAAGAGACTAGAGTGAGTAGAGTGTATCTACGAAGCAGCAGCAGGCAGCCAAGAGGCCCCCCCTGGCTGTACCCAGATGGCAAACCGCAGGACGGCTCAAGTCAGATGCCCCTGGAAGCTAAATCTGTTTTTGATTTTCTCTGAATAGGAGAAATTCTCATTGTGATGCTTTGCCTTCTCCTTATTGTTAGTGGAAACAATAGTCGTCATATAACTCAGAAGTTATCCAAGGCTTTAACTAATAGAGGACTTGTCCAGGAAACAGACCCAAAGTCAGTAAGTCTAGACTAGAAAGTGTCTTTTTTTCCTCTCCCTATTTTGGTTATGCTTCCAGTTTCTCATGCTAAACTTGGATATGTTTGGCCCCCTTGCATAAATGCAAACAGCCTCTGATTTTGAGTGGGATCGTAGGCTGAATGAAGCTGGAGAGGTCATCGGCGTCAGCATCCTGCTTTCTTTAGGAACCGAGTTTAAACTCTGCTTGGATAAGAAACTGTCTTCTTTCAGAAGACTCTGACAGAGTGGCTGGTTTGGGAGTAACCCTCCTGTCAATAAAAGAAAAAGAAGTACAGAAGCTCATTATAATAGATGAAACAACAGTTCAGAGAGCAGCCAGGACTTGAGGGATAATTCCTGAGAGACAGGAGCACCCTGAGAATAGCTGCCTGTTCACTCTGATGCCATCCCCCGAGGACTTCTAATTCACAGTCATGGGTATGGGGACTTCACAGGAAACAGCAGCCCCACAGGGCTGACAGGCTGGGGTTAGGGGGTTCCCAGAGTATCTGGGATTTGAAGGACAAAAGTCTCAGGAGAAAGGGAATCATGGGGAAATAAACAAAAAACGAGCATGCAGTCTTCCATTAAGGTCTTTGCCAACTCCTAAGGTGCACACGATCAGAGCAAGACTCCTGGAGTCCCTGCAGAAAGAAGCGGCTGGGAGCCTAAGGAGCTGTGCAGCTATTTCAGTAACCATATATAGTGCTAATGAGACAAAGGTCCATGTTCAGGGCTGGCCAGGATGGAGGGGTCCTGGGAAATACCCCAGGCTTTAGTTGAAGGCCCAGAAGGCCACACCTTCAGACTATGGGCAAGCTGAAAAAAGTCCTGACAAAAGTTGAAGCTGATAGGATTAAAGTGTTCTGACTGCATTCTCTGTGCCTGCAAGCAGAATGTGTTATATTCTTAAGAGAAAGATAATCTGGATTGTCCAGAATCTCTATAATTTTTAATGCAGAATATTGGTATCTAATAAAAAATTAAGATGCAAGTTAGAAATTGAAACCAAATGACCAAAATGAAGAATAAAAAGAGATGGCAGAAAGAGACTTAAAGTTTATTCAGATATTGGAGTTATCAGTCAGGAACTAACAATACTCAATAATACAGAAGTGAAGGAGGATTTCAACAAGATACAAAATCTTCTTAGCCAAGTGGAATTCTGGAAATGAAAAATATAAGAAGTGAAATTAACAGTTCAATACATGGATTTAATAGCAGTTTATAGACTTACACACACAAAGGATAAAGGATTATTGGAAAAGGATAAAGGATTATTGGACCAGAAGGAATATTAGTAGAAAAATACACAGATTGAAGCACACAGAGAAAAAATACAGAAAAGAGAATAAGAGACATACAGGACATGGTGAAAACATTTTACATACACGTGTGTCTGGAGTTGTAGAAGAGGAGAGTGTGATAGAACCAACATTTTAAAAAATACTGACAGAGTTTTCTAGAAGCATCAGAAGACATAAAGTCACAGATTAGAGAAGCTATACAGTTCTCAGTAGGATAAATACAAAGAGCTACACTGAGGTACATCTGTGGACCTCTGTGGACAAATAGAATGAGCAAACACTTAAACTCAACTGTATCAGAAATTACATTAAGTATAAGTGGACTGTATGTACAACTGAAAGCCAAAGATTTTTAAATGGGATAAAATATTAAAATCCATTTATATCTTTTTATGAGAGATAATCTTTAGACAAACTTTAAGGGCAGAAATTTGAAAGTAAAAATTTTGGAAATAAACACACATACACGCGTGCATACAGGCAGAGAGCAATCAATAAAGGTATAGAATATTTAGATAGTACTAAATAATCAACTTACTCTGCTTGACAAGTGTAAAACATTACACTCATCAACAGCAAGATGCTCTTTTTAAAGTGCACGTAGATCATTGACAAAAATAAATAATGTGCCTGGCCATAAATCAAGTTTAAATAAATTGCAAGGTTTTGAAATAACTTGTATGTTCCCTGACTACAGTGCAAAGTAGAAATCAGTAACAGATAAATATAAAATCTGAGAGTGTTTGGAAATTAAACAGTATACTTCTATTAATAAATGCCCTTTGGGCCAAAGAAAGTGTTACAATGGAAATTAATTTTTTTTACCTAAATTGTAATGAAAATGATATGTAAATGTGTGGGATGCATTTAAAATAGTGCATAGAAATAAATTTACAGCTTTGTATTTAGGTATTAAGAAAGAAGAAAGATTGAAATATCTAAACTTCAATCTCAAGAATCTAAATGCAGTATGGATTAAAGTCCCCCAAAACCAAAGAAAGTAAAAATAAGAGCAGAAAGGAGCAAAATAGAAAAAAAGTTAGGTGAAGAATTAAGTAAGTAAGATACCACATAGTTGCACTCATCTCACATGCCAGCAAAGCAGTGCTCAAAATTCTTCAAGCGGGGCTTCAACAGTATGTGAACTGAGAACTTACAGATATTCAAGCTGTATTTAGAAAAGGCAGAGGAACCAGAAATCAAATTGCCAACATCTGTTGCAGAGAGTTCCAGAAGAACATCTACTTCTGCTTCATTGACTATGCTAAGCCTTTGACTGTGTGGATCACAGCAAACTGGAAAATTCTTAAAGAGATGGGAATACCAGACCACCTTGCCTGCCTCATGAGAAATCTGTATGCAGGTCAAGAAGCAGCAGTTAGAACTGGACATGGAACAATGGACTGGTTCCAAATTGGGAAAGGAGTACATCAACGCTGTATTTTGTCACCCTGCCTGTTTAACTTATATGCAGAGTACATCATGCAAAATGCCATACTGGATGAAGCACAAGCTGGAATCAAGATTGCCGGGAGAAATATCAATAACTTCAGATATGCAGATGACACCACCCTTATGACAGAAAGCGAAGAGGAACTAAAGAGCCTCTTGATGAAGGTGAAAGAGGAGAGTGAAAAAGCTGGCTCAAAACTTAACATTCAAAAAATTAAAATCATGCCATCTGGTCCCATCACTTCATGGCAAATAGATGGGGAGACAATGGAAACAGTGACAGACTTTATTTTCTTGGGCTCCAAAATCACTTTAGATGGTAAATGCAGCCATGAAATTAAAAGATGTTTGCTCCTTGGAAGAAAAGCTGTGACAAACTTAGCATATTAAAAAGTAGAGACATTACTTTGTCAACAAAGGTCCATCTAGTCAAGTCTGTGGTTTTTCCAGTGGTCATGTATGGATGTGAGAGTTGGACCATGAAGAAAGCTGAGCGCCAAAGAATTGATGCTTTTGAACTGTGTTGTTGGAGAAGACTCTTGAGAGTTAGTCAGTCCTAAAGGAAATCAGTCCTGAATATTCATTGGAAAGACTGATACTGCAGCTGAAACTCCCATACTTTGTCCACCTGATGCGAAGAGCCAACTCATTAGAAAAGACCCTGATGCTGGGAAAGATTGAAGGCAGGAGGAGAAGGGGACGACAGAGGATGAGATGATTGGATGACATGGCTGACTCGATGGATGAGTTTGAGTAAGCTCTGGGAGTCAGTGATGCACAGGGATGCCTGCCTGCTGTAGTCCATGGCGTCGCAAAGAGTCAGACACGACTGAGCGACTGAACTGAACTGAAGATGAAGAAAATCAACAAAATGAAATGGAAAAGATTAATAAAATTGATAAACATCAGTAAGACTGATCAAGTACAAAGGGAAAACACAGATGATCAATATCAGGAATGAAAAGAGAGATATTACTACAGATTTTATAGGCATTAAATAGACATACATTTAGTCCAAACATTTAACAGTTTAAAGTGAACATATTCGTTGAAAAATACCACCTACAAAACTGACATGAAAATATGCAGAATCTTATGTCTGTGGAAGAAAATTCATGATTTAAAATCGTTACCCACCCCACCCTCCCAAAAAAAACACAAAACCTTAGATGGCTTTTTTGATGACTTCTCAGTCTTTCAAGGCAGAAATAATGCCAAACTTGGCTAACATTTGTCAAAGAATAGAACTTTTTCTACTCACTTTTCAACTCCTTTTATGAGGCCAGCATAACCTGACACTGAAATCCAATTTTAACATTACAGTGTTCAGCAAAAGAGGTCCGACACAAAAGAGTAAATACTGTTTGGTTCCATTAATATGAAATTCCTTAGTGGGCTAACAGAAATCAGAGTAGGGATTACTCTTGGAGGGGTGAGATACTGGCTGGGTGCAGCAGAGAGGACTCTCCTGGGGTGCTGGAATGTTCTATATCTTTATCTGGATAGTGATTATAGGAGTACTGAATGTACTTTATGTGCACTTTAGTAGTAACATTAAAAAAAAAGACTATAAACTTGATACTTCATTCCCATGTAGTTTCTTTTCTGTCTAAATTGGATTCCGTGTGCATTGCCTGAGCTCATGTCCTGTTTGACTGCCTTGGATGAATGCCCATTCTGATGGAGTTGCCTTGCACAGCAGGCAGGCTTTTGCCTTGGGCTTGCTCTTCTTTGAGAATAAGGAAATGACCCCGACGCAGAGGTGCCTGTGATGGAGCCTCTAGTTCTTCCCTCACTGCTCATTTCACGCAGTGTGGTTTTCTTCACAGGCACGGTGGTTTTGGGAAGCATACTTCCAGTCAATCAAGGCCATCGCCCTGGCCACCCTGCAGATCATCAATGATCGGATCTATCCATACGCTGCCATCTCCTATGAAGACTGGAACGACCCTCCTGCTGTGGTGAGTAAATGCTGGGGTGAGCCACGTCAGGTATAGGCCAGAGGCCAGGACGATGGAACATGTACTGGATTTGTAAAGGTGATTTAAGTTTGAGCTTTCTAAGATATAAGAGTGTGCTAGAATATGTGGGACCCAATAGGACCAGTTTTGGTCTTCCCTGTTGGCTCAGATGGTAAGGAATCTACCTGCAGTGCGGGAGACCTAGGTTCAATCCCTGGGTTGGGAGGATTCCCTGGAAGAGGGCATGGCCACCCACTCCAGTATTTTTGCCTGGAGAATCCCCATGGACAGAGGAGCCTGGCGGGCTACAGTCCACGGGGTAAGGAAAGAGTAGGACACGAATGAAGCGACTTAGCACACACGCACGCAGGACCAGTTTAATTTTGAAATGACCAAAGTAACAAATACTGAAGCAGCAGTTTGTTTTAAATGTGCTTAGGAAGGCAGTGTGTTTGTTTATTGCAGAAATAAATTGGGAGGCCTGGGTCTTGTTGGAAATGGAAGACTTCCTGATGACTTTTGCAATGGTGGTGCTTTGAACTCTTGAAAAGATTCTCTAAGCAATTAGTGATGGCTTATATTTTGAGCCCTGCCTCTTGTGCTTTATGCTAACTAAGTGCTTTGCATGGATGTCAATTAACATTCAGGCCCCTGCTAGGGGACATCATCAGCAAAAATGATAGAGAGGCATTAGGGATTGCTCAGGGTGGCCGAGACCCCTCGGTCCTTCCAGCAGCAAGATGGGGTGGGCAGATGCTGCTCTCAGAGCTTCGTCCTTAATTGCAGGAGTCATGAGGTACCTGTGGCCTGGGAGGGACAAGTACCTGAAGCTGTGGGGGGCACAGTCTCTGCTCTGGGGCACACCTGCTCTCTGGCTCACAGACCCCGAGGCCTCTGCGTGAGAGAGCTAGACTCCTCTCCGCTGAATCATTGCTCTTCTCTTTGTGGCCAGCCGTCCTTGTCTCCTGACTCTACCCGCTCTTAACAGTGCTGTATGCTGCCACCTGGTCGGTCTTCTTTTTCCCTCCCCATCTCCCTCCTGCCTTTCTTAAGGGCTTATTGTGTGCCAGTGCTCCACCAGGTGCTTAGAAAGCAGAGGAAACCAGGCCCTGCCCTCAGAGGAACTCAGTGCTAACTTGGGAAGCCCGGAAGGAAGGGTATTGTATGAGTTGCCCTGCAGTGGAGCTGAGGGTGGAATTCCCAGGGAGCCCCGGGCAAGGGCGGGCAGTGCTCCTGAACCGGGAGTGCCCGAGAGGAAGTAAAACCGTCAAGGCAAGTGAAACAGTAGCAAACACCTCCTTTCTGTTTTCCTTGAGGGAAGATTTCCTTCTGTCCATCTCTTCCCTTGACTTCCTTGCCAAAGGTAACCTTCCAGAATGTTTGTGTTCCTGTATAGACATACTGTGTAATTTTAGAATACAAATGGGGTCACACGATGCATATTATTCTCAACCTTGCCTTTTTTACTTTAAAACTAGATCATGGGCTTACTTCCATTTCATTCTGTATAGGGATACTTCAGTTTTAAGGACTGCTGTAATCATGTTTTGGCCTTTTGGCTAAGATCACGTGTTGGACTGCTGTATGTGATCCCATCGCTTAGGTCTGTCTTACAGGCAAATCTGTTTTCAACAGTAATAGGGGGGATGCATATTATTGCATCCACACAGCCTTTCAGGTGTGTATGCACATAAATGTGTGAATGTATCTGTAGAATTAGTAATAGCAGAGAAATAACTAGAAGAATAGGCACACTTTAAGTGTTGATCAGTCAATCAGTCTGTTCAATTGCTCAGCCCCGTCTGACTCTTTTCAACCCCATCGACTTGAGTGTTGATAGATTTTAACAAATTGCTCTTTCAAAAGACTACACCAGTTTATAATTCCACCAATAACATTTTGGTTATTCTGCTTCTTCATGCCTTCAGTAACCCTGAGTACTTGAATTTTTGCTTACTTGGAAGGTTGATATCTCTCTCTGTTGCTCCCAGAATACAAATATAAATCCTATTTGAACTGTGATTGATAACCCTGACTTTTTAGATTGTTTTTGGCATGTATTCATTCAGCGGGTATTTCCTGAGTGCCTATTTTGTTCCAGGCAGTGTTCTTGGTACTTGAGATATGTCAGTCAACAAAGCAGAGAAAAATCCACGCCACTGGGGAGTTTACAGTGCAGTAGGTCTTGCTATCTGGAAGCAAGGTTTGTCTTTCTAGTAAAATTTTAAAGCTTTCTGTATACTGGTCCTTTACAAGTCTTGCAAAATTTTTTCTTAGGTGTTTTATCATTCTTACACTCCGATAAAGGAATTCATGCTTTCTGACATTTTAGTTCCTAACTGATTACTTTTGTATGAAGACATATTGTTGGCTTTTATGTATAAACTTGTAATACTCTGAGTTCTGTAATTGTTTGACTTTTTTCAAGTTGATTCTCTTGTGTCTTCTAGATGTACAGTGATACCTGCAAATGCTAATTATTCTTTTTTCCAACACTTGAACCTTTTGTTATCTTTTATCTAATTGCCTTGGCTGCTGCTTCCAGAACAATGTTAAATGACCATCATTTAATGTTGTTAAGTGTTAAAAGAGAAGGGCGGGTGTTGTGTGAGAAAGGGGGAAGTTAGATTTCCCCCTCCCACAGCTTACCTGGTTCTCTGGAGGACAGAGACTCAGGCAAGTGAGCGTTAGATACAGGGAGGGGGTGGGCCAAGAATGATGAATTTTGGGGTTTCTGGTTCCATCCAGAAGGAGAAGCAAATTCAGGGGTCAGAGGGACAAGAGAACACGGCGGCTTCAGGAACTTTGAGGGGGTCAGTGTAGCAGGAGTGAAGGGTTTGTGAGGGAGATGCAGAAGGTGGAGCCTTCTGAGGGCCCAGATTGCCAAACCCCTGGCATCTTAAGGGAGGTGCTGGAATGTTTCCGGTGGGTGATGGGAGATCAGCAGAGCACCTCCACAGAAGTCATGTGCTGAGATTGCATTTCGGGTCATTCTGACATCAGTGTGGAGGGTGCTTCTGTTGTAGGAGGACAGGGCCAAAGGCAGGAGACTGTTTCAGGAACCAGGTGAGAATTAATGGAGGATAAATGTGAGTGATGGGGCTTCCCTGGTGGCTCAGTCGGTAAAGAATCTGCCTGCAATCCTGGAGACTGCCTGCAAGACAGGTGACCTGGGTTTGATCCCTGGGTCAGGAAGTTCCCCTGGAGAAGGAAATGGCAACCCAGTCCAGTATTCTTGCCTGGAAAATCCCATGGACAGAGGAGCCTGGCAGACAACAGTCCACAGGGTCGCAAAGAGTTGGACACAACTTAGCGACTAGACCACCACCCAAATGTGAGTGATACCAGGGACCACCTGCCGTGCTAACTGGGAAGGCGTTTAGGAAGAGTGAGGAGGATGGTGTTGTCTATTGAGTGCGAGTACATGGGCATCGCGGGCCAGGTGGTGTTGGAGTCCAGGCATGGTCTGGCAGCAGGGCCTTCCACCGTCCAGCGCCAGGCCTCCTTTCCAGCCTTATTTCCTTCTGTTCCCTTTTGGGGAGCACTAGGTTTCTGGCTCCACAATGTTGTCCTTCCTGTGTTTGCTCTCTGCTTTTCCTTCCTGTGCCCTTGTGACCATTGCTTCTTTCCCTGGACGCCGTTCTTCACCATCACCTCTGGTCTTATGCATTTTATTCAGGGGCCCTGGCCATGTACCCCTTTCTCCATGAGATTTTTCCTGGACCCCTTACAAAAAGTAATCTTTCCTTCTTGTAAATCTTAAAGCGTATTATCTATTTCTTTCCTGTCATTTAACATACATAGAAGTACAATTTCCTGTAAAATTTTAAGTTTCTTAAGGGAATTTCTGAGTTATCTTGGTATTCCTTATAATATTTAGAGCAATTTAATTCAGGTAGGAAGCCCTTTATACATAAAGAAGGAAGGAGGGATTGAGGAGGGTGGAATTTCCAGGACTTGAACCATCCAAAGCTCAGTCGCATGCTGACGTGACAGCCTTTATTTTATTTGACCTTCACCCTATTGGGAAGGTGAGAAAAGTGAAAGATTCCCTCTCATGTCTAAAGCAGACCTAATGAGGCTCACAGAGCCTGATGACTCGTCCAAGGTCGCATAATGGGCAAGTTGTGTAAACAAGCAGGAACCCGGGTCTTCTACCCACAGAGTGTCTTGACTGGCTTATGCAGTATTATGGGAGCCATTGAGCCTCCTCCAGGCTGAAACATTTCCACTCTTCTGAGCATATGGTACAAGCTTGAGACAAAGAAGATCACATCTGTTGCTCTGCAGGAGAATTCATACAGGTGGGATAATCATGACCCAGCTAGAGAATGTGGAGACAGTGGGCGCTTTCCTGTACTTTTATCTAAAGCTCCAAGAAAAGTGTTTGAGGATAAATGGTTGGGATTCTGGTCTCTGTCTTTCATAAGAATACAGACTAGGAGAAAATAGTATATGAAGTTTTATAGTTTTGAAATAGGCATATTTTAATTGAGGACAAAGCAGAATGCTGGACTCAATTTGGGAAAGAAGATGAGTATAAAAAGCATAGATCTGAATAAGCAACTGGAAACTATATTATTTATTTATTTATTTATTTTTCTTTCTTAAGGGGAATTTAGTGTTTAAGTTCTAGGAGCTCAGGTGATGAGAGCCCTGATTTAAAGCTGTAGGTTGTACATTTCTGCTTCTTCAGTGAAAGCAACTGACAGAAAGCCTGAATAGCATTGATTTATTTATAGTTACCTCCCCCGCCCCCCGCCCCTTCAGAAATACTTAACCTGTCCTAGATGTGGTTACTATGAGCCCAGCCTGCAGGGGAGTCTCCCCTCTAGATTCCATCAAATTTACCATTTCAGGCACCCCGAGGTGGGAGTTGGTGTGGATCTCAGTCAGTAAATCAAGGGTTGGCCTGGCTTTTTCAAAGATCTGCAGTCAGGGCCTCCAGCCATGGCTCTGAGCTTGCTCAGCTGGAGAGGAGGGCCGAGAGCAGAGAGCCCTTTTTTGGCCAGATGCCACTGCCTGAGTTTAACGTTAAAAAAAAGAAGAGGCTTGTGTGTGGATGGTGAAAACAGGGAGGGGTGGTGGCCGGCCGTGCAGAAACCCGGTGCCTGGGCCACCAGATGCTCTGCCGTCCTCATTTGTAACCGGAGCGGGGCTGATTGCATTATCCACCTTTTGCTACACTCTCAAGATGGTGAAAGCGTGTGAGTAGGTCATTCTGGAGCACAACTTTAAAGTGGCACAGTGGTCCAGTCTGGAGAGATGGGCCCTTTGTCTTGAATCTTCTCTTTGGAAGGAATTTCTCACCAAATGGAAGTTTCTTTGTGAGAGATGACACATTTGTTCTTAATCATTAAATTTTTTAGCTCCTCTTGTCAAGGATGCCTGCATTTTACGGTCTCTTGAGGTTTTCATTTCTCCCCCCCCCCTTTTTTTTTTTTTTGCAAGTCTCAGCAAAACTTTACCATCTCCCCAAACACTCCCCGCCTGTGTCGCTTCTCAGGCGTGTGCCATTTCTGGTCTCCCCCTTGGCGGGCCTGGTGCCTGGATCTGGGCCTGGCCTGGGTGGCTGGGGGTCTCTTCAGACAGCCTCCCCCAGCTTACCTCTGGTCGCCTGCAGGGCACGAGCTTGTCGGGAGGACACAGACTGAGGCCCGGGAGCATTGAGAATGCCGATATGGAGCGGGCCAAGAGCCGTGAGGTTTTGGATTTCTGGCCTGTGCCAACAAAGCCATATCCTCTCGGTAAAATCACGTAGAGTGGAGTATTTTCCCATATTATTTTTGTACAGCGTGATTAGAAGGATTATCTCCACCTTATCATGTGCTAACGTGATTGAGTAGTGGTGGTAGTGTCAGTCGCTCAGTCGTGTCCGTCTCTGTGGACTGCAGCCCGCCAGGCTCTTCCATCCGTGGAATTCTCCAGGAAAGAATACTGGAGTGGGTTGCCATGCCCTTCTCCAGGGGATCTTCTCAACCCGGGGATCAAACCCAG
The DNA here is from genome assembly GCF_002263795.3 of Bos taurus. Taxonomy (NCBI): domain Eukaryota; kingdom Metazoa; phylum Chordata; class Mammalia; order Artiodactyla; family Bovidae; genus Bos; species Bos taurus. The sequence goes on from NC_037342.1 coordinate 74,279,045, forward strand.
GTCTCCTGCATTTAAGGTGGAGTCTTTACCATTTGAGCTACCCAAGAAGTAAACTTTATTTACCTAGTTCCTTCTGGCAGTGTTTTTCAGATTTGTTGTCATAGATAACACTAGTATAGATAACCCAGGTTTTTTTTTTTTTAACACTGACTATACTGGACCTAGAACAACAGAAAAGGGAGACAGCAGGGGTCCCATAGCTATTGACAAAAAACCTGACAAACTGACGAGGAAAGTGGGGAAGTGACTTAAAACGGATTGTTGCGCCCAGCATAAGAATAAGGCTGACAGCAAAAACTTGTTCCTATGAAATCTAGCCCTTGTGGCAGCTTCGCTGCAAGCCAGGCCTCAGGTGCGGGTTATATGCACTCACCTAGGCATCCTGTGGAGAAGGCAATGGCACCCCGCTCCAGTACTCTTGCCTGGAATATCCCACAGATGGAGGAGCCTGGTGGGCTACAGTCCATGGGGTTGCTAAGAGTTGGACACGACTGAGCAACTTCACTTTCACTTTTCACTTTCATGCATTGGAGAAGGAAATGGCAACCTGCTCCAGTGTTCTTGCCTGGAGAATCCCAGGGACGGGGAAGCCTTGTGCGCTCCCGTCTCCAGGGTCGCATAGAGTCGGACACGACTGAAGCCACTTAGCAGCAGCAGCAGCAGGCATCCTGTAAGCCTGAGTCCAGCTTTTGAAGATAGAGGGGGAAGGCTCAGCAGGTGGGAGGCCTGTAGAAGAGCACTTGCTTGCATGGCAGTCCTCACCCACGAGGGGCAGGGTCAGAGCTGTGGACTCGGTGCAGGAGAGCCTGCTGCTGTCCCTAGTTCTTGGGGAAGCGGTTCTCCAATGTCAGGAGGTTCTCCAATGTCAGGACGTGTCAGAAGCTCCTGAAAGGCTCGTGAAAATGCAGATTGCTGCCACTCCACCCCTAGTCTCAGATGGTGTTGGTCTGGGTGAGGTCCTCGGATTTGCATTTCTAGCAAGTTCCCAAGTAGTGTCGATGCAGCTAGTCCAGGGGCTGTGCTTTGATGTGGGATTGGTTCACTGTGTGTGTCCTGACTCACTGCCTGGAGAAGGCACTCCCTCTCCCCCCATCCAGTGCCTCTTCTGCATCCCTGGAACTTGATTAGAAGCTTCCAGAGCCTGGGCTAAGCCCACATCTGTCTCAGCTACAAGAAGAACTCAGGGCTACCGGTACTTAGATGTCCAGACGGCAGCCCTCCTCATTCACAGAGGTTGTGGTTGTATAAGCTGCTGAAAATATCACTCAGCTGTAAATACTAACAAGCTATAAATCACTCTGCAGGCCGAAGGAGCGCCAGCTCAGATGCCTGGAGCAGAACCCCGAGTCTGTTTAACTCCACTCCCTGCCCTTTAACATCCAGGTTGTGGAATGTGTCTCTGGAATTTGAACACCTCCCCTGCTCACCCCCTCCCCCAGGAGGCCTTTTTGGCTTATTTTCTCCCCTTTTTCCTCCCACTGCCCAGATATGGCTGAAGTATGTATGGAATTCAGAAATTTTAGCTTGAATTTTAAGTAAGTTTAAGCGTTTTGGAGTCTTTTGTTTTTAGAGGTGCCACATTTACAGGGTCACAGTTGCACAGAAGGTCCGCCTTCCTGCCCCCAATGCCAGGCCTTTCCTTGAGTTGCCTTCGCCATTGAACTGTTTCGTAGCTGTACTTGCTTCTGTGGAAACAAGCCGGACAGTCTCAGGTCATGGAGTAAAGAAAGCCGAGTTGGGTCTGTGGAGCGAGAGACGCAGGAAGATCCCAGGAGCTTGACCCGGGGCCCCATGCCAAGAATTCTGATGGTCAGATAGTAACGTGGGAAAGATGAGGTCGCAGGTCAGATCCAGGTGGGGAGGATAAGTAAAGCACAGGAAGGGCCAGACTCGGGGGTGCTGCGGAGGGGGTCCTGTCAATCAGAGCATCCTTCCTGGAGAGGGAGACTCGTGTACCCGGGTTGCCATGTGTGCATGGCGACTCCAGTGGTGGCGGAGGTCGAGCCGCACGTGCAGTTTCTCTGGATGCAGACCTTCCTCACCCACCCGGGCTTTTGTAGAGTTCACTTTTATGACTCTGGCATTTATGAGTCAACCCCTGTCTGCTTCCTTACGTCCCAGAGAGGAGGGCAGCGAGTGGAGTAGGTCCTCGGGGTCCATGGAGCTTGGTCTGGCAGCAGATGAATTGAGGACACCTTGGGTATTTTGGCAAAGCCATCCTTCACACACCAGCTGTCACTCACCGGCACATCCAATTCCCTTTCCCCTTGCTTCAGGGCCCACTTTCTTTCTCCCTCGAGTCAGTTTAAGAGGTTCAGTAGCAGAGGTTACTGGGAAAATGAGTTGTCGGGTATCCCAACATCAGGGGTAATGAATTCTATTTCTCGTATCCTATACTGTTTACATAGACATATCAATTAATATTTGAGTGTAATTTTTCTAATGAGAGGGTCATTACAGCTGCAGAGTAGAAAAATTTCCACATTGCTCCAGCTGGAGTTTGAGTCTTGATTTTTGGTTCTGTCTTATCTTTCAGCTATATTTCTTAATTTCATGTTTAAGAAAAAAATAGAATGGCTTAACACATGAATGGTTTAAAAAGTAAAATCATAAAATAACGCCTGTAAATTAAGGCCCATTCCCGAGGGGCAGCTGCTCTCAGCTCTCCTCTGATATTTATTTTCCTACCTTCTCATAAAATGCTGATAGTGCTGTTTTTTTTTAATTTCTCTATCTCAGACATTCTCTCTTTACTTCCATAGAGTTAGTGCTTTGTTTCCTGTTCCTGCCTCTTCCTCTGCACGTTTCTCTTCCCTCTCATCTTACCAGTGGGGCAGTGTCATCATTTTTCATTAGAGCAATGTTTATTGTTGCGTCATTAGGACTATATAAATGTTGGTGTCAGTGGGACCAAGTAATAAAACATGGTTATGTTTCCTTTCTTGCATAACTTTTTTTATTTTCCAGGGAGTAAATGCATAGCTGTCTTAAAAACAAAACAAAACAAAAACACTCTCTTAGCTTTCCATGTTCCTATCACTGCTTTTTACTAACTTCTCCAACGAAGAGTGAAATGGTCAAGCGCAAGTGAACTATGGGCTGTCCCCCGCCTTCGCTCTCTTTCCCTCCCTCCCACCCTTCTCGTACATAGCCCGCACCTGCAGCTCCAGTGTGGATTGACTGCTCTCTAGGTCTCCTGTACAGAGGTCAGCCTCAATTCTCTGTTCACCATGATTCTTGCAATTCTCTTCTTTTCTCTTCTTTGTTGGATTTTTGTTTTCAAGTTCTAACATCCTCTTTCTTTTTGGGTTTTTTTTTTTTTTTAATCCAGTAGCTTCCCCAGAAAAGGGACTGTTGGGGGGTAAATTTGCTGTCACCTTGTGTCTCTGAAAATGCATCTATTCTCTTTCACCTTGATGAATAGCTGTGTGCAGTGCTGTGCTTGGGCTGGTATAAAATTCTGGTCCACGTGGCTTTTCTTCAAAATTTCAAAGGCATTGCTTCATTGTCTGCTGATCTTCCTGTTTTAATCTCAAGAGATGTCATTCTAATTCCTGATCCTTTTGTGTGAAACTTTTAATCTTCCTGAAAAATCCTGTGTTCTGAAACTAATGATGATACACCCTGGTATGAGTGTTTTTTTGTTCACTGGATACTGATTTGGGCCCTTTATAAGGGAATTTTCACATTTTCTATCTCCCCCGCCCCGCCTCGTTTGCTCTCTTTTTCGCTTGGTGGAACTTGGGTTACCTTGATGATGAATGTGCTAGACTGACCCTTATTTTTCTTATCTTTTCTTTCTGTCTTAATGGACTCTTTGTTTTAATTTCTTAGATATTTTCTCAATTTTATCTTCTAATTTTTCATTTTAAAATTTTTGTTCACTTTTAATTTCTAAGAGTTTTTTCTTGTCTTCTACCTAATCTTTTTTATAGCTTCCTATTCTTGTTTTAAGGATACAGTACTTTCTCTCTCTGAAGATATTTGTGGTTTTGTTTTTATTTTTTATTGTTTTTATATAAATTTATTTTAATTGGAGGCTAATTACTTTACAATATTGTATTGGTTTTGCCATACAGAAACATGAATCCGCCACGGGTGTACACGTGTTCCCCATCCTGAACCCCCCTCCCACCTCCCTCCCTGTACCATCCCTCTGGGTCATCCCAGTGCACCAGCCCCAAGCATCCTGTATCCTGCATCAAACCTGGACTGGTGATTCGTTTCATATATGATATTATACATGTTTCAATGCCATTCTCCCAAATCATCCCACCCTCGCCCTCTCCCACAGAGTCCAAAAGACTGTTCTATACATCTGTGTCTCTTTTGCTGTCTCGCATACAGGGTTATCGTTACCCTCTTTCTAAATTCCATATATATGCATTAGTATACTGTATTGGTGTTTTTCTTTCTGTTTTTATTTGTCTTAAGCTCCGTGTATTGTTTGTTTCCTTTGAATTCCATCATCAGGGCTTTATTTTCTGTCTTTCACATTGGAAACTTTCTTCAAATACCTGATGTTTTTCAGCAGTCTATTCTTATTTGGGTGAGGCACTGAAAACTGATGGGAAGCCCTGTGTGCATGGTTTGGCTTGTCAACTTTTGGGCTTTACTGAGGTTTATGGATGGGGACTCAACTGTTTACCCCGTTGTTGGTACTCTTCAGTTCAGTTCAGTCGCTCAGTCGTGTCCGATTCTTTGCGACCCCATGAACTGCAGCACGCCAGGCCTCCCTGTTCATCACCATCTCCCGGAGTTCACTCAAACTCACGTCCATCGAGTCAGTGATGCCATCCAGCCATCTCATCCTCTGTCGTCCCCTTCTCCTCCTGCCCCCAATCACTCCCAGCATCAGAGTCTTTTCCAATGAGTCAACTCTTCGCATGAGGTGGCCAAAAGTACTTTTAGGTTATTTCTGTTGGATTGGTTCACTGACCCAAAGGATAATCTTTCTGCCCTTGGGAGTAGGGCGAGGATGGATAGTAAGTCTGGGCTGCAAGTCTTTGGGGAGGAGAACGGGGGAAGGAGACTGGTTCTTATCCTTCATACAGTAGATGATCACTGAATCTGCCGTATTTGGTGTGGCGCCTCATCCTGCTGGCCGTCCGTTGTGTCTCTGGAGTGTGGGGTCTCTCTAGTTCATTTTCTCCAGAGAATAAACCTCCTGCTAAGATGCAGTGGGTGGAGAGGACAGGGAGGGCATTGACCTGCCTGTGCACGTAGGTTTAAGGGATCTCAGAACCAACTTTTCTTATTCCTGTTTTCAGAGTCCGTCCTCCCTAGACACCTAGGCCTTCCCATTTCTCAGTCTGCTAACCATCATCCTTGGAAGGATTAGCTTCCCATGCTTTGCTAGGCAGTTTATGTTCCTTTATCTGCCTTTTGTTTGTTTGCTTAAACAGACCTACAATTCTGTATATTTTTTAATTTTCTATTTTGACATAATTTTAGACTTAAATTTCCAAAACCAGTGCATCGTTTCTGCACACCCTTCACTCATAGTCATCAAACACTAATATTTTGCCACCTTTCTTTTATTCTTTTCTGTGTGTGTGTAAGCACACACAAACATATACATTCATATTTATGTATTTTTTTCCTGAACCATTTGCAAGTTACAGATATGAGGCACCTTTACTCCTAGATCTTTCTCAGAAAATCACCCAAATGATCGCTAGTGGTAAAGAACCCACTTGCCAGTTTAGGAGACATAAGGGATGCAGGTTCAATCTCTAGGTCGGGAAGATGCCCTGGAGGAGGGCATGGCAACCCATTCCAGTATTCTTGCCTGGAGGATCCCCATGGACAGAGGAGCCTGGCCGGCTACAGTCCATGGGGTCACAAAGAGCTGGACACCGCTGAAGCCGCTGAGCGCACACATACAGACCTTATTTAGATTTTGTCAGTTATCTTCATTATGTCCATTACAGCAGAAGATTGCAGGCAGTCATTGTGTTCAGTTGTCATGTCTCTGTAGCTTCTACTAGAACAGTTTCTCGGGTCCTTCTTTGTCTGGCATGACAGTGGCCTTTTTGAAGAGAACATGTCAGTTATTTTGGAAGGTATCCTTTGATTTGGATTTGTCTGGTGCTTTTGTGTTAAATTATGCATTCCATTTCAAATTATTGAAATTCAGGTTAAGTATTTTTGGCAGGAATGTCACAAAAGTAATGTTGGTTCTTGGTGTATCACCCTGGAGGACACGTGATGTCGGTCTGTCCCATTGGTCGTGACGATAACTTCACTCAGAGCTTTCTCCAGTGGGAGGTTACTTCCTTCTTTTAGTGTGTCTTGTTCGGACGTACTTTGAGACTGTGTAAATATCCTGTTACTCCTCAAACCTTTACTAGGGTTAGCATCCACCAATGATTTCTTGTCTGAATCAATTGTTATAATGGTTGCCAAATGGTAATTTTAATTCCCATGCTCTATCTGCTTTTGAGAGTGATTTTTATTCTTTAACCTGAGGGTTCATGTCTTTTAATCAGTGTTGGAATATTCTGCGTCATTTTCTTGTTGAATATTATGTATCTGTCATTCTCACTGATCTTGGAATCCTATTAAATGCATGTTAGACCTCTTTAATTCTGTTGTTGTGTCTCTCAAGTTTGTTTTTTTTTTTCCCCTTATGTTTTACACATTTTTAACTCTTTGTGCTGCATGTTGGAAAATTTTTTCTCATCTATTTTGCTCTTTCCTTTGGCCATGTCCAATGTGTTTTTACCCATCCAGTGGGATTAAAATTTCAGTAGTTATTTCTAGAAGCTCTGACTATTTTTCAAATCTGTCTGCCTGATCTTTTTTCATAGTATCTTTTTTTCCCTATATATTTTCACTTCCCTCTTTTGTGTGTTAATTATTTGAGATACTCACTTTATATTCCCCAGTAATTCAATTTTAACATTTCTCATAGCTTCTAACCCTGTCGTTTGCCTCCTGCCTGTTGCTCTTGTTGCATTATTTCCTTATATGTTTTGCAATCTTGGAATGTGAGTTTCATCTCTGGTGAGGTTTTCTGTGGAAATCTTCGCCACCTGAGTGTAAGAAGGTATTTCTCCAGAGAGTTTGTTCTTGTTTTGTGGCTTCTGCCAGATGTTCCAGGAGGTATTGCAGAGATAAATCACTTTTTAACATTAGTTTCTCGGTCAGAGGTTTCCATACTGCACAGGGAGGGTCCATTTAAACCCCACACCAGTGCGAGGGCTAGCCTCTGTTGGAAGCATCCCCCGTCCAAACTCAGGTTGAAAAGGACAGATGATTTTCTGTATGTCCATGTTCTAGGAGTGACTTTCGGGACCACCTTTTTACTGATTGTACAGGCCTTCAAGGGTTCAGGCTTGGTATGTAAGTCCCACCGCCTGCCCCCTCTGCCCCCGTGCCCAAAGCTGTGCTCCTCGTCCAATGTGGGTGTGAGTGTCCACGCCCTGCGCCGCTGGGCCCAGTGACAGCCTCCCCGCGGCGCCTTCAGTTCTTTGCAGTTTGCTCATCGATTTGGGTTCCTGGCAACTTTCCATTTCCTGAATATTTTTTTTTAATTTTGTTATATTTTATCCTACGTTTCTGTCTGTTGTCCAGCAAGAGACGCTGTCTTTTTCGCCTCCCCAGATACGTTGAGCTCCTGTCCACTGTTGTTTCCTTGCCTGTTCTTTGTGCCCTGTGGGTTTATGCTCCCCCTCTTCTCCCCCCAGGAGGAAGCAGGGCTAAAACACAGTAGACAAAACATACACCTTATTGGAATTCCGGAGAAGTTAAGAAATGATTGCATTTTAGAGGTTGTTCTTTCCACTTTGTATTGACCTTAATACTCCTGTCAGCTCAAAACTGTACAAAAGCTTTGATTTTCTTGGTCATAACTGTGTAGGTATTTTGAGCTTGGAGGCCACAAGCTATAACTTAATCTTTCCCAAGAGTGTCTGTTTACCAAGCTAGTGATGTCTTCCTTCATACCATAGCTGACCTCTGAAATATAGTCAGCGGGCCGCCAGCAAACATTTTTATGCCCAGGCCAAAGAAGGAGCCTGTCTTTCGAACTGAGTATTTCAGGTGTGGGATAGCCAGATGAAACTATAAATTTGTTTCACCTCTCATGAGAAGTAGTGCTTTGAGCCACCATTAGCATTCTTGAACACTTTGGATTATAGATCAGCCTGTTTGCTTGAATCAGAGAAATTACTAGCTTTTTCACTGAAGTTTTTTTTTGTTGTTTTTTTTTTTAAAGTGTTTTCAGTATACTTTTTAAGTAACAGATCCAGGGATGAGGATGGTGAATTTGAAGACTGTGTCTTAAGAATAATCCACATTTTTTACTATCAAACGACTGAACTGTTATTTTTAACATACAAAGTTAAGAACCAGTAAAATCAACAACATGTTGTATGTGCTCCTACTTTATTGTATTCACCCATTTAATTGATTAGACAGTATCTTAAACCATTTTACCACAGATGTATTTAGTGAAATTTATTACTTGCAGACTGATATAACTCATGAATTATTAAAAGCATCAGCATATGGAACCTTCTCTTTCTCATCTAGATTCTTTGAATACGGCTTAGGTTGAGCCATTTAACTGGCTTCTGTCCATCCCACTGATGGAAGCCACAGTCAGATGAGGGTTCTTATAAATGATTGGCTTCCTTTCCGAGCAAGAAGAGGATAAAATGTCAGCTTTTTCCTCTACTACCTGAAAAGCAATCAGGAGCAGCCCTCCCACTCTTCTTGACAGTAGTTTGGCTTTATAGAAGAAGGGCAGGCATTGAGCCAAATGTGAATGTCAGTGCTATATAAAGAAAAAAGTTAAGTAGCTAAAACTCCGATAGTAACTGGAATTTTTAGAGCAGTATTCAGATGGGTTTACCCTGTAAGCTTTCAGAAAGCTAACAATAACTCAGCCTGAACTGCAAGGTTTAATCCCTTCTTTCCTGGTGATGATCCCAGTAAATTGAAGTTACTTACCGAATGTCTCTTCACAGCGATTTGCTCATGTGTAGGACTGGGTTTAGGGGGTAATAATAGTTTCAGAAGAATAGGGTAGTGGTTAGTGACTGATTACCAATTACTAATCAAAGCCATTGAAAAGGACATTTTGGAATCAACCGGAGTTCCAGACCATTTAGGAGCCTGACATTGTGCTTTCTTATCTCTTTAAAATTTGTTATCCTTACCTGTAAAATGAACTATTACTTATTTCATAGGATTATTATGAGACAGTAGTGAAGTAATGTATGTAGGAGCATTTTGTAAGTGGTATTGATAAGGCTGCTAGTGTAACGTTCTATCACATGGAAACATACACTCTAGAATTGGGTGGGACTCTGGAGAACAAAACTGAAATTTACAGAGGGCACAGTTTTATACCCAGATAGGCTCTGTTGTGTATTTTCTGTTGTTGAATCCTTGCATCCCCAAAGTAGCATTCTGCTAGCTCCATTCCTACAGATGAAGAAGGGGAGTCTTGTTTATTTTTAAGATCTGCGTCTCCATCATCCCATTTCATACATGAGGAAATGGAGGTCTGCAGAAGTGTGGTGACTTGTCTGACGCAGAGATTCTCAGTCCATCATTCCATCTGTTATAATAGGTTATGATGTTGTCGCAGTAATTGTTTTTGTATTGCACACAGACTTGGCCCTGAAATTAATCAGGAAATACAATAGCACCTAATTCAATTATTAGCGTAAATATAGAAAGACTTGTGTCACTGGCTTCTTGGTGGATTAGGTATGCTAAATGACCTTCCCAACTGAACAACAAAAATATTGAATGAAGTATGATAAAGCCTGTTGCTAAGTTGAGTGAAAAGTAAGATACTTGTTGACCCTAAACAAAGTGAAGCCAGGTGTCCTGGGAGGTGCTTTCACTGCAGACATTTGCAGAGTTCGGTGGCGTAGAGCCTCAGCCTGGTTGACTGTCTGAAGCAGGGAGCAGGGGAGCGGGAGAGAAAGTGTGTGGCCTGAGCAAGTTGGAGAATCTATCGGGAGCTTCCTGGGTGAAGCCAGGGAGCTAAAAGAGCCTCTTGAGTGAAGGGGTGAAGAAGCGCAAGTCTGTATTGACCCTGCTGTTGAGCACTGCATTCATAAGCCAGCTTCACATGGTTTGTGGTCCATGTTCGTACTACAGGTATAGTCCAAACAAACCGTAAGAGGAGAATTTCCTCGGAGGTGGCCCTGAGTTGGTAGGGGCCAGCAGAAGTGGACACGGACCCTCTCTGTAGGGGTTCGTTTTCAGTCCAGCTCTCAAATGATGAACGTGTCTGTGGAAAATGAGCAGCTCACTGTAAAAAACAAAACAAAAACCCCACGATCAGAAATAAGGCAAACCCTATCAAGAAATAAGGCAGTATCACGAGCGAGAACCAGCAGAAACACAGCTGCAAGGCTTGGGCAAGCTCCAGAAGATAGTGGAGGACAGCGAGGCCTGGCATGCTGCAGTCCGTGGGGTTGCAAAGAGTTAGACGTGACATAGAGACTGAATGACACTTTAGATGATTAAATTCAAAGAAATGGTTTGGAATGCAGCCCAAAGAGACAGAAAATATTAACGAATTGAAGTTACGTGGAGAGCAGAGGGACAAGGTCCAACATATGTCTAGTCAGAGTTCCAGGACGAAGAGAGACAATGGAGAAGAGGCCCATTTTTGAAAGAATAATAGCTGACAGTTTTCCAGAGCTGTTGAATGATAGTAGATCTCAGAGCTAGGAAGACCAGCAAACCGCAAGCAGGACAGTCGTAGTGAAACTGCAGTGCACGGAAGAAAAAGGAGCTTTTAAACACATCTAGATGTTCAAGCTCGTTTTAGAAAAGGCAGAGGAACCAGAGATCAAATTGCCAACATCCGCTGGGTCATGGAAAAAGCAAGCGAGTTCCAGAAAAACATCTATTTCTGCTTTATTGACTATGCCAAAGCCTTTGACTGTGTGGATCACAATAAACTGTGGAAAATTCTTCAAGAGATGGAAATACCAGACCACCTGACCTGCCTCTTAAGAAACCTGTATGCAGGTCAGGAAGCAACATTAGAATTGGACATGGAACAACAGACTGGTTCCAAATAGGAAAAGGAATACATCAAAGATGTATATTGTCACCCTGCTTATTTAACTTATATGCATAGTACATCATGAGAAATGCTGGGCTGGAAGAAGCCCAAGCTGGAATCAAGATTGCCGGGAGAAATATCAATAACCTCAGATATGCAGATGATACCACCCTTATGGCGGAAAGTGAAGAGGAACTAAAGCGCCTTTTGATGAAAGTGAAAGAGGAAAGTGAAAAAGTTGGCTTGAAGCTCAACATTCAGAAAACTAAGATCATAGCATCTGGTCCCATCACTTCATGGCAAATAGATGGAGAAACAGTGGAAACAGTGTCAGACTTTATTTTTTTTGGTTCCAGAATCACTGCAGATGGTGATTGCAGCCATGAAATTAAAAGACGGTTACTCCTTGGAAGGAAAGTTATGACCAACCTAGATAGCATATTCAAAAGTAGAGACATTACTTTGTCAACAAAGGTCCATCTAGTCAAGGCTATGGTTTTTCCGGTGGTCATGTATGGATGTCAGAGTTGGACTGTGAAGAAAGCTGAGTGCCGAAAAATTGATGCTTTTGAACTGTGGTGTTGGAGAAGACTCTTGAGTCCCTTGGACTGAAAGGAGATCCAACCAGTCCATCCTAAAGGAGATCAGTCCTGGGTGTTCATTGGAAGGACTGATTTTGAAGCTGAAACTCCAATACTTTGGCCACCTGATGCAAAGAGCTGACTTATTTGAAAAGACCCTGATGCTGGGAAAGATTGAAGGCTGGAGGAGAAGGGGATGACAGAGGATGAGATGGTTGGATGGCATCACCAACTCGATGGACATGGGTTTGGGTGGACTCCAGGAGTTGGTGATGGACAGGGAGGCCTGGTGTGCTACAGTTCATGGGGTTGCAGAGTTGGACACAACTGAGCGGCTGAACTGAACTGAAACACATCTAGAGGAAAAAGAGGCTAACAGTGAAAAGGTCTGGCTTGCTCCTGTGACCCTCAGTTAGTCTCAGTGGCTCAGTTTCTTTGGATATTAAAGAGTCACAGTACCTGTTTACTCCAGTCCACCCAGATGTGGTTAGACCCCTTCCAAGACCAACATACAGAAAACTGATTTGTGAGGACATTACTGTAAGTAAATTGTAGGAATTCTAAGTTGATAATTTAACTATCTTAGTTTTGTCTACAGCACTGAAAGGGATTTCTGGCCTTCGATTTTCATCTCTCATGTGTCTGTTTAATGTCAAGTCAGGGAGATTTAGCCATCAGCATTCTCCTTATTTTTCAGAGCGGTCAGGTATTTTTTAATGGGTGGGATGAGGCAAAGACGCAGTGTAACAAATAGACTTCAGGCTTGTCCCTGAATCTTTTCCCTCTCAATGTTAAGAGAGCCCGCTGGCACACATTCTTTAGGTCTCTCATCCTCCAGCTTCCCAAGTCAGCGCACACCCAGGGCAGTGCTGTGCTGCAGAGAGAAGCTGCAGAGGGTTAATGATTAAGGCAACGTGGGCCGCGTTACTGATTGCCCCTTTCAGATCTTCCAGCACCCATTAACATAAATATCATCTCACCATTTTGGACAGGGGACACCACCCTTATGCACGTTAGTAATGCGATGCTAATGCTTAACCCTTTCATTGCCCTCTCTGCTTCAAAGGCCTTGCCCTATGTCCATTGATAGGGAGGCTGTTTGAACCTCAAGGCAAAAATGAAAGGGTTAACTCCTTTTGGTTTTGCCCTTTGACCACTTCAGGATGAGAGGCATGATGAAATACTTTTCAAAGTCTTCAGTGGAAACACATCATGCATAATTGGAGCAAAAAAGAATAAATCAAAGCTTCCCCCCCCCCCCTTTTAGTCTGGTAATTCATAATTGAAACCACATTGAGGTAAGGGTTGATAACTTCAAAACAACCATGAAAACTGCCCTTTCGATCAAGGTAGGGATAGGTAAGGCTGCTCATAACCAGGGGCTTGAAAGCTTCTGTATAACAAGCCTGTCCTCTCCTTTTCCTTTCTCCTCTGACTTCTCACTTTTCTGTTCTGGCAAAATACCTTCATTTAAATCAAATGTGGGTTGACTCAAATATCTGCTTAATTCTCTTCTTGTCACAGGACGTTATACATAGTGACATAAAAAAAAAAAAACCTCTGCTATAATAGGTGTTAAATTTTGGATCATCCTGCTTTGAATGTGATTCCTTCTGTGTGGGTTTTGCCTAGTGTAGGTTGAGAGAGTCCTTTCGTTGATATTAGAATGTGTATTTTATAATCCTCCTGTAGTTCCAGCAAGACCCTTTCAGAATGGCTCTAGCAGTTTGCCCACCAGCTTCCTCCACTTTCTGTAGGTAGGTAACTTTGGCCAGGATGGTTTTGGTTAAGGCTCGTGTAGGACTCCCATGACCTTTCAACCAAGGAAGTAAAACAGGATTGCAGGAAGGGCCCAGACAACTTCCCTGTGTGTGAGCCTGCCCAAGGCACACCTAGTTAGTTGAGTTGGAATCCCCTGCTTGAAGGAGAAGACCCCTTTGAACTGGTGGTGGGCTTTAAGCCTGATCTCCCAAGGCTTCTCTTTCAAGAGATCCTGCCACCCGAACCCACAAGTCCGTCTCGCTGGCTGGTCTGTTCGCTGTTAATTCATTCACCAGGGCGCTCCAGGATAAGAGATGCGGTAGAACTTCTCGAAAGTGGGCGTGGTGATGTGACAGTTGTCATGGCTGTCGTGGATTAAGTTAACAGTCTGAGTTTCTCAGCTTCCCTGAAGAATGTTTGTTCTGAGTGAGGAGTGCAGTGGGGGGAGGGTGAGTGGTGGAGGAAGGAGGTATTTGGCCTCAACGCGCCGTGCACACACTCCTCCTCTGGTATCACCTCCCATCTTGGAGTGAAGAGTTTCACCGAGCATACCGGAAAGTTCCTTGAGAGCCAGGGTTCCGGGCTGCAGCTGCGGTAGCAGGGCTCAGCCTTCTCCTCTGGCCCCTCTTTTGCTGGGTGCCTGGTTTCGTGCCCCATCGTGCCATGATTGAGATTTAATCAGGCCGCCGAGTTAATTGCCAGTGCTGTTTGCCTTTTCCCTGGCAGAAGTCAGAGTCTTGAGTAAATTATGGAGGTTTAAATTTGCTTGATTTCCTGCAGAAAGTGGGGTCAGGAGGTCCCAGACTGTAGACACTCTCTTTGGTCAGCCAGCAGGGGGTCAGTCCTTAACGGTATTTCAGAGGTGACTAAACGCTGTTTTTGAAATGTCCTTCTCCAGTAAGTTTTTTTTTCCTCTGGGGGTTGGTCTGTTGACCTTACCCTGGCGGAGTGGAGTGTCTGTATGAAGGCACGCACCCCGTTAAAGCTGCCTTTCTCCTCCCCATCACCGGGCTCCAAAGGCAAATGGAATCATGTTTGCGGACGGAGAGGCACCCAGCACAGAAGCCCAGCTGCAGATCAGCATTTCCTGTTTCTGACCTTTTGAGACACAATGTGAAGGTAGCCGTGTTAATTTATCAGTAAAACAATACTCTGGACAAGAAAGCTTCAAAACAAATCAACAGAAAACCAATCATGAGACTTAAAAAGAAACTTCTGTCGAATGGGCTTTTCATGATGTGGCTTTAGTCTTGAGTCTGAGGTCCGTTGTCTGTGCTCCCCTCCCTCCCTCCTCCCGACCTTGGCCCTGGCAGAGTCTGCCCCTAGCCAGCGAGGAAGCAGGTCTCAGCACTTGCCACTCAGCTTGCCCTGCGGCTGTTTGATTAGCTCCGTCCCCTCCTCACCTCCTCCAGGAAGATGGAGGTGATTCTGTGGATCTTCTGGGCCCACGGGACTTGAGGACCTTGTTGTTTGCGTTATAATTTGTCTTTTTACCTAGCTGTCTTCCCTACCAGATTCTGAACTGTTTGAGGAGAAGGAATTTGTCTTTGCGTCTTTAACCCTATTCTTGGCTTATAGTTTATGCTCAGGAAATGTTGACTGAATGAATGAGCACCAAAAATCATACTGATGGAAAGATTGCTGAGCTGCTAATACTGTTGTTTTGGCAGATGAGAATATGAATTGGAGCGAGCTAGTTTTTTGTGTTTACTTACAACTACCATTCCTAGTTTCCCTGATAGCTCAGTTCATTCAGGGCTTCTTGGATAGCTCAGTTGGTAGAATCCGCCTGCAATGCAGGAGACCTTGGTTCAATTCCTGGGTCAGGAAGATTCCCTGGAGAAGGGACAGGCTGCCCACTCCAGTATTCTTGGGCTTCCCTTGTGGCTCAGCTGGTAAAGAATCTGCCCGCAATGCGGGAGACCTGAGTTCGATCCCTGGGTTGGGAAGATCCCCTGGAGCATGGAAAGGCTACCCACTCCAGTGTTCTGGCCTGGAGAGTTCCGTGGACTGTATAGTCCACAGGGTCGCAGAGTCAGACACGACTGAGCGCCTTTGACTGTCACTTCACTTTCTGCATCCCTGGAGCTCTGTGTTGAGCCCTGGGCTGAGGGCGCACGTGCATCATCTGGAGGGAGGTGCTGTCAGGCTCTCCATTTTACAGGTGAGGAAGCTGAGAGTCACAGAGGAGGTTTTCCACACCACAGTAAATGTCAGCATCCAGGGTCACACTGTTTATTAAATATCCTAATACACTTCTTCAGAATACTTAGCACGATAAGATTGTGGATGCGTATTTTAAAATGAATGAACTAAGTTGGAAACCATTTCAGAGCTTTGATGTCACTCATTTGAATGTACATTAGCTGTTCACACCCATGCACAGAGAACAGAAAGAACACAATTTAGGCTTCATCATTTTTAACAAGTTTTTGTTGAGTCGCACCAAGCACTGTGCTAGGCGCTGAGTGTTAATAGCGGTTATGACTCTGGTTTTCATGACGCTTTCAGGATAGCTAAAATATAATGAATAGGACAGAAAAGAGAAAAACTTTGAAAATAAAAAGTGTATTTGGAGAGGAAGAAGAATCCAGGAGAATCCAGGTAAACCAGGACCCCAGAGCATGGTGAGGTGAAGGTAGAGAGGAAGAAGGGATTCATTTAAGATCCTAGTGGCTGGAAGATAGCTCATGATCACTTAGCCACCTCCCACCTGCTTTTGAGACCTGCGGAAAGTGAATCCCAGGGAAATTGCTGTTCCCATAAGACCATCTGTTGGCTTCCTTTATCGAGTGTTGCTATGTGTCAGGCACTTTACATTTATTAGCTTGTTACTGTTATTAACAGCATCTAGATTGTTAAGAAATAATAAGTAAGACATGTTAATAATTTAGTTATTGTGTTAAGTAACACTACCTAGAAAAGAGCCTCCCTCATAGCTCAGTGGTAAAGAATCTGCCTGCAGGGCAGAAGACCCGGGTTCGATTCCTGGGTCGGGAATAGCCCCTAGAGAAGGGAATGGCTACCCACTCCAGTATTCGTGCCTGGGAAATCCCATGGACAGAGGAGCCTGGTGCCCATGGTGTCACAAAGAGTATGACACAACTGAGCGACTAGCACTTGTACTTGTGCCTAGATAAGTTGTAGTTTTAACGTGATCTTATAGATTCAGAAACTGAGGTGCAAGAGAGGTTAAGCGCTTTGCCCAGGCCACACAGCTGGTAAGTGAAGATCCTGGGTTCTGATTAAGGACATGTGATTCTAAAACTGACCTCCAATGTGCTGGCTCACTTTTTGAAGGCATGTCCTACAGTAAAGCGTCAGGCTCATAACACGGTAGACCCATGCTCAGCGGTTTCTGTGTCGCCTCCATGTTCATCTCAGCGCCTGTGTTTTATGGGAAAGCGTTGGCAAGATTTCAGAGCTTGTTGCGCTTCTTTACGTGCCCTGTCTCCCCCAGTATGCTGCCGTTTCTGCTTCTCCAGTCTTCAAGCCCTGTTGGCACACAAGTGAGCGGTGTGGAAAAATTGAGAGCCAAGACAAGTTACTGTCCGTTTCCCACCCATCCTTCATCTCCTCCCACATCCCATAACCATCCGCTTCCCGAAGGGAGCTGGCATACCAGATGAGACAGGATCTGCTGTCTTGCCAGAGACTTCGTTTCTTCTCCTGGCAGTGCTGTGAAACCAGAGCTGTGATGCCTTTCGGGGGGTTTAAATTCCAAGGGATTCATTTTCTGAAACCAAGCTTTGCATCTCTCAGGGAATTTTCCCCCTCTTTTGAATGTCATAGAGGCATGCGAGTGTACTGGCGTTCCCCACTTCTCCCGAAGAACAGACCTCATTTTGTTGGAGGTTTAATAGTTTTTCCTCCTGTGTTAGAGGTGTATTTACCTTTTTAAATTTATGTGCTCCCTTTGTGTCAGTGTTATGTATTTGGTGTGTTTTTATTCCATGTACCCTGTGAAATCATAGTGTTTAGGTGGGCTCTTACTTATTGGCCCAGATTTGATCATCAAGAATCAAGAAAACCTTCAGCATTTCTCTTCTCTTCTCTTCTCAGAAAAGAGCTACAAGTAATAAGCTCTGGAGTTTCCCACAGTTCCAGAGTCTGTAAATGGTGATGCTTACCTCAAACTGGGGAAGGACCATGAAACACCACATCCTGGTGTTCTGGAGTCAGACAGCCTGGGCGCTTTCCTGCTCTGTCATGTATAGGTTATATGACCATGAACATCATTCACTATTTCTTCTTTCCTTTCTGGACTGGTAAAGCAAATGAATAGACATCATTCACTATTTGTAATCCCACAGTTTCATCATCTGTAAAATGAGAGTGGTAGCCATCTATTTTGGGGTTGTCATGAGGCTCAAATGAGATAATATATGTACAGCACAGTGCCTCACAGTAAAGTCATTCAGTCTTTACTGAACTCTTTGGAACCCCATGGACTATACAGTCCATGGAATTCTCCAGGCCAGGATACTGGAGCAAGCAGGGATTGAACCCAGGTCTCCCACATTTCAGGCGGATTCTTTACCAGCTGAGCCAGAAGGGAAGCCCAAGAATACTGGAGTGGGTAGCCTATCCCTTCTCCATCAGATCTTCCTGACCCAGGAATCGAACTGGTGTCTCCTGCATTGCAAGCAGATTCTTTACCAACTGAGCTGTCAGGGAAACCAAAGTACTTAGTAAATCTTGACTATTTTGATATCACATATTAAATTATTTTACATACTTCTTTAAAAACTTTTTTTGCTTTTCCATTTAAAATGGTGATTTTCAAGCACACAAGTTTTGTGTTGGGAGGGGTTGATGAGTGGGCTGGGTTGGTGAGGGCAGAGAGACCACGAACCTTAGTGATTAACTGTGACTTAGTAGCACAGGGCTACTTCCGTTTCCATACAAGTCAGGAAACTGATGAGTAAGATAGGAGTAGAAAATGAAAAGGTGTTCCTGCAAAGGTGATCGGATGCAGGGTGGAAACACGAAGATCCAGGCCCCGTCCTAAAACCACAGCTTAATGCCCAAGAGTGATATTGTGGAAACAAAAAGTCAGCCTTAGGAGGATACTCTTTCCTGTGGTGTCTCTTGGTTGTGAAATCTTAATTATGGCCTGTTGTGGACATTTTGGCGTTAATATCCTGATGACATTAGGACTCCAGGAATCCCATTCGGTCTCCTGGAGTTCCCATCCATGTGCATTCCATGTGCGTGTGTGCATTTCCTGCCCCACACTGTCACATCTGGCAAACAGCTGCTGTCATATACGTGGTGATGGCTGTCCGTCAGTGATATGGATGGGGGTGATGGGGGAAACCTTGGAGATCCCAGAGTATGAAAAGACTAAGGAGCGTGAGCAGCCAGAATAACAGGCCATTTCATATTCAGCCTCCTCCTGGTGAAGCTGAAGTTAGGTCCTAAAGTTAGGCTTTTCATGTAAAAGCACGTGAATGTAAATGTAACTCATGCCACTGAAATGTACACTTGAGTTTGAAATGGCAGGTTTTGTGTTATATTTTACCAGTTTTTAAAATTTAGCAGTGTAATATACCAAAGCCATTGCATACCTTAAATAGATGCATTGTTTAGTACATAAATTATTGGGCTTCCCCTGTGGCTCAGCTGGTAAAGAATCTGCCTGCAATGCGGAAGACCTGGTTCAGTCCCTGGGTTGGGAAGATCCCCTGGAGAAGGGATAGCTTACCCAATCCAGTATCCTGGCCTGGAGAATTCCATGGACTGTACAGTCCATGGGGTCGCAAAGAGTCGGACGCAGCTGAGCAACTAAACCACCACCCCTCGGCTTCTTCTATTGTCTCTGTTTTCTCTGACTTCTTGTGTTTCTTTCTGTTCATTTGTTTTCTATTGTTCATGCTGAAGATGTTCTTGAAATGTCTGATTCTAGGGTCTGTGGAAGCTCTAAAAAGCTGATCAAAAGCTTTTTGTTTAAGAGAAGCTTGTTACCTGGAGGGCTTTGCTGTGAGGTGATGGGGCCTCGCTGTAAGGTGATGCGGCCTCCCTGTGAGGTGGTGGGGCCTCGCTGTAAGGTGATGCGGGCTCCCTGTAAGGTGGTGGAGTGGCAAGTAAACCACATGGCTGCTAGTGT
The DNA here is from genome assembly GCF_002263795.3 of Bos taurus. Lineage (NCBI taxonomy): Eukaryota > Metazoa > Chordata > Mammalia > Artiodactyla > Bovidae > Bos > Bos taurus. The sequence goes on from NC_037342.1 coordinate 74,298,537, forward strand.
TTGGGTTGCTAGAAGGGGAGGAAGCTGTAGAGCTCATCATTCAAAATTTAGGCTCTAACTGCATTTTCCTCTCTTCAGTACCTATGTTTCCATGTCTAGAGCTTTAGGTTTTTCAGAGAATCAACCTCCCTTCTGTAGCGTGGGTAAGGAAGAAGCGTAGTTTTCTGGCTGAGTGGGCAGGTGGTGGGAACGCTTGTGCCCTGAGCCTGTCGCTGCTCCTTGCACGTATTTCAGCTGTTCCTCCTGTGTTCGCCCTCCTCCTCTTACCTCGTGAGGCCCGCCGAGCACAGCCCCTGGGCCGTTGTGGGGCTGGCAGTGGGACTTGGCTGCCTTGTTGTCTCGCCACCGCCTTTGTAGCACTTGGGTTGCAGCTCTCAGCCTTCTGCTCCGTCACCACTTCTCCAGCCCCTTTCAGTCTTTCAGAAGCATGTTGCTGCTGCTCATCAGCTGCTGTCTCTGTTCCCATTTCATTGTCTGGGTAGATTTATATTTTTTATCTATTAATTGCCATTTTAGTGGGTTTGGGGAGGGAATGGAGATAAACGCATGTGTTTAATCTGCCATGTTTAACTAGACATCTCCTCTTAGCTGCAAAGATTCTCTGATTCTTTTTTTAAGGGTATCAGAGCCAAACTCAGTTAAACAGCATCAGTACAGATTTTGAGGTGGGGAAGACTTTGAACAGTTGCTTGCCTCTTGGATTGGTCATGGTAGAAACTACATCGAGTCTCCCGTGTTCCGGTTTATTGGTCATGCTGAGAAAGAGACCAGCACCATTGTTACTAGATCCTTCTCTGACCCATATTAATCTGTTCTCTTGCAGAAGTGGGGCAGTGTGAGCAACCCTCTCTTCCTTCCCCTCATCCCCCCACAATCTCAAGGTTTCACGGCCATCGTCCTCACCTACGACCGAGTGGAGAGCCTCTTCCGGGTCATCACCGAAGTGTCCAAGGTGCCCAGCCTATCCAAGCTGCTGGTCGTCTGGAACAATCAGAATAAAAACCCTCCTGAAGGTAAGACGAGCGGAGAGACGGTGTGTCCAGGAAAGGCCCGGTTTGGACGTTTTGTGTTCGTCTCAATGGGATCGAGTTTTTTTGATGGACAAATGATTTGCAGCCTTTGTCTTAAATGAACTTTCCTGCTTTGTCAACAGTAATGCCATTCCTGAGGCAGCATGACCCTGGTTTTCTCAGTCATCTTGTTCTTGTTCTAGGGTGGCCGGTTTAACTCTTAGCCCATGGCATGCTCTGTAGCCACAAGTGTTTGAGGGCTTAGGAGTCAATAGGATCAAAGGCCATCAGCCTTGGGAAAACAGATCTCAGCTTCCCTCAACCCTCTCAGCTGATTTGTTTACATGAAAAGTCAGTTTAAAAGGCATTAGTTTTCTCCTTCCTTATCTCGGCTCTGATACAGTGCTCTTCTTCAAAAAGGACGGCCTCACCTCTGATGGGCAGAGTCAGCAAAGTGCGCCCTCCCAGGCTTGAATCAGCTCCTTAAAGTGACCCCTCACTGGAAGTTCCCACCAGCTCATCCGTAATCACTCTGTCCCTTGCCTTGGCCACCCCTGTAATCTGCTGACTGGCAGCTCGGGCTGAGCCTGTTTGATTCATTGGATTTGTTTTTAATTCAGGACGCATAATGTACGTTCCACCTGCATTTCGTTTCTCATTCAGTCCGTCTATTATGGATCCTAATCCCAGGGACTTCAAAGCCCCTGCCCTTTATAGCCTATTAAAGCCAGGAAGTTTCTGATGGATTAGAGCAAGGAATGAGTTTGAAGTTTGTAATGTGCACCACTATCACCGATAAGGTCTAGTTTATTGCCTGACAGTAGTATCTGCACTTTTTATGGCTGTTCCCGTTTAATTGGTTATCCTGAAGTCGGGATAGTCAACCTTGGAAAACCCAGTAGTAGATCCCTAGTCTAGGCTGGGAGAAGAATGTACTTCTGTCTGTGAGGCAAATCAGGATTTAAATGCCCTCTTGAGACTTTAAAATTTTTTCCTTGGTGGGACTTTTGTTCTCTGCATCAGTACTTGCTTTTTAGATTCAGGGGGCCACAGTTTAGTAAACAAAGTAGCTCTTTTACGTGAAGGCCCATAGTACTCCCTGAGGCACACGGCGTTTATTATCGTTGTTGCTATTCTCATCTTTTGTGCCCGGTTGTTTTCCTCCCAACATTCTTGGATTTTTTTTTGTTTGTTTGACTCTCAATAAAGGGGACAGAAAAGGGTAGAAGAAAAAGAGGATGTTGGCACCTTCTCAGAGGGAGAGAGGATGAAACTGACGGGAAGGGGGAGGAGGAGGAGGCCGAGGGGACAGAACGGGACAGCAGGGAGGCTCTTCAGAGCCCCGGGTCCACCCAGAGTGAGTGGATCGGAGGCACTGCATTGCTCATCTGAGTCTTCATTCATAAAGGATGGGTTGTGTTTCAGAAGGAAGGCTGTGTGTCCCTTGTTGGAGCTGGAACAGCTGTGTGTCGTATCTGCAGTCACCCTGCTGCATGCCGAGGCCACCAGCTTCCAGGGCGGGAGCACCCCAGCTGCACCCCACCCTCCTGCCCAGACAGGCAGTGCTGCTGCTAAATGCAGAAGAGACGTCTCCTTAGAAACCCAGGTTAGCCACTTTGGGCATAAGGTGACTTATTTAATGTGACTTTGAGTCACTTCTTTGGAGCAAGTATCACTGCAAACTGTGAGGAAAGAGAACTAGTTTTCTTCCTTCTTGGTCTAAGGTCCTGCCTACATTGCTGTCACTAAAAGCAAGAGCACAAACCTAGGTTCTGGAGTTGGGTGTTTAGTTTTAATTTTTGGTACACCCTACCAAAGTGTAGTGGTGAATGTCATGACCAAGAGTGTAGTTTATTTTTGAAATATTTTGGCTCTAGAGAGGAAAGAGCCCTCAACTGATGAGGCCCAAATTTTGACACATTCAGGGGCTGGACCAGCTTTTTTTCTAACAGTGGTTTTTAGGTCAGGGCTCTGGTTCTGGCGTTGTGGTTGTTTGGGGAGAACATGAACTGTGTTTAATCTTCTGTGGGGTGTTTGTTCAGTTGGTAAATGGGGCTGTCAGCTCTGGCCCTCGTGCCAGCAAAGGCATCTGATTTTTCATGTACGGCATTAGTAACATATATATTTTTTAAAAGACAAGTCCAAGGCTTTGAAATATTAGAGGCAAAAGTGATGTTTTTCACTTTCTCTACATTTACTAAAATAAATATTGTGGTTAACATGTCTGCTGCTGGGAGGATTAGTGTAGGCAGAAATCCCTCCCCTCTACTTTTTTTTTTTTTCACTCTCCAACCCAACCAAATAGTATTTTCTTTTTGGTTACATTTAAGTCTAAATTGCTGGGTTTGAAGTTTAAGTAAATACTTAGACTAGGCAATAGAAATTTCCAGCGAGCTTTCGTCACGTTGGTTTTGAGCTCTGTCAGACGAAAGAGGCGAGCTACTGCCCTCCTCCGACCTCAGCTTTTCAGTTTCCCGGCTTGATGGATATAGAGGTTGTTAGGCTTGGCCCCTGGCCTCAGCCTGAAGGAAGCTGTTACATCGTACATTTCAGATAGATTTAACTCAGCCTTCTGTTTTAACTGATTTCAGTTTTTAAATTTGAATTGATCTCAGGGAACTCCCCTATGGCCACCCCAGCTTCGGGTTGCTACTTCCACAGTTCTTAATAGGCAGGATGGGATTGGCTGAGCGTTTCAGGGCGGTCTGTCGGGATGGAGGCCATCGAGAAGCAGAAGCAGGAGTGCCCTTCCTTCCAGCTGAATTCAGGGACCGTGGGGAGTGAGGCTCTGGGGACCCGCTGTTCACCAGGCAGGTTGAGGACTTCTGGAGGGAGCTCAAGATTTGTACAGAGATAACCTGATGGTTGATTTTGTGAATCTGTGGTTGTGTTTGACAGTGATCCCCAGGATGGACTTGGGGTCATCGTCGGACAACCTGAACATTTCGTAGTACCTTTGCCAAGTTGGAGAATTCTCCTAGCTCACATGGCTCCTGGCATCCAACTTGGAGAAAACTGTTAATCAATACATGTTTTTAAAAAAATCCTTAACACAAGGAGTTCTTTTTCTCCTTCAAGTTGGACTAAAGCTCAGAACTGTAAAGTTATCAGGTCAGTTGGCTCAGCTGTTTGTTTTTCATAAATTTGGCAATGTTTTTGAGAAATCTTATTTTTCAGACTACTTTGTGTGAATGGAAGGTGACATTTCTGTTTTGCCAGCTATAGATTCGCAGGATGAGACACAAGCTACAATTCATGCAGTTCCATTTAGAGGTTAAAAGAATAAGGAAAAGACCCCACCTGGGCCAAGCAGTGGTGGAAGAACCCGAGGTTTCTAGCTGTGACACTGTTTCCTTCTGCGTGCTAAGGAGTCACCACCTGTTCTTCTGTCTACACCGCTTCAAAATGTCAGAGGCAAAGTGAAGTTTGTAAGACCTTACAAGAATCCATTTGTGAAGATGCCTGGGTAAGGAAGATCTCCTGGAGGAAGAAAATAGCAGCCTATTCCCGTATTCTTTCCTGAAAAATCTCATGGACAGAGGAGCCTGGCGGGCGACAGTCCAAAGGACTGCAAAGAGTCAGACATGACTGAACCACTACGCACATCTGTGAAAATGAGAATGATACAGTGTTGTTACAACATGTATCGTGTACCTTTTATATCCAAGGAATGGGAACTGTGCTGAGTGCTTTACACGTATTGTCTCTACTGCTTATAACAAAACTGAAAGAAGCTGATATTATCCCCATTTACAAAAGTGAAACTCAGATTAACTGAGTAATTTGCCCTAGGGCTCCCCTGGTGGCTCTAACAGTAAAGAATTCGCCGGCAGTGCAAAGACCCGGGTTCAATCCCTGGGTTCGGAAGATCCACTGGAGAAGTGCATGGCAGCCCACTCCAGTATTGTTGCCTGGAGCATTCCATGGACAGAGGAGCCTGGTGGGCTACAGCCCATAGCATCACACAGAGCCGGACACGACTCAACAACTAACACACACACGTCAGAGGTCTGCAGAAATGAACACAAGTCTCTCTGGATCCAAGCTCATGCTCTGTGCCCCGAGCCCCACTGTGTCTATTCAGATTGCTGTTTAGCAGCAAGGAGATCATGCTTTGTCAGGTCTCTGATTTGGGATTATGCAGATCAACCAGGTTCTTATCAGGGGCTCGAAGAGAGGCAGAAAAATAAATCTTATTCTTTTGGAAGTACTAACGGAAAGAAAAATACAAGTCTTCTGTTCTTTCTCACTTACGTTTTTCTTTCCTACCTTGTATTCCTGTCCTTTTTTTTTTTTTTTTCCCAAACTGTATCAAAATCCTATATCAGAATTACCTTCTTTAAGGCAGGGAGTAATTATACTGCTTCTTTGGCTAGCCACTTTCTTGTTCCCGTGTTCCACAGAAGGGATACAAAAGCCCAAGGAAGTTGGATCCCCTCCTTAGAGCCCTGTTCTATTTGAAGCTGTGAAAACAAGCAACTGGGAGTTCTACTTGGAGTCCTTCCTTGTGGTCACAGTGGTTCATAGGGAGCTGGACCGTTGAGATGGAGACTTCTTTTACCAAAGCTGCCTTTGGCTCTCCAGGCCCAACTCAGGACAGGAAAAGGTAATCACCTTTCCAAGAAAGCCACGATTCATTCTACATTTCCATCTGTACCCATTTAGCTTTCCTCACTTGCTAAAACTTCCCTATCAAAGACCTTATCAAGGAAGGTTGTTTTTAGACATTGTCTTGAGTAATTTTCTGGCTACACATAGGAAAAGAATGTGGAAAACTCTCTGTTGAAGATGTTGTGCACACTCCCTGGGTGAGAGGGACTCTCATCCAGGGTCGAGAACATTGACACATCATGCAAGCAGCTCACCTGTTTTCTAGCCTCTTTCTGTATTGCAGAAAGAGAGGCTGTTTGTTGCCTTGTGAAATTTCCTTGGCAAGAGTTCCATGTTTCTTGCCAACGGAACTGTTGGCAAGTTAGGTTTTTTCAGTTCTAGAGGATTAATGGCAGGGTTTCCGCTAGTCTCAAAGTGAACTTTGAAGATAAAAGCTGAGGACATGCCACTAGACTGTTGGAGTGATGTACGAGATCTAACGTGTGCCTCTTTGCCACCACTACCTAGGGTTCATCCTTTGGTCTGTAAATAGGCACAGACTTGCAAGGGAAAGCACAGCCAACGTTTGGTGGACGTTCTGCCACGTGCTGGGCACTGAGCTGCTAAAAGCATTCCTGTTCCTCCTCACGCCTTGCCACAGGTGGAGATGGTGTCACTATCCCATCTTCATAGTCAAAGAAACAGGTACAGAATCACGGACTTGTTCAAGATCACATAGCTGATAAGGAATACAAACACCTGAGATTTGAAGCTCTTTCCAAAGACTGTTCTCTCTGTGAAACGTGACTGGCCATACAGTCCTCAGAGGTGTCTTGTTTGGTCCCTGAAGTTGGTACATTTCACGTGGAAGAGCACATAGCGTTGCTGAAGGCATTTCGTTCCATCAGAACATTCTTACCGACTTTGAGCCTGAATCGGTTTCCCTGTAACTTTCACCCAGGCGTTGGTCACGCTTCTAGCTTCAGAAGCCATAGAGAAGCCACTCAGAAGCCTTTCATCTGGGAACCCTTCTGATAGCCCTAGTGTGTTAGTCAAGGTCCAGGTGGGAGACAGAAACCACACAGCAACTTGACCAGGAAAAGTTCAAGTTTTAACTAGGAATTGTTAAGGAGGACTAGGAGATTGGTGGCTAAAGGGTGAAGAGAGCTCCCGGGATATAGGAAATCAGCTTGGGGATTGAGAGCGCTTCCCCAAGCTCGGTCTGAGATTCAGACCCACTGCATGGTGAAGCTGCTCAGGTGCCACAGGCTGAGTCTGGCAAACAGGAAACCAGCAGCCCCTTTGGATACCCATGGAATTCAATGGGAAGCCATCCGGGGGGTGTTATTGGACTCAGGGGTACTGGCGAGGGCTTCAGTTCCTGAGGAACCACCTGAGGGCAGAACCTCAGCTGAGTTGCTGCTGAAGGTATCACAGAACTTGCCAGGAAACTGCCTGCAGAGGAGCTGCCAGACTCCTTCGGGAGCCTGTTGGGGTGTCTGTAGAACCTGCTGGGAGCCTCCCTTGGGGGTGCCGTCTACATGTGCTGGAGAGGGGTGCTGCTGCCTACCTGCTGGCCAAGTACCGAAGGAGCAAGTGAAAAAGGCACACCAGAACCAGGAAGCAAAGCCCTCACCTCCCAGCGTCCCTCCAGCACCTGCTGCTGACGTGTTAACATCAAGTCAGTGGGCAAAGGGGAAATGGTGATGGGGCTGGCTGCCAGTATCACCCCCAGGGCAGTGAAGGGTGAATTTGGAGCTGAGAGGCAGTGCATGGCATATTCAGTTTAAAGAGATCCTGGATCCGAGGACCTGTACTGTCCTCATCAACTCCGCCTATCTCCCAGTTTGTTGGTTCTTCTGTAAGTGTTTGTGTGCTGGTCGCTCAGTCATGTCTGACTCTTTGCGCCCCCACGGCCTGTAGTCCTCCAGGCTCCTCTGCCAATGGAATTCCCCAGGCAAGGATTCTGGAGTGGGTTGCCATTCCCTTCTCCAGGGAATCTTCCCGACCCAGGGATTGAACCCTGGTCTCCGACATTGCAGGCAGATTCTTTATCGTCTGAGCCATGCTGGGCAGCTCTATTGCAGTACCCAAATCTAAATACAAGGTCTCATACAGAGGTTCTCAAAGTGCAGTCCGGGGACTGCTGAGCATCCCTGAGGTCCTTTCACAGGGTTGGTGAGGTTGAAATTCTTTCTCTGAGAATGCTGAGTCACCCTGCGTTCCCACGCTTATATTTTTTACGTGTGCATAGTGGGGTTTTCCAGGGACTGCCCAACATGGGATGACATCACCACTCTACTGGCTGATGGAGGGTATGCTCGTGTGTCCTGGGTTTTAAAGTTTCCTTGGTTTTCATTCAGAATATAATAAATTGTGTGTGTGTGTCCTACATAAATAAAACCTCTTTGGGGATCTCAACAGTTTTTAAAAGCACGAAGGAATCCTGACACCATTTGAGAACCACTGATCTAAAGATAACCACTGATCTAGTTAGAGCTATAACTTCCTTCACTTTTAGATATTACAATTTATTCATGTTTTCTAAGGATTTGGATTTATGACAGGGATTTCTTTTACTTAACTGGAAGAGGGAATGGGAAGCAGAGAAGAATAAGGATGATTGTTTTTGTTCCAGATCCAGAGAAACATGACATTTTCAAGCTGCAGTAAACGGTGCAGGTCCTATTTGGTCTTTGATGCTAAACAGACTTAGATTCAAATGCTAGCTGTATCATTTAGCCCTAACCCCAGCCAATGTACTTAACCTCTCTGAGCCTTGTGAATCCTACTCTGTAAATAATTTCTGCTCTATAGACTTGTCAGGAGGATGAATGACAGTGCACCTGTAAAGTATCTGGCATATACTGGTTGCTTAATGAAGGTTCCCTTCTCTCTCTCCACTTATTCTTACCCTGAGAAGAAGGGACCTGCCTAAGAACCCCATGGGAAATGCAGAACTCAGGTCTCCAGTCTCTTAGTCCTGTGCCTATCCATTTATTCTGAAGACAGTTTTTGATTATGTCATTCTGGACCAGGTTAAGTATTGATTAAAAGGGACTGACCCATTGGATCATTTCTTTGGTCTCCAGTCCTTTCTCAAACATGCTTTTTTTTGGAGTTGAACACATTTTTAGACCCTAAGCTTTTTCAGGCTGTGAAAGTGTTAGTCGCTCAGTTGTGTCTGACTTTTTGTGACCCCATGGACTATAGCCTGTCAGGCTCCTCTGTCCATGGAATTCTCCAGGCAAGAATACTGGAATGGGTAGCCATTCCCTTCTCCAGGGGATCTTTCTGACCCAGGGATCGAACCTAGGTCTCCTGCATTGCAGGAAAACTCTTTACAATCTGTGTCACCAGGCACTTTAGGCCCTAGGCTTATTTAGAACTTAAGGACTATCTTCTCCATATATATATATATATATATATATGTATGTATGTATGTATAGGAATATCTTCTTTAATTACAGGGCCTCGCACTTTCACAGGCCTCTTCCAAGAACCTAGGAGCACCTTACCTGGACACATTGTAAATTATGCAGAAGTAAGATATTTTATATGATGTCTGTTAGAGCAACCTTTTTTCCTCCTGATTTTCCCTCAGTCATACTTATCCTTCGGTATGATAACTTCGGAGTGGCCACAGGCATTTTGGGGCTTCAAGACTCACAAAACTAGACCATCCCACAATTATGTGTTGGGTTTCTGGAAGCAATATGATACCTTTCCGTGCTCATCTGACAAATGTTGTGTGAAGAACAAACTGCCCTCTGTAAAGAACCCTGAGGTCTATGGACATAGGTCCTGTACCAAAGAAGTGTTAATTTTATTCTGTGCTAAATGCATCACTTTAAAATGAGGAACCTGAGGTTGAATTGCTTCAAAGTAGAATGGGAAAAATGTAAGGCGAGTCACAAGTTCGTGGGTCTTCAGTATACCAGAAAATCCCATGTAATCGGACCTAGAAATTTGATATTTACTCTGTAAATTGGTCATGATGAGAACCCAAACCCAGTGAGTCAGGAGAGAGCGGCTGTTGAGCGGTGAGGTGCTGAGTTAGGAAAGCTGAACTCATTCAGGGCAACGGTTTTGTGAGGGTGGCTTCGGCGGCCTTGGGAGCCGTTGGTGGTGGAAGTGGGCACTCTCATCTTCTTTCAGCAAATGTTTCCCAGAGGGGCTGCAGGCAAGTTTGGGGCTGGGTGTACACACCCGGAAGGATTATGCAGAGGTGGCCAGGTGGTCGAGTCCTGGTGTTCAAACCATGGGCCTGAGAATGAGGCAGACAGGGCCCATGCCTGCTCCTGCCCTGTCCCTGTGACCTTCATCAAGTCGTTCGGCACCCCCCACCCCCACCCCCGGCCTCTCAGTTGTGCCTTGGAGCCTGTTTGTGGATTCTGGTTAAGACAGCATTGAGCAGCAGCAGTGTTGTAAGGATGTAGAGAGAAGAGAAGTATTTATGATATATTATAAAAATTCATCTTTAAGAATGTCCTCCTGTAGTTGTGCATGCGGTTATTGTTTTTTCCCCATATTCTTATTTATTTTTGGCTGTGCTGGGTCTTCGTTGCTGTACGGCCTTTTTCTCCAGTTATGGAGAGTGGGGGCTGCTCTCTAGTTGCAGTGCGAGGGCCCCTCCTTCCAGTGGCTTCCCTTGTTTCCTAGCGTGGGCTCCAGGGTGCACGGGACTTCAGTAGTTGGGGCTCCCGGGCTCTAGAGCAGCGGCTCAGTAGTTGTGGCACACGGGTCAGTTGCTCTGTGGCATGTGGGATCTTCCTGGATCAGGGATTGAACCCACATCTCGTGTATCGGCAGGCTGATTCTTTACCACTGAGCCACCGGGGAAGCCCTGCGCCTGTGGATTTCATGAGAGTCACAGCTTTGAGTTGCTTCTTCTGTCTTATTTGTGAGACATGGCTTTTACCAGTTTATCTTTTCAAAGAAGTTAGAAGAGTCATAAATACCTTGGTTTTTTTTTTTTTTTTTCTTTTTCCAGATTCTCTGTGGCCCAAAATCCGGGTTCCATTAAAAGTTGTGAGAACAGCTGAAAACAAGTTGAGTAACCGCTTCTTCCCTTACGATGAAATCGAGACAGAGGCCGTCCTGGCTATTGATGATGATATCATCATGCTGACCTCTGATGAACTGCAGTTCGGTTATGAGGTAAGGAGGTCTCAAACAGTGCGTTTTCATATTTAATATTTATTGCCCATTATTGCTTGTCTTGCCTAATACAGAGGGTTATATTTCATTCTCTGAAGTTGTGATTTGTAATAGCACCCAAAAACCGTGTTTGGGAGCGTGGGTCACGAAGCTGTTCTTTAGAGCTTCGTGGAACCCCTATTCCAAAATGACAATTGTGCTGGCTGCCAGTTTGGGGAGCTCCCAAGGAGGGTCCCAGGGGACATCTTCAAAAGAGCATCTATGAGATTTAACAAGCGCTTTACTGATGTCTCCATGAAGAGCACTGCCCAGACTCAGGCAGCTGGGCATGGCCACAATAAAAACATCAGTAAGTGAAGAAGCTGGCGACACTGACAAACAGAAAGCAGACCCGCTGCTGGCTTGCCTTCTGAGTTTGAAGTGCAGAGGCTGGCTGCCTGTCTTTGGGGAGGAGCATTCTCTATCACCGTTCATTCAGGGAGGCTGATGGATTAGGCCGGGTTCAAGGGTTAAGTATGGAGACCAGGAAAGGTCTCCCCAGGGGAAAGTGCCAGAGCCGAGGCCTGGTGAAAAGCACTAGGAATTGATGTGTCCTGTCAGGGGGATGTCCGCGAGACGCGTGATGGCGACAGGCAGAGGCCCGGGGCTGCGGGGGCGAGTCGGGGGTATCAGAGCCAAGCAGAACAGTGTGCACATCAATTAACCACAGCCGGCACCAGGGAAAGTGGGGGCATTTATCCCCAAGACTCATCCTGCTTTGGGGAGAGAGGTAACCATCTTCTTTAGTTGACTCAGGATCTGTTAAATTTGAGGTTCTAAGAAATCATGAAACTTTATTTAATGAAGCCATATTTGGTACATGTGTTATAGAAATTTATTTTCTAAGCCTTAAAAGTGGATTTTTCTTTCTTATTTTTTAAATTATTAAAGTAAGATAACACGTTTATAGGAGACTTAGAAAATACAGAACAAAGTTACATATAGTTCTGCTATATATTACAGTTCTTTTTTTAAAGTAGGTAAATTAAGATTTTTAGTTGGAGTTTCAATATCAGAGTTTCAAAAATTAATAGAATGAATATACAGAACAGTAGAAAGATATAGTAGACCTGAAAGGCACCATGAACCAATTCAGCATAATTAAGATTCGTACAACTTTCACACAATAATAGGATACAAATTCTGTTCAAGTTCCCATAGACTGTAAACTAGGAGGCATTGGAACATAGCCAGGGACATAAAACAAGGTGCAAAAATCTCATGGTCTAAAGGTATTGAAATCATAGAGTCTGTTCTCTTACCACTGTGGAATTATGTTAGAAATCATATTTTTAAAGTTATGAAAATAATTCACCTATTTTCCACTGCAGCATGACATTTACCAAGAGATATCTTTGATTTAGCCATTAAAAGCCTCAATAAAGTTAGAAGACTGAAAAACAATACAGTTATTGCAGAGAAGAAAGCATTTAAATAAGAACTTAATATCAAAGATACTTTAGAAAACCTCATGTATTTGGAAATTCAATGTCCACTGAAAGTGGATTTTAAAGGGAAGAAATAGGAATCCCCCCTGTGACCACCAGCACCAAAAATTAGAAGCTTATATTCCCCCAGGTGTAATCCCATGGACCGTAGCTTACCAGGCTCCTACGTCCATGGAATTTTCCAGGCAAGAGTACTGGAATGGATTGCCATTTCCATCTCCAGGGGATTTTCCCGACCGAGGGATTGAACCCAGGTCTTCCACATTGCAGGCAAACGCTTTACCCTCTGAGCCACCAGCGAAGTCCTTTTTATATATAGACATAAATAATTTAACATATATGGAAATATATATAAATAATTATATATAATGCATATTATATATAAATAACTATATATCAGTTCAGCGCTCAGTCGTGTCTGACTCTTTGTGACCCCATGGATTGCAACATGCCAGGCCTCCCTGTCCATCACCAACTCCTGGAGCTTACTCAAACTCATTTCCATTGAGTTGGTGATGCCATCCAACCATCTCATCCTCTGTCATCACCTCCTCCTCCCACCCTCAGTCTTCCCAGCATCAGAGTCTTTTCAAAGGAGTCAGCTCTTCACATCAGGTGGCCAAAGTATTGGAGTTTCAGCTTCAAAATCAGTCCTTCCAATGAACACCCAGGACTGATCTCCTTTAGGATAGACTGGTTGGATCTCCTTGCAGTCCAAGGGACTCTCAAGAGTCTTCTCCAACACCACAGTTCAAAAGCATCAATTCTTCAGCACTCAGGTTTCTTTGTAGTCCAACTCTCACATCCACACATGACTACTGGAAAAATCATAGCTTTGACTAGACGGACCTTTGTTGGCAAAGTAGTATCTCTGCTTTTTAATATGCTATCTAGGTTAGTCTTAACTTTTTTTTCAAGAAGCAAGCGTCTTATAATTTCATGGCAGCAATCACCATCTGCAGTGATTTTGGAGCCCAAAACCATAAAGTCTGCCACTGTTTCCACTGTTTCTCCATCTATTTGCCATGAATTGATGGGACCAGATGCCATGATCTTTGTTTTCGGAATGTTGAGCTTTAAGCTCAACATTTTATAATTATACATAATGTATATTATATATTAAAATATATTTATATATCCATTGAGTATAAAAGAAATTGTTGTGAAACAGGCTGGTATGTGAATACCCTGGTCGACATCATTACTGGCCAGTGAAAGGCATGAATGTAGCTAGTACATAGACTCACCTTCCTGGGTTTATTTCCATTCATAGAGATGTGTTTCCTATCATCACACCTAAGGTGTTGGGGATTTTTCATACACTATCTTTCCCTTTTTTTAAAAAAAGCAAATTACTTATTTCTATAGCCAACTCATGGCAAACAGACCTGGTTTTTTTCTTGCCAATGTTTTCTCTCTCCATTATATATAATGGCTTCAAACTATATCCTTGTGTTTGTTTTTGTGGTAAAAGGAAGGTGGGAAGTAGGAACATTTCAATGAGGAAAGGTAGCCAAGATGGACAGAGTGCTGCCTCTTTGCTATTTGCAGTCGGTCTAAATGAAGTCTGATAAAAGAAAGGTACCCTGGAAGAATTCCTTTCAACCATGGCTTAAAATCTTGGGATCTCAGGAATATTGCAGCCTGAAATCTCTTTCAACCTTGAGTTCATTTAGAGCGACAAAAAGTGTATTGATGAGAGGAAGTGCAAAACCCAGAGGGACTGAGCTTAAATCTTCATCTCTTCCCTCTGAGGCCCTGTGTTTACTCCACGTGACCTCTGAAGCAGTCAACTGTGGATCAAGAGGTAGGGGCAGGGACACCCTTCATCTCTAGTAATGGGGGTCTTCTCCAGATGCTAAGACAGGAGTAACTTCCCTAACCACCATCTATGTGCTGCTTACTGTGTTGCTACCGGTTTGCTGGCTGTTTACATACACCAGTGGAGACCAGTCCTGGGTGTTCACTGGAAGGACTGATGCTGAAGCCGAAACTCCAATACTTTGGCCACCTGATGAGAATAGCTGACTCATTTGAAAAGACCCTGATGCTGGGAAAGATTGAGGGCAGGAGGAGAAGGGGACGACAGAGGATGAGACGGTTGGTTAGCATTACTGACTCAGTGGCCATGAGTTTGGGTAAACTCCGGGAGTTGGTGATGGTCGGGGACGCCTGGCGTGCTGTGGTTCATGGGGTTGCAAAGAGTCAGACATGACCGAGCGACTGAACTGAACTGAACGATCTTTTCCCAAACCTCCTAGGCAGTTATTGGGTTTTGTTGGGTTTTGGTTTTTGTTTTTGTTTTCCCCTTTCTTTACTGAGACTAAGCAAGATTAGATGACTTCCCTACAGTCACACAGCTAAATAAGTGGGAGAGTTGAGATCTGAATCCAAGTTTGGGTGACACTATATTGTCTTCCTTGAGGATTTTACCATGTCAGAGACTACTGGTCCTCAAAAGTAGTCCTCAGAACCATCTTCTATCACTTGTCCATCACTAAATTACCTTGGTACTAAAGAAAACAAATTTATTTCTCAGGCATCCCTACCACTGGTGCTCTAGGGTGCTGTTGTAAAGTTACCTCTTGCATAATAATTAATACTATGAAAAAAGTTAGTGCTGGACCCAAGTTTCTGTTCTGTCACCGTGGACGACTTATGTAATCTCTCTGGGTTGTAGTTTATTCTTGGACAGAATGGTGCTGACAGTGTCTGCTTCGCTGGGTTCTCATGTGCATTAGATAAGATTGTGTAGCGGAGAAGGCAATGGCACCCCACTCCAGTACTCTTGCCTGGAAAATCCCATGGATGGAGGAGCCTAGTGGGCTGCAGTCCATGGGGTCGCTAAGAGTCGGACACGACTGAGCAACTTCACTTTCACTTTTCACTTTCATGCATTGGAGAAGGAAATGGCAACCCACTCCAGTGTTCTCGCCTGGAGAATCCCAGAGACGGGGGAGCCTGGTAGGCTGCCGTCTCTGGGGTAGCACAGAGTCGGACACGACTGAAGCGACTTAGCAGCAGCAGCAGCGCCAGTGCACGGGCAGCGATTAGAAAGTGCATGTTCTGGCTGGTGGGCTGCGTGCTCTGCTCTTTATGAGATGCTTCATCAGCTGCTCTACCATGACTGCTGCCGTCCTTCTCGTGATCCAGTGATTCATGGGGAGGGTTTGTGGTTGTTTTCATCATTCAGAAGGGATAGTGCTCTTCTGGGGAGGGTACCCAGTTTTGTGTTAAAATCAGAAGACAGAAGAGGATGGTACTCCTAAATCCTGTTTTTTTTATGCCAAAGCCTGGGATTATTTTCATGTAGACTTGATGGATTAAGAGAATAAACAAATCAGTTAATAAAAATTTATGTCCTAGGGGGGTTATGTTGGAGCCCAGAACTACTTCTTTGTCACAGTTACCACTGTGTGTTAGGATTATATCTATCTTGTTGACTGTTTTTCGTCCTTCAGCACTCAGATCAAAAGAAGCTTTCACAAAGTCTCCAGACTGGAGCACTCAACCTCTTTGTAAGCAAATAATTGTGAAGTGTGTTGTTTAGTGTCTGCTTTTCTTCTAGAATGGAAGCCCCATAGGGACAGAAATATGGCCATCTTATTCATTGCTGTATCCTCTGTGCCTAACCCAGCTCAGTCCATTCAGCAGTTAGTAATATTTGATAAATGAACAAATTTTCATTACCAGCATGCACATGAAAGATAGGAGACAGATGATTCTGGCCCGCATGCCTTTCCACTTTACTGGGATCCATAACCTAGATGCAACCGTTTCAGCAAACAGTTTGGTGTTTAAAATGTTGACTGTAAATCTACAGTGTGACCCCACCGTTCTTCCCACAGAGATTTACCCTAGAGAAATGAGAGCATATGTATACATAAATAGTTGTACGCTAATGTAAGTTTTAGTGTTTGTATTTGCAGTGTTTATTTGTAAAAGCAAAAAACTGGAGGAAAAAAATCTTATCAGAAGTTGAATGAATGAACTAATTGTAGTGTCTCCATACAGTAGAGCACTACTTAGTAATAAGTAGATGAGCTATTGATATGTACAATATAGACGTATTTAAACATGATTATGCTGAGTGAATGAAGCAAGGTGAAAAAGAGAACATATTTTATGATTTCATTTATAGGAAACACAAACTAAATCTTCAGTGATTGAAAGGTCAGTGGCTGCCTGGAGAAGGGTAGGGCAAGTCAGCTTGAAAACTTTAGTAAAACGTGTGCCCCATCGGTTCAATGAAAACTAGGAAACATTGCTCAAAGAAATTGAACAGCTTCATAAATGGAAAGACGTATCATACATTTGAATCCGAAGGTTCACAATTATTAAGGGGTAAGTTCTCCCCAAACTGATTTATAGATTCAAAGCACGCACAGTCAAAATCCCAGAAGGCTTTTTTAAAAAGTTGAAGTTGACAGCAGTTCTAATTGAAATGGAAACACAACGGACCTGAAAAAGCCACAAGCCAAAGTTTTAAGAAAGAAGGACAAAATTATAAGACGGCCTTATGTTAAGACAGATAAAGCTAACGTAATCAAGACTCTGGTATTGGTGTAAACTTAGACGTGTAGATCAATGAAACAGAATATAAAGATTCTAGAAATAGGCTACATGTGTGGTCAGTCAGTTTTCTGCAAAAGACCCGAGTCAATTCAGTAGAGGTGGAATAGGCTTTTCACTACATAGTGCTGGAGCAATTTGATATCCATATGTCAGTTCAGAATAGATCTTGTCCTAAATACAAGAACTAAAACTATAAAAACTTCTTCAAGGTAACAGTGAAAAAAGTTCTAGTGTGCCTGAGCTAAGCAATGATTTTTTTTTTAAAGTAGGAGACAAATAACATAATTTATAAAAGAAATCATTGCTGCTGCTAAGTCGCTTCAATCGTGTCCGACTCTGTGCGACCCCATCGACAGCAGCCCACCAGGCTCCGTGTCCCCGGGATTCTCCAGGCAAGAACAATGGAGCGGGTTGCCATTTCCTTTTCCAGTGCGTGAGAGTGAAAGGTGAAAGTGAAGTCGCTCAGTCGTGTCCAACTCTTCGAGATCCCATGGACTGCAGCCTACCAGGCTCCTCCGTCCATGGGATTTTCCAAGCAAGCATACTGGAGTGGGGTGCCATTGCCTTCTCTGAAAAGAAATCACTGGATTTCATCAGAATTAGCAACACTTAAAAAGACACTTCTAAGAAAATAAAAAGGCAATTTATAGACTGGGAAAAATATTTTCAGTATATATAAAGAACTATTCACACCTCTCTAATGAGAAAACAAGTCAATTAAAGATTTGAGCAGTTACTTCATAAAATAAAATATACAGGTATAGACTAACATATGGAAAAACTCTCCACCTCATCGTCATTGGGGCAGTTCTACAGTAAAAGCACAGAGGGTCATCACCATACACCCACTGCTGTGACTAAAGAAAACTGCAAATGCTGACAGTGCTGCATGCTGGGGGGATGTGGAGCAGCTTAGAACTCTCGTACGTTGTTGGTAAAAATGAGAAGTGGTACAGCCAGTTTGGGAAAATGTTTAGCAGATTCTCATAACGTTTAAGAAAAAAAAGTTTCACTTTTCTATGACCCAGATTCCAAAAGAAATTCATAGCGTCACTCATAATATAGAAAACCTAGATGAATCAACTTGCAAATAGAGAAACAGTATGGAATACCTGTGCTGTGAAATATCATTCAGCAATAAAAAGAAATAAACTCCTGATATATCCAGCAACCTGGATAAATCTCAGAATTGTTATACTGAGAGAATGAAGCCGTGTGCAAAAGACCACTTACTGACATGTTCTGTGCATAAAATTCTAGGAGAAACTGTGTTGCCACGGGCGAGGGCAGACCTGAGAACAAAAGAGCAGAAGGAACTTTTCACAGGATGGAAATGTTCTGCTCTGATTGGGATGGTGGTTATAGGACTGTGTACTTTTATCAACACAGACTTTGAACTGGTGATTTTTATTGTAAGTAAATTATTTTCCCAACCTGAAGAAAAATTGTGGAAAGCAGTTCTTAGGGGAAATTTATAACAAGTAAACGCATATAATAGGAGAGAAGAAAAGGTTAAATGCAGTCACCTAAACTTTGTTCTATTTTAAGGAGCTAAAAAAGAAGAGTAAGTTAAACTCAGAGCAAGTAGAAGGAAAGAATAAAGATAAATGCTAATAAAATCTAGGAAACAGAACAGAAAATTAATAGACCCCAAAACTGACTTTTTGAAAAAATTAACAAAATTGATAAATCCCTAGCCAAACCACTCAAAACAAAGGAACACAACTTATCATCATTAGGAATGAAAAGGAATTAAGGAAAGGTTGTCATAGATCCTACAGGCATTTAAAGAGTATTATAACAAAGAAGGGCTTCCCTGGTGGCTCAGATGGTTAAGAATCTGCCTACAACACAGGAGACCTGGGTTCAATCCCTGAGTGGAGAAAATCCCCTAGAGAAGGAAATGGCTACCCACTCCAGTATTCTTGCCTGGAGAATTCTGAAAGATGACTGCCAGAAAAGTAGAGCTCATCAATGAATTTGGTAAAGTTGCAGGATACAAAATTAATGCACAGAAATCTCTTGAATTCCTATGCACTAACAACAGAAGATCAGAAAGAGAAATTAAGGAAACAATCCCGTTTACCATCACATCAAAAAGAATAAAATGCCTCAGAATAAACCCACCAAAGGAGGCGAAAGACCTGTACTTAGAAAACAGTAAGACACACTTGAAAGAAGTCAAAGGTGACACCAACAGATGGAGAGAGAGACCATGTTCTTGGATTGGAAGAATATTGTGAAAATGACTGTACTACTGAAAGCAGTCAACAGAGTCAGTGCGATTCCTATCAAATTGCCAGTAGTATTTTTCACAGAATTAGAACAAAAATTCTTACAATTTGTATGGAGACACAAAAGATCCCAAATAGCCAACGCAATCTTAAGGAAGAAGAATGGAGCTGGAAGAATCGAGCTCCCTGACTTCAGACTATACCACAAAGAGATGGTCATCACAACAATATGGTACTGGCACAAAAACAAATATGGATCAGTTGAACAGAACAGAAAGTCCAGAGATGATCCAGGTACCTATGGTCACCTGATCTATGACAAAGAAGGCAAAATATACCGTGGAGGAAAGACAAGCTCTTCAGTAAGTGGAGCTCGGAAAACTGGCCTGCTTCATGTAAAAGACTGAAATTAGAACATTCCCTAACACCATACACAAAAATAAGCTCAAAAGGATTAAAGACCTAAATTTAAGGCTGGATACTACAAAGCTCTTAGAGGAAGACATAGGCAGAACTCTCTCTGACATAAATCACTGCAAGATCTTTTTCAATCTACTGCCTCGAGTAATGAAAATAAAAATAAACAAATTGGACTTAATTAAATTTAAAAGCTTTTGCACAGCAAAGGAAACCATAAACAAAACAAAAAGACAATCCACAGAATGAGAGAAAATATTTGCAAACCAAGTGACCAACAAGGGATTAATCTCCAGAATATACAAACAGCTCATGCACTTCGATGTCAGAAAAACAAACAACTCAATCAAAAAAGTGGGCAGAAGATCTAATCAGACATTTCTCCAGAGAAGATGTACAGATGATCGAGAGGCACATAAAAACATGCTCAACATAACTAAGTAATCCAAACATCACTAGAAAAATCCAAATCAAAACTACGATGAGCTATCACTTCACATTGGTCAGAATGGCCATCATGAAAAAATTCAGCAAACAGTAAGTGCTGGGGAAGATGTGGAGAAAAGGAAACCTCCTGCACTGTTGGTGGGAATGTAAATTGGTACAACCATTATGGAGAACAGTATAGAGGTTCCTTAAAAAACTAAAAATAGAGCTACCCATGATCCAGCAGTCCGACTCCTGGGCATGTATCTGGAGAAAAACATGATCTGAAAGGATCGCACCCCAGCATTCATTGCTGCACTGTTTACAGTAGCCAAGACATGGAAGCAACCTAAATGCCTATTGTCGGAGGAGTGGATAAAGATGTGGAGAGATATATATACACACACACATATATATTTTTTTTCCCACATATTTATGTGGAGGCAGAGGACGGGATGGTTAAATAGCATCACAGACTCAATGGACATAAGTTTGAGCAAACTCTGGGAGATAGTGGAGGACAGAGGAGCCTGGCCTGCTACAGTCCCTGGGGTCTCCAAGAGTTGGACACAACACAGTGATTAAACAGCAAAGTATCACTGAGTTAGTGAGTCACACCAATAAGGACATGTAGTTCGTATCAGTGCAGTTTTCCCCATACCAGGCCAGCTGTAAAGATCATGTAGTTCGTATCAGTGCAGTTTTCCCCATACCAGGCCAGCTGTAAAGATCATGTAGTTCGTATCAGGGCAGTTTTCCCCATACCAGGCCAGCTGTAAAGATCATGTAGTTCGTATCAGTGCAGTTTTCCCCATACCAGGCCAGCTGTAAAGATCATGTAATTCGTATCAGTGCAGTTTTCCCCATACCAGGCCAGCTGTAAAGATCATGTAATTCGTATCAGTGCAGTTTTCCCCATACCAGGCCAGCTGTAAAGATTTCATTGTGTAACTATTCCATTTTTGCCTCTGTGCCACTCAAACCCATTTGTTCAGAACCTCTTTTTGGTGAAGGTAAAAACACCTGAACATTTTGTTTCATATTTTAATATTCACAAATAATCCATATAGTCAGGAAAACAGAATCTATACTAATGGTTTCAATAGAATGGATTTAATGTATGAAAATTTCTAATACATGGTATTAGAGAGTTGAGAGGGCAAAAAGCGAATACTGAAAATACAAAGAGTTAACAATTCCAGAGTGTACCCACCACCCCTAGGATGGGAGAAGCAAAGGAAGAGAGGGAAGAGGTTGGGGTTGTTAGAACCTGGAAGCATGGAGGAGACGCCCCATCCCACTCCCTTCCTGCCAGAGCTGGGCCTTAGACCTCTGAGGGGGTGGGCCACTGGCTGCCATTGCTGGTAATTCCACGGGGTCAAGATGAAGTTGGTTCTGCCAGAAGAGGTTAGAACCACCTGCCGACATGGGTGAAATGCCACGCTGTCGGGGGAAAGCAGGCAAAACAGAAGTAGTTTCCTTCTCCTTTGCTCCAGTTTTCTAACTTCTATCTGGTGCCCCTGTTGACAGAACCTAACAGGAAGTCACCTAGCAAAGGTGAGATGTTTGCTGAGTCTCAGCCCCCACATCACAAGGCAGAATCTAGGGTCTACGAGCTGCAAGCCCACCACCCCTTTGGCTACTCCACAGCCCCATGCACACCTTTCTCCGCATGTCGCTACTTCCACGCAGCAGCAACTTTGTTCTTCCACTGAGAAGATGTAACTATCCTTTATGCAGAGAGAGGCCTCACGTTCCCCCCCAGAAGGGGAGAAACAAAGTCCCGATGGTCATAATTATCAACGTCTGTGTAATTCCTTCAATGAAAAGTCTATGAATTCCTTCTGTAATTTAGTCACAGGTCTCCTTAACATTTTATAACTTAATTAATACATTCCAGGCTTCCAATTCTGGACATGATTGAGCAAGCACATCCCACCCTGTTTCTGGAAAAGAAAGACAGACTGGTTAGGGTCCTCAGGACTTAAGAGATGTTCCAGCAGTTCCCTTGGATTTTTTTTTTCCCTTCCTTTCTTCCTCCATTTGTCCCTGCCTCTCATATACCTCAGCCTCAGAGCTAGAGATGGCTATGGCACAGGGACAGGTAACATGCTAAACAAACATACAGACAACCATCCTCCACTTTCTCTTGTAAGGGCTGGGAAGAACCCAGAGATGCAGATGGAACCCTTCTGACCATACCCGCTTGACGCCAGGCAAACGCCACCAAAGAAGCCAAATGTACCCCTGCCAGCTAGAGGCTGTGGTTATGGAGATTGTCTACAGAGCCCTGCCATCCATCCCCATCCTGCACTAACCGGAGACAGGAGCAGAGACGGTGCTCCTGGCCTGCCTCTGTCCACTCTGGGGACTGTGAATGGAGCCCACCTGACCATCCATGTCCTCCATGAAGCGAATGTCAGTGAAGAGGCAGCTGCAGAGACTGTTGCGGGGTGGGGAGGGAAATCCAGCCTGCACCAGACAAGCAGGCAGCAAGAGGCAGCATCGCATCCCCTCCCAGCTAGAGTGGAGGGAAGGTCGCGTTAGGGAGGGGTTCTTTAAATCTGTGTGTGAAGTTCCGAGCACACTGGTGCTCCTCTCCCTTCAAAGCAGCCCCTGCATGAAACTGACTCGAACCAACACAAGAAAAGCTATGAGAACTAAACTGTGGTGTAGAATACTGCCCAGGCTCCAGAGTGGCCGCTGGGTGGCATACAAGCTGGGTAGACCAGAATAGCCCCAATATAGTCTTTGGAAATTAAATTGATATTCAGCCCACAGCCCACAGAAGTGGATCAGGACATGCATTCTGAACCTAAACTCTGTGCTAAAATTGAACACATGCAAGGCAGCAGCATTGCATAGTAACACTCAACATGTTCAGGAAAAAATCCAACATTACTCTTCATACCAAGAACCAGGGAAATTGCAACCTTACTGAGAAAAGATAATCAATAGTTGCCAACACCAAGATGACACAGATGTTGGAATTCTTGACCAGGATATTAAAACCGCTATTTAAAAAAGAATCCTCTAATAAGCAATTATGAGCACTGTTAAGTGGAAAAATAGAAAGTTTCCACTTTCAGCAAAGAAACAGAAGATATAAAGAAAAACCAGATGGTAATTTCAGTACTGAAAATTTCAGTAACCAAAATTTAAAACTTGATGGGCTCAATCAGTGAATGAAAGTAACAGGAAAGAATTGGTGAACTTGAGGATGAAACAATAGGAAGTATCCAGTCTAAATAGCACAGAGAAAATAGATTGGGAAAAAAAAAAAAGTGAACAGACACTCAGGGACTGTTGGGACAGTCACAAAGGATATGACATTCATGTCATCAGAGTTGCAGGAGAGGAGAAAAAATGTGGGGCAGAAAAAATATTTGGTGAAATAATGGCTGAAAGCTTGCAAAATTTGTCTGTAAGGTCATTAAACTTATAGACTCAAGAAGCTGAGGAAACCACAAATATCCAAAGAATAAGTTGTATAAAGTATGTACCTTGTATGTACCGAGTAAATCCTGGCAGTAATTCTTGTATCAAATAGTCATCGGAAGAGAAAAGGAGACAAATAAATTGGGATGTATATGCATAAGGAAAGAAGAAAGGTTCATGGCTGCTACTTTCTTGCTTCTGCAGCTTGGTCCTGAGCAGCTACCCATCTCTCCCTTTGTTCTCAGCCAGCACTCTAGCAGGTGCTGGAAACTGGGTTTACAGACCCAGTTTCTTCAATGGCTCTGGTACTATTCAGACTCTCCATTTCTTCTTGTGTTAGTTTTTTTGATAAGTTGTGTTTTCCAAGGACTCCGTTCATTTCATCTAAATTGTAAAATGCATTGCTATAAAATCATCCATAACATTATCTTGTTATTGTTTATAAATTCTATAGATTTTGAAATGATGTGTTCTTTTTCATTCTTGATAATTTTCATTTTCTCTCCTTTTCTTGATCAGCCGTGGTGAAGGAATGTCAATGTCATATTCTTTGCAAAGAATCAACTTTTGATTTTGTTATACACTTTTCTTTAGTGTTGACTTGTTTTATATTTAGTAACTATTCTTTTCTTGATTAATCTCTTCCTCAGTTTCAGGAGTTTAAGTTGCTGTTACTTTTCTAACTTTTTGACTTGATAGTTTAGTGATCTCAATATTCAGTTTTCTAATATATGCATTTCAAGCTGTAAATTTCTCCTTAATTAGGGCTTTAGGTACCGTTCCAGGTTTTGACTTGTTCTATTTTTATTATCAAGTTTAAAATATTTTCTAATTTCTGTTGTAATATCTTCTTTGACCCATAAAAGCATTAATATATTGCATACTTTTGTCAGTTTTTAAAATTATGTTCTTATTGATTTCTGATTTGGTTCCACTGTGGTCAGAAAATGTACTGCATATGATTTCATTGTTTTGAAATTTATTGAGTCTCTATGGCTCAGTAAAAGGTCTATTTTGGTAAGTGTTCCGTAGGCCCCTGAAAAGAGTAGACATTCTGCAGCTGAAGATTTAATGACCTTAGTAGGTCAGTTAGGTAAGGTTAGGTACATTGGCACCTTGAATATAATCAAAATTTTTTATTTGATTATTTTTATTCTTCTCTAGAATAGGCAACTTCGTTTCTTCTGATTTGGTTTGGTTGTGTGTGTGTGTGTGTGTGTGTGTGTAGCTTTTGTCATTTCTGTAGTAGTTACAATCACAATCTTCTTTTAAATGAAAAATGGTTTAAACAGTACTGAATATGTGGGAATCAAAGGGGAACCATGCGGCAGACCTTTCTTACTGTGACTCCAGAGACAGAGGCGCCTCCCACTTGGGAATTTTTCCGAAAGGGGCAGCCAGCGGCCCTCCAGCATCCAAGGTGGTTTTACTAGTCCTGCCTGGAGCCGAAAAATAGGCCAGATGACTTCCCCCAATCCCTCAGCTGTAATGAATCTAAGAGATCAGAAGTCAGGCAGATGTGTAAGGTGGGGTTTCATGTGAAATAGTATCCAATGCTATGCGTAGGAAGTGTCAGACTCCCTCTGAGGACCCAGGGGTATTTGGAGGTGGTGCCAGCAGCACGTTAGGAGTGGAAGGGAGAACTGGCCGCTGCCTTAGCGGAGGAGAGTGTGGTGACCGGGGCCTGTTTGGATCATGGTTCTGCTGTCCCTCTTGAGACCTAACACGCAGGCTCAGGCCCCAGAGTCTCTCACAAACCACAGGGCAATCTCACAAACAAGCATGTCTCTCACCAACCGGAGGGCATTTTAAAGCAGAGCTGCTATTGGAGGGTTGGAAGCATCACTCCACAGAGTGGTTTTAAAGCACCAGGCTCCACGGGTTGCTTAAGGGGCTTGGAGCAGAGGCTGAAGGCAGCTCTGTGATGGCACACTCCCTGCCTGAGCTGTGAGAAAGAAAGGCGGCCCCATGCAGGGATGAAAGAGCAGTGATGGGGGAAGATCTCTGCTACCTGGGCTGTTAGCTTGAAACCGGTCAGGACCTCTGGAATCCCTTGGCAGTTGTTGGAGCCACAGCAGTGCTCAGCCAGCCTCTGTGAAACCGTAGCTCACGAAGGGAATGTTGAGGCTGTCCCAGGATCCGCCAACAAGGCTGCTGCACTGACCTGGTTCAGAGGGGATCCGAACCTCTGTGCGGCGGGCTCCATTCATAGCGCCCCAGGCAGAAAGCTCTCTGTCTTGGTATCAGAATGGGAAGGGAACCTTGGAGACCATTCAGTTACTTCATGCTTTATTGCTGAGAAAACTGAGATGTGAAGAGGTTAAGTTACTTCTCTAAGGTGTTAAAAGTACGTTGAATATAACCCTTTAAGGGACACCCTAGCACGTTCTTGGGACTGAAAGGCCAGATCCTGTAAGAAAGGCTTTTTTTTTTTTCCTTCCAGTGTCTGTGACTTGAGTACACAGACATTTGGATTAGGCAATGGCACCCCACTCCAGTACTCTTGCCTGGAAAATCCCATGGGCGGAGGAGCCTGTTGGGCCGCAGTCCATGGGGTCGCTAAGAGTTGGACATGACTGAGCGACTTCACTTTCACTTTTCACTTTCCTGCATTGGAGAAGGAAATAGCAACCCACTCCAGTGTTCTTGCCTGGAGAATCCCAGGGACAGGGGAGCCTGGCGGGTTGCCGTCTATGGGGTCTCACAGAGTCGGACACAACTGAAGTGACTTAGCAGCAGCAGCAGCAGCAGCCTGGGTATCATTATTCATTTAATTGGAAGAAAACACAGGGGTCATTTGCCTGTTTAAATGGGTCGTATTCCCTGTTGGAAGGCAAAGAGCTTTGGGAAATGTCACATTCTCTAGCCAGCCCCGAAATCAGAAGCAAAAGAGTGATCTTCTCTGGCCCTGCATGTTTCTGACTTGTTTGACAAGCTCTAGTGAGCTACCAGATGTGGAAATTCTTTTCAGCCTGGGATAATTTATTTATCTGTTTATGTATTTTACCAGGAAAGTATCTATTGAGTATCTTGATACTCATTTGCAAGGAGCTCCTGGGGGAACAGTAGCAGTGTATAGTGTTACTCGAATGTTTGATTCCCCCCACCCCCCGCCACGTCCGTCTGCTTTTATTTCAAACCTAAAGAGCTGAGAAATAAAATGCAACTTGTTCCTCCTCCCCTCCCCCGCCTTTCAGAGAGGCCGTTTAAAACATGTGGCAGAAAATGAGCCATGCAGACTTGGCTGGCTGTATGAACCCGGGAATTTATTTTTCCTTTCGTACTTTGATCCTCATTTCCAACCATAAAAATTATTAGTAGCACTTAAGTGTTGAACATTTTTCACCTGAGAGATGTGAAACACTCCTGGCCAATAACACTGGTTATAAAGTCAGTCGTTCACGTGGGGCTGAGAATTGACTATGAGCAGCCATGTACTGTTTTGTGCACAAAGTGCTGATCCCTTCCTCTGCTCCTCTGCATCCCATAGGTGGCAGCCTCTGGGTAAACAGCTTGGGCGCTAATAAATTATGAGAATTTATCTGTGTTATTTTGTCCACAACTCCACAAGGTGATGGCAAGTAAAGAATCAGGAGAAGATAGCAAAATAGTGTGGAAGGCCCCACTTTTTTTTTTTCTTGAGGACACGAAACCATCCCGAGTGGGTTTTCCTGCTGTAGAAGCACCAAGAGGGAAAGCACCTAAGTTAGAACACGCTGGGTGAGTGTGGGCGCATGGGGGACTCCAACGTCGATTGACATGGTGGGGACGGAGCTTGCGTTTGGGTTGACGTCGGAAGCTGGGTTGGTTCACCCACGTAGGGCCAGGTGATGGACAGGCTAAGAGGTCAGCTGAAAAGTCGAAGGCAGTAAAGAGGTGTTGTAGGTTTGCAAAGAGGTATCTGGTCCAGGCAGTGAGATCACAGGATGAATTAGAGGTGACAGGTTGAGACAGGAAACGCCAGTTAGATAATGGTCGTGGTAGCTTAATGTTCATCTGGGTTGAAGAACGAAGGGAGAAGGGAAAGACGGGCGCCGCCAGGGCTCGAATTTGATTGCTGATGAGGGAGCTTGGCTAGTTGGAGAATTCCAGAGCTGAGCCTCTAGTATCTAACAGTTACATTTTAAATAGAATCAGTTAACTTTAAAGGTCTCTATATATTCATCCAGGGAAAGATGGTATATTCTGGGATTCTAAGTAAACTATCCCACTTTTTCTCTTCTCACTAGAAGAACAGAAAGATGGAAACAACCTATCATAGACTTCATAATAACCTTTCTAAAAAGCTGGTGGGTAACTTTTAAAGAGGAAGAAAGTGTCACTGTCCTCCTGTGTGCCCCCGCTGAGCCGCCTGCAGCGTCAAGACCGCAGACACCGCGTCTTGGGCTGGGTCTCACAGACCTGTGGCTGTGGTCCTTCCGACGGAATTAGCTGTCCTTGCTAGACTTCAGCCCTAGAGTCCTAAATCTGAAACTGTGCTCAAGGGTTGTTGGGAATCCAAGGAGGGTTTTCTTTACGGTACTTGGAGCCACCTGTCTCATCCTGCCGTGGGCCCTACAGCAGGCCCCACCGCACCCTGTGGTCTCACCTAGGGCACCAAGAAGCTGGGTTCTTACAGCCCGCACGGATGAAAACAAGGCCTCCCTGAAGGAGAGCCCAGATGCAGATAACAGCGCGCAGTGGGAGCCTGCGCCACGGGTTCCCATCCCTTGGCACATGGTCTGACCCAGTGGCTGCCTGGAAGGACTGGGGGCCCGGGTGTTCCTTCTCCTCTCCGGATGATGGGCTGCAGCAGCAGCGCCCCATGGAGCCAGTGCAGGAGTCGGTCCACACGGCTGCTCAGGCGTCCCAGCGAGCCAGGCCTGGCCTGTCTGGGACATGGGCAAAATCGAACCTTGCTAGAGCGGTTCTGGATCAGCATTCATTTGTACTGGGTCTACACTAAAGCTTTACAATAGCTAGATCCATTTTGCCAAAACTGAGCTTTTTTTTTGGAATGTAATTGCTCTACAGTGTTGTGATACTTTACAGTGTTGTGTTAGTTTCTGCTATACCACAACATGAACCAGCCATACACACACACACACACACACACACACACCCTCCTAAGAGCCTCCCTCCTACCCACCCCGTCCCACCCCTCTGGGTCCTCATGGAGCAAGAAGCTGAGCTCCCTGTGCTATTCAGCAGCTTCCTGCAGAAAGCTGAGCTTTTTGAAAACGAGAAGCTGTCTGGGACTTGCAGTGACTTCTCTATTTAGGGTCTGAAGAAGCTGGTGACTGGAAGCTGTCTGTGAGCCTTGTGTGTTACATCCGAGTGGGGGACAGTTCTCCCCGGAGTGCCTTTCTTGGGCCTGGCCGCCCTGCAGGTCAATAGAATGCGGACTGTTGAAAGGACATCTGTCTGTCCTTTTCCTTTCCTTTTATTCACGTGAAGCGTTGCCTTTATAGAGACTGTTGTCTCGAGACAAGAGAACGGGGTGGAATGGAAGGACCCACTGGTGAGGGAGTGACTCGTTCTGTGAGGGTCCCTGCCCACCAGGTTCAGTCAGGAGACCCGAGGAAGACTGGGGTTGGAGGGAGTCGTCCTCCCTAGAGCATGACCTCCTTGGGGTCCTCGCCACATCGCTTCAGGCTCCTGGTCTCCAGCCTGTAGGAGCCCTGAATCCTCTGTTAGGCCTATGCTGTCTCCAGCCTGCACTGATTTGCACCCGGACTCTCGGGGCCTGGAGAGAGGCTAGTTCTCAAGTGCTGCGCTGTGCACGAGCTGCTGAAAGCAGACCCCAAGCAGCAGGCCCGGGCCCACGGAGGTGCTGAGAGAAGCTGCCATGAGGTTTGACCTCTTGGAGCTTTCCTAAAGCACCCAGTCCCCATCGGAGAGTAAGTCAAACAAATATTAAGGGAAGGAAATCGAATATGTCTGCTGAACTTTGAAATAACATCTGATGGTTTAAAAAAAAAAAAAAGCACCCAATTGGGAATTACAATAGAGTGACACTTTTTCCTTCCCCACTGAGCAGAGTAAAACAGCAGGCCCAGAATTTGTTTGCCTAGCCGTTAATGAAACAGTAAATGGAGGACTCGGGCCCCTTATCCCGAAGAGGAGGGCGGTGCTGCCCACTGGCACGTCCAACCACCGAAGGGCGTCTCCTCGCAGTCTCCCATCCCACAGAGGTGATTTCGCGGTTGTCCGTGGAGCTCTGTGCCGGTGAGGGAAGAGCTCGCTGACCTGCCCACTCCCTGCCCTCTGTGCCCCCCGCGCGCCCCCCCCCAACCCCCACCTCACCATCTTTTCTGTCCGCAGCACTGGCAGGCCCACCTGGCTCTGCAGTTCTCTGCCTCAAAAACGAATGCTTGTAATGTGGAATCGTTATTTTAAAGAGGTGTTGGTCCACTTGATGGTTTAAAGAATCCTTTCCCTCCCCCTGTTCTAAAGGAGATAACTGTCATGATATTCCAGCCCTGAGAGGATCCATATGTTTGCGGGTTATTGTTCCAAAACCTGCCTGTTGTTTCTTTGGGATTGATTACAGACCTTGGCTGCCCCAGGAATCCAGAGCTTCAGAATTTGGTTTATGATTTGGGGATAGGGGGAATTTGTCTTGCATGGGCTGCTTCTCTGCCTTGATTTTGATGGAGATGCTTAGAGGAGGTGTGTGGGCAGGACTTGGCATGGGACCAGGGGAAATGAAACCCACCACAGCTCTCTCAGGAGGGCAGTGCCCGCAGCCTCCGAGCAGGATTCTGTGGTGTGGTTCCTGAGTGTGAAGCTACACCATTCATCGCCAGTTATAAAGCTGCTTGCAAAGTCAGGACTTGGAAACAGTGGTTGGTGGGTGTCATTGCATTAGACAGAGCAATTCCTGGTTTTGAAAGAATAGAAAGAAAGAAAACTTTAAAGGAATGGAATACTCCCCTAATCTTAAACATGTCACACCTGGGAGAAGGAATCTCAAGAAAGCAAGGTGGCCAGTGGGTGTGATATATACAATTCACTTCTCAGATCAGATTTATTTCTCGGTGCTCCAGAATTGGTGTGTACGGTTCACGTACGGTTCACACACGTATAATCGTGATTATAACTGCTACTGTCTGTTGGCTGCTTTAGAGTAAGAGTTGGCAGCCTTTAAAAGTAAGATTTCTAGGATCCCATCTAGACCTTTGGGTTGGGCTGTAGATTTGAGAGGTGGGGCAGAGGTCCTGATCACATGTGGACACTACCCCTAGAGAAGGAAGGAAGGGGCTAACTTCTTATAACCAAGGTCACTAATTACATCCACGATATAGATCTGGGCTAGACTGACAAATTTCCCTTGAGCACGGCCCGACCACACAGGCCTGTCCGCCTGCTTTGCTGGTGTCTGCCTAGAGCTTGACACATAGCGGGTGCTCAGGAAATACTTATTGACCGAGTGGACTTAATGTGATTGGACATTGAATTTTCTTTTATATAGTTTCTGTGAGTGAAATTATAAGGTGTTTTTCAAAGTTAAGTGATTCCATATTTTGTATTCAGGGGGAGATATCTGGTCTTCTCTGTGTTAACCTGCTAAATAGCAAAGAGTAAAACTTTGTACTAATTATTTATCTGATTGAGGGAAGTGGAGATCTCAGCTGAACTTTGTAATTTAATAACTTTCTTTTCCTTTCTCCCCTTAAAATTCATGAAGCTTTTTCCTTCTTCCCGCTTTACCACCCCCGACTTAACTCTTTTTTTTGTTGTTTTTTGTACTTTTTCCTGCATGCTTACCTTATTTCATCTTCAGTTTTTTAATGTATATGTCATTAGTTTTTCTAAATAGTAAGCTCCTTAGTAGCAAGATATATGTGTTATTTTTGTATTCACTCTTTGAAGTGTAATTCAGTCCCTAAAAATAGTTGGGGGCAGCTGATTTTTGCCCAAAGGTGCAAATGCAATTTGGTGGAAGAAAGACAGCTCTGTTACATGATGCTGGACAAACTAGTCATCCGTAGGTAAGACTTTAACCTTGACCTAAGCCTCACATGAAATTAAAAGACGCTTACTCCTCGGAACGAAAGTTATGACCAACCTAGATAGCATATTCAAAAGCAGAGACATTACTTTGCCAACAAAGGTCCATCTAGTCAAGGCTATGGTTTTTCCAGTAGTCATGTATGGATGTGAGAGTTGGACTATGAAGAAAGCTAAGCACCAAAGAATTGATGCCTTTGAACTGTGGTGTTGGAGAAGACTCCGGAGAGTCCCTTGGACTGCAAGGAGATCCAACCAGTCCATTCTAAAGGAGATCAGTCCTGGGTGTTCTTTGGAAGAAATGATGCTAAAGCTGAAACTCCAGTACTTTCTTTGGCTACCTCATGCAAAGAGTTGACTCATTGGAAAAGACCCTGATGCTGGGAGGGATTGGGGGCAGGAGGAGAAGGGGATGATAGAGGATGAGATGGCTGGATGGCATCATTGACTGGATGGACGTGAGTCTGAGTGAACTCCGGTAGATGGTGATGGACAGGGAGGCCTGGTGTGCTGCGATTCATGGGGTCGCAAAGAGTCGGACATGATTGAGCGACTGAACTGAAGCCTCACACCTTATAGAAAAATTAACTGGAAGTGAATCATGGACTTAAATGTAAAACATAAAATTGTGTAACGTTTGGGAAAAAAGTTGAGAAAAATCTTTAGGATCTAGGACTAAACAAAGAGAAACATGATTCATAAAAGGAAGAGTTGGTAAATTAGACCTCATCAGATTTTAAAACTTTTGGGCTATGAAAGGCCTTGTGAAGAGGATTAAAAGAGAAGCTGCAGATTGAGACAAAATATTTGCAAACGATATATCTAACAAAAGACTAAGCATCTAGGATATATAACTCTCAAAATTCGGTAGAAGAATTCAGTAGATTAACAGTAGAAGACGAACAGTCCAGGTGGAAAATGGACAAAGGACAGGAGCAGTGATTTCACTGAAGAGGATATGCAGATAGCAAATAAGCCCATGAAAAGAGGTTTGGCATCCTTAACCATTAAGGAAATGCAGATTAAAATGAGAATTATGTAACACCTGTCAGAATGGCTAAAATTTTGTTTTAAATAGTGACTACAGATAAAGATGCAGAGAAACCTATTGAAGACGCTGAGAAACTGGATCTCTCGTACATTACTGGTATGAATGTAAAATGGTACAGCCACTGGAAAAATAATTTGTTCCACTTCTTATAAAACCAAGCATGCAACTACCATACGACTCTGCAGTTGCACTCTTGGGCATTTATCCCAGAGGCAGTAAAATTTATGCCTACAGAGTGGGCACAATGAATCTTCATAATAACTTCATTTGTAGTGCCAAAAAATGAATCAGCCCAGGTATCTTTCGTGAATGAATGGTAAACCAACTGTGGTACACCCACACCGTGGCATACCACTCACCAGTGAGAAGGCACAAACCGCTGACATGGTACATCCACACCGTGGCATACCACTCACCAGTGAAAAGGCACAAACCGCTGACATGGTACATCCACACCGTGGCATACCACTCACCAGTGAAAAGGCACAAACCGCTGACATGGTACATCCACACCGTGGCATACCACTCACCGATGAAAAGGCACAAACTGCTGACATGGTACACCCACACCGTGGCATACCACTCACCAGTGAAAAGGCACAAACCGCTGACACACAGCCACTTAATCCCAAAAGGGCATATGCTGTGTGGTTCCACTGATACACAGCCTTCTTGAAATTATGAAATTGTAGAGACAGAGAACAGATTAGCAATTGTCAGAGGGAATCTGGATGGGGAGGATCTATAAAAGGTCAATAGGAGGGACCCTCGGTGATGGCAGTGCTCTGTATCCTGACTGTATCAGTGTCAATATCATGTGGTTAAGTCACACTGTAGTTTTGCAAGATGTTACCATTGGGGGAAACTAGGGAAAGATCCAGAGAAGGCAATGGCACCCCACTCCAGTACTCTTGCCTGGAAAATCCCATGGGCAGAGGAGCCTGGTAGGCTGCAGTCCATGGGGTCGATAAGAGTCAGACACAACTGAGCGACTTCACCTCCACTTTTCACTTTCATGCATTGGAGAAGGAAATGGCAACCCACTCCAGTGTTCTTGCCTGGAGAATCCCAGGGACGGGGGAGCCTGATGGGCTGCCGTCTATGGGGTCACACAGAGTCAGACACGACTGAAGCAACTTAGCAGCAGCAGCAGCAGGGAAAGATCATACAGGATCTCTCTGCATTATTTCTTACAGCTACTTTTGAATCTACAATTATCTCAAAGCAAAATGTTGAATTAAAAAATCGTGAAAACTCAGTAAGTATCCAAGGGTTAAATGTGTAAATGAATTAATAAATAGGAACACTCAAATTTCTTCATCCCTATACTATGACTTGACTTTGCTGTGGGATTGCCTTTCTAGCACTTCATAGCAGGATTAATATCTCCAAGATGGGTGGAATACCATCTTACAATTCTTGAATTTTTAAAGAAAAGCTGTTGAGGGCATCATCTGTTTTGATGGTTTGGACTTTATTCTAGTTTTTGCCTTTTGTAGTAAACTGTCCCAAATCATTTTTGGGGATGTAGATGGGGTCGAAATAAATAAGGAATTTAAAAGAGTTCTTCGGCTTCTTGATTCTCCACCAAGATATTACGGAGTTTAGGCACATAAGGAGGGGACTATGGTGGATTAAAGAATCAGTTCAGAACCACATTTATATTTCAGAGTCAGCCAGGATTATAGTTTGTGGTCAATGCCGTTTCCTTCCTTTGCACAAGAAGAAGACAACAAGCCTGGCCAGTTCCACCGTGTCTTCTGTGACAGGAGAGTGATCTGAGTCCCCAGGGCAGTGGCTTGAAGTCACGAGAGTTTCTCTTGCTGGATGGAGCTGGTGTCTTTAGTCCCCAGTCAGTCAAAGCAAGCCTCACCAAGATCAACTTGAAATTTTGAAGGCTGGGTAATGGTTATTTACATTAGAAATAGAAGCTGGAGTGTCTGTTTATACCTCTTGCAGGATTTAAAGAGAATAGCCATTTGGCTTATGATCATTGTTCTCCTTTTAGCTTCATTCAGTAATCCCCTGGGACTAGACTTAGAAACAGTATGACCCCCACTGGAGTTGAGGTTATGGAAATAAAAATGATTTCACGTTTAGTAGATCTTAAGGAGCGCAAAATTTGAAAACCCATGACCCAACGCTGACCCGTGTCTTCCTCCTCCCATCCCCTCAAACTCACATCACATCTCCCCTGCCTTTCTGTATTCTTTCTCAAGAGATTCATTGCCTCATGAAAAATACGCATTAAGTTTAATCTTCCGTTCAGCTGCTCTTTGCTTGTCCTTCCCTCCCGGCCCCAGAGTCTCTGGGTCCCAGGGTTCCAGTAGGTGCTCAGGGGTCCTGCGTGGCATCTCACTCACTTGCTCTGCAGGCTCATGCGAGTTCCTTCTCTCAGTGGGTGAGCCTCTGGCTTTCTCTGCTGAATGGAAACCGCGTTTGCGACGAGCCTCAGGCTATCAGAAGACAGCGCTGAGGGGAGCAGAAGGTCTTGTTGTTTTCCCCGCCACCTCTCTCTCCCTGTTCTGTTCCCTCCCTGCTCATTCCGCATGCATGTGGGACCCGTGACCATCTCTGCCCCCAGCTGAGCACATTGACACTGGTGTGACCTCAGACGCCGTCACCTGGCTTCCTTGACAAGTGAGGGTCTGAGCTGGGGAAGAGGAGGTGCTTTTTAGAACCACGAGAGCAGGCGACCACAAGACTTTAAGAGCAGAGGCCGGACGGGAAGTTAGGCGGGACCATGTGGTGTGACCTCGGGACCGCCGCCTCCTCTCCAGCCCTCATTTCCCATCTGTCCAGGGAGGGGATACCGGACCAAGTGACCTCTGCCGTCCTGGTGACCCGCGAGTTAGTGTGGACGGGGCTCCACAGCTCAGACTGCTGGAGCGTGAGTCTCTCCTTAGCATCCACCAAAGGCCTGTGGGCCCTCCGTCCGGGGAGAGAGTGACTGTTGGAGCCCCCTCCTCAGTGTGTATGCATGAGACTCACTCAGTCACGTCTGACTCTTTGCAACCCTGTGAACCGTGTGTGTGTGTGTGTGTGTGTGTGTGTATCACTCAGTCGTGTCCGACTCTTTGCGACGCTATGGACTGTAGCCCACCAGGCTCCTCTGTCCATGGGATTCTCCAGGCAATGATACTGGAGTGGGTTGCTGTTTCCTCCTCTGCCTCTCCAATGATGCCCTCCTAACAGTGGTAGTGGTGAAAGGTTTACTGGCACACAGTCCTCTTACCAGCTGTGGCCAGCCCTGGTCTGTCTCCTTAGCTTCGCCACTGCCCCAGGCCTGATGGAAGGGCTTGAGAGGAATGGTGATCATGTACCCCAGCGCCAGAGCACTGCGTCCAGCCAGACTGGGGTGAATAGGGCTGCTGCCAAAACCCAGAAGCCTCATGGTGCTGCTCTTGCTTTGGCTTATTTTAAGCAGAACCCCACCTTGGGTTGGAAAGGTCTCTGGGGCAGACTGAAGTGATCTGTCTAATAACAGGTAAAGCTTAATACACAACGCAGCATGTACATGAGTTTGTCAAAACCCATCAGCATTAGGGCACTCCAGATGACAGCTTCAGGGCTCACCGGCTCTAGGTGCCCAGCATGAACATTTAATGGTGTTGGTGATGGACAGGGAGGCCTGGCGTGCTGTGATTCATGGGGTCGCAAAGAGTCGGACACAACTGAGCGACTGAACTGAACTGAACCGAATAACCACCCTTGACGAAAAGTACCATCCGCCATTGTAATTAAAAGCATGAACTGAAAACAAGGCCAGTCAGTCCCTCCATTCCACTTCATCTCAGGAAATTCCAAATATAAAAGGTGAGCTTTGTTCCCAGAGGGCCGAGAGTGAGTCCAATAACCAGCTCCTCTGTGGAAACCAGCTAGAAATTGGAACCCCGGCAGCCTCCCCCTCTCCCATCTGGGGAGCACGCAAGACAAGCCCGACGGGAAGGATGGCCACTAACTCCGAGGTGTTCGCACGTCGGGTTCCTCGCAGCGCTGCCCTGACTCGCCTGCGCACGTGGCCGCAGGGTGTGGGCTGGGTCATAGCGTTCTGTTCCGCTTTGCTGGTCAGGGACTGACACAATCAAGGGGATGTGTGCAAGGAGAGGAATGAATCCTAGCCCCGCTTGGGGTACCTTGGGCCCACCGTCCCCCGTTTCCCTCACCACTTCTTAGTCCGTCTCTTGGTTCACGAGTCCCAGTACACGTGGCGTTCTTCTCACGCAGTGGCAGTATCCCTGTGGAGCTCTGCCTTTGAAAGTGTGATGACTGCAGCGGCCACTTCAGAGAGTCCCTTTCCCCCTGGAGCTAACCCGTGAGCTCCTCAGCAGACATCCCAGATGGGTGCCACCTGTTGTTATACCTTCCCCACCCCCCCACCTCCCGACCCCTGGGCTGTTTCCTGAATCTGACTGTGGTTAGCACACACCCTGAGTTTAAAATGCACTCGCTTAGCTGGCTTAGAATATAGTGCATTATCCTCTTTTCAGGAACATTTGTTGGGTACCTGTATGTGTATGGCATTTTAAAAACAAAGTTAAATAATGCAGACCAGCAACTGATCACTGTTGCTGAATTAGTTTCCTTGGAAATAGGTTAGTGGGGAAGAAGATATAAGAATTTAGGCCTGAAAGTGCATTAGAGGTCATTTAATCCAACCCCTCATTTTGCAGAGGGCAGAAAGAAATCAGGGCAACTTGAATAGGTCTGGGGCACAACTCATCCATGGCAGAACTGTTCCTAGGTATACACTAACCATGTCCTGCGGTGCGTTTTCTATAGGCGGTAGTCAGGGCTGCCTCCTTTGCCTTTTCAAAAAAGGTAGAACATCTTAGTTTTATCCTCTAGGAGTGGGAAGCCACAAAAGACCTCAGGAAGCTTACAAAAGAAAAAATATATATAAGTAGGTAACTCTGAAAACAGACACATGAGCACAGCTGGCAGTCCAGAGAGGAGAGGAGATTTCCATAATCCAGGTAAGAAGTGGTTGGGACCAAGATTATAAAAATTAGAACGGAAGGACATAGGATGGCAGTCTGTTGTTACCATCTTTGTTGGAATAGTGATATTGTAAGTAAAAAGTGAAAGTGAAGTCGCTCAGTCGTGTCTGACTCTTTGCAACCCCATGGACTGCAGCCTACCAGGCTCCTCTGTCCATGGGATTTTCCAGGCAAGAGTACTGGAGTGGGTTGCCATTGCCTTCTCCAGGAGATCTCTCCAACCCAGGGATTGAACCCGGGTCTCCCGCATTGTAGGCAGACACTTTACTGTCTGAGCCACCAGGGAAGCCCTCTTTGTTGGAAGAGCGATATGGAATAGGCTTCAAATGTAAGGACTGTTTGGATTTCCCTAGTGGCTCAGATGGTAAAGAATCTGTCTGCAGTGCACAAGACCCAGGTTCAATCCCTAGGTCGGAAAGATCCCCTGGAGAAGGAAATGGCAACCCACTCCAGTATTCTTGCCTGGGGAATCCCATGGACAGTGGAGCCTGAAAGACTGCAGTCTGTGAGTCGCAAAGAGTAGGACACGACTGAGCAACACACAGACACAGACACACACACACACACACACACGCATGCACGCACAAGGACTGTTCAGATTACTGCCAAGCCCCTGATCGAGGTGTGGGGTTTGTTTTAACAGACATGCGCCTCTGTCTTCAAAGATGTGTGCAATTTAAAATAGATGACACTTTATACAAAAGATGTTGATAGGACAGGCAGGCAGTTGAATGATGGCTTTGTGACTTGAACATATTAATAGCTCTGGGAGCACTATTACTCCAGCTATCGGGATGTAATGTGAAGTTTCAAATGCCTGCACTACAATATATAAAGGCATCTGTTAGTAATGACAAAAGGCTGACCCCAGAGCATTTCCCCGAAGTAAAAAGAAAAAAAGTGGAATTAGGGCGGGAGGTGGGGAGCGATGAGGGAAAGGGGGTTGAAGTCGGGTTCCCGCTCTCTGGCTGGGAAAATGCTTTACTGTATACCTAATCGGGCTTCGTACTACACCCGGGCTCTGGGAGAGAGGGCCCGTCCCCTTCCGTTCCGCTCCGTTTTGATCCTGCAGTCAGCTGCAGAGTTATAGATGAAGTGACAAGGATGGTATCTTGATTGCATCCAGCTGCCTGGAGTAAGTCAAGGGCAGAGAGGCCCCGCCTGAGGAGCCGCGCTTGCCGAAGCCTCCAAAGGCGTCTGGGAGCCAGGACACCGTGGGGCTTTCAGAGCGGCGACATTCAGCGTTCTGTGACCCAGTGTCACCAAATTAAGTGTCCCCAGAGAGAAGCCTGGTAAGTGGCTTGAGCTCACAGGAAGAGGACTGAAATCAAAACAGCCTTCGACCCTAAAACTGAGCCTGTGTTGTTATCATTGCTGTCAACTAGGGGCTTGAAAAGAAGAACCCCTTGGGAAGGTGATTTCACCTTCCTTCACATGGATTAGAGAGCTGTGCTGTGCTGTGCTTAATCGCTCAGTCGTGTCCAACTCTTGCGACCCCATGGACTGTAGCCTGCCAGCCTCCTCTCTCCATGGGGATTCTCCAGGCAAGAATGCTGGAGTGGGTAGCCTTTCCCTTCTCCAGGGGATCTTCCCAACCCAAGGATCAAACCCAGGTCTCCTGAATTGCAGGCTGATTCTTTACCATCCAAGCCACCAGGGAAGCCCAGGAATACCAGAGTGGGTAGCCTGTCCCTTCCCCAGGAGGTCTTCCCAACCCAGGAATTGAACCGGGGTCTCCTGCATTGCAGTTGGATTCTTTACCAACTGAGCTACCAGAAAGCCCCAGATTAGAGAGTTGACTCAAATACATGTGGGTGGGGGGAGATGGGATTCAGCTTCTATCCAGCAGAGGTGCCAACTGAATGGATGCCCCCCACCCTGCCCCTTCTCCTCTACCTTGCCTGTTGCTGGTGCTGAGTGCAGTTGCTTGTGCTCGTAGCCCTCCAGAAACCTCTTTCATCCCATTGAGACGAATTGATGATGGTGGTTGTGATGTGGCTTGAACAGGCAGGTGGTTAGTGCCAAGCAGAGAAACCTGGCTGTGCACTTTGGTGGGGTCTACCCCAGTCTGCAGGCCAGATAGAAGTTAGGACCCACAGCCTGTGTTGTGGCTCCATAATAGTATTATATTAATCTGCTGAAATACAAACCCCAGAGTAGAGAGAACACAGCCGCAGCATTATACATCTGAGGAAATGTTTGACACTGATTCATTTGTCTGCAGCTATTATGATGACGCCTGTGGCCGATTAGCTCAGTTGATTACAACATGGTGTTCATGAGGCCAAGGCTGTGGGTTGGAGGCCTGTTAGGTGAGCTGGTTCCACACAAAGGAAACCTCTTTCCGCCATTCCAGACCACGTTCAAGATCCCAGTCAGACATCCCATGAAAGCAGATAGACGATCACAAAGACTGGGCAAGAGAGTGTAATGACTCAGCAAATGTCCCTTACCTGCTCCTGGAAAAGCGATTTAAAACACGTGCTTTAGCGATGGTGAGTTGTTACTGTGGTCTTCTCACACAAAGGCTATCACATTATTACGAACGATGACTGGTGATCAGTACTGTTGCAGGCCTCCTTTCTGAATGAAGAAGTGTACTAGCTCTGGCTGTGAAGAAAACAGGAAGGGGCTTTGGTCCCCTTCTTTCCTGCTCAGCTTTTTCCTGCTGAGGTTTTGCCTGTCCGTCTGTGCCTTCAGCAGGTGTGCGTGGAAGGCTGTCATGTGCTCTGTACTTGGAATGCCACCGTGAACCTCTGTCCTCATGGAGTTTAAACTCTGCAGGAGGAAAAGAGATAATAAAAAAAATAGATGATAAATAACCAGTGCAGTTTCATGAAATGGAAGTTTGATGCAGAAGAGCATGGAGTGAGGGGTCTAATGAAGAATGGCTGGTCAGGGATGGCGTTTACCTTGGATGGGAGGGTCTGGAAAGGCCTGTCAGAGTAGGTGATAGTTAACTAGAGACGTGACTGATGGGCAGGAACCAGCCTTTTGAAGAGCTAGGGGAACAGCCCACCTGAGAAATAGCAGGTGCAGAGGCCTTAAGGTCTAGTCACGGTTGAAGGACAGGGAAGCCCCTGACTCGTCGAGAACGTGGTAAGAGAGAGGCTGGAGGGAGGAAGGCTGTTTAGAACATGCGTAGGAGTTAGCGTATTATTCTTAAGAGGAAGCCATCTTTTGTTTTGTTTTATGGGTGGAGCATTTTTTAACGCTCTTGTCGAAGGGGATGTTATGGATTGAACATGCCTAAAAAAGGTATTCCCTTTTTTACCTTTCACCAAAAGTCTTCCCTGGTGGCTCAGACAGTAAAGCATCTGCCTCCACTGTGGGAGACCCAGGTTCAATCCCTGGGTGGGGAAGATCCTCTGGAGAAAACAGTGGCACCCCACTCCAGTACTCTTGCCTGGAAAACCCCATGGACGGAGGAGCCTGGTAGGCTGCAGTCCAGGGGGTCGCTAAGAGTTGGACATGACTGAGCAACTTCACTTCTTCACTTCAAAAAGCTGAAATCCTAATCCTTAGTAACCTTACTGGAAATAGGGTCTTTTCAGAGGTAATCAAGTTAAAGTGAGATTGTTAGGGTGGGCCCTAATCCAGTTTATCTGGAATCCTTATAAAAAGGAGAAATTCGGACACAGAGGCACACACTCAGAGAAGAAGTCCCTGTGAAGACAGAGGTTTGGAGTGGTGCGTCTACAAGCCAAGGAATGCCGGAGATTGACAGCCACCCACCAGGAGCCGGGGGGAGGCAGGCAGGATCCTTTCCCCGGGTGAGATGGCCCCACCAGCACTTTGACTTCTGATTTCTAGATTTCTGTTGTTTTAAGCCACCCACTTTATGTTTTAAAGCAGCCCTGTGCTCGGTTGCTCAGTCATGTCTGACTCTTTGCGACCCCAAGGACTGTAGCCCACCAGGCTCCTCTGTCCATGGATTTTTCCAGGCAAGAATACTGGAGTGGGTTGCCATTTCCTACTTCAGGGGATCTTCCTGACTCAGGAATCAAACCTGCATCTCTTGCGTCTCCTGCATTGGCAGGTGGATTCTTTACCACTGTACCACCTGAAAGGTGTGGGCAGGCGGGGGGTCCTAGCATGCTGACTTTGGGAAAGCAGTGACGCATCCTCCCTGGTGGGGCAAGCCTCTGGGTGCTGTAGCATGCATGACCATAAGACTTAGATACATGTGGGTAGATAGATAATGAATATATATATAAATTAATAGGATGGCACCCGCTGGTTGAATTACCCTGTAAAGCATACCCTACTCTTCTTTTAGAAATAGTCCTTTTGGGGATGCTCTGTAAATGATGGTTTGGAAGGGCAGGGGTGGAAGCACACAGATTGGAAGCCTGCTGCAGTAACCCGGGAATCCACAGTGACCTGGTAATGACGGTGGTTTGAGCTGGGGACAGTGTAGCAGAAGCAGTAGGAGGGCGTCAGAAGTAGAGTCAGCAGCAGCTGCTAGAGGACTGGGTGTGGAGAGAGAGGAAAGAAGGAGGAAAGGCTGGCCCAGATAGTTTACTGAGGCAGGAAATACTGAGAGGATGGCTTTTCCCAGGCTGTGGAATCAAGAGTCATGCTTCGGACATATTAAGTCTGAGGTGCCTGTTGTTAATCCAGCTGAAGGTATTAAGTAAGTAGTTGGTTGTATCAGAAACATTCAGGGCCAGACCTGCATTTAGAGGTCTTCAGAGTCTAGATGGTATTTAAAAAGACTGAAGCTAGATGTTGCTTGTGGGGAGAGTTTAAGAGGGTATAGCTCTCCGGGACTAGGCCCTCAGGAACTCCACTGTGTAGAGGTCTGGGCGAGGATGAGGACTCCGTGGTGCTGAGCAGAGGCTCCAGGACAGCTGGTAAATTGTCAGTATTCACTAATGGTTAGTAGTTTAAAGGCTAAGGAAATTGTATGGAAATACATGGAGGAAAGTACTGGATGTACCCCACCCTTGTATACCAATTCTGTTTAACAAAACTATATCTCAGAGCCTTTCCAAATGTGGAAATAAAATTTTTGTTTTCAGTAAAATCAGGCAACATCTCTATGCCTAAGGCTTCCAAAAGATCGTAAAAAATGTCTTTGTGCTCCAGATAGGTTTTTTTTCTTTTTCAGAAGCAGAGACTTTGTAAGTTTCCACAATCATCAAAATTTACCATAAATCATGGTTTCATTTATACTTCATTTGTGCGTTCATTAAGAGTGGAACCTATTTCACTAATCGCCTGTTGAGAGATTACATACCTTGGCGCAATTCAAGAAACTGTTAGTCTACATTACTTGAAATTTCCAAATACAAACCCGAAAGTTTTAGAGGAAATTAGAATCAACATTTATCTTTGAATGTTGGCAGAAGAACTAGCACCTGTTGGATCGAATTTCTTCAGAAGCCCATTCTGCTCTTAGTTTGTGAAGATTTGAATGCAGGGATTCTGTCATTTAAAGAGCTGAGCACTGTACTTGCTTATTGTCTGAACTGGGGATTGATTGCTGATGTGTTTCTGTCCTCAGGTCTGGCGAGAATTTCCTGACCGGTTGGTGGGTTACCCGGGTCGCCTGCATCTCTGGGACCATGAGATGAATAAGTGGAAGTATGAGTCTGAGTGGACCAATGAGGTGTCCATGGTGCTCACGGGGGCAGCCTTTTACCACAAGGTAAGGTGGGGACGAGCCTGAAGCAAGTGGGGCCGAGCTGACGAACACGAGAGCGTGATACTCGTTTTGTTTCGCCGAAACTAAATTTCGCCAAGTTTAGGGAAAATGTTCCGTTCAGAGAGCTTAGGAAGGCCATGCTGTGTGATTTAAAAAAAAAAATAAAGTTATTTTTCTAATTATTAAAGTATTACATGCTCAAATATGGAACAAATTTATTGTATAAGAAAAATCACTTAAAGTTCTATCATAGGATTGCTGCTGCTACTGCTGCTAAGTCGCTTCAGTCGTGTCCAACTCTGTGCCACCCCATGGACAGCAGCCCACCAGACTCCCCTGTCCCTGGGATTCTCCAGGCAAGAACACTGGAGTGGGTTGCCATTTCCTTCTCCAATGCATGAAAGGAAAAGTGAAAGTTGCCATTTCCTTCTCCAATGCATGAAAGGAAAAGTGAAAGTGAAGTCGCTCAGTCGTGTCCGACTCTTAGCGACCCCATGGACTGCAGCCTACCAGGCTCCTCTATCCATGGGATTTTCCAGGCAAGAGTACTGGAGTGGGGTGCCATTGCCTTCTTGATCATAGAACTAATGGTAGAGAAACTACTGGGTTGGCCAAAAAGTCCATTCATATTTTTCTGTAAATCTTATGGAAAATAATGAATGAACTTTTTGGCCAACATAGTATTATTATTTAGGTGTTTTTTCCAATTTGTCTTTTTTATTTATTGATTCACACATACAGTCATAAATATTCTCATTAGCTTTTTTGCATGTATTATGAGTTTTTTCCTTATGTCATTAACATTTCTTTATAAACAACCTCTACTTAACATAATTGCTAATATACCATTATATTAATATTCCATAGATCATATACAGCTGTTTCTCTGTTATTGGATATTTCAGTTCAGTTCAGTCGCTCAGTTGTGTCTGACTCTTTGTGACTCCATGAATCACAGCATGCCAGGCCTCCCTGTCCATCACCAACTCCCAGATATTTAGGTTATATCTAATTTTTTTTTGCTAGATAATGCTTTGTATCAAATCCTTAAATAATGATCAGTATCCATTTTCATAACTGCCTATACTTATGATCTTTATGATAGATTCCTAGAAGAATTATAAACATTTTGGGGAGGCTTTGTTGTATATATTTGTAGGTTCTCAGTATCGTTTGTGCCAGTTTACATTCTCACCATACTCTTTCTTGCATGAAATACATTTTTTAAAAAAATCAAACTTAGCTATTTTGCTAAGTGAAAATTGATTTTATTGATTTCACTTTGATCACGTGGGGTTTGCGATTCCTTTTGTGTATTTAGCCTTTTGTATTCCTTCTGAGAATTGTTGCTTTATGTTTTTGACT
The DNA here is from genome assembly GCF_002263795.3 of Bos taurus. Lineage (NCBI taxonomy): Eukaryota > Metazoa > Chordata > Mammalia > Artiodactyla > Bovidae > Bos > Bos taurus. The sequence continues at coordinate 74,342,932 of NC_037342.1, forward strand.
CTTTTTTATTAAAGGGAGAGATTGAAGGGTATACATTGGGCTTTAGAATATTATGTTTGGTGGTGGAGTGCTCCCTGGGAGTGTGTGGCTTAATTGAACAGTAATGTTCAGTTGTCAGCAGTGGCATAAGGAATTGATGTCAGGAGAAAGATGGGTTCAGCCCAGTGCAGTTAAGTTGACTTCACTGTCAGTTGTCAGCAGTGGCATAAGGAATTGATGTCAGGAGAAAGATGGGTTCAGCCCAGTGCAGTTAAGTTGACTTCACTGTATTTATATCGGCTGCGTGTTGTGATCTCAGCACTGCTGCCCTCATATTTTTCAGGGCTCTCGATCCAGAAATGAGTTTTTTTTCCTTAGCAAAGCATAAATAAATATATAAGGTTTATAATTCTTGGGGCTATGATAGACTGATAAATGCCTTTTTGGCAGATGTATTTCTGTATTATACCACAAATTTCTGTATTATTTCATACATGTAGGTTATGGTAGTTTTGGAATTGCCTCATTTTTGTTGTACTTTAACAAAGAACATGTCTGCAATGTCAGTCCACCATCAATATATCTCTGTTGCTATCTGCAGTCCATGGGAAGAAGATAAAAAACGGCGGAGCACTGTGACTCAGAGGGAAGGATTCAGTAAAGCTCAGTATGTAGTGTGTCTCTGAACTATGTTTATTAAACACATCTGTTAATCAGTCCAAAGGGCCTGCATCTTACAGGGACTTCATACTGTACCGTATGTTCCTCTGCTTACAATAGGTGATTTTTTAAAGAATGACAGTGTTAAAGACAGTTGGTCACCTGACCAAAAGCATTCTAATACTTCCCTTGGCCTTTGTATTGATCCAACATTGTGACTCATCTTATGAGGGAAAGCTTGTCCCCCTGTCATGGCTCAGTTGCTCTTTGTGTATCAGCCATAGGGAACTGCTATTTGAATATGTCTCCTCTTTTGTCTCACCTGGCAGTATTTTAATTACCTGTATACCTACAAGATGCCTGGGGACATCAAGAACTGGGTGGATGCTCATATGAACTGTGAAGACATTGCCATGAATTTCCTGGTGGCTAACGTCACAGGGAAAGCTGTCATCAAGGTAGGAGGCATCTATGGCCAGCTCTGGGGCACATCTTGGGCACCTTTCTGAGTCTCCAAAGTGTTCATAGCTATAAATGAAACTTGGAATAGATGAACTTTCAGCTGCCTTTTAGCTTTAATATTCTATGATGGATATTTCACATTGTGAAATTGAAGCTCAACGTATTTTCTTTTGTTATATAAAATTGCTTTAGTTATAGTTTTTTAAGTACCAGGATCAGAAAGTAAGTCTATAATGGTTAATCTACAAATTGTGTTTGTTTCAAAAATGTAATTTTATTCTCAACACTGATTTGGAATCTAGTTCTTGTAAAGAATGCAATTATGTCTTTCTTAAGGTAGCTGATTTTTTTAAAATAAATGTTGAAAAGATAGTATACTTTGTCCAATTATACTGGTAGTTGTCCTAAACACTGTTTTAAGACAGTGATTATCAATTTTTAAAAGAACCTTTCCCATAGCATATTAAAAGCAGAGAGTATGTAAAGATCATGTGGGGATCTTTGTTTCTATAATAGATGTCTATTCCTAAAATGTAGGTCTTGCCCAAATCAGGGCCCTATAAATGTAGAAAAAGTATACTTCTTTATATCAGTGGAGTCATCTTGACCTTTTTTTCTTTCTGGATTAGATTCCACATGTAAAAATGGCCAATGCTTCTAGGCCAGAATCCTATACTGGAAGCTTATATTGGAAACGTGGTATGACATTCCAGAATGATTGCTCATGCTATTAATATTAATCGATGAGAGAAGCCAGATTAAAGCAGTGACTGAGAACAGAGGAAAAGTCACTGTCCAGACTTGATCCAGTCTTTACACTATCCCTCGGCTCTCTAAATAGCTCAGTGAACAGCTCACTGCAGGGACAATTAAAGAATGTAAATTGCAAGACGAGTTTTAAAAGAACTCCTCTTATCTCCAAATTCATTTTTTGACATTCTTCAAGACATTCTTTAGCTGTGCCTTTACTCTGGACAGTAATTCCTCGAGTCTGTATACTTCTTAGCCGAGTCTCAGCTTAGCCGGGTCTTAGCTTTCTTCCCCACCCACCCTCTACTGTTTACTTATCTTCGCTGGGTTACGATAGCAGCCTTCCCTGAGTTTGCTAGAAAAATATTCGAAGTTTGAGGTGTGGGGAAGGTGGTGGGGAGAGTCAGAGAAAAGGATTCAGAGGGCAAAGGACCCCTGGATTTTTTTCCTGACTTAAAGGGGTTGCAAAATAACCTGACATCTTCAAGAGCATGGTGCCGCCCGTAGCTTTTGCCATTAGCTGGAAGGAGAAAGAGCGCCTGTTGGAACTAAGGTTACGGTGAAAGTTATGGGAAGCTGTATTTCATCGCCCTTATGGCTGCAAGAACAAATGGTGTTTATACAAGGACCTTGGCAGTGAGAAAACAGTCATTAAACAGGAATTAAGGAGCTTGTCATCACCACTTCTTTCCAGTTACAGAAGGCAAAAGCCCTCCAAGCCTCTTTTATTGGGCCCTTGTGAGTTCTGCCTTGGCCGAGCCAGACAGAATTGAACGGAGGAGCGGTGAGGGGTGTGTGTGTGCGCGTGGAGAGGGAGCAGGCATCTCAGCTTACAGAACAGAAGCATGCAGAGTGGCATCACAAGCATGGTTTTATTGTCCTTAGCACTGACCGCCGGGTATATTTTTGTGCTCCTCTGGCAGGTAACACCACGAAAGAAATTCAAGTGTCCTGAATGCACAGCCATTGATGGGCTTTCGCTCGACCAGACGCACATGGTGGAGAGGTGAGTGGGCCTCTAGACAAAAGTCTGCCCTGGCCTCTGATCCCCATTTCCTGCTTTGGGCCTGTTTATGGGACTTTGTTGCAGATATAAGGACAGCAGCTGGTAGCCATAGTCACCTCCTTTTGCACATGGGAATTGGGTTAGTTCAAGCCCAGGTCACCCAAAGAATTAATTTGGAATGCTATTCACTCAATATGTAATGGCTGGAAGGGTCTTAAAAATATAGCTGGCCTTAAGCTCCAGAAGCCAGATTCTCCATGTGGACTAAGCAGTTAACCATCCACAGTCACTCAACTGGAAGTGAGCTAATTCCAAGGAAATCCTGGGTTGTTTTTCAGGGTAGTATCTCTGTGTTACAGTAAAAGTTCGATTAGAGAGAATTATTAAACCAAACCCACCAGAGGCCAGATTACCTTTGTGGACACACTAAAACACCTACCAAGAACAGAATTGAAAGCACAGCTCTTTACATTTCAGAGAGCGAAGCAGGGCCGCTCTGAAATACCTGCTTTATATTGATTCGGTCACTTAGCCAATGAGCACCCATTTCTGTGGATGTAATACAGGGCCTTGTAGGTGAGCATGAAGGAAGTGGGAGATGTCTGTCTGCCCTCAAGACCGTCTCACTTGTGTCCCAAAGGCCCCAAGCTTCAAATCTCCTGAATCAAACCTAATTCTTCCAAAAGGCAGCCTCTTACATAAGACAGCGAGCTCTGGCAACCAATGGCATTTTTGTCAAGGGACCAGAATGCATTCAGAGAATGTTGTGATAGCTGTCAGAGTGAGATATCTAGTTCGGGTCTCCCTGGGTCTCATGCGTCTGCGTGCAGCACTCATTTCTGAACCCTACCAGCTGCATCAGGGTCCTTCAAGCCTGGAGGACGTTGTACAGGGGGCTGTTTCAGTTGGCCTGGACCCTTCTATAATGCTTTACTCCTTCTTACGCATTCTCTCTAAATAATCTCTTTCATATGTAAATATCTTACCCAAATGACTTGACTTTTACCAACTGTCAATATGAAATTATAGACATTATCGATATTATTATATATCACAATATATATTATATATATTATCACAATATATATATAATTATATATCACAATAATATTGATACAATTATCGGTATTATTGTGACTTTGAAATATCTGTCACTGGTATCAAGTAATCACCTAGTCAAGGACAGTGACATTCCTGACACAGCTCATTTGGAAGAGACCCCAATTATAGTTCTGTGGCTGCTGCTGCTAAGTCGCTTCAGTTGTGTCCGACTCTATGCAACCCCATAGACAGCAGCCCACCAGGCTCCCCCGTCCCTGGGATTCTCCAGGCAAGAACACTGGAGTGGGTTGCCATTTCCTCCTCCAATGCGTGAAAGTGAAGTCGCTCAGTCGTGTCCGACTCTTCGCGACCCCATGGACTGCAGCCTACCAGGCTTCTCTGTCCATGGGATTTTCCAGGCAAGAGTGCTGGAGTGGGGTGCCATGTTAGAGCACATGAAATTGTTACTTAAACCTACCCCCATTCTGTGTTGAGAATTTCATAGCATTAAGCAATTAGTTTGATTGGGCTGAGTTACATGGTGGGGTTTTATGGTCTAAGAAGAATTGTATTTAGAAAATTTCACCCAATACTGGCCTTAAAGTTCATGCTAAAGCTGAAAAACTGAGATAACAAATGCAATGAGAAAGATTTAAGTTAGGTATAATTATTATTTAACACTGAAGTAAGTAACTAAGGGAAGTGTGGAAGCTTCCTCTCGGGAAAAGGGTTTTGAAAATAGACTAGGCACTGCCCAGATGTTGGTAGGCTTGATTTTATCAGATTTTTATAATTAACAACAGTAGATAACACACATGTGTATGTGTGTATCGAACCTAATCCGAAGCTATATGTGATAAGTCAAAGGAAGGCTCAGAATGTTGTAACTGGTCAGAGGAAAGAAAAGTGACTTCTTACTAGGTTAGTCATTATGAATGATTTTGTAAGAGGTGGCACTTGAAGTGAGCCTTCCAAGATTGCTAGGATTCCAGCTCCAGGCAGGAAGAGGAGATCCTCGGCAGGGGAAACCGGATGGTCCAAGGTGCATTTGGCAAGCAGTCAAGATAGCCAGTTTTGTTAGAGCAGAACATCCTGGCCTGTCAGTGCCAAAGGGCTTTTTTCTCTAGGTAAGCCGTGGAAGGTTTTTGAATAGGGAAGTAGTTTGATTAGAGTATTGTTTTAAGATTGATTTGGAAGGAGTACATAGAATGAAATAAGGGTGAGATTGAAGAAAGAAGAACAGTTAGAAGGCTTGAACTAAGTTGAGTGTGGAGAGGAAGGGTTGAAGTAAATTACACGGTTTTTTCCTTTTTTCTCCCAAAGGAGACTGTGCTAGCATTTGATGTCCAGCTGAATGGTGTGGGGAGGTCTTGGAGGAGTTGACTGAGATAGGAAGAATGGTAGTACCTTTAACGGTGGAAATAATATGATTAGGAGGGATGCTAAGTAGGGGAGGGGAGGACATGGATGTTGTAGCTTTCACAGTGTAATTAATGAGGCCAGGAGATTTTAATGGTGTGTCAAGTTGGAGAGCAATAAGGCAGGTGCGTTTGCGCTCTTACCCTCTGTATATGCAGATATAGATATAGAGCAAGCAGTTGGAAATATAGAACGAGGACTTAAGAAAAAGATTAAAACAAAGATGGAGATTTGGAAGGCATCCGTCCAGAGATGACAACTGATTGAAGAAAAGCTATGGGTAGAATCTTGAGAAATTCAGACAGTTAGGAGACAGAGTAATTGAAAAGAGAGAAGCAGGCACTAGAGAGAGGCCAGGAGAGAACCAGGGTCTCCAGTGCCAGCAGCATTGGAGACTTTGGAAAAAGTAATGCGTAGGGTGAGGGGCTGAAGGGCGGTAGCGTGGGAGCTGACAGTGAGGACGCAGGGTCAGTGACAGCAGGCTCCCCTTTGGAGAAATGCGATGGAGAACAGAAGGAAATCGGTCTTGAATTAATTGGAAACTGCGAGCAAAACTATTTGGATTAAGGTTAAATGACTGAATTATTAAATAAGACACTTAGGTTGGGTGGGAGGGGGGTATGATTTAAGCCCTACTGGATAGGCCAAGAGATGGAGTTACAACTGCAGAATTGTTCACTTGTTTCGAAATAGTTCCCTTTGCGGAATCTGCATTTTTGCACAAAACGGTGAGAAGAGTTAACCGCTCTGTACGTTCTGATCTTGTGTTGAGTTGTGTGCTTCAGTAAGCTTATTTATTCTTATGTTTGGGGTCTGGGATCAGAAATCTCAGCTGTGGAGGAGAGTACTTTAACTGCCCTTCCTCCATTTCCAGGTCCTGCTATTAGTTAATTTAAGAAAAAGAAGATTTTGTAACTTCTTTTTGCCCAGTAGCTTTACCCACGTCGAGACAATATGGCAGACAAACAATGCCGATTTAAGAAACAAACGTTGTATTTTGATTCAGGTCAGTCTTTGTTCAAATTATGAATTAGCCATTTATTAGCTGTCTGACTTAAGGAAATTGACTTACCTTATCCTGAACTTCCAATCATTTCATCTCTGAAAATAGATATATTAACTGTCATATTACTGTATCCATTCAGGAATTCAACAAATATTTATTGAGCATTTTTGTATCAGTGCTAGGAAAGTCTGTACCCTGGGGCCTGGCAAGGTTAGTTCACTTCCCAGTTTCCCCAGCACTGACCCTCAAGCTCCTTGTTACTTTAGGTAATAGTATGAGTTTGAAAGGAAAACAGAAAGCCATTAGTCTTTTCTCCCCAGCCCTTGCAGCACTTCAGAGATAGACATTGGCTGTTCTTAGCCTATCTGTTGGTTAGAAAACCAAGCTAGGGGAACAGTTACTGACATAGTAGCTGGACCCCCAAGAGAACAACTCAGGTAGACCCACCAGCAACCAGCCTGACTCATAATCTACCCTAACTTGTTCCCCACCCCAGGTCCCCTGCATGAAATGACGGTAGGAGACACTGTCGGTACCTGGCAGTCGAGGACTTGTACCATTCAGCATGGCAGTCGCTTCTCCAGGGTGGGCTGCGTGGAGAGAAAGGAGGACTCAGTAGCCTGGGTCAGCCAGGGGCAGCTGTCAGCAAGCCGAGCTGGCCTGAGCCCCAGCGGCCTCTCGCCTGTGGCCCGGCCCGGCCGGCCGGTCTAGTTACAGAGGAGATGTTGTCCTCGGTGCTCCCCAGGAGCCCGTAGAGCCACCAGCCCCTGCCAGGAGCCGTGAGTCTTCTTTCATCCATCCTCGCTGGCACCCTATGCTGGACACGGCTGGGCTTTGCTGGCCGGAGTCCACAAGCAGAATCACTGGAAACTACAAGAATCTGTCCGTGTTTATAGGCAGAACAACTGTCAAAAGTGAGACCTTGGGGAGATTTGACTTAGTCTGCTGCTGTCTTGACCCCGTAATTTAAGGTGAGAAGAGCTGTTGGCCAGTGCTTGCTTCCTATCATTTTATTAAAACCTCTCTCAGTCTTTTCCCCAGTCTCCTGTCATTTTGGAACCTGAGACTGCGACCTCCTGGGTCTCGAAAGACTGCCAACAGGAGGGGAGCTCAGTGATCTGTGGGCCATTGTAGAATGTGATAGAAAGACCCAGGCCTCTCTTAGCAACGCAAGCCTGGGTTTGAACCCAGCTCCACCACCTTCCGGCTCAGGGTCCTTGGGAAAGTCCCTTAGCCTCTCTCAGCCCAAATCTCTCAAATCACACAAACCTTCGGGCTTATGGAGGGGGATACTTAAAGGAATCACTGGGTCGTGGATGTAAATTAGCTGGCACTTAATAGGAAATGGCAACCCATTCCAGTACTCTTGCCTGGAGAATTCCAAGTTCAGAGGAGCCAGAAGCCTGAAGGGCTACAGTCCATGGGATTGCAAAGAGTCGGATACGACTGTGCGACCAGCTTTCACTTTTTCAGTAGGTGCTTAACAGTTGTTAATTTCCAGCTTCTCTCTTTGGACCCTAGAATAATGATAATAAATAAATGTGTCTCCTCTCATAGTGAAGACTTCAGCCTCAGCAACCAGAGTGCCTGGATTTGGCTCTGCTCTTTCCGGTTATTTGGCTTTGGTCCTGTCTCTGAGTCTCCCTGTGGTGTGCCTCTGTCTCCCCAGTATGCCGTGGGAAGGATAGGAGGCCTGCCTCGTGAGCTTGTTGTGAGGGGAGACGTGAGTGACTAGTGCACGCCAAGCACTTTTAACACAGCCCGGAACATAGCGTAAATGGTAGGTGCCGCTGCTCTGTGGCTGTGGGCACAGTGATGTTATTAGCTGGAAGAGCTCACAGTGAGATGGTAACACCTTCTGAGCAGCAGAATAAGTGCAAGAAAAGAATTGACAATAACTGGCTTCTTTATTAATTGGTTTCTTGCTGAAGCTCAAAGGACTCAAATAAAAGCTGTGGACTGAAATAGCTTGAAGCAAGGCTTACAGTCTTTCCGAGGACAGAAGAGCCTTGCAGTCTGTGTCTTGAAATTCGGCCCTTCCCCGGGAACCGGTTCTCAGGTGCCATGGGCCTGACTGAGGAGAGAGAATACTGACCTCGCTGAAATCCATCCTTGAGGTCCCCTTAACTTCAAAAGCGGTCTTTGCGGGCTCGTTTTCCCCCTTTGGTCTGATGCCGAAATGTCCTCATCACCCGCTGTCACACTCAGTTGGCCTGATTGACCAGAGCCCTTTCCTGCCCGTGTGTCTGAGCCGCTCCCCTCTGAGGGGGCTGCTCACGAGGTGGGGGTGAGGGGCTGCACCCTCCCCTCACCCTGCGGTGCTAAGTTGCTTGTTGCTGTTGATTCTAACACGAGAACAGCTACAATTATGAAAGCTGTCCAGTGTGAACTTCAGCTCTCACAGAGGAGCTTATGGAAGTGGACTGATAATTCCCAGAGATTGCCACTCACAGCCCTCGATAGATGTTGGTTGAATGCCTGAAGTGTTTGAAATTGAGGTTCACGGCCCCCGTTGTCTCCTCTGCCTTCCATCGCCCCACATGTAAGAGCCTTCCTTCTCCCTTTTAAGCTCAAGCGAGCTGAAGCCAAGATCCAACCCTTTGCCTCCTCCCTTTGCCTTCTCTTCAGCTGGCAGGGATGGGGTTAAGGCTTGTTGGCAACTAATCCACCTAGGTTAGAGGCCTGCTTGTAAGGAGCTGGAGGAATGACTGGAATTTGAGGGGGAGGGGAACGATACTCTGACCTCTGCAGGCCCATGGCCTTCGAACAGCTCAAACAGCATCCCTGGTTCCCTTTCTCCCTCTGAACTAATAGAGTACCCCCGATCACTTTGTTCCTCCACAGCCTCCCAGCCGTGGGAAGAACCCGGGAGCATGCTGGGGAACCTTGCGTTTCTCTGGCCAGTGTTGAATACGATATATTTTTGCTCTCAGCTCTCAGCCTCTTGAACGTTTTCTTTGTTCCCCACCCCTGTCCCTCTCATCTGCCCCACTGCCCTCCCCAATTCCCCAGGTCCGAGTGCATCAACAAGTTTGCTTCCGTCTTTGGGACAATGCCTCTTAAGGTGGTGGAGCACCGAGCCGACCCTGTCCTATACAAGGACGACTTCCCTGAGAAACTGAAGAGCTTCCCCAACATCGGCAGCTTATGAAGCAGGCCGCTGGTGGAGGTCTCAACACGAATGCCGGACAGAGGAAGAGAACTCGGCCCCCCAGCCCTCTGACCCCCGGATTTCAGAGTGGAAGACTGGCACCTCCTCGCCTGAAGAGCAGAGGCCCCAGGAGGACATCTGAGCACCTCTGGCATCCTCTGATGCTCTCAATGGGTTTTCTGAAAACTCTAGGTGGAAGCCTGTGGCAGGCTCCAGGGGAAGGCCAGATCAGGCTTTCTTTGTCTCCAGCTCCAGTACAGTGATCTGAGAGGAACTGTCCCTGGCTCTAAGACTGCTGAGAAGCCTCCAGCAGATCTGTGATATCATGGAAGAGCTACCGGACTCACTTTTTGTTATTTCACATCAGTGGGTTCTTCAGAGGAAGAGCCACACCCAGAATTTGGTGCACGATCCAAGCATCTTAGTGGCGTTTGATGCCTTGGGAGCACCAGCTGCTGAGTTGGGACCCGTAAATTCCATGAAACTCTGGTTTGGCTTTTGGATATGATTAAACTTATTTTTTATTCCGTTTCATACTACATCTTAAATATTGACTGTGGAACTTTGTGCGTATGTAACTTGCATCTTCTGACCTCAACTCCAGCCTCCTTCCCAGGTCTGGGAAGACAGTCGGCCGGGAGGCGTGTCTGGTGCCATGTGTATCCAGCAGAGAAGAACCTCCAACTACAAATATTCTTAGCGTCCCCAGACCTACAAAGGAGTCTCTGTGCTTGCTGATTAGATCTAGATATCCTTGGGGGAAAGCAGAGGGCCTCTCACAGCCATACGCTGAGTCGCTCTGCTGGTACCACATTGTAAAATTGAGCGAGTTGTGACCCTCGTCCCAAGGGGATGCCAAAATTTCCCTCATTCTTTTGGTATAAACCTAACGTTAGCCAGGGAGGCTCTGGCTAATGTTAAATGCTGCTATAACAACTGCTTTGCAATAGTTGCCGGTATATTTAAATCGTTACATTTCAGCATTTAGTAATACTGCACATGTGTGAATTATACCTCTTTAAGCTCAGTTGATGAACAAATCTACTCTGGCAAATGTTAGATGTTAAGGATTCGAAACAGATTTATCTGACTCTAATATTAAGATTAGCCACAGTTTGGGCTTTAGCCATAACATATGTCCCCAGAACACAAAATACATAACAATTTGCTTGGAATATGGATATAATTACTGAAACTTAGTTGTGTGCCCGGTCCAAGTCACTAAACCACCACTCATTGTTCTGTTGAGTGACACGGAGGTGAGCTGGTCTCATGCTGGTGTTTTCAGACTTGCAGTTTTAAAAGAATCACTTCAAATGTGTTCCCATGGACTTTGAGAGGCCAAAGAAAATTTTCAGAAGTAGCACAATTGAAAGTGGAAATCTTGAGTCTGATCTTTCATATTTAGGCCTGGTGGGATGGCAGGCTGTTCTTGGCAGAAGGGATAAGATAACATCTCCAGGTCATTCATTTTGCAGTTGCAGACACTGGAGCAGTGATTTATTCATGTGTTGCTGCTGTGAACACTGGTGCTTAATCAATACTTTTGATTTGAATAATTATATCCTAGCCAGCAGGGGAGATGGGAAGGCATTTTGGCCTCATAGTACTGGGGGTGATACGGTAGAAACCAAGAGAAAGGGGTTTTCTCTTGTCACCCAGATACCAGTAGCTGACACGGCGAGTAGGAACCTCTGATCTTTCCAGGGGTTCCCTTGCTTGTTCTCCAAGGTTTGGGGCAAGTGGAAGGGGAGGAGGACCTCACAGTTAAATTCTAGCTAAAATCTAAGAACTGTGCTGACATTGTCTACTGTGTGACGTGCGTTGACGCACACCCTCGGCATGTATTAGTAGCGCTCTGCTCCTTTCAGATGACCAGCTGCACTGCATTAGTGGCTGCTTTCTAAGCCACCTCCCCCTCTCAAAAGGGCCACCTTTCCTCCTCCTCCTTCCTGCCCTCCTTCTCTCCCTCTCTATTATTCCTTTGATTCTGGAAGAGAAATGCTTCAGTAGCAGGTCATTGGGGGCCCAAGGGGACAGAGCCAGTGGACCTTTATCACCTTCTCAGAAGACATTGGTCTTCTAAGGGCATTAAAACTCCATTTCGAGTACCTAACTACCCCCAGAAATATTGGGGGTTAGATTTTGCACCATAGTGTACAATTTTCTTTTATTATTATTATAGAATAAATATTACATCCTAGGCACTGAAAGCAAACCTCAAAGCTTCTGTCCTAGGGAAAGAGAGAGGGTACAGGTCACAGGGAAAAATTCAGGACAGGAGTATAGCAAGTGCTCTGATTCATGGGTTCAGAGGGGACTAGGAGCTCCACCCTGTCCTGTGTGGGTGTATTTCTGAGCTGCTCACCAGCAAGCCTCACTCATAAGCTTGGGCCAGGATCATCTGCCCTTGGGATGCCATAGGTTCTGGTTTCAGAAGCGGAACAATAATGCTAATTAAAATGTCATATTCTGGCCTACAACAGACAACAGCTGGTTTTAGATTAAGAAATCTTTTTTAAGGAATTGCATCGTACTGGCCTGCACCGACGATGAACCTGAGCTGGCCCTGGCCTTGCCACACATGTATGTACTAAGTCGCTAGCCTTTGCCCTCAGGGACCTAACTGGGATGGGCCGGGCTGCGTGGAATGCCAGTGTTGACTGGTGCGTGCTCAGTTGTGTCCGACTCCATGACCCCATGGACTGTGGCTCACTAGGCTCCTCTGTCCGTGGGATTATCCAGTGGGTTGCCATTTCCTTCTCCAAATGCCAAGGTTGGAAACCCTTTTTTGCTAGTTAAGTTTAGGTAGCTATACATATTCTTATCTGATGTATTTTAGCAAGGCTCACACATGTTTAGGCAAAACCCTCCTTTTCTGGGAAAATTAAGGAGGAAAATATCCACTTTTGTCCTCAGACTCTCTGGTTCCTTCCTGCAAGTGATGCTATCCTGTCTCTTCTTACTCGGCATCGTGAAGGTCAGAACTCTGGCTTCTCTGCTGAACCTTCTATGCTTCCAGCTTGTGGGTTTTAGGAGTTTCTCTGCTGCCTCTGGAGAGAGTGGCCATCATCCTGGCCTGTGCTGACCAGGACCGGGAGCTGGAAGAGGCCACCAGCCTCTGTGCTCTCACTTGCCAAAGGGTGGCTGGTAGCTCTGTGATCCGGCTTCCTCCTGGGACAGTCCCTGAGGATCCTTGCCACTGAAGGGCCGCAGGCTCCTGGCCACGAATTCTCAAGGTGTGATTGCTGGACTCAAGTCCAAGACCCCTTGGTGGTAGAATTAAGAAGTCAATGAAGCAGAGTCCGGGTCAGGAAGTGGTTCACTCCTGGGGGGACTCTTCCTGACTCTACAGTCACAGAACCCGGCCAAGAGGGTGGAGGTCTCGAAGGTTCCCCATTGTCTAGCTTCCCTGAGCCTGGTGGGTTTCCTCTGCTCTCCCAGTGGCGGCTCCGGGGTAAGCTGTTTTCTCCAGTTCTGTTGGTCATCTTCTGCTGCAGCAGCTGAAGCCGCAGTACGCCATTCCCCGAGGAGCCCTGGCTCGGGGAGGCAGAGGCAGAAAACACCCAAGTGGCCCCACGCCACTTCCTGAGGAGCCATCCTGGTGGAAGTGCCAACCGGATTGGCAGGCAGCGGCCGTCGAGGGAGGCTCTGGAAGAGACTTGAGCTTTCCACTGAGGGCCCGGAGGCGTGTGAACCCTGGAGGCTGGCTGCTCACCTCACCCCAGAGCTCTGTCCCAAGCCCCAGGGCTCCTGTGCTAGGCCAGTGTTTGCTTCTAAATGAAACGGGGGCAGCTTTTGGCCCCACTCTGCCAGCCAGGCCCGGTGAGATGATCTGAACCGGTTTCACTGAGCTGCTCCTGACAGGACAGTGAGGCAGGCCAGATTCTGCTCTCACTTGTGAGGTTTTCCTCTCTCCTAAGCTAAGGGGTTCCCTGGTGGCTCAGTGGTAAAGAATCCACCTGCAGTGAAGGAGGTCCAGGTTCAATCCTTGGGTCAGGAAGATCCCCTGGAGAAGGGAATTCCAACCCACTCCAGTATTCTTGCCTGGAGAATTGCATGGACAGAGGAGCCTGGCGAGCTACAGTCCGTGGGGTCGCAGAGTCGGACATGACTTAGCAACTAAACAACAGTGACATCATCCTAAACGAAGCTCACAGCCTCTCTCCCACCTCCATTAAATAGACTGTCAGGGCTCCCCAGCCTCAGGCTTTGTGATGTCCAGCCTCTCTCCCACCTCCGTTAAATAGACTGTCAGGGCTCCCCAGCCTCAGGCTTTGTGATGTCCAGGTTCTCTCCCACCTCCATTAAATAGACTGTCAGGCCTCCCCAGCCTCAGGCTTTGTGATGTCCAGGTTCTCTCCCACCTCCATTAAATAGACTGTCGGAGCTCCCCAGCCTCAGACTTTGTGATGTCCAGGTTCCCTCCCACCTCCATTAAATAGACTCTCAGGCCTCCCCAGCCTCAGGCTTTGTGATGTCCAGGTTCTCTCCCACCTCCATTAAATAGACTGTCGGAGCTCCCCAGCCTCAGACTTTGTGATGTCCAGGTTCCCTCCCACTTCCATTAAATAGACTCTCAGGCCTCCCCAGCCTCAGGCTTTGTGATGTCCAGGTTCCCTGGGACAGGGTGTGGGCTGTCTAGGCAACATTGTGCTACAGCTTTTTCATGTCCAGCTCACCACTGCTTCCAACACAAGGCAGGTGACGGGGCAGCTTGCCCCCTCTCCCAGCTTTGCAGGCATCTTTCCTTTTCAAGAAATTGTTGAGTCACCCACCTCTGTGTCTGGCATCTCAAATTTAACAGCCTTTGTAGGGTAGAGTTTTTTCCTTTCTTCTGCTCCCAACTGGTTGGGCCCATGGTTACACTTCTTTGCAGCCTCCCTGAAGGGCAGAGCTGTCAGGCGGAGACGAGGAAAGGGAAGGATGTCTGGGTGCCACTCGAGAGGTACTAGGCAGCTATGTCTGATAAGAGGTTTTCCCAGCAAAGCACCTGCTCACCCACAGCATCTTGGGAGCTGCCTGTGGAGACAGCTGCCAACGGAGCTGGGACTGGAATCTGCGTGTCTTGGACCCAAGCCTCCAGCCACTCCATCCACCCTTCAGAGCCTTCCCTTCACAGAGTATCAATGTGAGCTCTTATTTATAGCTGCCAACTTCTATCATTAACTACTATGCCCAAAGAATGTCTGGTTTTCTGGTAATCACAGCTGAAGAACAACCAACTCGTTACTGACCAAGATGAGGGAATAATTCAGTCATTCGGTTTTCTAATTGTTCATTCACTCATTAAAATGTACTCTTTGCTAGAACCTGTGCTGCGTCTGAGACAGAGTGGAATAAAACACAGTCTTGACCTCCAGGAACTTGGGTTCCCGTGAGAGTTCTTGGCTCTGTAAGATGGTGTGAGTCCATCAGAGGCCTAGGGCTCCACACAGGTACGTTTGAGTCCTGACTGCGCAGGAAGAGTCCATTACGTGAACACCACCTTCGCTGGTGCCCAGAGGACGCAAGCATTGTTTGTTTCCCGTTCTCATAGCGCCTTCCTTTGAGTTGAGCCCTGGGCCTTCCTCGGCCTTGAGGGATTCCACTCCCTTGCCTTACTTTCCTCAACCAGAAATTGAAGATGGCAAGAGTGTTTCGACCCGGGTGGCTGAGAGGCAGTGATGTATCAGATCTCTCCCCTCTCTACCCAGAGCCCTGGCCAGATTGTACCTGGTGGTGCTGGCAGCCGGCCCTCTTCCGGCCCCTATTTCTGCTCACCCTGTTACCAGAGAGCCTGGGGGTCTGGATCCTATCCGGCCCCGTCAGGGTAGATTACCAGATGAGTGGCTCTTTTGCCCCAGTGCCTTTCCTGTGCTATAAATAAGCCCCGTGTTTATTTTCTAATGTTATTGAAATGAGCACTTGGGATTGGGGCCTCTTGACTAGTCCGGAGAGCGTCCACCCGGTGCCTGGTGAGGGCCCTGTGTGGCTGGCTGCTGTCTGAAGCTATTTGGAGTCCTCCCCCTGTGTTGTGGATGTGGCTTCATTTCAATAGTAAGGGCTGTATGCAGCCCTGTATCTGCTGATTTTCAGGTTTCAGCTTTCTGCCAGCCTCACTGCCTGCTTAGAAGTAAAGCTGTGTTTCTCATTAAGGGGATAACAGCCACAATTGAGATAATTAACGAAAATTGTATATTGGTGGCAGCAGGTCCTATAGGATTTCCAATAGTCTACCTAGTAGATCCTGAGGGGCTTTACCTTCATCTCCTCCCTTCTGCCTACCCTGTGCCCAATCTCTGTTCTTGTTTTCTGGGTATAGTCCCAGTAATTTCTCTCCATACAGCCTTGTTCTTGTCAGCAGTTTGGTTTGATGTACTGACAACTTGACCCAATGAAGATTTCGTCAACTGCCTCTTCTCCAAGGCACAGAAGATGCAAGGATTTCCCCCCACCACCACCACCTTCGCAAAGTATCTCCCATTTGCTGGTTGTACCTTGGATATAAGATGAATATCCATTAATAACAGATAGACGTTCCCTTTAGTACTATGGCTGCACCATCTCAGTGGGACAGTGCTGAGACAGAATGGAAACGTAACAGCCCAGTGCAATGTCTTATATGCTATGTGGTTGTCTAGGAACTAGGAAGTGTTCCGAATTAGGATTTCCTCAGGAGTGGTTTCGGAGAAGGCAATGGCACCCCACTCCAGTACTCTTGCCTGGAGAATCCCAGGGGCGGGGGAGCCTGGTGGGCTGCCGTCTGTGGGGTCGCACAGAGTCGAACACGACTGAAGCGACTTAGCAGCAGCAGGAGTGGTTTCTAGCTCCATCAGGCTTTGATGATGCATCAGACATATCCAGTGAGACTGAGCAGGACACAGCATTGTCTATCAGAACTTGAGCTAAAGATCGTTATCTACTGCTCAGGAGGGATTATTCTGATAAGTCACTCGGTAGAGAAATGTTTGCATGAACAAACCAGAACCTATAGCCTATTCATGAGCAGTTACATCTAACAACCAGATTTAATTCACTTTCAGACATGGAACCAGAAGAAAGTGAATTTTTACTCATGTGTTTTTAGTCTATTGACTCCTAAAGATCCTTTTCTCTTAAAAAGTAAAAAGTCTTTTGTGATGGATTCATATTTATTGAGCGCTTATTATGTGCCAGATACTGTTCACAATTATGAAGACGCTGCATTGAACAAAGTGCCTGCTCCTGCTAAGTGTACATTCTAAGAAGGAAGACAACCAAAAAAAGTAAATGAATACAATTTCAAATGGTAAAAAAATGCTATGAAAAGAACAAAGCAGAATAAGGGGAGATGGTTAGTGACTTGAGCATGCTGCTGCTGCTGCTGCTAAGTCACTTCAGTCGTGTCTGACTCTGTGCAACTCCATAGACGGCAGCCCACCAGGCTCCGCCGTCCCTGGGATCCTCCAGGCGAGAACACTGGAGTGGGTTGCCATTTCCTTCTCCAATGCGTGGAAGTGAAAAGTGAAAGTGAAGTCTCTCAGTCGTGTCCGACTAGTAGCGACCCTGTGGACTGCAGCCTACCAGGCTCCTCCGTCCATGAGATTTTCTAGGCAAGAGTACTGGAGTGGCTTGGCATTGCCTTCTCCATGAGGAGATATTTAAGATGAGTTGGTCAGAAGTGGCATTTAAACACAGATCTCAGTGTTGAGGAGTGGAGACAGGGGGATGAGCTAGTATAAAGTCCCTCAGATAGGAAAAACCTCAGCTTGTTTTAAGAACAGCAGGAACCCCTGTGTGGCTGCAGTGTATTGGGTATGGAGCGCAGGGTAGAGATGATGCCAGGAAAAGTAAGTTAAGGCCAAATTGTGTTGGGATCATGCAGGACAGAAGGGTCCTGGATTTTTATTGTGAGTGAGATGGGAAGACACTGGAAGGTTTTAAGCAGGGGATTGGCATCCGAATGGGATTTTTGTTTAAAGAGTCATTTCAGCTGTTATGTGAAGAACAAGAATGGAAGAAAGGAAATAGAGAGGCTGCGTTACAGAGAGAGATGGCAGAGGCTTAACTAGACTAGGATGGTAGCAACAGAGAAAGTGAGGAGTTCCATTGGGAACAGAATCTGTTGGACTTACTCACGATTTGGTTATAGGAGATGAAAATAGGATTCACAGCTAAGTACTAGGTTTTTGTTGTAACCGAGTGACACAGTTCAGTGAAGTAGAGCCGACTGGGCAGGGTAAGGACAGAGAAATGTGAGAGGGGATATCAAGAGCTCCACTTTGGATGGGTTAAGTTTGAGATGTCTTTTGGTCATCTAGTGGTACTGCTATTTAAGCAGTTAGATATCTAGAGCTTAAGGGGAAAGTTAAAACTGAATATATAGGTGGGATGTAAAACCACAGGATAGATGAGACTACCCAGAGAGTCAGAATATGTAGAGACAAAGAGGACTGTGGCCTCATTTACGGGGAGAGAAGAAAAGAGGAACCAGAAAAGGAGATTGAGGCATTGCCAGTGAGTTAGGAAGAAAACCAGGAAGAGATCTGCATGACAGACTGTGATGAATTAGAGATACACATTGTAAACCCTGAAGCAATGGCTAAAAACAGTTTAAAAGGAAGCACAGCTAATAAGACAATATTGGAGATAGAGTATGATAAAAAATATTCAGTCAGAAAGAATGGATTGAAGAAAAAAGTAAGAATAGACGGGACACAAAAAAGTAGGAGACTAGACTTAAACTCTAACATGTTAATAATGACATTAAATGTAAATGATCTAAATGTTATAATTAAAGGAAAGAGACTTTCATTCTGAATTAAACATCAAGGGCAATCATATGCTATCTCTGAGTAAAGCACTATAAAATACAGTTGAAGTAAAAGAGTAGAAGAAATTATACTAGACAAATATGAATCACAAGGAACTGGAAGTGATTTTATCAGTAAAGGACAAAATAAACTTCAACACAGGAACATTTCCAGGGAGAAAGAGGAATAATTCATAATGTTAAAGGTGTCAGTTCATTAAGAAGACATAACAGATAATTCTAAGTAAGGTAGGCACTAAATAACAACACTTAAAAATATATACAGCAAAATTGACAACTGAAAATAAAATAGAAAAATCCACAGTTATATTTGGATGTCTCAGCACTCCCCTCTTAGTAATTGATAGAACAAGTGGATGGAAAAATCAGAAAGAGAGAGATGACTGGATAATGCTGTCAACCGCTTTGGCCTAGTTGACAGCTCTGGAACACTTCACCCACCAATAACTAAGCAGATATTCTTCTCAGGTACACAGACAATATTCAGCAACTGTGTGTGGCACCATAAAAAGTCTCTGTTTTAGAGGAAATGAAAATACAAGTATGTTCTCTGATCACAATGGAATTAAATCAATAACTGATATCTGGGGGAAATCCCTAATAGAAATTAAATAACATATTTCTAAATGCATGGGTTAATAAAGACACAAAGCAAATTAGAATGTAACTTTAGGTGAATGAAAATGTGTCTAAATCTGTCAGGTGGAGTGCTCAGAGATCTGTTCTTGAAGGGCTAGTGTTAGAAAAGCAGAAAAAACTAAAACTAATTATGTAAGCTGCTACTATAAAAAAATTGAAAACAGCAAATTAAATACAAAGTAAGTGGAAGAAGAATAAAGACAAGCTTGGAAATAAACAGAAGATGGACAAACAATGGAGAAGAATCAACTAAACAAAACCTGGTTCTTTGAAAAGACCAACAAATACTTTAGACTGTTCCAGGGGGAAAAAAAAAAGTATATAAATTTACCAGTATCATAAATCAAACGGGGAGCTTTGGTACAGATTCTAAAAATATTAGAAGTGAAATACATGAGAAAACTTTATACTGATAAAATCTACAACATAGATGAAATAGTTGCAAACTTTGAAAGACAAAGTGATAAAAACTACCTCAAGAAGAAATAGAAAAATCTAAATAGCCATATCCACTAAAGCAGTCAAATTTGTAATTTAAAACTTCACACAAAGAAAAACCTAAGTCCACATAGTCTACTGACATATCAAATAATTAAGAAACGACACCAATCTTACACAAACTCTTTTCAGAAAATAGAAGAGAAAGAGATGGGTCCCAGCTCATTTTATGTGGCCATTATTACCCTGTTATCAAAACCAGACAAAAATCTTACAAGAAAAGAAAACTGCAGACTTAAAGCCCTGCTGAGCATAGACACAAAGGTCTTTTTAAAAATTAGCAAGCCAAATCAACATACAAAAAAGATAATACATGGCTAAAGAATATGGAAGGAAAGTTATGACCAACCTAGATAGTATATTCAAAAGCAGAGACTACTTTGCCAACAAAGGTCCGTCTAGTCAAGGCTATGGTTTTTCCTGTGGTCATGTATGGATGTGAGAGTTGGACTGTGAAGAAGGCTGAGTGCCAAAGAATTGATGCTTTTGAACTGTGGTGTTGGAGAAGACTCTTGAGAGTCCCTTGGACTGCAAGGAGATCCAACCAGTCCATTCTGAAGGACATCAGCCCTGGGATTTCTTTGGAAGGAATGATGCTGAAGCTGAAACTCCAGTACTTTGGCCACCTCATGCGAAGAGTTGACTCATTGGAAAAGACTCTGATGCTGGGAGGGATTGGGGGCAGGAGGAGAAGGGGACGACAGAGGATGAGATGGCTGGATGGCATCACTGACTCAATGGACGTGAGTCTGAGTGAACTCCGGGAGTTGGTGATGGACAGGGAGGCCTGGCATGCTGCGATTCATGGGGTCGCAAAGAGTCGGACACGACTGAGTGACTGATCTGATCTGATCTGATCTGAAAGAATATGAAGTTTGAAAATGTATTTTATATTTGAAAATGTAATTCACAATAGCAATAGAATAAAGGAGAATAGTCATATGATTATCTCAGTAGTTTAAAAAAAAAAAAAAAAAAACAGAAAACATATATCCACACAAAGACTTGTATACAGATGCTCTCGGCAGGTTTGTTCATGATAGCCAAAACCTGGAAAAAACTCAAAGGTTAAACAGCAGATGAGTGCATAGATAAATTGTGGTATATCCATACAATGGAATACATCTAGGCAATAAAGATAATAAACTACTGAGACACACACAAGGATGTGTTTCCAAAATAGGTGAGCAAATAAGCCGGACATGAAAGAGTGCATACTCCACATACATAGCTTCTATACATACAGGGATTCCCTGGTGGTCCAGGGAAGGGTGAGGTTCACCCTCAACTGTTCAGTCTTACGCAGTAGACAGGACCCTTAAGGGCTTCTCTCCTGTATTAGTTTGCCTGGGATGAGGCTCAAGGGAACTTTTGGGAGTGAGGAGGTTTTATATTTTGATCCTGGTGATAGTTACATATATATATATATATATATATATATATATATATATATTTGTCTAAACTCATCCAACTCTACATGTAAAGTTGGTGCATTCTTATCTAAGTAATACCTCAATAAAGATGATTATTTTTTCAGTGATAGTTAAAAACTGTCATCTTTCACAGTTCCTTTGCTTTGTCATGGACCAGCGTCCCTTTTCCCTCCTTTACCTGGAGGTTTGCTTAGGGCCTCAGGGTCCAAGCTGCCTCCAGTTCTGTTTACTGTTTTCTATCGTGTTTTGACATGGAATGCAGATTTGCCAGCCATCCAGCTGATATTTATCAAGTGCTTGCTGTAATACTCTACCAAATATTGCAGATAAACAATGAAGCCGTTTCTGCCTTATAATCAAACTAACACAGGAGATAAGTCCCTAATAGTCCTGTCTACTCTGTAAGACTGAACAGTGGAGGGTGAATGCACGCATTCCCTGCTGTGGAAGGAGCATGCGATCGCTTCTGACTTGGTGAAGGGGTGAGACTTGAGGTGTACTTTGGAGAATTCATTGGTAGAGACAGGCACTGTGTGGATAGGGGTGTGCTGGGAGGTTGGGCAGTCACTTTGACCTGAGGGGGGTGAAAGGAAACAAGAAGATGAGGAAGTGTACTGATACCCTAGATTTGTAGGAGCACTAACTCGAGGTTGGGACTTTACAAATTATGGCGCTGGATAGGTGTTTAGGGCTAGACAAAAGAGCTAAAATGTTTGTGGGCAGTGTGAAGGCTTTGCAGATGATTGTTCTGGTTGGGAGCGTGATCAGAGCTAGTCTTAGGCACTCCCACTTTGGCATCAGCACAGATGAGCGGGTGGAGCAGAGAGGGACCAGGAATGGGACGTGACCACTTAGCAGTAGCCTAGGTGATAAGTGACAAGGAACCGAGCCCAGTGGCTGCTGGACTCATGTGGGAGCTTGCTGGAGCTGTTGAGATGCTTTGGGATATGAAGTTGAGAAGAGCAGTCACTTCACCCATTTAACACATACCAGCCAGTCTTCTTGTTACAGACTAAATTATATCCTCCGTAAAACTCATATATAGAAGCCCCAACCCCCAGTGTGACGGGATGAGGAGATAGGGCCTATGTAGAGGTAGTCAAGTTTAAGTGAGATCATAAGGGTGAGGTCTTAATTCATTAGGACTGATATCCTCAGAAGAAAAGGAAGAAATAGCAGAGCTCTGTCTCTGCATGAGCAAAGACCACGTAAGGACACAGTGGGAAGGTGGCCGTCTACAAGCTAGGGAGAGAGGCCTCACCAGAAACCAGATCTGCAGACACACTGGTCGGAGCTTCTAGCTTCCTGCAGCTGTGAGACAATAAATGTCTGTAATTTAAGCCACCCAGTGTGTGCTCTTCTGTTACAACAGCCCAGACAGACCAATGCACTGCTCACCACCAGATTCCTCACCACCCGCCTTCCCAATTCCCATAAATAGAATATTGAGGGTTCCTGGTGCTTTATATTCTGATGACATACTTTTGTGAAACAGTACCCCAATCTCTGGCTTCCTTCTCTTAGCCGTTCGGGTACAAGTCAACCCTGCTGGCCCTTCCCAACCGTCAGCGTGTGTAATTCCTCCTGTCTCTACAGCTCTTAATTATTTCCAAGTATTTTAACTCGTTTGGATTTCATAACCACTTGTCTCACTTCCTATGACATAAGCAGGCAAGAGTTGGTTTGACCCCATTTTACAGATGAAGAAATTGAAAATCGGGATTTTCGTGGCTTGTCTAAGATAACCAGGAGGAGTTGCAAAGTCAGCCCATTAAATCCAGCTCTCTCACTTCACCACACAGCTTCCTGGCCTGTGCTTTTCTATGACTTTGTCTGGAGAGAGCTTTCTGTTCAAACCTGTCTTGGAGTGGAGATGTGGGCTGCCTTTGGGCTTCCTTCTTCCCTTCCTTCCTTTGTCCTCCCAGCATGCACACACACACACACACACACACATAAACACACACATTTATTTTCGTTCTCTCTCCATAGTGTAGCTTGGCCTTAATGTCATAGGAACAAGGAGCTCCTCCTTTTCCCGCAGAGCCTAAACATGACAGATCCCCTGTGGGTAGAGGACAAAGAAGGGATGGGCAAGGGGCTTACGATGCAACCAAAAGAGAAACCTCGGAAGGCGTAGCAAGAACACTGTAGCCCCTGGGCTGTCTGAACCGCATCCTGGCCAGGGCTCTGGGGGGCATCTCCTGCGGGCCCCACAGTGGGTTTGCTCCCAGCTAACAGTTAAGGCAGCACCTTAACACATGGTATGCACATGGTCATAAACCGAAGCTCCTTTCGGAAGTTTGCCCTTCCTCAAGGCTGTTGGTCTGTGTTGGGCTAAAAAAAGAAAATCTGTTTGGAATCACAGAACTCCTGGGAAAATGTCAACTCTCACACCCCATTGTCTTTGGAGCTGGCATGCATCTTCTCACTTCTGAGCCCTGTTTTGAGGGGCGGGGCTGTTTGCGGAGGGCCTATTGTTCCTGAGCAGCTGAGCATGCAAGTCTGGGCCTGTGTGTGTGTGTGGAGAAAGACCACCACTACCGTATCACCCCCCACCAGCCGAATCAAGGATTTCTGCTGAATCACAGAGCAGCCCGCTTGTGGCGCCCTGAGGTTGGCAACTGTTCTTGTAGCAAGACCTGGGACAATGGGATTGGTGAGAAAGATTCACTGGTGGTTGAGGCAGAGCAGAGGTGGGGAAGGAAGGTTTAGAGCATGAGGGTTGTCGAGGGATGACATGGGGAAAAGCAGGCTTTGAGCCCAAGGATAAATGGGAAAACCTCTGAGATGAGCACTCTCAGATTACAACACCTAGCCATCTCGAGGAGCTGGCCTCATGCCACCCAAACCCCAAGAACACTAAAGAGGTTAGGCTTCCTGTCCTGACCTTGGCTCATTGGGGATGCATATGACCCCTGAAGGAACAGGATGGACAGAGTCCACAGACAAGCAGAGGCTGTGAGTTCACACCAGGCTCATCTCTAGCCTTCCTCTTCCTATCCTGAACCAAAAACAGAGCCTCTCCGCATTCCTATCTTCCCATTCATTCTCCCAGTGAATTGCAGTTACTCAGTGTACTAATTTTCTGAAGGATTCATTCAGAAACAGAATTGGCCTGTCTTTTCTTGGCACTTGGAAGGCAGCTGGGGCAGTCAGACAGATACATAAGATACTATTATAAACAGTTCTGTGGGAGCATGGAGCCGCAACCACTGGCCTGGGGGTGGAAGTTGGGACGGGGCATAGAGTTAAGGAAGAACTTCACGTAGCACATTCTTATTAGGAGGAAGCCACAGAGGATGACCAGGAGTCCTCCTGGTAGAGTGGGCTGGTGACAGGGCGCAGGCATTCTAAGGAAACAGATGGCAAGTCTACCACTGTAGCCAAGTGAAAGGCCCCAGATGGTTTGGGGAAGCAATGAGTGGTCCTGGCACCCAGACAGGGAAGGGCTGAGCCACAGCTGATGTTCAAGGAAGCCCTGCTGACAGGGGAGTGTCCTCCCCAGCGATGCTCCTTGGAGGCACACATCCCAGGAATGGGTTACTTGAGTCCCCAGGGAGGACCAGATGACCCGGCAGCCATCCTGCCCTTTGGTGGGAGCACTCATCTGGACTCCAGATACTGTTGGGGTTGCTAAGCAAGGATTTCAGGCAGGCGGCTTCCCATGCACAAGAAATTTCTCCCTCTGCTTCCATTCCCACCTTGGGACTTGGCAGCGACTTGGTGTGGAGAGTCCAAGAGCTGCCATGACCCTGTCAGATGGCAAGGGTCACTTTTAAAAACAAGTTCCTAGTTAAAGTCAACCTAAAGCCATCTGGGTCTATAGTGAATGAAAACTTACCCTAGAGGTACGGTTGCAGAAAAGGGGACCCCTTCCAGGGCCCAAGAGTGGGCTCTTGTCTAACACTCGGAAATGAACTGTCCAAGGAGACACATGTGCTACCAAAGCAAGAGACTTGGGACGGGGCACCCAGGTGGAATAGCAGGGTAAGGGAACCCAGGAGAACGGCTCTGCCATGCAGCTCAGTCTCGGGTTTTATGGTGACGGGGTTAGTTTCCAGGTTGTCTTTGGCCAATCGTTCTGACTCAGGTCCTTCCTGGTGGCACCTGCATTGCTCAGCCAAGCTGGATGCCAGCGAGAAGGACTCTGGGCGGTGGCGGGACAGGTGGCAGCTCCTTTTGGCCTTTCCAGAACTCTTGCAGTTGGTGATGGCTTGTTAGTTCCATGTTCCTTACTAGGACCTCCTGTCGTAACGTAACTCTCACAGATGATTCCTAGCCAGGATGGGTGGTTTCAGTCAGAGTGCTTCCCCTAACGGAACCAAATCTGAGATGTGGCTCCAGGAAAGCAGCATTTACATAGTCAGAGAAGATGAAAAAGAGTTTCATGTCGGACTCAGAGCTGGTAGCCGGAGGGTGATGTCTTTCTCCCGGGAATAATCATAGCCCTTCATGTATTGCCACATCAGCTTACAAAGCCCAGGCATAGGCCATCTCACGCATACCTCCCCATGAACTGGGAAACTGGGCAGAGACAGGCTTCTTCCCCTCCTTCAGATGTGAGAGTTGATGGTCAGGCAAACAAGGATGCCTCCCCTTCAGCTTACATAGGGGTCCCTGGGAGACTAACTGCTTGAGTCACCTTTAGGCTGGAAAGCAAGGAAGCACCTCTTGCATAGCAAAATCCAGGCCTCCAGCTTGGCTTTATAATTAGTATATTAGTGCTTTGCTTTAAAAAATCCCCAGGCCTTACCTCCTGCAAGCTGTCTCAGCCACTAAGCGTTAGAGCTGGGACAGAGACCTGCCTCTCCTGGAAGCCTATCCTGCACCATTTGTCCCAAGCAGCCAGGTCTCCCTACCCTGACCTCCAGGCCCTAGCTGGCCCCTCGCTTTCAGAACAGACCCCGGAAACCCAGATGGTACCAGTGATATCGAGGGGCCGTGATGAGCGCGCTGGAGACGCAGGGGCGGCCCCTGATTTCCCTCCACTGCTTGTCTGCCGTGGAGGCAGGTCCTTTGGGATGACTGGGGGGGGGTGCTCCAGCCCCTCGCAGGCCATGCGCCCCTCTTTGTGCAGGAGCCCTGGCCGGCCACCTGTTGTTAATCTAGCCCTGGTAATCCATTCTGTACTGTGTCAGCAGTTCAAAAGGGCATTGTTAGTATTTTTTGCCGACTTCAATTAACGTGAGATTTCAGAGGCCCCTCTGATCACATTTCATCTGTCACAAGTTAGGAACAAAACAGACAGGTTCCAGTTGAGGGGAGGAAGGAGAAGGAGTTTATTGCAAACAACAACCAAGCGGACAGTGTGGGCCGTGCCCAGACAAGGGCGCTCTGCGAACGCGCAGCGGCGCCCCCCACGCCTGGACCCCGATGCCCCCTCCTCATCAACAGTCCAGCAGTCCTCCCCTCCCCCCAAAGATGTAAGTGCAATAACTTACTTTAAAAGGCAAGAACTTTTTTTTTTAATATTTTGCTATAATGTAGTTACATGGTGGTATAGGCAGTAAAACTTTATGGAACCGACTTCCTTTTTTTATACATTTTTTTTCTGAATTTTTAATGTCTTTTTCATATATACTTTTAATATTCCACCCCAGGCCATTAAGCTAAAGGAAAAGTTGCATTTATACAGGGTTACAATATCTTACAAGGAGAACAGTCATTATTGATTGAGGTTCATGTTCCTTCCAGCACTCAGCTCTCTTTTCAACCCACTGCACACCAAACAGACTATTAGACATTGAAAACTGTCCTTCAAAATCAGTAGTATAAAGGCCTAGCTCTGTGTGTGTAAGTGCAGGGGAAGAAGGGACAGGGCAGGGCAGGTTAATGTTTGGTTGACTGGGACACCTTTCCTCCCCCCCAGCATCTTTACAGACATCACGTGGGCTCCCGGGAACTTGAGGAGTGGAGTTTTCCTTGTCTTCCCAGTTTTCTCTTTTGTGGTCATGGATTATTATCCTGGGGGCCCGTTTGCCCAGCCATCCTCAGTCCCCACCAGGCCGTCAAGCAGACCGGAAGCCCCAGAACTGTCCAGCCCAGGGGGAGAAAAGCCGCAGAAGCAGGATTCATGGTCGTTTGCATGGAGGAGTTCCTCTCGTCGACCCAGCCGAAAGACGGCAGAGGGGACACTGGCGCTGGGCCCGATGTGGCCGCGGCCACGTGTACTAGGGACCCACCTCACGCTTGCTACCGCCACCCCCTGGCAGTGTCTTTGAACCAACCTGGCCGCCATGCTTCCCCACGCTGGGGGCATGGTAGTGAGAGCCGAGAATCAAGTATAGTGGAAAGAATTCAAGGAAAGTTCCAAAGCCCGTGTCCTCCAAGTGCCGTCGAAGACTCGGGGACAAGCCTCTCCGTGCGTCCCCGGAGCCCCCTCTCCCCACGCTGCCCTGGGAGCAGCGACGGCATCTGAGGGTGGTAGCAGCACCGTAGTGTCAAGCCTTGGCCGCCGAGACTGGTTCCCAGCAGGATTCGGGGGGCTGGCAGCGTGAGGAGGCTGCCCGGGGGCCTGCCAGCCACCCATTATTTCCGGTTTTGTGTGGCCATCTCTGTTGAGATTTTAGGCAAAGAGCAAAGGAAACCCCACCTCTTTTAGCTTATTGGCTTAACAGTGACCACCGGAGCCATCCACTCTCCCCTGTACCTGCCTTCATGAGACCACGCTCCTGAGGATGCCGCCAGCCCAGAGAGTCACACCCAAGCTTGCTTTAGTCATCACAGGAGAGGCTGCGGGGTACCTCCCACCCCAGCAGCTGAGAAGGCAGAAGGCCTAGGCCCAGCCCCCCACCCTGGGGAGCTCCACGCAGCATCAGTCATCAGAGCCCCTCTCTTAGCTCTGCCTCAAGTGAAATGTGGCTCAGGATGATGACCTTCCCCACTGGGGACTGGGGTCATCTCCGTTGTGAAGGGATTGGGCAGGCTAGAAGTTTTCTGATCCCTTCCCGCTCAGCGATTCTGTGCTTGTTGGAGTGTCAGGCAGGCCCTAGGGTCTGGGACAGGCCAAGGGCAGGCCTAGGGGCAGGCAGCTGCCCGTAGGGAGATGCAGAGGTGTTTCAGGCCGACATTTTAATCCTAAATACTTAGCTGCGTTGGTGGGACGGGCGGTCAGCGCCAAAGAGCCTTCTTCTATCGGAAGATTTTTCTTCTCAAGGTTTGGGGTGGAATTTGCCTGACTGAGGTCTGGCCCAGGTGGAAAGCAGACACACAGCGGAACTGATCGCCAGAAGTCCCTTCCAGAAGGTTCCACTTAAGAGCCGTGTCTCTCCCTTCCCTCCCCCTCGGTGTCTATCCTGGTTCTCTCTCTCTGTCTGATTCTCACCCAGGTGAGAACATACCTCCCAGGTCTTTCCAGCCATGATGGCATTTAAGGAGGAACTGGGGGGACTGTCTCCATCCTGAAGCCATTTCTTCCTTCCTTTTCCTAGATTTTGGGAGTCTTGAGTTGTTTCAGCCAAGCTTAGAACTAGAAAAGCCTTCCTAAGAGTTATTCCCAGATCCTCAAACATAGAAAACACTTAAAGCTAAGTCTCCAAGAACATTCAATTCAGTGTCCAAGATGCTTTTCACTTTGAGAAGATCAACTTTAGAGCTACGATTCCCAAAGAGGTCTGACTCTTACTAGGGGGAGGTTGAGGCCAGCTCCTTCCATAGTCCTGTTTCTGGAGCACATGAGGACTTGAGACACAGCTGGAGATGGCCACGTCCCCAAAAACCTAAGCAGGTCAAAGGGGGAGGGTCTCACCCCTCCCCACCCACCCAAGAGGCTGTGCTGAGTCCAGTCCCCTGGGCCTGGTAGACCTAGCTCTCCTCACTGACAGGATTGGGGTAGAAGGGATAAAAAGCAGACCCTTCTCCTCGGGGATACCTGCAAGGGGGCCTCCCAGCGCTCAAAAGGCCGGCCTTGGAGGATGGCTACCCCATGCCCCGAGCTTAGCTGACCCCTGGGCCCTGGAGCTGAAACTCAAGCTGCAGGCTGCATGTCAGACGGAAATGCAGCCCCCCTGAGAAGGAGGCCCCTTCCTGCAGGCAGGGAGATTGGCTTCCAGAAAGCACTGTGTCCAGAACAGAGCAAGCGACCCCAAGGAGCTCAGCCCCACATGAGCCCTCTGGAGGCCAGAACAAGGGACCGGGGTCACCCATGCCACAGGGCAGAATTGCCAGGGCAGGCGCTCTCTGCCCTACGCCCAGAGGACTGCACAGAAGGCTCTGGGCAGGTGTGATGCAGGAGGCCGCTAACCGGGAAGGCTGTCTGAGGCCGCGTGGGGGCCGACCTGGTGCCCGGAGGCCGGGTGAGTGTGCCCTCGTCGTCTGCCAGACCCCACAACCCGCTCTGGACCCTCTGGCACCGTGCCCCCAGGCCCTAGCGGCTGTGTCAAGGTGCGAGTCCTTCTGCATCAGGACACTGGCCCAACAGCTCCAGCAAGTGACCAGGATCTTCAGATTCCACCTGGAGGGGCCAGACTGGACAGGGTACAAAGCTACCCAGACCTGCCCCCTGCCACCATCATCCTGCCTGAGGTGGGGCGTCAAGGTGGCCGGAGAGCCGACGTGTGTGCACGAGCCCCTGCCTCCCCAGGACGCCTCCCTGCAGCCCTCTCGGCTCCTAGAAGCGTGCTTCCAGCACCGTGGGGCCGTGGGCAGCGGGTCTCCTTCCCTGCACTGTTCACCCAGATCCGGAGCCTCAGGGTCCAAGGGGGCCAGTGTGGCTGGGTGACGGCGGGCTCCTTCGGCTCCAGCTCCTCTCTCTCTGCCCTGTCCCTCCGGGTGCGTCCAGCACAGGGGACAGTCAGCAGGACGGGGGCTCCTCACGTCCAGGGTAAAGGCGAGGTGGGTGCCTTGGATCTAGGAGGTTGGAGTCCATGGGCTTTGAGGGAGAGCACAGGAGATGGGATGGCAGAGGCTGACTGGGCAGGGCATCTGTTCTCCAGACACGGTCACCGGGCTGGTGATCGGGGACCACACAGCAGAGGGAAGGACGGACTTTGACGGAACCGTAGCCACAGCTGGTCCAGGTGGGAATCTAGCCTCAACTCAATGGTCAAACCGGGCAGGGCGGAGGAGCAGGAGTGGGGAGAAAGGGTCTTCAGCTTATAATGGATGCAAAGCTGCAAAACTCGTGCCACCTGGCTGCCTCCACTGCCTCTGGCCGGGAGCGGGGGCACCTGGCCTCGGTGCCCGCTGCCCCCTTCCCTCCCCACAGTCCCCGGGGGCCTCAGACTTGGGGCGGCTGAAAGTGCTGAGGGTCAGGCTCCTGGGCCCAGGCCAGGTGCCTAAGAGGGGAGTTGAGTGGGGGGCCCGGGGGCCTGGGGAGCATGGGCATGGCCAGTGCCACAGGGCAGGGGAGGGCGCAGGGATGGGGCGGGGTGGCCCTGTCATGTGGCCCAGGAGATGGCCGCGCTGTGCTCCTTGGCCTTCATGCGGAGGGCCGCGATGCTCGAAGTCTTGCGGTCCGGCTCCCCGTTGAGCTCATAGCCGTTGAGGCCCGGGCTGAGGCCCGCAGCTCCAAACAGGCTGCCCATGTGCGTCTGGCCCACGTGGCTGCCAGCCCCCGAGACGCTCAGGAAGTCGGTGACGCCGCTGGCCCCGGAGCCGGGGGGGTGGGCGTGAGGGGACATGCAGGCGGGCACCGGGTCACAGGGCACCACACAGGCCGGCACGGGCGAGGCGGCCCCATTGTTGCCGATCCAGGACGGGTTCTGAATCTGGGGAGAGGGGAGGGAGACGCGTCACAGGCTGGCTGGACACAGGGGTGCTTTCCTGTCCCACACGGGGGACCTCTCTTCACTTACAAACCCATCCTGATGATAAAACCATTCCTGAGTGTTTACCTGGGAGGCTTTCCAAACCTGCCTGGCCACCTAGCCCCCTAGGAGCCTCGGGGTTTTATGCTCTGGTTCCTCCGTTCCCAGGTCCAGGAGAGCAGTGGACAGAAACTCCGTTTTAAGGACTGAACTCCGAATTCCATCAAGAGTCCAGTGAAAGGGTCGTCCTGGGGCACAGCTCACCAGCTGAGGGCAGCCCCTGATTCTGTTTATTTATTTGACCACACCACTTGCAGATCTTAGTTCCCTGACCAGGGATCGAACCTGTGCCCCCTGCGGTCAGAGTCCTCTTCATTGGACCGCCAGGGAATTCCTGGCAGCCCCGGATTTTAGACACAGAGGCAGACTCTGTCTCTCCATCCATGGACCCATTTAGGGTCAGCACCTGGGCCTCACCCTGCTCCGGCTCCTCCCCAGGCCCAGCACGCCCTCGTGACTTGATCCATGGGAGGGGACACGAGCTCAGAGAGCTCTGGCATGGCAACGTGGGCTCCGAGGCTGTCCACTCTGAGAGTGGACGTCGGGGGGGCCTCAATTCTCTCAGAAGCCAAGGTCAGTAGTGGAGGTCCTAGGGGCCGGTGCCCTTGAGGCTTCAGAAGTAACTCAGGGTCTGAAAGGGCTGCCTTGAGAGGTGGTAAGTGGACAGATAGAGCCAGGCGGGATGCCCACAGGCTCTAGGCTGGGGCAGAGACAGGTGGAGGAGGTGGAAGGTGCTCGGGCAGCGGGTGAAGGGTTGAACTGGACACTTTGTCTTGTATCTGCACGGCTAAAATCCTTTCCCCCTCCCCAGCTTCCAGCTCTAGACCCCACTTTGCCCCAGCATTTATGTGGAGGCAGAACTGGGGACTCAGCCAGAAATGCATCTCTCCTGGGTGATGGGAGGCAGGGGGGTTGGTGGGCAGGATGGGCTGTGAGGAGATGGTGCACCTCTCGGCCACGTGAAAGGGCTTCTCAGTGGTCCTGGAGCAGCATCTGCCGGCCTGCCCCCTGCCCCCAGCGTTTGGAGTACATTCAGAGAAGTCTGTAATAAAAGGAGTGACAAGGCGGCCATGCCCCCAGATGCCATGGTGACTGCAGTGACAACAAGAACTGCTTGCAGGTTCGGGTGATGGGGACCCCCTCTCTCGAAAGGCCTAGGGGATGTGGTGTGTGGTGCTGCATGGAAAAAATGAGCATGAGCCCCTCTGGTGTGTGAGCTCGGGCAGCAGAGGTCAAGGCCAGGGAGTCCGGGCTGGAGGTCCATCCTCCCAGGGACAGAGGGAGGCTGGCTGGGGGGACGGAGAGAGGAGAGAAAGATATGGGCGGGCCCAGGCTTGGAGCAGAAGGCGGAGGCCACAGCACAAGGAGGCCTGAGAGGAAGGAACCGGCTGCCTTTGCAGGGCAGGTTGAGGGGCGTCAGGATGGTACTCAGCCCCAAATGCACCTCTCCAAGGGTCCTGGCTGCCTGACTTCACCTACATCGCTTCCCATCCCTTGACATCCCACTGAGGACCCAAGTGGCACCAGGAAGGGGACTGAAGGACAGCCGTAGAAGAAGATGCTCTGGAAGGGATGGGAAGAAATGGGCCAGATGCCTGGGAGAGCCACAGACATACGAAGCAACCTTCCTAAAACCATGTAATTCACAAAGCACTTTTGCACAATCTAACGTAGACCTTCCAACAACCTTGTGAAAGAGCTGAGGCAGGTGTTTTTTTTGGCCACATCGTGTGGGATGTGGGATCTTAGTTCCCCGACTAGGGGTTGAACCTGAGGCCCCCCGCCCATGGAAACACAGAGTCTTAACCACTGGCCAGGGAAGTCCTGAGGCAGGTTCTTTTAAAAGACCCAATTCCTAGGTGAAGAAACTTGAGGCTCAGACATGTGACTTGCCTGAAGGGAGAAAGCTCTGGAGCTGGGATGACAGCCTAAATCCTGGGTCTGAGAATCCCACGTTCATTCCAGCCTTGCCTCACTCACGTCCTCGAACTTCAGGAACCCCTTCTTCTAGGAAACACTCTGGGTGGCTCCCGGTGGCCTGGAGGGCCCCTGGCCTTCAGCATTCCTCGGTTCCGATGCCCGTCACCGAAGTGGCCGAAGGAAAAGTCATTCTCAAGCTTCTCCCCCAGTCTCCCCTTCCCTAAAGTCCAGCCAAGCCTGGGTCAACGCTTATGGGGGGCAGAGAGAATTCTGGGCCTCCCACATCCTGGAGACACAAGTGCACTCCTGGAACGGGCCTGAAGCGGGGACTTAGAGCCCCGAGCTCTCTCTCCAGGGAAGGTGTTCCTCCTAAGGGCCCCAGAGCAGGCAGCTGGGGGCAGGGACTCACCTGGGCATAGTTTTCCGCTCGGGTGAGGAGGGGCAGCTCGTAGGCTGTGGAGAAGTGGGTCCGAACCTGCTGCATTTGCCCGAAGCGTTCCCTCTTCCTCCACTTGGCCCTCCGGTTCTGGAACCAGACCTGCAGGACAGAGCAGTTGTCGCCAGGGTCAGGCCCGGAGCTGGGGCCCCCGTGTTCGAGGCAGCGCCAACCTTGCCCTCGAGCCCCTCTGGCTGTAGTTATAAGGTCAAGACTGTGGGGCTACAGATTACACATCTGCCTTGGTCTCCGTGCTCAAGAGCTGATAATCTGGAAGGATCGACGCTGAGAGCCGGGAAGGCAGTTCACACCCCAGTCGTAGGCGTGACTTCGGGCCAATAGGTTCCTTTTTCTGAACTTCAGAACCCAGAGCAGGCAAGTGTCACAAGCACACGGAACACGTCACCAGTCATCTCAGCGGTCAAATAACCAGCCCTGACATGGGGCGGCCCAGTCCTCTGGGGCCACAGACTACGGCAGAATCTGATGACAGCCGTGAAAGCTTCACCAGAGAGTCATTCTCCTGGGTGGCCAAGTGGTAAAGAACCCGCCCGCCAATGCAGGAGATATAATAAGATGCCAGTTCCATCCCTGGCCCAGGAAGATCCCCTGGAGGAGTGCATGGCAACCCACTCCAATGCTCTTGCCTGGAGAGTCCCATGGACAGAGGAGCCTGGTGGGCTACAGTCCACGGGGTCACAGAGAGTCGGACAAGACTGAGCGACTAAGCACACACAGAGGATCACACACGTGTGGTTTTTCCATTGTTTTCCACTTCCTGAATCCCCCATGCAGCCTTTTGTGGAAAGAGTCTGGACCCCCTGGGTTACAGCTTCTCTGGGAGACAGGGCTTTAGCCAGGCTGTTGGAGGACAGTCAGGGACAGCTTTGTGGAGGGAAGGTGGGGGCTGGAGGAACAGAAGTCCAGGCTGAGTTTAGAAACGGCCCGGCCACGCCACCAGCTGGGAGAGTGATGGGAGGGGAAGGATGGTGGAATCAGATGGTAGGGGCCCTCAAATGCCAGGTGGGAGGGTCACCTTGGTGTTGTGAAGAGAAGCTGCTGCAATCTCAGGCCCCCAAGAGCAGCGTGATGCCAGGGAGGAGGGGAGGCCCAGCTGTCACTCAGCACGGGGGTGGCACATTGGCTTGACCAGGGTGCTCTAGGGGAGTGTGGTCTCTGAGTCAGGTGTGTATGAGCCAGGGTCTTGTTTCATACTTAGGAAAAAAATTGAGAACCTTCCAACAAAAGCTATTGGGCTTAATGGAAGCTTCCTTTGCAGGAGCGTTTCTGGCAGGCTGAGAACTTTCCCAAGGCTCGTGGGCAAGAGCTGGCTTTGGGGTCTGCCACCCCTGCAGGTGACTTGGGGTCTGGGGAGAGGGTGACGGGGACCAGGGAGGATGGGAGAGAGGGCGTGAGCAGGCTTGACTTCAGGCTGGCTCACAGGCAGGCTCCAGAGCTCCTCAGAGGGAGACTCCTGGCAGCTCGTCACACACCTGCCCGCTGACTCTGGTGCAGGGCACGCCCCTGGCACCACGGCCCAGGGCATGGAGCTTCCTGGGAGGAGGGGGGCGGAGCCGGGCCAGAGGGCTTGGCCCGCCCCCTGCAGGGCAGCACAGAGGCTGCTGGGCCCCTGGGCGCCTGCTGGACTGCCCCGCGTTTCCAAGGGCCTCAGTTTGTGCATCTGGAAACTGGGCTAGCATCCGTGTTGCCGGCTTCCCAGGGGCTGTGCCTCCAAGGGCCACAGGCAGCTGGAGGGCAAGTGCTGTCTCTGAGTTTTCAGAGGACTTTGCCCTGGTTTATTTATAGCTCCCTTCCAGCTGTCTTTTTCAGAAGAAAGAAGTCAAAAAAGAAGCGGTAGGTGTGGTTCATGTTGATGTGGGGAGGGAGGGGTGGGGACGGAGGGTGAGACTGCACCTTCCCAGCCAGTATACAAGCATCACACACACACACACACACACACAACACACACACATACACATACAACACACACACACACAACATAAACACACACAGCCCCCCAAGGGAGGGTGAGACTGCACCTCCCCAGCCAGTATACAAGCATCACACACACACAACACACACACATACACACAACACACACATACATACAACACACACACAACACACACACACAACACACACACACACAGCCCCCCGAGGGAGGGTGAGACTGCACCTCCCCAGCCAGTATACAAGCATCACACACACACAACACACACACATACACACAACACACACATACATACAACACACACACAACACACACACACAACATACACACACACAGCCCCCCAAGAGAGGGTGAGACTGCACCTCCCCAGCCTGTATACAAGCATCTCACACACACACACACACACACACACACAAAACACACATATACACAACAAACACACACAACATACACACACACAACATACACATAACACACACACACCCAAACACCCCCAAGGGAGGGTGAACTGCACCTTACCAGCCAGTATACAAGCATCACACACACACACACACAACACACAACACACACCACACACATACATACACCACACACACCACACATACACAGCACACACACACAGCACACAAACACAGCACACACACACAACACACACACACACACACACACACAACATACACACACCACACACACAACACACACACACACAACATACACACACACAACACACATACACATAACACACACACACACACCCAAACACCCCCAAGGGAGGGTGAGACTGCACCTTCCCAGTCAGTATACAAGCATTACATACACAGCACACACACACATAACACACATACACACAACACACACACAACACACACACACACACAACACACATACACACACACAACACACATACACATAACACACACACACACACCCAAACACCCCCAAGGGAGGGTGAGACTGCACCTTCTCAGCCAGTATACAAGCATTACATACACACACACACACACACACACACACACCACACATACACACACCACATACACACACCACACACACACACACACACACCCCCCACCCAAGAGAGGGTGAGACTGCACCTTCCCAGCCAGTATACAAGCATCACACACACACACCACACATACACACAACACATACACACACCACACACATACCCAAACACCCCCAAGGGAGGGTGAGACTGCACCTTCTCAGCCAGTATACAAGCATTACATACACACACACACACCACACATACACACAACACACACACACACACACACACCCAAGAGAGGGTGAGACTGCACCTTCCCAGCCAGTATACAAGCATCACAGACACACACACACCACACATACACACAACACACATACACACACCACACACATACCCAAATACCCCCAAGGGAGGGTGAGACTGCGCCTTCCCAGCCAGTACATAAGCACGAGCATCACACACACACACACGCACACGCACACACACCCCCAAGCGGCCGGCATTTCTTTCAGCACCACTGTTCCCCATCTTGTGGGGGAGAATCAGCTCTCCTGTGTCCCCCTCCTCCCCGGAGCTGATCCCCTCCCGGGCTGGGGCCTCAGCCGCTGTCCCAGAGCCTCCCAGGGGGGCCCCCCTTTCCTCCCAGGGCTCCTGGGGTCCAGGCCCAGGCCGCCCACTGGGAGCCAAGGGCGGATCGGGTCTCCTCTCCGGGACGCTGAAATGGGATCCCCCTTTATCAGTGGCCTGGAATGGGGGACTGGGGGCAGGACGAGAGAATGAATCAGAGGCGCTTGTTTTCATTTCATGTTTAATTTCCTGCAGGCTTAGCTCAGTCTTTCCGCTCCTTCCTCAGCCTCCCAGGGTTTTCTGGGCAGGAGGGGAGGCCAGGGGGAGGGGAGAAGCCCACTGGAAGCATCTAGATATACGACTGGACTGCTTTCTTCAGGGCTGAGGAGAAGCCTAGAAAAAAGTGAGGTTGCCACTGTGGTGGGGGCCGCCCCCTTGAGTCTCTGTGGACTCAGGTCCTACAGTGGGAGACACACAGGGCTGGCAAAGGGGGCCTGGGGGTGAGGGCAGGAGCAGAGCAGGGGTGGTGGGAAAGGGGGGCGGGGGACAGGAGATGGAATGCCGGCGGGCGGGGCGGAGCGGGGTAGAGGGGCGACCTGGGTTATCTGGGAAGACAGATGAGCTGGGGGAGAGGCAGCTGAGAGCGCTCGGCCTTTGGGAAGGGAGTGAAGAGGGTCAGGCAGAGGGGTTTCTTTGCAGGTTAAGATGGAGATCGTGGGAGGCGGCACGGCTGTGGGGAGCAGGCTGGGGGGAACAGAACTGCCCACCTCCAGCCCCTTCCTCCCTGGGGCCTCACCCTGCAGATGAGGCTGGAGCTTTTCTGCCCAGATAAGGCTTAAGCTCCATTAGCTTCCTGGTCTTCACTCTCATCATGCATAAACTTGGGTGGTGGCAGGGGTATCCTCCCGGGCCCCATCTGTGCTCACATTCATGGGCCCCCAAGGCTTAGAGCATCCTCCCATTTCTGACCCTTGGAGCCTGGGGTGCTGACAGCTGCGCCCCTAGATGCCCTGGGCCTCAGGCTCTGCAGCCCATAGGCTTGACTCCACTGGGCAACCTTGGGCAGGAGAAGGGACCCAGAGGCCCCAGCCTTCCCTTCAGTGCGTCACAGCAGCCCAGGACCACCCCGCTCCTGGCCCACCCTGGCCTGGACCCGCTCAGCACGGGCCTCTCCCCAAGGAACCAACTGTCTTGGCGGAGGCCCCTGCTAACCGCAGCCCATCTGGGGCCAGGGCGGGGTGGCTCAGGGCGGGGAGGCCTCTGCCTTATTGTCTTCAGACACAGCTGCGTAGATTGGAATCCCAGACAGCACAGAAGAGGCCCCTGCAGCCCCCTGGAGCGGCTCCAAACTCCGGGTTTCTTCCCAGGAAAGGTCCATCTCGGGGGCGGGGGGGCCCGTCCCTGTCCCCACCGTCACTCTGTGCCAGGCACCTGGCTTCCCATCAGCTGAGTATGGGCCCCCAACAAACTCATCAGAGGCAAGCAGGGGGTTCCATCCCCACCTCCCCCCATCTCCAGGGCACTGCCAAGCGCAACCCAGAGGTCTGACGCACCTGCCAATCCCACCAACCCTGCTGCCTTTATACAAAGTAAAGTCTCAGAACAATTAGGCACGTGTTCCTGGTGAGGCAAACTACAGGAAAAGCACTGGAAAGGGCTGGAACTCAGGGTCCCTCATTCTATTCTCAGCACGGCCACCCCATCACCTTTCCTGAGTCACCTGGTCACAGGTGATGGTTTCCTGCCTCTGGGTCTCTTCCTCCTCGATAGCGAATGAGAGAACGAGGTGGTCCTCTCCAGCACTAGCCTTCTAGAATTCTGCGGTCTCCCCCTGAGATGATAAGACAGGCAGCACATCACAGTTCCCCTTTTTGCTTTGGCGGCTGGGAAGCTCAGCATTGAAATTTGCGCTCAGTGAAATCTAGGATCCTTAGCTTAGCCTAGGTCTTTGACATAATTACCTTCCCATTTCATGGCACTGTTATTGTTCGAGGATGAAGATAAATCTTTTAAGTGTAAGCTGCCCCAGCTCCTTTTTGGAAGTAGGCATAAATGTGTGTGTGTGTAGAGAGAACACTCCTGAGCTGTACTGTGGTGCCTGAAGAATGTTAAACATGCTCTGGCGTCATTTCGTGTGTGGTACCAGAAGGATCATCCTATCAATGCTAAGCGAATTCTACTCCTGGGCACTTCTGTCCATTTGTTAGGGACACACACACGTGTGTGCACACACGTGTACATGTGTATACCTCACAGAAAACGGACAGTTCATTTTGCATCAACACAGCACCTACAGGAACATCCCATAGCCAGCTGCTCTCTCTCCACCGACTCCTTACGCTCCTCTCAAATCCACTGGCTGAGCTGAGGCCAGAGGCTGGGGTTCCTGTCCAGAGTCTGGGGCACCAGAAGTCTCAGGTGAGACAGTGGGTGTGAGAAGGTTTCTGGAACCACAGTGAGGCCTCAGCTGCCTGTCTTCCTTCCCCAAACACTCACTGTGAGCTGGAGAGGAATAAGGTGGGAAGCTTGCTTTGGGGAATTTATGAATAAATGAGCTGACCGTTCAGAGTTCCCTGGTGTTTCTGGATGGCTGTGTATTCACTGGCAACTACCAGTCTCTTTTACACTTTAGCCATTTTAGATGATCTAGTTTCTGGACCATGCTATTAATACAAATGTCTCTGCCTTGTTAAACAAAGACTGGTGAGCCTTTTATTGACACCGTAGGGGTTCCCTGGTGGCTCAGATGATAACAACTTGGCCTGCAATGCTGAAGACTTGGGTTCGATCCCTGGGTTGGGAAGATCCCCTGGAGAAGGAAACTGACTACTCACTCCAGTATTCTTGCCTGGAAGAACCACGGACAGAGAAGCCTGGCAGGCTACAGTTCAAGGGGTCTCGAAGAGTTGGACACAACTGAGAGATTTTTTCACTTTAGGAACACTCTACTTTCCTGGTAGCTTAGGTGGTAACGAATCCTCCTGCAGTGTGGGAAACCTGGGTTTGATCCCTGGGTTGAAAAAATCCACTGGAGAAGGGAATGGCTACCCACTCTAGAATTCTTGCCTGGAGAATTCCACCGACAGAGGATCCTGGCAGGCTACAGTCCATGGTGTCACAAGAGTCAGGCGTAACTGAGCGACTTTCACTTCACTTCAGAATACTCTGCAGAAGATTCTTTAGTGAAAAAAGGCGAGAAGGGGCACCCTTGGGGTCTGCTGAGTAACAGGGCTCTCAGTCCTGGCACCGAAAGGACCCCAGCTGAGCTTGCTGCTTTTTTAAAAAGACTCCTCTTTGCTCTTAAGCTGTTGATTTCTATAGCCCACGGGAGAGGGAAACACTGTTATCTGCAAACACTTGATTTGCTATTTCAACATGATTTGGGCTGGGAAGGCAGGCCAAACGTGGCGTTCATTTAGTGTTACGCTGAAGCCTGAGCTTTATCTTGTCATCTATGGTTGGGGTGCTTAGAGGACTTTGCATCCTCTCTGGTTTTTCCTTTGTTACAATTTCATGCAGGGAGGGGAGACATACCTCTCTGGACAAAGGAGGTCAGTTGGTCCACATATATTTATTTTTTGCCTTTTCTGATCTTAGTTCAGCCTTCTCTAATTGGTGGGAATTATAGTGATGAAGAATCAGACCGTACCTGCCCTCATCATATTCTAGTGAGATGAGACAAACAGATGACATAATTTAAGCCAATCATAAATTCTAAGATAAAATAGCACAACTGGTAGAAGGTGACCTGGTTTGTTTGTGTTGTATTAGGTTGAGTTGTGTTGGGTTGGGTTGAGCTGTATGGGGTTCCACTGTGGTGCACTGAATTGTGTTGGGTTGTGCTGAGTTCTATTGAGTTGAGCTGTGTTGGTTTGGGTTGTGATTGGCTGTGTTGAGTTGCACTGGGTTGGGTTCTGCTGGGTTCAGTTGAGCTGTCCTGGGTTCTGTTGTATTGTGTTGGGTTATGTGGATTGTGTTGGGTTGAGCTGTTAGTTTGGGTTATGTTGGTTGTGTTGGGCTGTGTTGGGTTCTGTTGAGTCGAGCTGTGCTGATTTGGGTTATGTTGTGTTGTGTTGTGTTGTGTTGAGCTGTGTTGGGCTGTGTTGAACTCTGTTGAGTTATGTGTTGATTTTGGTTATGATGGGTTGTATGTGTTGTGTTGGGCTGTGTTGGGCTCTGTTGAGTCGAGCTGTGCTGATTTGGGTTATGTTGTGTTGTGTTGGGCTATGTTGGGCTGTGTTGAGCTGTGTTGGGTTGTATTGAAGTCTTTTGAGTTATGTGTTGATTTTGGTTATGATGGGTTGTATGTGTTGTGTTGGGCTGTGTTGGTTTAGACTATGTTGTATTGTGTTGGGTTCTGCTGGCCTGTATTGAGCTGTGCTGGGTTCTGTTAAGCTGAGCTGTGTTGACTTGAGTTGTTTGTGTTGTGCTGAGCTGTGTTGGGTGTGCTGGACTCTGTTGAGTTGAGCTGTGTTGATTTAGGCTATGCTTGTCTGTGCTGGGCTGTGCTGGGCCGTGCTGAGCTGTGTTGGGCCGTGCTGAGCTGTGTTGGGTTAGGTTGCAGAGTGTTGTGTTGTACTGAGCTGTGTTGGGTTAGGTTATGGTGTGTTGTGTTGTACTGAGCTGTGTTGAGTTAGGTTGCGGGGTGTTGTGTTGTGCTGAGCTGTGCTGGGTTAGGTTATGGTGTGTTGTGCTGTGCTGAGCTGTGTTGGGTTAGGTTGCGGGGTGTTGGGTTGTGCTGAGCTGTGCTGGGTTAGGTTATGGTGTGTTGTGTTGTGCTGAGCTGTGTTGGGTTAGGTTGCGGGGTGTTGTGTTGTGCTGAGCTATGTCGGGTTAGGTTATGGTGTGTTGTGTTGTGCTGAGCTACGTTGGGTTAGGTTATGGTGTGTTGTGTTGTGCTGAGCTATGGTGGACTCTGCTGGCCTGTGCTGGGATTAGTGTTTTGGTGGTCGGGTGATGGTAGGGGGCAGTAGTCATGGTGATTGGGAAGACTTCTCAGAGGAGGCATACTGAGCTGGGACCTGAAAGATGGAGGAGGAGGCAGCCAGCTTGGGCAAAGAGAAGAGTTGGATTGTCTTGGTTTCTGCCCATGGGGTGCCATGGATGTCTTGTAAGTTCATCCTGTTTCCTTTCTAAGAGGTAGGCCTTCCAGAGCAGAGACCCCTCATCGTCATCACCTCCTTCGCAAGAGAGCCTGGACTCACACACCACACAGAACTCAGAAGCATAGCTGACGGGCTGCCTGCCCCTTCCCTGGGAGCCCCGCCCTAGCCCCTGCCAACCAGAGCATGAAGCAGGATGGGAACGTGAACAAAAGCAGACCTGCTCTGGTTACGGCAGGGGCGCGAGGGGCGAGCTCCTTGAGCTGAGGTGAAGAAAGCCCTGGTGCGCCTGGGGACGGGCAAGCGGCCCTGTCTCGGGCCACTGGCGGAAGGGGCCAGCCCCGCTCTCCCCGCCTTCCCTGGCACCCTCACTGACCTGCACGCGGGCCTCGGTGAGGTCGGTCCTCATGGCCAGCTGCTCCCGCGCGTACACATCGGGGTAGTGGGTCTTCTGGAAGACCTTCTCCAGCTCCTCCAACTGGTAGCTGGTGAAGGTGGTTCTGTTCCGCCGCTTCTTGCCCTTGTTGCTCTCCGAGTCGGCCTTCTCCATTGGGCTGGGGAGGTCGGCGCTGGCCCGGTCCTGGGGCCCCTTCACCCCAGCTTCCTTCACACTGAGGTAGCTGCTGTCCATCCCCACCGTGTCAGAGTCGGGTGGCAACTCTGGCTCACCCAGGGAGCTCTCTTTGGCTGAAGGGGGAGGAAACAAAGTCAAAAAAGCAATGGCTGAACCCAGCCCGAGAGGTAGGAGGGACGGGGGAGCCATTCCCTGCTTTTCCCTTCTCGGGGAAGCATGGGATGCAAGGTCCGGAGGCCTGGGTTCTAAGGTCATTAATGTGCTTTGTGACCTTGGCTAA
Source organism: Bos taurus (assembly GCF_002263795.3). NCBI lineage: Eukaryota > Metazoa > Chordata > Mammalia > Artiodactyla > Bovidae > Bos > Bos taurus. Next base: position 74,385,394 of record NC_037342.1, read on the forward strand.
GTTTCTTTCCCTCTCTGAGCCTCTTCGCCGTTACGTCAGCATGGGCCCCTTTTAGCACCGTGTCCTGTGACTCTGGGCCAGCCAATCTGACTTCTATAACATTTACCCTCCGCCCCCACTGACCCAGGGCTCCTCCCTCTAGGACTCCCCTTGCCAGAACTTCTCCTTTGGGTGTTGAGGATGTTGTCTCAGTCCTTCGGACTCAAAAGCTCAGCCAGCAGCCATGTCTGGCCCAACTGGCCTTAGGGTGAGGAGGAGAGGCTCCTCCTTGCCTGGCCTGATTCTGTTTGGGGTTCAGCACCCTGCCCCCTCCAGGTGGGGGCTGTTTACTAAGGAAATAGGGGGTCCTCCCCGTGACATGCCCAGGATGCTGAGCTGGGAGGCCCAGCAGATTTACACAAAGCTCATGGCCCCGGGGCCCACAGCCACCGCTGTCTAGCAGAACGGGACTCTGCCGGCTGATTCCTGGACGCTCAGAGCTGGCAAGGACCAGTTATCCAGTGCAGGTCAAGGTGAGGAGACAGAGGGAGGGCAGGGAGGGCGAGCTCATCCTTGTTCAGATAGCCCCATCAGTGCCCTGGGCAGACACACTCGCCCCAGGGCGGAGGTTAGGGGACAGGCCCTGCAACTGGCCTCAGGGTGTGAGTCCCCCCCCATGTCTGACTCCTGAGCTGTGTGCTTGGACCTTTCGCTGAGCCTCTCTGTGCCTCAGTTTCCCCCTCTATGAAATGAGGGCACAGATACTTGGATCTCCCTCACAGGGACTTCCCTGGTGGCTCAGACGGTAAAGCGTCTGCCTACAATGTGGGAGACCTGGGTTCAATCCCTGGGTCGGGAAGATCTCCTGGAGAAGGAAATGGCAACCCACTCCAGTATTCTTGCTTGGAGAATTCCCATGGACGGAGGAGCCTGGTGGGCTACAGTCCATGGGGTCGCAAAGAGTCGGACACGACTGAGCGACTTCACTTTCTTTCTTTCCTTCTTTTCTTTCAAAGGGTAGCTGTGGGATTAAAACGTCTTACAGGTAAAGTTGCTCCCTGTTCTGGTCTAGACTTGTGAGCAGCAGAAGAGTCTAGCCCTGGAAGAGTCCTCCCAGTGGGCAGGCCCTCCCTGGAGTCCCCCAGCCCAGGAGTGGGTGCGGATGGGGTGCGAGTCCCTCTCTGAGCCAAATTCCACTGGGGACTCTGACTTTACTTATAGAGTGAAATAACATACGGGATAATAAGACATGTGTGGGGAGCATTGGATAAAACTTTTCATGTGTGAAAGCTCTGATCATAACAAGCATTTGTGGTCTGTATGGGCTTCCACCATTCTGACTCTTGGTCTCCTCCTCTGGGAATAGATCTGAGCCCCAGGTGTTAGGTGTCAGGACGGTGCCTCTAGACCCGGTCCCTTGACCCTGACCAGATCCTGGGGCCGAAGCTTCGGATCCGCCCTCCTCCCTGGCACTCTGTGTTTACTGGGGGCTCTCTTATTGCTGGGGAGCTGAGAGGGACAGGCTGCCCAAGGCGGTGAGGAAAGGGAGTGGAGGTGAATGCTCAGAGTGGGCCTGGAAGCAGCTTCAGGAGGCTGTTCCTGAGGGCCACTGGCAGCATGGGCGCCAGCAGGCTGGGGGGCCGGCCCTTGGGCACCACGGATGACACCCGTGTGAGTCCAGGCACACGCAGACCGCCACGGCTTTGGTGACAGCGTCATGCAAACTGCAGCTGGCAGCTGGGCTGAGAGCTTTCAGCAAAGATATTTATCTTCCTGGCAGACAAATACATTTTATGTTTTGGTTTTTTTTTTTTTTAAAGAGAAGAAATCCCACCCAGTCTCACCAAAAATAAACATCTCTGTTATGCAACCTCCTGGAGGCCAGACTCGGGGAGCAGGCAGTGGCTGCAGCCCCTGCCCCTTGTGCCCAAGCCCTGCTGCCCAGACCCCATCCCATGACCCCAAGGACCCTTCCCGTATCCTCTGGCATCCAGCCTGGGCTCAGGACCACCCCACACAGCAAAAGGGGCTGGGCCGAGCAGGGGAAACTCCATGTTATAAATATCAAGGGACGGTAGGGACTAAACTCCTTGTGTTAATTCAGGGGAAACAGAAGCCAGAGAGAGTAAGAAATGTGCCAATAGGGACAGGGTGCAGGCTCTCAGCTCTGGGTCAGTCCTTCTCTTCTACCCCGTGGTCTTGGGGCCTTTCCCAGGGAGAGAGGGAAAACCAGAAGGAATCCCCAGGGCCTCACGTAATCAAGAGGTATGGTCTGCACATCAAGGAGGCAGAGAACCAGTCCCCGAGGATGAGAGAGTGAGGATGTGGCCCCTGGGAGAAGCCCACCCCCGCTGAGCTGGTTCTAGGCTCACTGCGGGTGGAGCTGGCTGAACACCCAGTCGTCCAAGTAGAGAAGCTTCCCCACCTCCATCCACCCACTGAAAGGGTAGGCATGGGGGGACAGCATAGTGTGGGGCGCAGCATGGGAGACCCCAGGCCCAAGGTGCGGAGATCTGCCTCGTCCCAGCTCTCCCGAAATCTGCCTGTGACCTCAGAGGACGCCTTCCAAGTGCCAGAGCCTCCTGTGCCGATGGGAGCAGGCAAGCCCTGTCCGCAGTGGGGAGTGCAGGCAGGAATGGCATCTCGGCCCTGTGGGGCAGCCCTCCCGCCTCAGTCTCCAGTGGGACCTTCCCCTTGGGACCTGGAGTGGGGAGAGGCTGGGGGCATATCTGTCCAGGCAAACGTCAGCTAACTAGAAAGGCTTCAAGATTTCAAGACGGAAGGGATTCTGGCAAACCGAGGCCTCTCTGGCCCTCGAAGAGGGACGAGACCTTCCAAATCTCAAGTCTTGATTATTCTTGCTTTAGGTGGCTTAGGCGGTAAAGCGTCTGTCTGTAATGCAGGAGACCCAGGTTCGATCCCTGGGTTGGGAAGATCCCTTGGAGAAGGAAATGGTAGCCCACTCTAGTACTCTTGCTTGGAAAATTTCATGGATAGAGCAGCCTGGTAGGCTATAGGCCATGGGGTTGCAAAGAGTCGGACACGACTGAGTGACTTCACTGACTTCACTTTAGGTTCTGAGGCTTGGCCCCTAATTGAGACAGCAAAGGAAAATTCCCCAAGGTTCTGACCCAACCCATTAGAATGACAAGCCAAGGTACTCATCCCTAAAGTGCCAGGCTTGGGGGCATCAGTTCCCACCTCCTGCCACCCTATAAGCATCTGCACCCAGTGCTGTCACTCAAGCTTTGGTGACGGAGCTCATCGCCCCCAGGACCACTGGACCGTCTGTCCAAAGGTCCAGCCTGTGTCTGATTCCTGCGGTCTGGCTCATTGGCATGGGTTCCAAACCTCCATGGGCCTTCCCCAAGGCAGCCCTGCGGACATCTGGAGATGGCTACCATGCCTCTGAGTGTCCCATCCTCCTGAATAAATATAGCTCTCACTGCTGTTCTGTAGGAGGCCCTGAGTTTAACAGGCCCGTGTGAGACAGGTGAATGCCAGGGATGGGATGGGTGGTGGTGCTGGGCTCTGGGCAAAGCCAGCAGATCGCTCTCCAACTAGAGGATCCAGAGAGGCTGGGTAGAGACTTGGCACCATGGCCCGAGACCTGGGCCTGGTCAGGATCCAGCTTGCTCCGTAAGGCCCCTCCTCAACAAGACGGCCGCTGAAAACAGAGGGCCTGAGACTCAGGCTGACTCACTCCTGAACAAAGGAAACCGCTGAGCTCCTTGCTCTCCCTCACCTCCTCCTCTGTCCACCTGTCTGGAACGCCCCTCTTTTCCAGCTGACCTCCAAGGTCCAGTCAAGCACCAGCTCCTCCAGGAAGCCTTCCCAAACTGCGGCAATCATACAGACCCCCTCCATCTAGTTGCTGCCTACGTTTTAATCAAACCCTGAAGGTCCAGCTTCTCCTCAGGGAACCAGTTCCCTGAGGGCTGGAACCTTGGGCCATTTGTCCCTGCTCAGCCCAGGATGGGGCAGGCAGGAGGTTACCGAGGAATCAATGGCCAATACAAACATTATCGAGCTCTCACCCTGTCCAGCTACCTCTGTGTACTCACTGGCAGTACCTACAGGGTACGTGCAGAGACGTCTGCTGAACAAACACATCCTCGGAGACAATGGAGAAAGCTGGTGAGGGTGCATGAAAGAGAGGCATGCAGTGGGTAGTGCCTCCATCAGAACTGATAGCTGAAACAGGAGGAAGAGGTGAGATCACCGAACGACAAGAGGGGAAGAGGGCAGACCGAAAGGAGGCAGGAGGAGGAAGAACAGGCAGACACAGATGATGTCTCCACACAGTGAGCAAGGGGGACACGCTGGGGGAGGCCACGCAGGAGCACCGAATGGGGGCTCTAGAATTGACGTTTCCAGAAACCCAGTCCAGGATCTGCCAGGAACCAGCTCTGCATTTACTGCACTGCCACACCAGGAGACAGGAAAGGCCCCAGCTAACCCCTTTGCCGGGCGCGCCTTCTTGAGGCCACATGGCATCCGCTGCTGGCATGAAGCTGAACGACAGCCCTCACTAGGACCAGGCCACCTGCCTGCCCGGCTGGCTTCCCCACATCCTCCCTGGAGCAGCCCCTCATGGTCTCTGGCCCCATCCAGAGCGGGAAGGGACCCCTGGGCGGGCTTTGTCCCAGGCTTTGGGGGCCCAAGACAATGTCCTCGCGAGCTGCAGCTTGCCCCGGAATGTCTTGATCTGGAAATACATCCCAGACTACCCAGAGGAATCATGTATTGTGCACAGAACGTCGAGAATCCAGAGTGCCTGCCCCCAGGGAGGGATGCACACCCTTCAGAGACTCCCATGACCACTTCTGATGAGTGGGCGGCGTTTGGTTCAAGGCTTACTGTTCATCAGGAGTCACAGACACCCTTGAGCCTCTGCCTGTTCTCCTCCTGGGGAGGAGGCCTCGCCTCTTCTGAGGGCCAACTGGTCTGTGCCGGACAGCCTTGGCTGTTGGATTTTAAGAGCTACAAGAAACGGGGTACCTTTCTTCATTCTCTTGTGTGCATGCTTTGTCACTCAGTCATGTCTGACTCTTTGCAACCGCATGGACTGTAGCCCACCAGAGTCCTCTGTCCATGGAATTCCCTAGGCAAGAATACTGGAGTGGGTTGCCATTCCCTCCTCCAGGGACCTTCCCGACCCAAGGATCTAACCCAAGTCTCCTGCATTTCTGGTGGATTCTTTACTGTCCGAGCCACCAGGGAAGCCCCTTAGCTTCTATCTACTCATCCTGGTTGAATCCTAGGGTGTTGCTCCAACCTAGTCTAACTTTTTTTTTTTTTGACATGAAAGGCCTTGAAAGATTTCCAAAGTTCACCTTAATTTTTTTTTTTTTTTCCATGACTGTGATTTCAAGAGAATTATTTCTGTGATTGTGATTTAAGGAGAATGAGCTTCTGAAGCCATTTGGGGAGAGGCTGCTGGAGCCCTTTCTGCGTGTATCCCTTTCTTGTGCACGGATGTGCGCCTTCGGGCATGTAGCACAAGCCTGCTGTTGTGAATGGGTGTGGGCAGCATATGTGTAGTTGCCTGCGGATAGGTCTGCGGAGCGTGCAGGCTTGTGTGGTCAAGGGCAGGCACACCAGTGGGCGTGTGTGCCAGTGGATGTGTGCTGCTGTGTGTGTCTGTGAGTGAGCGTGAGCCTGCAGACAGCCATGGGTGGGTCTGGACATGAGTTGTGTGTATGTGTGTGTGTGTGTGTGTGTGTAGCTGTGCACACACTCTGACGTATGGAGCGTCTGTCTAAGGGGCTGGAGTAATTTTATCCTCCATGGTTTTGATTATATCTATTTTTCCTCCAAACATCTGCTTTGTGGGGGACACACCGCTCGCCCTGTTCTCGGGTGAGCCAGCCTCACACGCCCTGTGGCAGTGTGCACAGCGCCAATGCAATCTCCTTAAAGAAAACAGGCCAGCGTGAGGCCCTTTCCTGCTGTTTAAAGGGCACCGAGTAAACCCATCGCTGTCCAAACAGTTGTGCGGGGGTGGGGGCAGAGGTTAAAGGTGAGCCATCGATCACGTCCCCAGCCCACCTTATCTGCCACTGGGCTCTGTCCCGAGTTCAGCTTGGATGGCCCGAGTTTTAGGTCCAGGCCCAATAAAATACACCAACGGGGGAGCCCATGCTGGGGCGACCTTTCAGCAAACACACGTGGAGCTTATCTGTGTGTACCGGGCCGAGATGGACTGTGTTCCTGTCCGGGAGGAACTGCCAGGCGGAAGAGGAGAGGTAAGCCAGGGACTCAGCCAGCCACCCACGAGGTGGGGTAGGCACTCCTGCCACCAACACACACCCACCCAAGGCCCAAACGTGCTTCTCCAAACAAGGCAAGTCTGAGAAACTGTCACACGTCACAGGAGGCTGAGACATGGAGGACTAAATGTGATGTGGTTTCCCGGACAGGGTCCTGGAACAACAGTAAAAAGCACATTAGCGGAAAACTAGTGAAATGGGAATAAAGCGTGGCACTTAGCAGGTAGATGGGTAAACTATTTGAATGGACATTTCACCCAAGAAGATATACATCTGGTGGTTCAGATGGTGAAGAATCTGCCTGCAATGCAGGGGACCCAGGTTCCATCCCTGGGTTGCAAAGATCCCCTGGAGAAGGGAATGGCTACCCCATTCCCTTGCCTGGAGAATTTCATGGACAGAGGAGCCTGGGGGGCTATCCTGAACTCACAGGATCCCAAAGAGTCAGACAAGGCTGAGCAACTAACAAATATAATAACCAGCTCAATGTATTACCAATTAGAGATTATTTACTAGGGATATTCATGAGATATGGCTACACACCAACAGCGATGGAAATAAAACTGGATGATACCCAGAGATATCAAGGAACTGAAGGGCGTGAACTCGCTTCCATCAGTGGTGGGAAAACAGCGCAGCAGTGCCTTATACCACGAAACACACTCTCATGGCTCGAGCCAGACATCCCACTGCTAGGCATTCGCCCTCAAGAGACAAACACTTCTTTTCAGGGCAAACCTGTATGCAAATATTTATAGTGGCTTTGTTCACAATCGCCTCAAACTGGAAACAGCCCAAATGTCCTTTAAACCATGGAACAGCCATGCAATGGGATACTACTCAGAGATAAAAGGAGAAAACTAGTGATGTGAACTGTGGATGACTCTCAAAGACAGCATTACTGTCTGTAAAAGAAGCCAGTCTCCAGAGGTATATGGTGCCTGGCTCCACTTGTTTATTGCATGCCATTCTGGGGAAGGTAACCGACTCAGTGGACGTGAATTTGAGCAAACTCCAGGAGACAGTGGAGGACCCAGGAGCCTGACGGGCTACAGTCCATGAGGTCACAAAGAGTTGGACACGACTTAGCAACTGAACAACAAACAAACAAACAGTCCCAGGACAGAGAGCAGATCGCTGGTGGCCTGGGGCTGGGCTGGGGTGGTTTTAACCCCAAAGGGCTGGTGTATGGGACTATCCGATCCTGTATCCCAGCTGTGATTGTGAGTACACGGATCTGTACAGGAACGTGTTCAAATTCATAAAATCACGCTCCTCAGTTTAAATTTTCAGCATGCTATTTAAAAAATAAAAAATATGCAAACTACAGGGCTTCCCTGGTGGCTCAGGGGTAAAGAATCTGCCTGCCAGTGCAGGAGACACGGGTTCGATCCCTGGTCTGGGAAGATCCCACATGCTGTGGAGCAGCTAAGCCCATCTGTCTGTCTGTCAGTTGCTCAGTCGTGTTCAACTCTGCAACCCCATAAACTGCAGCCGACCAGGCTCCTCGGCCCATGGGGTTTTCCAGGCAAGGACGCTGGAGTGGGTTGCCAAACTGCAACGTAACTATCGAGCCTGCGCTCTTCGAGCCCGGGAACCTCAAACGCTGAGCCCACGTCCTGCAAGTACCGAATCCAAGGTGCCCTTGAGCCTGGACTCCACAAACAGAGGAGCCACCACGGTGAGAAGCCCGCACACCGCAACAGAGAAAAGCTCGTGCAGTAAGGAAGATCCGGCACAGCCAAAAATAAATAAAAATATTAAAAAAATAAAAAATATATAAAACTATAGAGAAAATACAAAATTGGGTTTAAATATAGTAAAGAAAAACTAAGCAGGTAAAATGTTTGTATGTCTTCACCCAAAAATCTCACCTCTAGGGATTTAAAGACAGAATTATGGATAGACACAAAGAATTAACTAGAGAGAAAGTTCCTCGTGGCATTTTTATATGGGAAAATTGAAAATAAGCAAAATCTCTATTAATAGGAGATTGGTCAAATAAAGGATGATATTTCCATAAGTGGAAGATCCTTCCTGGTTTTCTTTATTCTACACACTGTTTCTCTCTTGGTATTTAACACATATTATTTTGTATTTATTTGTTTTTTCCTTCATTTATTGTCTCTCTCTCCCTTCCATAAAACAGGGAATATATCTGAATATATTTGTTTGGCTTAGCCTTTTGGTTTAATGCCTAGTATTGCGGCTGGTATGCAGAAGGGGTTCAATAAACACTGATGAAAAATGAAAGAAACTGATGTCCAAGAATAGCATTTTATTACCTGAAAGTTGTTCATGTTACAGTAAGTAAAACTTATTTTGAAAAAAGGGGAGGTGAGGATGCGGTGTCTGTTCTTAGAAAATTCTAGCAGTTTCCAGAAGTAAAGAATATCAGTATCTGGGTTTAGTTGCTTTTTTGTTTCTAGTCTGACTTAATTTTCTTATTTGTCCTACCATAAACAGGAATTTCTTTCATCATTTTAAAATGCTATGTGAAAGCAGCAGCTAGAATCCTGAATGGTGCCGGCTCGGTAGGTTTGGGACTGGGCTGTGTGATGGGAGGCGGAGGGAAGCGCTGCAGGGAAGCAGAGGAGGATGGCAGTGATGCTTCAGAGAAAGGCCCCTTCCGAGGTGGGACTAGCTACCGTCCTCACAAACTGGGCACCGCCCCCCACGGCTCTGAGGCCTCGTGGGTGCTGGAGAGTCCCAGAGCTCTGGCTTACGTTCAGACCTCACCGGTTCCTCTGCCCTCAGATCACCACGCTCCACTACAACCGGAGACAGTGTCTAAGACGCACACTGCTGGTCTAGGGCCACCCTGTCTAACCCAGAGCTCTCCTTGTTGTTCAGTCGCTAAATCGCGCCCGACTCTTTGCAACTCCACGGACTGCAGCACACCAGGCTTCCCTGTCCTTCACTAGCTCCCGGAGTTTGCTCAAACTCATGTCCATTGAGTCAGGGATGCCACGTAACCATCTCATCTTCTGCCACCTCCTTTCCCTCCTGCCCTCAGTCTTTCCCAGTATCAGGGGCTTTTCCAATCAGGATGGTCAGATAGGGTACAGGGTGCTCAGTTAAATTAGAATTTCAGAGAAACAGGAGTCACTTTTTCAGTAAAAGCATGTCCCAAATATTGCATGGGAAATACTTATGCACTAAGTCCCCTACGAACAAACCTTCAAGTTGCAGACTTTCAAAGATGCGAACGTGCATTCCCTCAGTGTCAGACCCGAGTGAAACTGCAGCTTGGCCCCTACCATCTCCTATAGCTGACGATCCTTCCGCTCTACCGTCTCCCACCTCCTGTCCCTCCTCCAGCCAGCAACTCTTCTTGCCTGTGTGCTGGAGGCCAGCTCCTCTATGCCAGCTGTTACACTGTGCTATTGCACTTTTCAAGGTACTGTACTGGAAGATGAAAAATGTTTAATTTTTTCTGTTTGTTTTTATGTATTGATATTATTTGTGTGAAAAGTATGATAAACCTATTTCCGTACAGTACTACATAGCCGATTGTGCTCGCTGGGTTTCTAGGCTAACTTGCTTGGACTTACGAACCAAGTGAAGTTACGAACTCGCTCTCGGAATGGAACTCGTTTGTATGTAAGGGACACAATGTACTGAACATTATTCATTGTTTATTTGAACTTCAAATTAAATGGAACATACTGGTTTTGTTGTTAGATTTTTATTTTATGTATTTATTTTTTTTGCTAAAACCGCCAATGCTCGAGTCAGGCTGACTATGGCATTCAGGATTCCCCAGGCAGGACCGGCCACTGTCCCCCTCACAGACTTACGTCTTGCCACACCCGCCCCTCCACCTCGCTTCCGGTCCCGCTGACCTGCCCGCACGCCCCCAACACACTGCTCGAGCGGCTTCAGGCTTCCCCACCCTTGCATCCTTCTCGCTGGGACGCCCTCTGCCCTTCGTGCACCTGGCTAACTCCTACTCTCCCTGGGTATCTTCCTCTGTAAGCTTCGTGGCTTTCCTCCCCACCCCCACTACATACAGTTATCTATGTTCTATATGAAGACAAGCCCAAAGAAGAAAACTATAATACATAAACAGAAAAGGGAAACATAATTTTTTATAAAAGTCTTTTGTAAAACCTATCACTGCCCTGTACATCTTTCCATCCTGTTCTATATTCTTCTGCTAATACATCACTTTTAATGGCTGCATAGTATTCCATCGTACAGACAAACTCTATTTCCTTTCCTCAGTCCTTACTGTTGGGTATACGGATTGTTGATTGTTTGAAATAGGAACAGGCCTGTGATGAATACCTTTATAGTTAAGTCCCTTGACATTTTTGTGGCAGTTACCTTTGCAAAAGTTCCAAGAACTAGAAATACTGAGTTTGGTCACAGTCACACCTTAAGAGCTCTGATAAGTGTGTCTGCTAGAAATGTGCCCATTTTTTCAGCATGCCTGCCTGCTTCAGGACAAGTACCAATCATTACACTGTTTATAAAAAGCTTTGCCAGTGTAATGGATAAAAGTGAAATCTCATTTGAATTTACATTTAAAAAAAAAAAAAACAAATTTGGGCTTCCCAGGAGGCTCCGGAGAAGGCAATGGCACCCCACTCCAGTACTCTTGCCTAGAAAATCCCATGGAAGGAGGAGCCTGGTAGGCTGCAGTCCATGGGGTCGCTAGAGTCAGACATGACTGAGCGACTTCACTTTCACTTTTCACTTTCATGCATTGGAGAAGGAAATGGCAACCCAATCCAGTGTTCTTGCCTGGAGAATCCCAGGGATGGGGAAGCCTGGTGGGCTGCCATCTATGGGGTCGCATAGAGTCGGACACGACTGAAGCGACTTAGCAGCAGCAGCAGGAGGCTCAGTGGTAAAGAGTCCACCTGACAATGCATGTGACATGAGTTCGATCCCTGGGTTGGGAAGATCTCCTGGAGGACGAAATGGCAACCCACTCCAGTACTCTAGCTGAAAAAAGTCCCACGGACAGAGGAACCTGGCAGTCTAGAGTTCATGAGGCCACAAAGAGCCGGACGTGACTGAGGCCGAGCGTGCTCACACACACACAGGCACATATTACTAGTGAAGTTAACCTTTAATGTGTTGCATTTCTTCTTTTGTGAATTGTTTCTACTGAGCTTCCAAGGTTCAGTGCAAAGGTGACTCCTTCTTCCTCTCTGACCCCAGGGTCGGGCTTCTCTCTTAAAGGCTGAATTCCCCACTCTGAAGCACGGCGGTGTGGTGTGGCCTCCCGTTCGACCGAGAGCTGTTGGGAATAGGGCTGCCCTGATGCACTTCGGGGTCCTGAACTGGGCCCCGGCTCCTTCTGCCTTTGGTAGCACCAGGCAGCTCTGCGTGCCCTGCTGAGGGCGACAAGGGCACCCAGAGGAAGGGGGCCCAGGACCATGAGGCTGGGCTCCAGAGCAGGGTGGGGGGCTGCGATCCCCCAGCACACACTGCTGTGGGGTGGCTGTGGCATGGGGGTGGACCTTGGTCCTTGTGGGGTGATGGGGCTCAGAGAAGCCGGCCACGGGGCAGGTCGTGTAGGACCAAGCCCCATGTAGCTCCAGACACTGCTATGGCCTCAGGCAAGGGTTTTGGCTTTTCTGCTTCTTCACGTCAGCAAGCCCTGCCTGGTCTCCTGCCAGGGAGAGGAGAGGAGGGTTACAGAGGAGGTGCAGCCCTCCCCGGGAAGCCAAGACTGGGATGTTCTCCTCACCCACAGGGCAGGTTTGTGCGGGCCCCTGTGTGAAGGCTCTAGGCACCCCCATCCTGCCAGTCAGGATCAAGGCTGCAGTAGCTCACACTGGCCACCAGGAGGCACTGCAGTCCCAAGTACCTTCCTCAGGGCCAGAAGTGAGGCCCCAGGGCCCCGCCGCAGATGCTTCTCCCAGTTTGGTTAAAGACCCAGGCCCCCTCCCGGAGGGTTGGCCAAACAAGTGGTGATTCAGCCCTACTATGTGTCTCTGATATCCCAGCCCTCCACACAGTGCTGGGTGAGGAAGGGTCCCTGCCCTTCTCCACAGAGCTCTTTCCTCCTCCGGCTCTGAGGGTATTCACGTTCTTGACTTGTATCAGTCCCCGTCTTGAGCGTCCTCATTTTACAGATGGGCAAACTGAGGCTCAGAGAGAGGGAATCCACTAAACGTCACCAGCCACTGGGCAGCCGGCCTGACCCGAGTTGCTCTTATTCCCCCCAATCTCTTCCCTTTGTGGAGACCTGAGGGGCATCGCTGGCCCTCCGGATACTGACAGGTAAGCCATGCCCAGGCTACCCGACCCTGGTTTTGCCAAGTCGGCTGTCCAGGCAGCTCGTGGATTTGTTGCTGGCTCCTCTGTGGGCTCTTCCCCAGGGAAGCTTCAGCAGTCTCGGGGACTGCAGGCTCTTCTTCCCATCACTCCACACTGAGGGGAGGGGTTTCCTGTGAGCCAGAGGATCGAGGGGGCTCCCCAGAATCAGGAGGGAAAAGGACTCAACCCTGGGCTCTCACTACACACCAGGAGCTTCATGGTTTACTAACATGCTCTCACTGCTGCTGTTTACAACAGCGATGTGAAATATGCCCATTTTACAGCTGCAGAGACTGAGGCCAGAGGGCGTAAAGGACTTGTCTAAGAATGCACAGCTGCTGAGAGGCAGGATTTGAACCCCAAGCCTGGGGCATCTTCCTCTGGGCCCTCCTGGAGTGGATACCCAGTGTGGGGCTGGGACAGGGCAGCCAGGAGACAGAGTCAGGGAAGAAGGGGAAAAAAAAGTGGGAGCCACAGGAAAATTCCTCCTCTCTGATGCCTCTAAATCTGCCCAACATATCCAACCTTCAGTGCTGGCCCTGGTGAAACTGTCCTGATAGAACTTCATAGAACATCTGGGACCTCCAGTGTGGACCAAGGCCTTTTCTCGGGACCTTGCTTTCAGGGTCACTCCATCCCTCAGTTTACATTCAACTAATTTTTTCTTTTCCTCTTCCTGACACTGGGTCTGGATTTATATTCAATTCTCTGCTAAATACCGAAGTATTTAAAAGTAAAAAGGCTTATGTCTGCGACTTACCCCCAAACAGTTCTGAAAGAAATAATATGTATATGTGCATCTGAATATATATTAATATATACATACAGAAAGAACACAAAAGAGAGTGAGGGCAATAATGCAAATATGGTAAAACTTTAAGATATGGAGGATCGGTGTCAAAGGGATCTGGGAATCCTTTGTATTCTACATTTAACTTTTCCTGGTGTCTGAAAACATGTCAAATGAAAAGCTTTTAAAAAGAACAAGAATGCAGACAAATGGGAAGAAACCACTTTATCCAGGAATCCAAGTTCTGAAACCGGCATTTGTTACAGTTTGAAACAGGACCCAGACTAGAGTCTAGTAAGCAATCTCTCTGCCTCCCTCTCACCAGCACCATCCACAACTTCTACAAACGGGCTTGCACGCTGAAATCAAAATCACAAGGCAGATCAACTCAAGGGACAAACGTATACTCCGTAGTCCTATGGAAACCCTCATTTCCATCCCCGGAAGCAACCGGAGACCCCATTAAAACATGCGGTTCTTCTAAGGCCGTAGGAGGCAGTATTTTGTTAGCTGAGGTCGAGCTATCCTTGGGACTTAGAAGTACTTGGTACTGTTTGAGCCTATTCTAATTTCAGCTCCCTTACAGTTAGTCCAAGCGGGTACGGCTTCCTTGCACCCAAAGAGAAGTGGTTAAAAAGGAAGCCCGCCGACAATAGCTGGCACATGCAAGTGACCGTGTTCATCGGTGATGAACCTCCACACAGAGGAGGATTATTCACCCTCAGAAAGGAGGGAAATTCTGGCACCTGCTACAGCACGGATGAGCCTTGAGGACATCGTGGTGAATGAAACAAAGCAGTCACAAAAAGGCAAATACTGCACGATTCCACGTACACGAGTCCCTGGAGCGGAGACAGAAAGTAGAACAATGGCTGCCAGCGGCCGGGGCCCAGGAGGGTGCGGAGTTGGTGTTTCACGGGGACAGGGTTTCGGTTTGACAAGATGAAAAGAGTTATGCGGCTGGATGGTGGTGATGGTTGCACAACATTATGAATGCTCTTCATACCGCTGGACCGTACACTTAAAAATGGTCATGATGGTAAATTTTATTTTTACTTGTATTTTAAAATTCTTTTAAAAATTGGAGAGAAAGAAAAGAAAGTCCACTACTGGCTAGGGTCCCTGCGGGCCTTCATCCGGCCTTCCTTCAGTCCCCACGGTCCTCTCCGTACCCCAGCTTAGGCCCCAGATTCTTTTCTCTTCTCTTCTCCCTGACACTGTGGCTTGGGTTGCGTCTATTCATTGCACTCATTCGTTAGTTGACTTGTTTGTTCATTCACCAAGCACCTCCCCAGGGCCTCCCTTTAGACATGGCCTCACCAAAGGGACAGACGACACCACGGCCTGACAGCAAGAGCCCTGTGACCTGGGCAAGGCAGGCTCTATGGGAGGAGTGGCCGGTGCTGGCTGAAAAGGTCAGGAGAGGCTTTAGCAAGGATGTGAACTTGACCTGAGTACTGACATCTACAGAGGCCTTGGCAAGGCCCGGTAACCACATTTTATGGCAAAACAGGACACCCAGCTTTCAGCTGAACTGGTCCTAAATTACTAAGTGAGAAGCCCCAGGGGCCCTCCCCCAGGGCTGGTGACAACAATGAGACAATCATACAATTGCTTGCGTTGCAGCAGTTCTGACCCACTCACTGTCTCATCTGATCTCCTCAGATCCCTAAGAGGTCCGTGATGAGGAAACTGAGGTCCAGAGAAGCTTGACTTGCTCAAGATCACAAAGCAAGGAGGGGCAGAGCTGGGATTTGAACCCAGATGGTCCGACTCCAAGCCTGGTGTCCCGTCCACGGCCTCTCACGTGTCTCCTGGACACAGGCAGGCAGTCTTGGGGGGTGGGGCGGGCACTGGCTGACTCGGTCTTGTCTTTGAGTGACACAGTTGAGCCTGAGGAGAAATTTCCATCTCAGAGGAATAACCTCAACAGAGCTCTGGGGTCACCGCGTGCTGGTTTTGGTGGTGTAGTCACTCAGTCGTGTCCAACTCTTGCGACCCCATGGACTGTAGCCTGCAGGGCTCCTCTGTCCCTGGGATTCTCCAGGCAAGAATACTGGAGTGGGTTGCCATTTCCTTCTCCAGGGGATCTTCCCGACTCAGGAATCGAACCCAGATCTCCTGCACTGCAGGCAGATTCTCTACTAACTGAGCTACAAGGGAAGTCCATGGGTCACCATGAGAAGCCCCATTTATGGTCTAACACTTGGACATCACCTGGTGCTGTTCTCTGGGGTGGGCTGGGGTCATGACCTCAGTCAGGGACTCTAACTACCCCTGTGAACAGCCCTCCTCATGGACACTGAGGTTTCCCAGCTCCCCGCTTCCTGGCCCAGCCCAGGTCTCATCCCCAAGCCCTGCCTCACGAGGCTGGAGGGGATCCAGAGACCCAGCAGGGGAAGGGGCAGCGGCCCAGGCTGGGTCTACTCCCAGAGAAACAGAAGGAACCTCCCCCATTCTCCCTTCAGCCCAAAAAGAAGCCCCAGAGCTCAGGGGCCACCCTGGGCCACCCCTCCTCTTTCAGGCAGGATACGGAGACCCCCGAGTGATCACATCGCCTGTCAGTGGAAGGACTGTCTTCTGATTTCAGATCAGCTCAGTGGTCTGCCTGCCCCTTGTCCCCCTCTACCTTTACAGAACCATGTGGCCTTGGGCACGTCCTTATCTCCTTGATCCCTCAGAGCCTCCGTCTCTCCTCTGCTTCAGAAAATCTGCATTCCCAAGCATCCCCTTGGGGACACTGTAATACCACCGTTGTATTCAAGGGAGGCAAGATGGAGAAGCTCAGATCCTGCTCTAGGTGAAATGAATGAGGAGTCCTTGGAGCAGGACGGACTTGGGTTGACTCCTGAAACTGCCCCTGACTTGCTGCATGCATTCATTCAGCAGCATTTCTGGAGCGCTAGTTATGTGCAGGGCAAAGCTCCAGGAGATGGAAACAAAGTCCAAGAAAGCATGGCCCCTCCCTTACAAAAGCCCTGCTTCATGAAGGAGGCAGTGATTATGGCGGTGGAGGTGGATACGGCAGGGGCATCTCGGCCAGCCTGGCGCGGGAAGCAGTGTTTCTGGGGCCTCTCCAGATCTCTAGGCAGCGATCTGGTTGGAGGGGTCTGTCGAAGCTGTGTACAGCTAGCTCTGTGCATACGATGAAGAAATGTCAGCTCTCCCCATCAAAGAAATGGGGAAATTTCTCAGGGAGATTGTTTAGGAGGCTTCCAAGCCACTCATGCCTTGGCAAAGTGACTTTGGCCTCTGTGTGACTGGGTTTCCTCATCTGTAAAGTAAGGGGGAGGGGACCCACCTCCCAGCATGTTTGTGGGCTCTCAGTGAGGCCAAGGGCGAGAAGGCACACCTCTGCCTGACACCCAGCACGCTGTCTGTCAACGGGAATCCTCCACGGGAGATTAACACACTTATTATTTGGAGGGAAGTTAGGCCAGGGCGGGAGGAGACCGCAGAAGAGCCCCTCAAGCTGCAGTGTCTCATCCTCCCCCTGCCCCCGCCCCCGCCCCAGGTATATGCTCTTCAGCTCAAGTTTCCCCAGCTCCAGCTGCCCAGAACATTCCACAGACCTCCGTCCCAAGCAGCTCCCCCCACCCCAGTCCCCTTCCAATCAAGGCTCATTTCCACGTACATATAACAGAGAAATAAATGGGGTGAAACACTGAAACTATTTTGTTTGTCATTTGTTATAGATATTTAAAAGTGCTAGCTGATGTTCAAGAAAGCCCCTTCCATACATACATTTTGACCCAGGCTGCAACTTGTAGTAGAGGCATGAAAGGAGGACTCTAATTTTAAGCGCTGCATCGAAGACAGTGTGGCTTATGCGCCAGTTGACAAAGGTCAGAGAGGCTGTGAGCTCCTTTCAAAAACCTCGCTCCTGCTTAGACACTTGGTAACATCTGGATGACTCTCCTATGCAGGCACACCAATATTTAACGGCTCCAGAAGAATTTTCTCTGTGGGGGCCTTCGCTGTCCTCCACCCAGCATACCACCCAAAAGCTATCTGGGGGTGGGGAGTGTCGAGAGGGATCGTTCCAGAAATGAACCGCCACTCCCACTGGCGCTGCTGTCTGCTGTCCTATAGAAACTAACCTTGGTGATTCGGGGCTATGTCAGGGCCCTTTCTGCCAGAGAAACCCAAATCACATTTCCAGGCCCGAGTCTGTTACCACTTCCTCTTTGTAGATTTCCTGCCATGCCCTCCTCCAAACTCTCCTTCTTCTTCTGTGAAAGTCACTTAGTCGTGTCCAACTCTTTGTGACCCCATGGACTATACAGTCCATGGAATTCTCCAGGCCAGAATACTGGAGTGGGTAGCCTTTCCCTTTTCCAGGAGATCTTCCCAACCCGGGGATCAAACCCAGGTCTCCTGCACTGCAGGCAGATTCTTTACTAGCTCTTCACGAGCCACAAGGGAAGCCCCCGAACTACTCCTAATAATTCGACTGCTTTTCACAAAGCATTGCCAAGTGTGGATGCATGGCACCCTCCACCATTAGACAGTGTCTTCATCACAGGCAGGGAAAAAGTCTTGTCAAACTCTGGTCCGCACATCTGGCACTCAAAAAATACCTGCTGAACAACCAACTCAACAGATACCTGAATTAAATGAATCTGGTTAAGTAACTAAATGTCTCAGTCTGTGGAACGACCACATCGGCCTAGAGAGAATGTTTTTCCCACCAAAATCAAGGGTTTTCTTCCTCCAGATGTGTTCATGGTAAACTAAACAATCATTTACAAGCCCCAAAAGCAAGAATATGTTTTCTCCCCTTGGACAAGAAGGGAAAAATTATGGCTGGATCAATTGTGAGGTTGCCAGTTAAAGTTTTCTGAGGTTGATAAAGATGGATAAGATTATTCAGGGTTTCCCAGGTGGTGGTAGTGGTAAAGAACCCACCTGCCAACACAGGAGACATAAGAGATGCGGGTTCATTCCCTGGGTCGGGAAGATCCTCTGGAAGAGAGTATAGCAACGCACTCCAGTATTCTTGCCTGGAGAATCCTATTGACAGAGCTGCCTGGCAGGCTACGGGTCCACAGAGTTGCAGAGTCAGACACGACTGAAGAGACAGCACAGTGCTTGTCAGGAAAATGACTCATCCCATGAAACAGTGAGAATGCACCTTATGGAGCACAAAAGTGGCTTCCTGTAATCTTATCCGAGGGGCTGAGTCCTGGGTAGCTCATTAGGTAAACCTGGCCCTGGATGTCCACTCAGGCAAGGCCTCTCCAAGGCAGCCCCTGATCCCTGGCACAGAACCAATGCCGAGCCAACGAGGAGGCCGTTCCAGGAGCGGTCATTTCTTGCGAGTTTAAGGAAGGGAGCCTAAACTCCCCAGCAGACATGGCTTGAGGGGTCTGAGGGGCCTAGGACTACCCTTCTCCCCTCCTTGATCCCTCCAGCCCCCATGCTGGGCAGACAGCCAGCTTATACCCTTTTTTCATCACTCATCTGCATTTTAAAATGCTTTGTCAACCACACAATATAGACTCAGCAATAATTTGTTGATTTTTCAATTTTATGCATTCAAGTCAACCATAACTGTCTGTCAAAGTTTCCGGCCTCACCTACTCAAAGTTCCAGCAACATCCTATTATCAACAATAACAACTAACATTTATTGAGCACTTCTGCTGCCGTAAGCTCTTTACCTATATCACCCTCCTCAATCCTCACAACATTCCTTCATGGTAGATAGGATTCATATGCCCACTTTACAGACAAGGAAAATTGAGGCAAGGAGGCAAAGAGGTCAACTCATTTGCCGAGGGGCACTCAGCTGGACAGGCCCAAATCTGTTTCCAGGTCCTGGCTATACTGGCCTCACTGAACCAAAGGCACCTGAAGATGCAGGCAGCCGGTGCAGCCTGACTGTAGCATGAACACAGTTTCTATAAGATTCCAAGGCATTAGAAGCTGCGCCTGTTACTTGCCTTTGGGCTTCCCCGAAGGCTCAGAGGATAAAGAATCGTCTGCCACGCAAGAGACACAGGAGACATGGGAGATGCAAGTTCAATCGCTGGGCAGGGAAGATCCCCTGGAGGAGGAAATGGCAACCCACTCCACCTGGCCGGGAGACCAGGCCTGTGTTTAACCAACTGGGCTGGGGGGTCCCGAGGCAGGATACACTGGTCTCATGAGCGAGCCCCCTCTGGGGCTCTCACTGCTCCACTGGTAGCGGCAGCCACCTGTCCGTTGCCCCCTGCCCCTCTGGTTACCCACCAGGGGCGCCGAATCCTACCTGGTCCCTGGCTGAGCCACTCCCTGGGCAGAGCTTGGGATGACCAGGGTTGGGTACAGGGAGCAGCAGATGCCTCTGATGAGGAGGAAGCAGAAAATCTTCAGGACATTCACGGGCCCAGGAGTACAGAGCAGGGTGGGGTGCATGGACTTCCCTCCAGGGGCTCCTCCCAGCCCTGTGGGGAGAGGGCTCTGGGGTCATGTTATGGAAGGGAGTCCTCTCCGATCTGGTCCTCTTAGGGGGTAGTGTGAGGACCCTAAGAGCACATCTACCCCAAGGCCATATCCTCATGGGAGACTCAGCTGATGGACACGGGGGCTCCCAAGTATGGCCACAGGCCTAGTCAGAGGCCAGGGCTGGGGCGTGGGCACCCTCGCCACTAGCTCTGCCCTCCCCCACTTCTCATCCGCTCTGGCTGCTGAAAAACAAATGTGTCCCAGAGCCGAATCTCTTTGGCGGGTCAGTCGTTGGCCTGGAGGTGAGGAGTTGAGCAGGATGACTTAATGAAGTTCCTTATATTCTAGAACTCTGGACCTTCATCTCAGGAGGCCATGCCACACTGGGGACATTGACTAGTGGTACAGAATAGAGAGCCCAGAAATAAATTCTCAAATACATGGCCAATGGATTTTTGACAAGGCAGCCAAGACCATTCAATGGAGAAAGGGCAGTCTTTTCAACAAATGATACCGGGAAAAGTGGATATCCGCATATGAAAGAATAAAGATTGATCCTTATCCTATACCATCTACAAAAATTAACTCAGCGTGGTTCAAGACCTAAACTTAAGAGCTACAACTATAAAGCTCTTAGAAGAAGACATAAGGAAAATCTTCCTGCCACTGGAGTTAGCAATGATTTCTTGGCTATGACAATGAAAACACAAGCAACCAAGGAAAAAATTGATAAATTGGATTTTTTCAAAATTAAAAAATTTTGTGCATCAAAAGGACACTATCCGGAAAGTGAGAAGACAACAATAGAGAAAATGTTTGCAAATCAGATATCTGACAAGGGATTATCATATATATATATATATATATATATATATATATATAGGGCTCCCTGGTGGCTCAGATGGTAAAGAATCCACCTATAATCTAGGAGACCAGAGTTCGACCCCTAGGTCAAAAAAATGCCCTGGAGAAGAGAATGGCAACCCAGTCCAGTATTCATGCCTGGGAAATTCCATGAACACAGGAGCCTGACGGGCTACAGTCCATGGGGTTGCAAAGAGTTAGACATGACTGAGCGACTAACACACATATATAGATATATCCAGAATATACATAAAACTCCTACAACTCAACAGCAAAAGCCAAGAATGCAATTCAAAAATGGGCAAATAGATATTTATTTATAAATATTTGCCCCAAAATGGGCAAATAAATCTTCTTTCTCCAAAGAAAGAAGTTGTCAGAATAAAGGTCAAAGATAAATAAATAAAGATTGTCAAAGAATAAAGGTCAACAATGGTTTGACAAAATGGTCAAACACAGAAGGACAAATATTGTGTAATTCGACATCTATGAGGTGCCTGGGGTAGGAAAATTCAGAGACAGAAAGTAGAACAGAGGTTTCCAGGGAATGGGAGGAGAGGGAGATGGGGAATTATTGTTTAATGGGCCCATTTGGGATGATGAAAGGGTTCTGGAAATAGTGGTGATGGTCACACAACACCACGAATGTACTTGATGCCAATGAATTGTTCATTTTAAATCCTTAAAATGGTAAATTTTAAGTTACGTATATGTTACCACGGGCTTCCCAGGTGGCACCAGAGGTAAAGAACCTGCCTGCCAATGCAGGAGACGCAAGAGATGCGGGTTTAATCCCTGGGTGGGGAAGATCCCCTGGAGGAGGGCATGGCAACCCACTCCAGTACTCTTGCCTGGAGAATCCCATGGACAGAGGAGTCTGACGGGCTATGGTCCACAGGGTTCCAAAGATCCAGACATGACTTAGCACAGCACATATTTTACCACAATAAAAATTATCCCTAATTAAAATAAAGATTTGAATGTTGAAAGAGGCTGCACTAAGTCTGGGGACGCAGCCTCTCACTGCACTGCTCAGAGGCTTCCAGGGGGCTTCCCAAAGTCTGAACCCTTCGTCAGAAAGTGAATGGCCCCCTCTGCTTTGCCCACGCCGTTCTTCAGGCTGATTCTTGCCTCTACCCATCATGCCCTCGCAAGTCACACACCTGCTCTTTCCCAGGCATTCCACGCACTTTCCTGACCTAGTTCTCTCTGACTCTAGAGTGCTGTTTCCAGCTCTTCCAGCTGGAGAACTCCTATTCAACCTCCAAGGCCCACTTCCAAATGCCCCTACCCACTAAGTCCCAGTCCATTCGCACTTTTCCTGAGAACCGCGATGTTTGCACATTTAGCTCCCCGTGGGCAGGAATCACCTGACTCGCTGCCCAGTGTTCCACACCCAACAACACAGGGCACAACCCGGCAGCAGCATGTGTCAGATGTGAAGGGGGAGCCTTTGGCAGCACACCTCTCACAGCCCCGTCTATGCCCAACTCCTTCTCTACAGAGAGACGGGGGGAGCCCTTCCATAGAGTCTCCTCCGCCTTTGTTGGCCGCCACCTGTGAGAGCTGACTCCAACCCAGGCTCAGGTCTCAGTGTTTCTTCTCATCTGGGCTGTGAGCTCAGGACGGCATATAGGCCCGAGCGGAGGGGGGCATCCCCTGGCGGGGGGAATCTCAGAACCCTGGGGAGGGGCAGGGCTGAGTGGAGGGGGGAGGACCTAGGGAAGAGCGTCATCAGAAGAACCAGGGGCCCCAAACTCACTGCAGGGAAGGGGGGAGCCCTGAGGAGAGGAGGGTGTGTATGGGTGGGTGAGGGGGAGACGGCCCAGGAGACTGCAGCCACGGTGCTCCTCTAACTGCAGGAGCCTGAGAGGACACCAGGCCTGTGCAGAACAGAGCAACTCAAGGTCTCCTTCTACCACGCTTCAGAGGGGTCCCCGCAGGAAATATTTTTCGCCAGGGTAGAAGAGAACTAGAAGTCGGGTTCTCACCCATGCCCATGCCTCCTTCAAAAGGAGGAGGAAGGGAAGGAGGATGGGAAGGTTCCCTCCCTCCTCCCTGCCTCCCTCCCTTCCTCCCTACGTTCCCAAAATTCACTGAGCGCCTGCCCTGTACAGCAAGCCCTGCTCTAGGCTCTGGGAAAACAGTTTGAAACAAAACCGTTTTGTAAGACAAAAGCCTCACAAGGTCTCACAAACTCCCCAGGAGGCAGGTATTTCCTCCTGTGGTCTTCAGCTCCACCCTGCCCTGATCAGAGGTTCTGGCACGATCCTGGAACCTCTGGGACTAAGATGCAATCCCTCACAACAGTTATGAGGCACCGATGCCACACCTGACCCCAACACAGCAGGACACTTGAACAGGGAAGAAACTAGGCCCAAGGACACAGGGTCAGGTCTAGACTCGGACCTACCGGGGCTCCAAGCCCATCCTTGACCTCCTCCCCAGCCACCGCCACCCCACCCGCCACCACTGCACCTCCAGACAGGAGGATGGGAGGAGCTCTTTGGGGCCATGTTTGTAAACCCATGTCATCTGAGATAGGATGAGCTGTGTTTAGTCGCTCAGTCGTGTCCAACTCTTTGTGACCCCATAGACTTCAGCCTGCCAGGCTCCTCTGGCTCCTCTGTCCATGGGGATTCTCCAGACAAGAACACTGGAGTGGGTAGCCTTTCCCTCCTCCAAGGGGATCTTCCCAACCCAGGGATCGAACCCAGGTCTCCTGCATTGAGGGCGAATTCTTCACCATCTGAACCACCAGGGAAACCCCTGGATATCAGGGAGGCCCACAAACCCAGGAAGGCCCCAGTGTTTCCTTTCTTACCCTGAAACCTGATCAGAATACCCCCCTGGCCCCCAACTGCCACCACCATTCAACATACCTTCATCATCTGCAAGATGAAATGAGAAGGCAGCATCCCTTAGTCCAGACTTTGGCCACCTTGCAGGATAACCCTGCAGGCATATCAGCTCTCTGCATCCTCACATTTCCTCCCACAGAGGCGGGACTGCCCCACACAGCCCCCGTTTTGCAAACGAAGAAATAAACTAAAGAGATAAGCAGACCATTTCAAAAACACAGGCAATTTCCAGGGAAGAGCCAACACATGAACCCAGAGCTCTTGATGTCCAGAGAAGCCATGGAGTGGGGAAGGAGAAAGCAAAGAAGCAGCTACTCAGCCACCAGAGAAGATCCAGGTGGTCTGTGGCAACTCTAAGCCCTCCCCTTACGGGGTAAAGCTCCACCCACCTGGGAGCGGGCTGCCCTTCTCCGCCCAGCCTCTCCAGCACCAACCCATTAACTGCAGTGAACCAAGCTACTAGTCTGTCTCCCCATCCCGACCTGAAGGCAGAGGCTGTGTCCAGGGCCTCACAGAATCCCCCAGGAGGCCGGGAACAGGGACAGGCAAAGTCTGGTGAGGAGCTGGAATTAGGCATTTCAGTCCCCTTCTCTGTGAAAACTGGGCATTTGGGCCAGGAGGCGTCTGGCGTCTCTTCCAACACTGGGCGGGACACCCATCCCGACACCAGGACCCATCATGTTGGAGGGTTGACTTCCGGGCCTCAACCAAGGTCCCTGACCTGGCAGGTGGTCAGCCTCAGAGGAGGAAATAAGTCATGTGGCCTCAGCTAACACCCTTGGGCTCTCACTGCCGGGTTTCCACACACTTAGGAAACAAAACCCGGGTCAGGGAGCCCAGCAGAGAGCAGGAGTCCCTGCCCCACTGGGTCACATTTGGGGATGAGTTCCTGCAATCCCATCAGGTGCTCTTCTGTTGCCCTGGCAACCCCAGGAGCTCCCAGTGGAGCCCATCTCATTTCTGAAGGAGGGGGAAAGGGCAAGCATCTGCTGTGCATGAGACACAGAGTGTGTGGCCAACTGGATGGATTACAGTGAAAGGAGACGGTAGGAGAAGGGGCACAGGTACCCCAGCTCCTTCTTCCTTCTCCACCCTCTGCAGTCCTTCCTTCCTTCCCACTGACTTGCCTGTGGGGTTCCATTCCCCTTTAGGCCTCAGTTTGTTGTTGATTAGTGGCTAGGTCGTGTCCGACTCTTGCAACCCTGTGGACTGTAGCCTGCCTCTGTCCATGGGATTTTCCCAGGCAAGAATACTGGAGGGGGTTGCCATTTCCTTCTCCATGGGGGTCTTCCTGACCCAGGGATCGAGCCCCAGCCCGCGTCTCCTGCATCAGCAGGTGGGTTCTTTACCACTGAGCCACCAGAGAAGCCCAGGCCTCCGTTTGCCAAGACGGTGCTCAGGCTGGTTTCTCTTCCTCAGAACTGAGGAAATGCTCAAGAGCTGGAGGTGGGAGGAGGCCCCACTGCGGTGTGGGTGGGCTGGGTGAGAGCTCTAGGAAGCCTCTGGGGCTTGTTCCACCCCCAAGGGTCCCAGGGAGACTCTGCCTCCCCGGGGAGCCACAACCAGCAACCGGGAAGGCCACAGGTCATGAAGCACAGGCTCTTAGTCACCGCCTCCTCGCCCAAGACTCTGGTGGTTGCACAGACCACAAGCATGGTCCATCCCCCGGGGAGGGGGTCGCACAGGATCCCATGCAGGTTCTCATTCTCACCTGCACGCTGCTGACTATACTGGGTGCATCCTTGCAAGTGCTAGGGGGCACGCAAGGCTTCCATATAGGCGTGCACATGAATTGGTACGCATGTATGGTCCCTGGAATCACCCTGGGACAGACACCCTGGTCCAGGACAGATGAGTGTGAGCCGGGAACACCACCCCACAGTCACGCGGGACTCGGGCTCACACCCACTCCCAGGCCTCCACCCGCACCAGTAAAGGTATTGGGATGTGCTCATAGCTTCCTTCCGGACAAAAGAAAAGTGAGGAGGGTGAGGAGGACCAGGAAATTGGGTGGGCGGGGGAGCGGGGAGAGTCCAAATTGGTACCAGCACAGTAACCCCTAGAGGGCCTTTGGAAACTGTCCAAACTCCCGGTTTCGTAGAAATAAAATCCGGATCCAGAAGGGGAAGGGGACCCAAGGCCGTGCGGGGAGTTAAGAACAGCGTGGTGGAGACCCGCCACCATCTCAACCTGGACCTTAGTGCCTGCCCCAAACCTTCCACAGCCTCTCCATCTTCTCTGCCATAGCCTTGCCCTCGGACAGCTTGGGAAACCTGCTGCTCTGCCCGGACCCGGGACCCCGGCAGTCCATCTTCGAGGTGCTTGGGGCTGATGCCCAGGTTCCTGAACCCCTAGTTTGGAAGGAAATCCGCTCTCCAGGACAATCTGCTTTAAGAATCCGATGAAATGCGCACTGACTCCCTCTCTTTCTAAAACGCACAGCTGCAACGCGCCCACGCCCAGCAGCCCCAATTCTGTGGTTCCCAGGACACGACCAACCGAGGTGCGGTCGTAGGGAAAGCAGGGTAGTTGGCAGGTGGTGGCACCTCCGTCAGTGACCCTCCACGCGGGAGGGCTATGATATCTCCCCGTAACCCTCCTCTCACACGCCGTGGTGACCCTGCTAGCTGCCCCCGGAGCTGAATTCCGAAACCGCCCGCTGCCCAGTCCCCAGCCTTTCGCAGCTCCGAGCCTCCTCTTTGCACGTCTCTTTCCCTCCCCACCAAGCCTCAGCTCCCCTTCCGCGGCTCCCTCTCTTCCTTGGAGCTGCCGGTTGGGGGTGGGACGGGGCAGAGAAGAGAGTCTTGGCTACGGCGGCAGAATGTTTCAGGGAGGCGTGGGGTGCACGGCCGCTGGTGTGTCTGGGGTCTCGCGACCCCTCCGTGGACACACTGGAGGCTCCGGTCGCACTCTTGAGTCAGCTTTGCTGGAGAGAACAACGTCCAGGCAGCACGGCGTCGGCTGCCCGCGGCCACCCCAGGGAATGGAGGTGGGGGTGTTACCGTCCATCTGTAGGCGAAAGAAGAGGGCACAGGCTGCACCTCTGGGTGGGAGGCCCCTGGGAGACCACCAGGAACTCGGATGGCTGAGAAGCACCAGCTTATGGCTGGAAGGTTTGTTGGCCAGACAGAAGTGTTTCTCTAAAAAGGCCCTGTTTTGAAGGAAGGCCCTCTTCTCAACTCTCTAGTGTGGACCAGCCGTCTCGGCCAGTGGTGTCCACAGCCCCAGACCAAGGGGTGGGGAGCGGGGTTGGGGGGGGGAGGGTGCCTTTCACTCTAAATTCGCTGGGTGGTATCATCCCGCAGCTGAGTACCCCCCTGTCTGGGTTTTCGAATCTGATGACCCGCCTTGTGACCGTAATACCTCCTGGGGAACCGGGTAGCGAGCGGGAGCATGTGGCCAGGTGGCACCTGGGTAAGCTGGGTCCAGATACAGGACCACCCTCCCACCGCCAGTGCCTCAGTCCTTCGGTTTCCTGGTGGGGAGTGGAGGGTCCTGGGAGCTGAGGACGCGGAGGTTGCCTCCAGCCAGGCATTCTCCCAGATCCATCCCACCAACTCCCCTTTCCCGGCCGCAAAAGGCGCACCCGCTGCAGCTCGGGCTTCGCGGGTCTCCACCCCAAGCCCTCGGAGCCGCTGGGGATCCCGGCAGTTTTCCTATCCTTTCTCCTGCCGCCGCTTCGGGCACCCTGGACCAGAGGTGAACGGAAAAGTCCAAGCCCCTGACAAACGCCGGGACCCCTCCCTCCCTCCCCCCAGCCCCCGTCGACGCGAAGGTCGTTATATTTCCATTTTATATTTCAATTTGTCACCGAAACAAAGCCGCACGCAGATTTGCGGGAAGAGAGAAAAGGGCTGGGACCAAGGGATAAGGTATGATCACGGGGCAGCGTGCGCGCAACTGCTTTCTGAAACGAAAGTTCTCATGGAGCATGGCGACATTTTACGTTTGGTACTGTTAACTTGTTTTCCTGTTGTGGCCCCTCTCTGCAGCGCACCAAACTCGGGGCTTCAGCGACTTCGGGAGAGCCTTTGGCGGCAAGGTTTCTGGGGCAGCCGGCAGTTCCCAGCAAGAGTGAGGACTGCGCAAATGCCCGACAGGCAAGGTTATTCTCTGGAGAAACGCCACTATCGGGAGAGGGGCAGGTTCTCTGGCTCCCCCGAAGCCTCTTCTGAAATTTCCTTGAAACAACTGAAA
This sequence comes from Bos taurus, assembly GCF_002263795.3. Classification (NCBI taxonomy): domain Eukaryota; kingdom Metazoa; phylum Chordata; class Mammalia; order Artiodactyla; family Bovidae; genus Bos; species Bos taurus. Next base: position 74,413,061 of record NC_037342.1, read on the forward strand.
AAAAATCCCCCACCCTAGTTTTCGTTTAGGGATACAATATGTAAATGGTCTGTATCTCCATCCACGTGATAGTTATACCTGGAGCAAGTAATTAACAATTCTTCCAACGTTTCATTAACCGGGTGCTTCACTGTATATAAATTATAATAAAGACACATCGACTGTTTTAAAATAATAGGAGACCTTTAATCCAGGTCTGTTTTTCTATTTAAGATGCTATGTGTTTAGGCTGAACTGTTTCAGCAGACTGAGGGCTATAGAAATTAACAAAGTAAAAAATTAAAAGCATCTTTCTTCTTCTCCTCCCCACCCGCAACTGACTGGGGATCCTGGACGTCACAGCTCCTACGCTTGAGTTTTCCCTTCATCATCCCACAATCATCCATGGGTTCTTAAGGCTAATGCGCGCCCCTCAGTTTCTCCCTGTCTTTTGGGGGGATCCCTCTTACACAAAGCACACCCTGGTTCTTTGGCTTAATTTGACTATGACCCACGTGGAGTTTACATATTTCGTGGTGTGTGGATTGTGTCGGTGCTGGTGGGGGGAATAAATATCTCTAGCATTCAATCACTGCGTCTAATTCGACAAATCAAGGCCAGCCCCTCGGTGGCGCCCCAGGGGTCTCCGGCCGGGCTCAGGTCTCCCAAGACCTCTGCGCGGAGAGCACTGCCTTCACGCGCCGGGATGGGAAGGTAGCAATCGGCTAGCAACGAAAACCTGCGTGCACCAAATAGAAAGCGAAAGAGAAGGAAGTAGCAAGACTGCTTTCGGAAGCGTCCCGGCGCGCCTGGCCGAGGCCTGGGGTGGCGAGCGCGGCTTGGAGAGTTGGCCCCCGTTGCGAGCGAGATGCCAGGGTCCCGACTCCTGCAGGGATGAGGCTCTTTGAGCAGCTGAAAAACACTGGGTCTCCAACCTGGCAGGTCTCCTGGGGTACAAGCCGCCAAGTATGGGCCAGGATGGGCGGGGACTTTGGAAGGGCGACGTGTGGCCCCAGGGAACCTGGTGGGGTTGGGATTGCAGAAGGCAGGATACGGTGGGGCTCTTGCATAAAATAGTGAATGTGTATGCCTGAAGGGAACCGTGACTCCACGGTTCGGGACCCTTTCAGTACCGACGGGGAAGCAGTGGAGGCGCAGTTAGGGGCAGGAACTTCTGCAGCCTGGATTCGTGTCTCCCCTCCAAGTTCCACATCTCCAAGCAGCAACCCCCCCAACTCCCCACAGGAGGCTGCAGGCGGCTTCCTGCTCCAGGCTCTCGGGCTGCGGCCCCAGTGCAGCCCCCGGACCCATAGCTCTCCCGTCAAGGAGCGCTTGTATCCAAGCACTGGCTCCCGGCGGAGGAGACCTCAGACCCTCACTTTTGCTCCGAGCAGTTACACAGATGGAGGAACTGGCCTCTGGCCCCCGGACCAACGGAGCTGGAAAGGTGGTTGCCAGGCCGAAGCCCCACTGGGTGGCGGCCCGAGCCACAGTCAGCCTGGCACCAAAGCTGAGTCTGCCTCTGCCTTTCCCAAGCTCCTGGGAACCTCCGAGGCTTTTTCCCTCCTACTCACTCACTTTCCCCCTTTGGGGTACACACTCTCACGAGTGTAGGGAGAGAACCATGTCGGTGTGTGTGTGCTTCAGAGTCCCTGCCTGCTGCCAGCTCCAAAGGTCTTCTGCGCAACCGCCTCTCTGGGCGGCAGAACCTCACCTCTTGGTGCCTCGGTTCCCTCCTTTTGGGCCTAATGTGCCTTTCCCCCCAACCCCCACCTACAAGAGCCAGAAATCTCCTCCTGGCCAGAGAGACAGCAGCTGCTGAGAGAAGGAAACGAATAAGCAGAGCTGTCCATAGTTTGCGGCCGCACCCTGAGCAGTGCCTCCATCTTGGACAGCCGGGGAGGGCAGTCCTGTTGGTGTTTTCCAAGCTGCCGTTTGTCCCAACCTGCGGCTTTGGGATTTTACCAGCGCAGGGTCAGCGCCCGCCCTGTCCTCACAAGCGGGTGCTTACAGGTTCCCAGTGCAGCACAGAGGCCGACGGAAGAAACGTGGAGGGGGCAGGCTAGACTCCTCTGTCTCTCTGGGCTGGGGGCCGTGGGGGTGTGTGTGTGAGACATTTACTACCCAGTGAGGCCTGACTGTCATCTCCCTGGGATGCAGGTGAGGAAATGGGGCTTTAGAGAAGCTCCTCACACGCAGGTCAGCGGGGAGCCCCATGGCCACTGCCCATCGAGGGTGCATTATGGAGACTGGCAGTGGGGGCCCAGCAGGGCTCAGAGGTGGTGCTCAGAGGGGTCTCACACTTTCCCCCTTTCCCTCCAAAGCCGAAAACATTTCCAAATGAGACATTGGGAGCCACGTAGAATCTCTCCTTACCTACTTTCTCAGACGCCTTGCTGGGGAATTTCTCTAAAACATGAAAAACCAGTGCAGAGGGAGGGAAAACTGTCCGTGGGGCGTTCCGTCTGGGATATACCCACACCTAACGTTCCCAAAGGACAGGAACCAGGAGAGGCCTGGCGGGGGAGGAAGCCTGAGTCCCAGGGGGCAGGGGGGGCGTGCAGGCAGGGGCACGTGGACAGGGTGAAAGCCCCTCGCTGCCTGAGTGTGGAAGAAGCATCTGTGCGGAGATGCGGCTGTGATTCACGCCGCCTGAACTCATTCCAACAGGAAGGTGGAGAGGCGAGGTAGAGGAAGTGGGGAGAGCCCCGGAGCTCTCAGCCTGCTGTTCTCTGGGTTTGAGAGGCCACACGAGTGTACTAGGCGTGTGTGTGAGCCTGCTGCTCCTAAGGAAGAGGTTGTGTGTGTGTGTGTGTGTCTGTGTAGAATCCAAGTGTAGACAAGAGTACGACCCTGTGAATGTTTGTGCGTGTCAACAACCACTTAGTGGACCCCTTCTGAGCCTGTGGGGAGCCAGCTCCAGGCAGAGGGTAAAAAAAAAAAAAAAAAAAGCATCGGCCGAAGTTGTTTCCTAACGTTATTCCAGTCGCCAAGGCCTCCACCCCGTCTCACCTCTGTCCCCGGGGCCCGGTGTCTCATCCCGCCTGGATCAGTGCAGCCAAACCACTGTACTGTCAGAACCAGCTCGTTTCCAGGGCCCTTTGTGAGGGCCGTGGCCCAAGGGGGAGCGTGTGAACCCAGCGCTCCTAGCCCAGAGATTCTCCCATCCGTCTCAGTTTCTCTCCCTGCCAGACTGGAGCTCACCAGTGCCGATCCTGTAGCAGAAAAGGTTCTGGCCGCAGGCCTTCCTTGAGAAGCCCTCTCCTCCTCTTTGGTCGCGGCGCTCCGGGGCCCAGGCCTGTGTCCCGTGGCCGCGTTCAAGGGGGCTTGGAGGTCATTTAGGCCTCGAGTTCCCGTTGGGCCCAAATCAGGACCCAGAACCTTCCCTCTGGCCCAGCACCGCGCCGCCTGGAGCTCTGTGGCTTCCTGTTTTCCCAGCCGCTCGGTCCTAAAGCGTGGTTCAGAGGCCGGCCGCCTCCCGGGATCGCCCAAGGCGAAGCGCTTGGGAACTCCGATTCGCTCGCCTCGCCTGCTGCGAGCCACCCCGATTCGGGTCATCCGCGGCCTCGGGCGTCTTCGAACCCGCACCCAGCTGGCTCCCCTGCGCCACCGCATCCCCGGCGCGCCCCGCCGGCTGCGCTTCAGGCTCCCGGCCGGGCTCCGCACCTGCGATGCTCCCACCTGCAGCGCCGCCCGAGGAGCCTTCTAGCCGGCCAGGAGTCAGGCCTCAGCGGCCCGGGAACCCGGAGCCCAAGCGTTGTGCTGCAACTGTTTCCCGCCGCACGCCGGGAGCCGGTGCTGCGAAGCATCCGCTTCGAAGCCGGCCCGGCAAGCAGCGCAAAGCAAGCGGTTTGCGGAAACGGCGAAAAGGAGGAGAAACGGACTCCGGGTTGAGTTTTAACAGCCAACGCTCCGTGCCCTTGGCCGAAGGATCCCAAGGGGGCTGGACGGATTCCCCCGGTCCCTTCAGAGCGGTCGATCCCCATTTTCCGACCCAAAGTCACAAACCGCTCGGCCCCACGCCTCCCCAGCCCGCCAACTCTCGCCTCCAGCAAGTTGATCGCGTTTCGAAGGTCCCGGAGCCCCGGGTCCAGGGGTCCCCAGCCCCGAGGGATTCGCACATGCACTCACCGTAGCAGGGGACCTGCAAGGCCGCGTTGTGGCCGCCGCCGCCTTCCTGGAGTTTGAGGCTGCCGTCCGGGGGCGTCTTGCAGGCGCCTCGTTGCAAGTAGAGATGCGGCTGCGGCGCGGGCGGCTGCGGCTGCGGCGCGGGCGGCTGGGGCTGGAACTTGCTGAAGGAGCCCCGCGCCCCGGCGCCGCTCTCCAGAGGTGCTGCCGGGTCCTGCTGCCCCGCGCCGTAGCGGGCCCGGCTCTTGGCGTCCCCGAATCCCTGCCCTTTGGCGGCGGCTGACAGGAAAGTTGTGCTGAACTTATCACCGCCGGGGTATGCCCTAAAAGGCGACGAGCCCTCCCGGCTCTGCGACACCGGGCTGTAGTAGGCGTCCATGGCAGCAGCCGGCGACTCGCAGTAAGAGACGCAAGTCTCAGCATTCATGCCTGGCTCGCGCGGGCGACGGGCGGGGGCGCGAGCGGGAGCGCGAGGACGCCACCGCGCGCCTTGGCCGGGAGTTAGGAGAGGCCAGGAGGCGGTGGCTGTGCGCTGCGCGCGGGCCTGCTCGCTCCCCCTCCTCCCCTCCACGCCTCTCTCTCTGGCTCCTCACCCCCTCCTTTCTCTCCCTTCTCCCTCCCCACAGCTGGCCAAGGGAAAGAACCGAGGACTGTAAAAAGATTCAGATGTTTCGGAAAGTTGACCAGATCTCCCAAACCCTCTTAAGGTTTTTGAACCGGAAAAAGAGAGTGCTTTTTTTTTTTTTCCCCCCGACTCTTTCTTTTTCCCTTCCGTCTCCCTCTCCTCCTCTCTGCCTACTCCCCTTCTCCCTCACCCTTACCCCGTCTCCCTTCCTTTCTTTTAAGGAGGTGCTACTAATTCGGTCGCCACTCCGAGGGGATTTTACGCGGAGCCGCCCGAAGGCCTTTTCAAGTCAAGGCGGGGCCAGGGAGGTCTCTGGACTCCCCGGGCTCCCGAGGCTAGGTGGGTCCAAGCTTCGGCCTATGGGAGGGGGGCATGCACAACTTTAGTGATGGATTAAAAAAACAAAAACGAAAAACAATCCAAAAAATCTGACAGGGTTTGACATTTGGAGGCAGAGGGGCCGCTAACTTCTGGGTGCAGGCAAGTCGTTGGGGCACATCCCTGAGAATTTAGCGCGCAGCTGCTACGGTAAATGTAGCGCGCAACTTTCCTGTCTTCCCAACTGGTGCCTTTTGCTCTATTTCCAACCCCTTTTCCCTATTGTCGGTTCCTCCTTGAAAGTAACACAGTCACACACACACACACCCGCGCGCTGCAGTCACCCTGCGCACGGCCACTTTCTTGTTAACTGTTTTCCTCCCTTTAAGGGCACGGGCGAGGGTTGCGGAGGAATCCATGTTCACTCAGACACTGGAGAACCAGCAGGCTGCTCCAGTTTCTGAAGCTTTGCGCCCAGCCCAGGAGATTTTCTGGCTGGGTTAAGGGCGCTTTGAGAGTGGGGAGTTGAGAGACCCGCACCTCACCGCTGCGCAGTCACCTGCTCACTGCTCAGGTGGGGGTGAGACAGTCTAATCTCTGGCCTCACAGTCCCCACTAGAAAAGTAATGGCCTGGATTTGACGGGTTGTGTGCGCCTCAGGGCCCTGGAACCGGCCACAGCAAGGGAACAGGACTTCACTACAGTGAGCCGCGTCCCTTCTACACGGCTAATCACTGATTGCGCCTCACAGCAACCGTGCTTGGTGGAAATCGGGGTCCCCAAATTTTCCGATGAGCAAACCGAGGCTCAGAGAGGTATGAGCCCTTGACTGAGGTCACACAGCTGGGAAGCAGCAGCGCCTGCCTTGAAACCCACGCTGAGGCTCGTCCCTCCGCCGATCTGGGATGACGTTGCTGACAGCGAAAACGAAACCACGCAGAACGGAGGAAACGGAGCTCTGACTGTAGGATGACTCGGGTTTGGAGGAGCCCATTAAGAGCAGTCCTGGATAAACTGCAGAGAAAAGGATAGAAGACATATCTCAAGGGAGGCTGGGAGTGGGGTGAAAGGTGAAGGGGCAAAGTAAAATGAGAGAGGGCCTGAGCGCCCTGAACCCAGGAATGTAGGTCAGAAGTCAATCTTCTGCACCTAAAAGGTCTCCCTAAGAAGAAATATCGGGGGGGGGGGGCGTCATGCTTCTACCCCCAACCTTATCCTAGCTAATCCTCACCCCCACCCCTCTCCCTTGGTATCTCTGCTCCTTGCTCTGCCGCCGACTGCGCGATCCCACATCTGGTTTCCATCGCGGCTTACCTTGAAGTGCTCGTTAATAAAGATATTCTGCAAACCGTGGCCAGGGGTGCGCAGGCCTGAACCCCTCCCCCACTGCCCATAGGGACCCGCACCTCTCTGGCTCACGGCCCAAGCCAAGTGAGGATCTCATATATACTGAGTCCTTGTTGTGCCAGAAGCCATCCACAGGTTGTCTCTTGGGGCTACCCCAGCAATCTGGGGATGCTGGTCGTCTCCTCATACCCATTTTCCAGATGGGTAGACTGAAACTCAAAGACACCAACTAATTTTCCAACCTCAGTTAGCCAAAAGTGAGTGAGCCTGCATCATCCCAAATTCTCCTGTTCAGCCCTAGTTTCTTTTAGTTCTTAGACTCTGCCAAGTTCTGGAATTCCCGTCTCATCCCTGTGCTTTTTGTCTTGCTAATAACTTGGTATTCAGCAAAGAGTGTCTCCTCCAGGAAGTCTTCCCATCTTTCCCAGTCGAAGTGCATCTCTGTTTTGGACTTCAGGTTTGTCTGGTTGCCGGTTCAGTGTTCATCTCCATCGCACTAGTCTGAGGTTGCAAGAGGGCAGCTTCTGCGCTGCCTGGCGCCCCACAAATATTTACAGAATAAAATATTAGAGCCTGGGTTCCTTCCACTGCTCAGCGAGGCAGTTCCCAGCGTATTTGGTTTCCTCTAGCCAAGGACGACCGGCTGCTCGCCCTCCCCCTCTTCATGAATCAAGCGACAAAATTAAGAGTACGCTGGCCTCTCCCTGGCCGCACAAGAACAGTGAGTTCTCTCAGAGAAGGGGCCAGGCCTGTCTTGTTCACTGCAGGGCTTGGCACATCCTAGGTGCTCATAAAATGCGCATTGAATGAATGAATGAAAACACTGAGCGATCCAGTCTGAGATCTTAAAGGTGCATTTTCGCTAAGGCGTTCCAAGCTGAGAAGGCTACTCCGGTCCCCTGTGCCCCAAAACTGGCTACTAGAACCCAGATGATGTCTGCGATCCTTCTACTTCTCTCCCCTCATTTTCCAATTCCAGGAGTAGACACAAGGGGGAAACTAAGAGAAGTGAGCTATATGGGGTGGGGAATGGTGACTAGACAGGTAGAATGGCAATCACCATATTCTCTAGTAACTTCTGAGCTGCTCTGGCTGTCAATGCAAAAAGACAAAACCAAAAAACAACCCTGCTGCGATCCAGAAAGCTTTCTTTGCATTGGTGGTATAGTGGTTAGCATAGCTGCCTTCCAGAAAGCTGTCTTTGAGTGCTGCCTCCTGCCACCTACCCACCCCACGATCTTATCACCAGTTTCATCACTACTCCATTATTTAACCTTTTCCTGGCCACCCCCCACCCCTCACCCCTCACCCAGGGAGGAATTTCAGCCTCCCAGCCCTCCAGGCACAGACTCTGGCGTCCTCAGTCAGAAGCCCTCCTGGTGCACTGAGGTCATGGTTCTTGGAACCAGCAGGGGGGCCTTCTACCTTTCAAGGTACCTTAGAGGTGAACTCAGAAAGAGTGAGCATCTGCCTGGGCCTGAGAATGTGCATGTGGGTTTGCCTGTGACCAGTGAGAACATTCTGGGCATGTTGTTTTCCCCATGAAAACCTCCACAGACCCCCTGCCCAAGTCCCTTCAAACACGTCTTTTCTAGGAGAATGAGAAGCATAGCTGGTTATTTCTGTGTGCGTTAAGTCATTTGCAGGTTGATCAGCCCATGCCTCCCTATCTCCCTTTATCTCTCCCTCCATCTCTCCATCCATCAATCTATCCATCCATCCCTCTGCCATAGCTGAAAGCCAAGGCTCTCCCACCCAGTTCTCCTGCAAGGGTGCGGGGCATCTTTCCAGCCAGAAGTGAGGTGGATGACTCTGAAGCCTGGTTCTGGTCTTTGCTCTCCCCTTGCATTATTTCTTCCTCGGCTAAGGCTCCTCCGGCTTGCTGATTGTCCCTCCATCACTGATGTGTCTGGCAGTATCTCTACACTTCTGATCACTTTAATGTGCCAGGAATAGTGGGTGCAGCCAGTCCCTCTGCTTCAAGTCCTGATTCCTGTCCCCAGCCCTGGCAGACACACCCCTTGGCCATCCCTTCTCTCTCCCAGTGGCACTGTCCCACTTCACCCTCTTGGAAGCGGCTTCCCCCTTCGATGGGCTCCGCACACAGCCTGGGAAGGGGGAGTGGTGACAAAGTCTTTGTCAAGGCCAAGTGCTCAGTGTCACCTCCTCTTGGAGGCCTTCCTTCACCACCCTAGCATCTGCCTGGTTATTTCCTTGATCGTCTCTATTCTGACCTGACATTTTCTCCCACATTTATCAACCTACTTGTTTTATTGTCTGTCTTCCTACCAGAACGTGAGCCCATAGCTACACTCGCCCCAGGAGGAAAATACAGGGCTTGGCACATAGCACCACTCAGCACTCGATAAATATCTATTGAGCGAGTGACTAAATGAGTGAATGAACCAGTAAGTTGAATGAACAGATGAAGAATACTGGAGGAGAAATGCAGTAACTGCCCAGTCCCTATGGCTCAGGGCGGGAGCTCTTGAGGCTGGGGTGTAGAACTGAGTTGGAGAACGGGGAGGCATGGACTGGAAGTTCTTTCTTTTAAAGGGGAGGACGGATTCGGAGCCACCCCCTTTGGTCTGAGCTCCCTCCACTCCATCCGGCGCTGCAGTCTCCACCTCCTACAGACAGTGGAGCTGGGGAGGGGAGCAGCCCTGCTTATCTGCTACTTGACTTCTCCTGACAGTGCCCCAAGTCTTGGCCCCCAGTGTGGGTAAAACCGGGACCATACACACCTCAGCGAGTCACGTACTACTTGGCTTGCACTTGCCACTTTGTAAATGCCAGGAGGCAGCAAAGATTGCTCGAAAGGTTGGGGCTGCTGAATAGACATTTTGGACATCTGCAGAGGGGCAGGAAGAGTCAGGATATGAAGGGGGAAGGCCAGGGATCTTACAAATCTTGGGCAGAAATGCTTCTGCTCTGCAGACCCGGGCACACAGACCTCACATTCCCAGCAAGACATAAATTAGCAACTGTGTTTTGGACAACTGTTAAAAGTCAGCTCTTGCACACAGATCTTAGCAGTCCTTGAAACGGCCCGGTGATGGTACTATTATCCTCGTTTTACAATGATTAAAAAAATATATATCGAAGCACAGAGAAGTGAAGCGACTGCTTACAGTCACACAGCAAAGCAGACGACTTGGGATTCGAATTCAAGTGACTTGATCTCAGAACCCACGCTCTTAACCACTGCGCGTTCTCTGAGATCTCTGCGGCGACGCGGGTGGAAAGGTTCCCGAGTCCTCTCGGCCTACCGGGCGCTCAGAGAAGCTCCCCCTTCGCCAGTGCCGCGGGCATAGGGGCAAGGGGCTGGGGGCGCTCGCCAGCCTCGGCCGCACGCGCGGACCCTGGTCCTGTGGCGGAGGACCAGGCTATCGCCCCGAGGTCTGTGCCAGCGTTCGCCACCGGCGTCCAGCCTTCCAGCGTCTGCCCGATCTCCCAGGAATGCAGACACCTAGTCACCTTCCTGCATTCGGCTCCAGCCCCCGCGCAGCCCCCGGGACAGCCGCGCCTGCTGTGGGATGGAGCCCGGGAGGGAGGCACTCCCCACCAACATTCTCCGAAGACTCCAAGGCCACGCGGCGTGGGCGGGCGCACCCCCGGCAGTCCGCACCCTAGTGCGCTAGGCTGCCCGGGGCAAGAAGCGAGGGTCTCTTAGGCGTTTTGAGCCGAGGGAGGACCTCGCGAGGGGCCACCACGCTCCGAGAGCGCCGGGTCGCCTGCGCTTCCTCCTGGTCCACGGCCCCTATCTCTCACCCGGACCGGTACTCCCCGTTTAGGTGTTTAGCGTTCGCGGAGTCTGGCCCCTGGTCGGCTCCCTGGTGGCGCACGATAGGGGATTCAGCGCGGGGAGAGGCCCCAGAAGGACCTCCTCTTCCCCATTCTCCGCTTTCTAAGGCCGGGGAGCGAGGGTCCAAAAGGAGGTCTGCGTTCAGGGACGTATCTTCATTCACATGGGAAAAACACTAACTCCCGAAATGCGGGTAAACGGGGCGTTCTCGTGGGTTCTAGACGCTTGCACAACTGTTCGGTCGGGAGGGTCAATGAAATACAAAGCTGGAGGGATGAAGGTTTTTAAAATGACCAGGCGCGACGCCCCGACCCGCAGGAACGCATCCCTCCACCGCCCTTCCCCGCCCCCACGGTGCGTTTCTGGGACCTGCCTTCCCAGTCGCCCTGGTACTTTTCAGCGTGGGACTGGGGCTCCTGTCTGAACGCGCGGTCCAGGCGCACGACAGAACCTGGTTCCCTGCTCCCCACTTATCCGCAGGGGCAGAGCAAAGAGCTCAGGGCAGGGAGAGAGAACTGAGAGGGCCACAGCTGGCGAAACTGCAGTCTGGCGAACCCCCCAGGAAAACCGACTTGGCTGGAAAGCTCGTGAGGGGAGGCCTGGACATCGCCGGGGCGACCGCCTTAATCCTGGATCCGGAGAGGAAGTTGGAACCGGAAGTCCTCCTACGGGGGTCCTTGCACCCCTTGCATATCGGTTACAGCCCAGGAGAACACAGATCATTCACCTCCGCAGATAATTCCCAAACGTCATTAGCCAAAACCCCAGCCAGGTGTTGGGACTGGAGCCCCGTGTCCCCTCTTTGTCTTCTCTGTCCCTTCTCTCCTGGAAGCCATTCCTCTAGGGTTTCAAAAAGATGGGCCGTGGGAAGGTGGAGGCCAGAACACACCAGCTCGGTTATACAGGAGTCCTGTGGCGCCTTGTGGGCAGAAATGAGGTCTTATTTCCTGGGGGTGCTTGCTGGGTGGAGAGGATCTGCCCTTCCCCGCTCAGCCTTAGTTCTAGGGAAGTATATTTCGAAACTTTCTACCCATTTCCCCGCTGGGGAGATGGAGGCTTCAGTGATGGAGGGAAGGGAGTGTGGATGGCCAGAGGGGCCTCTGTGCCGTGCGCGCTGGGACTGCTGAGCTGACAGCCCACAGGTCTCTTACTGTAAGGGGTGGTCTTCCCAATCTACCGCTCAGATAACTGAGCTGGAGCCAGGGAGGGGGAGAGGTGAATGGGACAGGCTAGGCTTCGGATTCTCCTTCTTTCTCTCTGAGATCCTTGGGGTGAGCCCTGGGGGGCCCTTTCCCTCCGCCCTCCCTTCTCCACTCCGCTCCTGCCCACCAATCCCTGGAGCCTGCTGGCACCACACCCTCTCAGTGCCCTGACCACACTCTGCTGCCATCACTGGGAAGGGGCGGGGAGCACGGCCCCTAATTCCCTTTTCTCCTCTCCCACAACCCCAGAGTCCTTCTCCTCTAAGGTTTCGTTTGTCCCTTTGTCCCCTCCCTCAGCCCCAAGAATTCGTGGGCAGCCAGCAGCAGTTGTGATGACTCTAATTCCTGCAGTGCCCCCAGCGCTGGTCTCATGGATGGTGGGAGGGGCTACTGGACTGGAGGACAGAGCTGGGCTCAGGAGCCCTCTGTGGCAGGCCTCTGGGGCTGGGAAAAAAGTGGGGGAGGGTGGTTCAGGGAGGAGGCAGAATTAGTGATTCCATTAGTGGTCAAGAGGCCAGCTGTAGATTCAAGTTTGAATCCCATTTCTGCCACTTTTTCGCTGTGTAACACAGGCTATGTGACTTCGCTCATGGGCCTCAGTTTCCTCTCCTGTAAAGTGGGGAGATTAGTAGCACCTATTTCATTGAACAGCTGCCAAGATGAAATAAGATCATGCTCACTTAAGGAGTTTTCTAGTATCAGCAATGGTAATCTCCTTTCTGTCTGGAACACTCTGCTCTTTTAAACTTCACAGCCCAGACTTAAGGAACCAGAAATGACCAGTTGGAGTTCCTGCCCTTCAACCATCGTGACGGCCGGTCATATTTATCTTTCAGACCACAGCTCCTCCCTGGTCAGGGTCTTTTAAAGCACCAGGAGTGAAAAGGCCAAAGGATTTTTCAGGCTCTGCGGTCCAGCCATTCCTGATAGTTGGTGCACATAAGATGGAGGCGGTGCGTTGTGTTTTGCAGAGGGGTAGCTGTGCCCAGGCTCAGCCCCACCTCAGCGCTTTCAGCAGCAGCGCCTTCACCTCTCTTGCTGCTGCTGCTGCTGCAAAGTCGCTTCAGTCGTGTCCGACTCTGTGTGACCCCATAGACGGAGCCCACCAGGCTCCCCCGTCCCTGAGATTCTCCAGGCAAGAACAATGGAGCGGGTTGCCATTTCCTTCTCCAATGCCTGAAAGTGAAAAGTGAAAGTGAAGTCGCTCAGTCGTGTCTGACTCTTAGCGACCCCATGGACTGCAGCCTACCAGGCTCCTCCATCCATGGGATTTTCCAGGCACGAGTACTGGAGTGGGGTGCCATTGCCTTCTCTTCCCTTGCTTCTCTGTAAACTCATGACTGTCCTGTGGTGGAGGGTTTATGTCATCGCTTTACAGGCAGGGAAATGGACGCCCCTTGCCTACAGCACACTTTGAGCAAGAGGTCAGGATGACCCTCAAATACGGGGCTCCTGGCTCCCAGGCCTGGTATGTTTGTCCCAGCGTCCAGAGCGCGCAGGGGCCTCAGAGACAGGGCCCCGGGGTCTGGCCACAGCGCCTCCTGCCTGTTCCTCCTCCCCCCACCGCCTGCCTCCAGGCGGTGAGGTCTGGGCCCCAGCACCTGTCGAAGGAGCCAGCCGGAGCGCACCAGCTGATCCGGGTAATCCGGGGCTTTGTGATTGGCAGGGAGGAGCCCTGGAGGCGGGAGGGTGGGGAGGAGGGGAGGATGAAGGAGAATGCGGGAGACAAGCACTTGTTGAGCAACCCTGGATGCCCGAGACGAAAGGAGAGACTGATAACCAAGGGCGCTTGACTCAGTGCCTGGCACATAGTAGGTGCTTAGTAAATGATGATGGTTATTCTATTTCTATCGCCTCCTAGTCTTACTAGATGTCTGCCAACTTACCTAAACCCCTCCATCTGAGGATGTCATGCCGTAACGTTCACCCTCTCTCACCTACCCCACCAGGGGTCCTTCCCTCCTTGGGACCAGTGGCCGCACTCCCCGCTTGCCTGGAGCCCGGTCCAGAGCGCACAGCTGCGGCCAGGCTGTGAACACTTCTGGAGTCAACCTCTCCGCCCAGAGCCCAGGGGTGGGGGGTAGGGGTGGAGGTGGGAGTGGGGTCGGGGGGTGGGGTGGGGGGTGGGGAGAGCGGCCTTGACCGAGGAGCGAAGGACGGAAAAGCAGTGCAGCCTTAAGTCTTCAGGGACGCTATGGCGAGTGCTGGCAGGTCGCCCCAGGCCGGAGGGAATTGACTTGGAAAACGAAAAAAAGGCAACTGATAAAAGAAACAACCAAATCTACTCCCCCCTCCAGGCTTGAGCAGCCGCCAGAGGCCAGAGGCGAGGCCCCAGGAACCCGCCCGCGGACATCCTTAGGAGGTGGCGTTTTTGCTGCATTTATTCGGTGTCAATTCAGGGCCCCTCGCACCTCTGCTGATCCGCGCAACATCCCTCCCGCCATAGCCCTCACCCAGGGGCTGCGAGGCTGAAGGGGACACGGCCGAACACCCCGGGAAAGGGCAACCCGGCCGGAGTCGGCGCTGGAACGAACTTTGACTGGAGAGCCGGGCCCTGCGTTCTCAGGCCTCCGCGCCTTTACGCGCTGGGGGCTTGGACACCCAGGTTCTTGCCTCAGCCTCTTCTCCCCAGATGCCTTGCCATCCTCGGGAGCGCGGAAACGCCTAGCTGCTTTCTCCAAGTAGAATTCGTTTCCAGGTCGTAGTGGAATTTTTCAACGGGTAGTTGAGAACGGTCAGCTTCTGGAGGCAGGCATCTGGGCGCTAGCCCTGATCCGGGCTGGTGCAAGCTTGGGCGATCCATTCTCCTCCCTGTGCTTCAGTGTGCTTATCTGTGAAATGGCAGTGACTCTTCTCATCTCCTGGGAAAGCTGTGGGGAGCAGAGATCACCTGGGTAGGTGCTCCCTTAACTCCAGTTGTTAATCTTTTGGGGGATAGTTGCAGATCTTGGGGGACTTGGAGGAACACTCAGTTCTTGTGGCCACCCCGACCTCCTGTCCAGTTCAGATCACCCCTCGCCAGGATTCCAGGATTCTGGGATTCCTGAGTGCTTCACCCGGGACCATGTGACTAGCTCTTTGATGGCCCATAGAGTCCTTTCGTGGTGGGTCTTCTTTAAAAAAAATTTCACTGGTCTTGCCCTCACCCTTGCCAAGCTAACTGGACTCACTTTCAGTTTCTTGGGGATGAAGGTAGCAGACAAAATGAGCATTGCCAAATAGCAATCGATGCATTTTTTTCTTTTCCTGTCTTAAGGTGAAATCCACATAACTTAAAATTAACCATTTAAGGCTTCCCTGGTGGCTCAGACAGTAAAAGAATATGCCTGCAATGCAAGAGACCCAAATTCAATCCCTGGGTTGGGAAGATCCCCTGGAGAAGAGAGTAGCTATGCGCTCTAGTGATCTTGTCTGGAGAATCCCATAGATAGAGGAGCCTGGCAGGTCCATGAGGTCACACAGTCAGACACGACTGAGCGACTAACACATAACCATCTAAAAGTGAGCGATTCAGTGGCATTTAGCACATTTGCAGTGTTGTACAACCACTGTCTCTGTCTAGCTCCAAAACATTTCCATCACCCCAAAAGGACCTATTTTTCTTTTTCAACACTTTCTCCAGAACTGAGCTGTGTGCTGGCGGAGAGCGAGAGGTCAGCACTTCATGCCCTTTCAACTTATCTTTTCAATGCCTTTAACAGGAGCTCTGTTTACAAATGACTTGCAAAGTTGAGCTCAGGAAACCAGGGAGCCCCGGAGATGGGAGTAGGGTGTTTATTCAGAATCCATGGGGGGACCAGTGTGTGTCTGAGAGTGTGGGCTGGGCCCAGGGAATTATTGGACAGGGAGCTGGAGAACCAGGTCCAGAGAGAGGGTCTTTAATGGCCCTGCCCATCTAAAAGCTATAGATAAAATTCTCATCCTGCAGGAGTGAGGACTCTATTTCACAGACATTTTAAATCACAGGCTCTCAGTCTCTTTAGGAAAGCTACTTCTTTGATCATCCGATGAAAGCTGAGGACCCTCTTCTTGGACAGATGCAGCGAAATGCTGCCTTAGTTTCCAAGGGTTTGTAACAAATGACTGCACACTTGGTGGTTTGCAAGAACAGACATTTATTCTGTCTCAGCTCTGGAGGCCAGAAGTCTGAAATCAAGGCGTCCCGGGGCCAAGTTCATAGGAGGGGACTTGCTTGCGATTCCCAGCTTCTGGTGGCTCCAGGCTTTCCCCTTGGCTTCACTTTTCCCATCACTACCTTCATCTTCATGAACTTCTGTCTTCTGCTCTCCCGCCTCTTATAAAGACGCTCATCATCAGAATTAGAGACTACCTGCTGGAGAGCCCAAGATCAGGTCTTCTTGAGGTCCTTTACTTAATTAAACTGTAAATATCCTTTCTGTAGGGCTTCCCAGGTGGTTCAGTGGTAAAGAGCCCTCCTGCCAATGCAAGAGACACAGGAGACCCGGCTTTGATGCCTGGGTCAGGAAGATCCCCTGGAGAAGGAAATGGCAACCCACTCCAGTATTCTTGCCTGGAGAGTCCCATGGCAGGCTAAAGAGTCAAACATGACTGTGTGACTGAGCACACATCTTTTCTGTAAATAAGCTCGGTCTCACAGGTACTGTGGAGAAGGCAGTGGCACCCCACTCCAGTACTCTTGCCTGGAAAACCCCATGGACAGAGGAGCCTGGTGGGCTGCAGTCCATGGGGTCGCTAAGAGTCAGACACGACTGAGCAACTTCACTTTCACTTTTCACTTTCAGGCATTGGAGAAGGAAATGGCAACCCACTCCAGTGTTCTTGCCTGGAGAATCCCAGGGACGGGGGAGCCTGGTGGGCTGCCGTCTATGGGGTCGCACAGAGTCGGACACGACTGAGGCGACTTGGCAGCAGCAGCAGCACGGGCACTGTGGCCACTGTCTTGGGGGACTACCCTTTAACCTCAGTACAGGTGCATACAGCCAGCTTCATACTCAACCTCAGGGGCTCTCAGGCTCCTGTCAAGTCAGAAATGTCTGATTGAATGTCACAAAGCGAAGTGAAGTCGCTCAGTCGTGTCCGATTCTTTGCGACCCCATGGACTGTAGCCTACTACGCTCCTCCGTCCATGGGATTTTCCAGGCAAGAGTACTGGAGTGGGGTGCCATTTCCTTCTCCAGGGGATCTTCCTGACCCAGGGACTGAACCCAGGTCTCCCGCCCTGTAGGCAGGCGCTTTACTGTCTAGCCACCGGGCAAGTCCAGGAACGTCACAAAGGAATCCTTAACTGCCACCTTCAGAAAGGTTGGAGAGAGTAGAAACCACCCTTCTCTTTAAGGAAGGACATTCCCACTTGCGGTTAAAAGGAGAAAATGAACCCACCATCCTGCCTCGGTGATACCATCTGCCCTCTTGAGGAAGGACATTCCAGAACATTCTAGAGGCAGAAACCAGTTGCCTTTTTACAAAGAAGCCCTTGAAAAATGCAAGCATCAGCCAGAATCTCAATTTGTGAAAATGGACCGACAGGAAATTTCTTCACCCTGTCAGACAAACTTCATAAAGGCTCTGTAGGGGCCCTACCACTCCGAGAAGCCTTTTAAGAAAATTGCAACTTTTAGTCAGACCCTGAGGGAAGTCTCACAAAGGTCTTCACACCCCTTTGGCTCCTCTTTGTGGGGTGGTGAGGGAAGAGCAAGGTTTTTTTTTCCAGGGGAGGAGAGAGGTGAGGGATCAGGGCTGGGGAGAGGCTGCTCTGAGGCAGCGAACAGGATGGCTCCACAGATAGAGGTGACAGTTTCCTCAACTGAGTCCCCGGGTCGCCACCTGTGTCCTTCCTGCAGATTGGATTTATAGAGTGTAACATTTTAATAAAAAACACACACACCTTCCCATTTTGGTGCATTAAGAGATTTCTAACAAAACACTGTAATGTTGCTATAAATTTTTCTCCCAGCACCCTCACAAGTAATAACTCAGCCCCGGAATTTTGCATTTAATGTTTATTTTGATGGCTACATTCCAGTCAGAGTGGGGGCTCAGGGTGGGGAGGGAGAAAGCAAAAAAAAAAAAAAAAAAAGGCTCCTCTTTCCTAGCCATTAACTGTGTGTTTTTAATAATAAAAAAAAAAAAGGTCCCCACAAATTGGGGAGCCAACACTTGGAAAGGAAGGAGGGAAATCATGACACCCTATGAGGAAGCGCCAGTGGCCTCAGCTCTAGGAAGTTGACAGGGTGAGCCCTGGCCGGGTCCTGCCAAGGTGGGTCTCCAGAGGGTTTCTGGAATGTCGCCTTTGCCCATGCCATGCATTCAGCCTGAGATGCCTTTTTCTCTTCCCTCAGAGCTTCTGAGCCTCAGAAGTCTCATCTTCTGGAATTTTCCCCACATCCTTTCTCCACGAGAGTTATGGGCCCTTCCCCTGAACAGTATTCATTCTATTCACTCAACACTTGTAGTGGAATCTGTGGCTGGAACGGGCTCAGATGAAAGCGTATTGAGTGAATGAACAAGTGAACTGAGTAGGTTGGAGAATTCTATTTTATTCCATCTGAATTGCTTCCGCGAAGGCAGCTATTTTGGAATGGTTAATGATTTTCTCCCTAAAAAAGAATCTAAATAGTTCAAAATCATGTGGAGATCAGATCACAACCCCTTTTCCTTCAAAAGTGCTATATTTTAGTTGTCTTATCCCCCAGCGTCAGAAGGGAAGCTTCTAGTTTATTCTTTTGCCTCCAGGTAGAAACAAAAGATGGGATGCTGGTCCAGACTGTCACAGATGGGTGGAGACCACTTCCTGGAGGCTGAGGCTGAAGAGTCCCACTGCCTGATAGCTGATTAATGCTCATCTTCCCTGTGCCTTGGCTGTGGGGCTGATACCCTTCTCACAACACCCTCTCCTTCTAAGAACATCACATTCCCCCAGCATGTCTTCCCATGGGGCCACTGATCAAAGCCTGGGTTCTGGGGTTGCCCTGTTCCCGAGGCAGGGGATAACACTCAAATTGTCGGTGGGGATAATGAATAGAGAAAAATGCTTGTAAACTATGGAGTGCCTGGAACACAGAGGGTGGCCCCTAACAGCGTGTATGTCTCAGTGACTGTGAGGCACGTAAGTGGGGGGATCAGACCCCAAAGTCAGATGATTTGCGCTTATTGGTGTAAGACCTCAGTTTTCTCATCTGTAAGCTGGGGACAACTTCAGCAGTTGGATCCTGGGAGGTGGGAGAAGGGGAGGATTATTTGAGAAAGTTGTTCATGGCATGTGCCTGACTCACTGTTCAGGTTGGGAGGGGACCTGGCCCTACCCCTGCCACTCACTGACCTATGGGCACCGTCAGCTGGCTGGGTTGGAGCCCCTCGCTTTCCTTACCTCCACCGCACAGCCTTCCCCAGAAAGGAAGGACAGCCTGTTCCAAGCTGCTTTACTTTGCCTTCTCCATGGCGAAAAACTGTTTTTTCATGAAGGGTTTCAAATCCTGCCTCTTCCACTTATTTGCTGGTTGACCTCGGATCAATTGCTTAACCTCTCTGGGCCTCTTATTTGCTTATCTGATAAATGAGGATGATAATGCTGGCCTTGGTGCATTGCCCTGAGGATTGAAGACGATAAGGAAGCCTGGTACACAGCAGGCACTTGATAAATGTTCTCCCTTTCCCTAAGGAGATGAGAAGCAGATACTGGATGTGATGCTCCGGGTACCTGTCCTAGGACCTACGCACAAACAGTGCCTACTAACTGCTCTGGAGGTATGGGCCGGCAGGAAGCTGCATTGCCCATAATGGGGAGCTCTCAGGAAGACCCCCTCACTCATCATGCTCTGTGAGGACACCATACATTCTTCCCTTTTACAAACTCTCAGCCTGGCCCATTGCATTTTAAAGCTGAATAAATAGTTCCAGGGCAAAGCCAGGGATCAGGGCTGCTCTTGGCTCTTTCCAAAGTATTTCTGAGCCTTTCAGCAGGATCCGAGTCCCCACCCTGCAACCCCTCTAACTTTAATGGGTGCTGATCACTTTACACCCTGTGAAACCCTCAGCAAATGGTCCTGATCTCTGATGTGCCGTTCAGGCTGGCAGCAGGGCGCTGGCACTCAGACTCTGCCCGAGGAAATGAAAGCCTGATGGGGCTGGAGGGGGAGGTGGCGAAGGAGCTTCCAGGCCATCATGGCAGCTGGAGGAAGTTTTCCCCTAGCTGAGCCGTCCTGCACCCTGCCATCTCTCCCTTCTCAAACACGGCAGCCAGGCCTGCTCCGTCTGGGGCCTCACAAAGGCCCTTCCTGAGCAAGCTGTGTAGATGTCTACCCTACAGAAGTAATAATCGACAGGACCATTTATCGAGCGCCTATTATGGGTCAGACCCAATTCTTGACTTATCCCATGAATACCCTCTTCTGCGGCCCCCTGGCCACCCCGCCAGTCAAAATTAGCTCCCTCTTCGGGGACTCACTGTCCCTCACCTGCTTTAATTCTTCAGAACCATTTGTCACTAGCTGTAATGATCTGGTTCATTTATCTTTTTCCTTTGTCTACTATACATCTCTCCTATTACAATGACGGGAACCTTGTCTGTCTGTTCATACACCATGGCCCGGAGAAGCGCTCAGTGCAGAATAGGTGTTCGGAAAATATTTTATTTTTCATCTGAATGAATCTTCATTCATCTTCAGAGTGATCTTATGGGAGGGGACTATGATTATCCCCATGTTCCAGATAGGAAAACTGAGGCAGAGAAGGGGCCAGGAGTTTTGACAAAGGGCACACAGGAAGGGCAGAGCTGGGATTCTGACCCTGGAATGTTTCACTGAAATCTGTGCTGTTCTGCCCCACACAACCTAACCCCACCTACCTGGCTTCCGATAGAGTGAGTGCTCTGTTGGAAATAGAAGATCTTGTCAGAAATGGAAACTTGAGGCCCCTGTGTCTGAATAAATACTTCCCGAATATTTATACTCATGATCCTACAATATTTTATTTTCTGTAGTTTTCACAGAAACCCATTACATTGTTATCTTTCTATACCATTTTATAACGAAGAAGTCAAAACTCAGAGAGGTTGTGTGCTTGCCTAAAGACACACAGCGAGGAAGTGGCTGAGTGGCCTTGGGTCTGGACTGGGATGGAAAGGCTGTGCTCATCTCACTTCTCAGATGCATGGCCTCCTGGGGAATCCGAGTGACCCCTCTGGACTCACACAGTCGGGAAGTGACAAAGCAGATACAGGGCCAGGTCTTGTGATGCTCTGCCCAAATCTCCCCTATTTCAGTATTGCAGCCTGGAAACCAGGCACACAGAAGGAAGGCATGAGGGTCCTGACCGAGGGCATGATGTGGTTGCCTTGAGGGCTGGGAATTGGCAAGGAAACTCACAAGGTCATCTGCATGTGTGTGTGTGTGTAAAACACAAAGATCTGACCCTGCCCTACCCTACTGCGTGGATCAGTAACTGTGGAGGGAAGACAAGGGGCAGAGAAGCTGGACAAACTAGCCAGATTTATATGGGAAAACCTGCAGAGACATAGGAAGTAGGAGAACATCGAGAAAGGGTGAAGCTGCAGCCTATGGAGGAGAGAGGGAGGTTTGGGGGGTCTGGAGTCAAAGAAGGGAGGCTTCGGAGGAAGCTGCCAGGTCTAGGAGTTGGGGGAGCAGAGGGGGAGAGAGAGTCCTCAAGGTATTTTTCCACCTGATACCTTGGGAATATGATCTTCCTTTTCTGGTGAGTCTGCCATCAACATTTTAATAGAATTTTAAGTTACCTGTGGATGCTGGCTGACATTTTGTGGATTGAGACTCCGTGTCGAGAGAGAGGCATGAGCCAGCCTCGTTTGCGAGGGTTCATGTGTCTATGGGGTTCTCTACATGTGTGCACACGTCTGCACATGTATGTATTCACGTGGGTGGGGGCGTTTGCTCTAACTGAAGGCCTGTGTGCATGTGTACGTGCATGCCTGGGGTACCGATGGCCTGTCCATCCCCCCTGCCCTGCCCCAGATTGTGAACACAGCCCCCACCCAGGAGTGGAGTCAGACGACTGGTGTGGGGAGAGGGGGGTTGGAGGGTCTGAATTGGGAGGAGTGCCCCACCTCCATTGTGGGAAAGCTGGCATTTGTGGGGGCTAAAACAGGGTGTGGGGGGATGGGGATGGGCTTGCAGGGGCACAAGACACAGAATTCCTCCAGGGGGATTTAGCAGAGAGAGGGGAAGAGAGCAGAGAGGGAGGGGCCCAGGCAAGGGGGGGGTGGTCCTTGGCGGGGGTGGGGGGGAGTGGGGACACTCTAGAGGCGGTGAGGGACATCCAGCAAGACTGTCCCCATCCCTGCCTTTCCCTGCCAGTGATGCTGGGGCCTCTGTGAACCGATGGCCACGTGCAGGGGCTCAGCAGCCAAGGAACCACGCACAGGGGGAGCTTTTGAACTTAGACCCGAGAAACCGGGTTCTCAGCCTAGCTCAGCTCATCCCAACAGGCTGTGCAACCTGGGCAGATCACCTGGGCTCTCTCATCCTAGCTTCCTCACTGTGGCGCCACCTGGGGGCTGGAGGCCTGCATGGGCGGGTGGGTGGGACGGGGCTGGGTGGGCTCTGGAGTGCCGGTGTGTGAGGCCTGGGTTTCTTACTGGGATCGCCAGTTTTGGCCCTGCCCTGGGCTCCCAAGAATTTCTGGACCTGGTGTTCAGCAAGCAGGGTACCTATTGGGTTGTCTCCAAAAAAATGTTCTCAGCCTTCATTTTGTTGTATTTAATCTTCTTGAATGTGACCAAATCAGTCTGTTTTAGGAGGCGGGGGCCCTCGTGCAGGTCCACCTGCCCCGTGATCACCCTCCCCGTGCCAGGGGGGTGACTGATGACTACTCCCTGCCCTTTTTGGTGTTAACTTTAAAAGGTGTTAACTGCCCTTGGTATCCCTTCAGACCCAGCTCTCGCCTCTCCAGGAGGGATCACCTGCCTGGGTGATCGCTGAATACACAGAAGCAGCCTTGGCAGTTGGCATGAGTGTTGCCACTGACTGGCCAGGGAACCCAGATTCTTGACCCTCGGCGAGTAAGCACTGGAGCCAGCAGGCCGGACTCAAGGCCTTTTGTCTCCTAGCCCGGTTTGGCCACAGACTGTAATACTATGTTGATGACGAACTTATTTGTCAACCACTTTCCTCTTTGCAAGTATCAGTCATCCCCCACATCGCTGAATGTGTTTGTTAACACTTGGTTTTTCTGGCCGTGCCGACGGACACACACTGTTCTGAAACGTGTCATGTGATGGCTACACCTGAGACAAGCCTTGAACAAATGGTTTCTACGACTGCTGCCTTGCAGGTGTGTGTATAATGGTACCCTCCTTGCCCTGATCCCTTTCTATTTTTTTCTACGCTATTCCCTCCCCTCTCCGATCACACTTTTCCTTGAGCCTCCCTCTCCCCCACATTCCCTCTGTACCCTCTTGCAACCTGGTCTGCCCCCGTCCTCTCTCTCTCCCCCAGCCCCGTCTCTGGAGCCAGAGCCTTGGCCAGGATGAAAGCCACTGGCCAGGCCCATAAATCAGCCGGCCTGTGCCCCTTAACCTTCCCCATTAACCTCTCACACGGGCAGGCATTAGGTGTTACACTTGGCTCCCGTAAATTACTTGCCAATGAATTTATGAGTGCTCACCCCTCAGAGGCCTGCTTCCTCATCCTCCCCCACTTTCCCTCAGGGTTTCCAGACATCGAGCCCCAGCCTAGCAGTCAGTGCCTGGTTCTGGCCCGCGACTCCCTGAGTGATGCTCTGCACCTGATCCCCCCACCCCGTTTCACACATGGACTAGAAGATTGAAGAGGGGAAGGGGGGGGCGGGTGTGCGTGACAGTCACCCCTTGGCTCCGCTGTCTAGAATCCCCTTCCCCAGAGGCCACCCCCTGGAGCTTCCACACGTTTACCTTGGAAGGTGAGAAGACCCTGCATAAGAACCGTCACCACTGTTTATTGTGTTTCTGCCACGTGTTTCTACCACGTGCCAGATGATCATGCTCATTGTTTCTAATTCTTTGAACAATTCTTCGGAGGTATGAATTGTTATCCCGTTTTACAGATGAGGAATCAGAGGTGCAGGCAAGTGATGTGACTTGGGCAGGACCGGGCATCACTGGTGCTGAGAGTTAGTGGATTTCGTTGTATCCTGCGTGCCTGCTCAGTCGCTCATTGTGTCTGACTCTGCGGTTCCTTGGACTATAGCCCACCAGGCTTCTCAGTCCATGGGCTCTCCCAGGCAAGGTTACTAGAGTAGGTGGCCATTGCCTTCTCCAGGGAAACTTCCTGACCCAGGGGTCAAACCCAGGTCTCCTGTATTCGCAGGCAGATTCTCCTACCAACTGAGCTCCTACTCTATACAAATCCAAATCTGCAAAAACAAGGCCACGTATGGAAACCGTGATAAGCCCGTGACCCAGAATCTCTCTGCCTCACTCCCTCATCTTGCTGCATGTCGGTTTACAAGGAAAAATAGTAGTGACGATGTTCATCACGAGAATGGCTGACCCCCGTGGATGTTTACTAAGCACCTGTTATTATGCCAAGCGATTTATGTGCAGAAACTTGCTTAATTATCATCCCTGTGTAAGGTTGATGCTATAGTTATGCCTGTTTTACAGAAGAGGACATAGGCAAAAAGAGGTCAGTTAATTTGTTGACGGTCACCCAGTGAGGAAGGGCCGGGTCCAGCGGTCGGACCCCAAGAGTCAGCCTGCAGAACGCCCAACACTTCACCATGAGTAGTGACACTAATGACAAATGTGATGCCACCACAGATAGAGCGACAGTTGCGTAGGCGCCCCAGGGGCTCAGTGCTGTTAGCCCCGCGTCCCTGCGGGGAGCCCCTGGAGAGTTCTCCGTGGGTGACCCAGGGGCGCATCTCACCTGGTTTTCCTTCTTTCGCTTTTCCCAGGTGACAGCAGGGGCGGAGCTACAAACTTTCCCCAGATGAGCCCAGGACCTCTCTGGGTGCCTGTCCCTGGCTGCTGCTCCAGCTCTGATCCCTGATCCCCAAAGCTATGAGGTCTCCACCTCAGCTTCCTGAGTGTGATCCTGGGGAGACGGGAGCACATGTCTGGGATGGCAGGGAGCAGCTGGAGGGGGATGAGGAGGGATGCGAGGAGAGCACGCTGTGTTCCGGGGACCTGCAGGGACAGCAGACCGAAGCTGGACGGCAGGACTCCAGGAGGATGTTTCTGGGCCAGCTGTCACCAAGGGCCCTCCCCTCCCTGTGCCCCCACCCCCCGAACTTCGGCCCATGTGAATGCCTCCTGTGCAATTCACCAAGGGCCCTCCTCTCCCTGTCCCCCCACTGAACTTCGGCCCATGTGAATGCCTCCTGTGCAGTTCAGTCACCACTGCAAAGGAGGGGCAGACAGCTGCTTGTGTTCCTCTGGGTTGTGTGTGACCCTGACTTAGAGGGAAAAGGAAAGGTCAGCCAGAGGGTGCTGCCACAAAGGCAGGACGCGGGCCCTGTTATACTGGGAGGGCAGGAAAGCAAGAGCCATACAGACCTGGCTCAAGTCCCAGGGGAACAGGGCTGAATAGGGTCCCCTCCCAATTCACGCCCACCTGGAACTTGTGGATGTGATTTTGTTCGGACAAAGGTGTAACTGCAGGTGCCGTGAGTTAAGATGAGATCAACCTGGATTAGGGCGGGCCTGGCATCCTTGTAAGAGGTGGGAATCTAGACACAGACACGCAGGGGCGAAGGCCCTGTGAGATGGAGGCAGAGATGGAGTGTCAGATCCACAAGCCAAAGAATCTCAGCGGTTGCCGGCGCTCCCCAGGAGTGACAAGAGGCAAAGAAGGATCCTTTCCTTAGAAGAGAGTATGGCCCTGCTGACACCTTGAGTTTGGACTCCTGGCCCCCAGAACTGGACGAGAGTAAGCTTCTGTTGTTTCAAGCCACTCAGCGTGTGGTACTTTGTTATGGCTTCTTGTTAAGAAAGCTGACAAGCGAGCTCCAATCACTTATGAGCAGGATGGCCTGGCATCAGTCACTGGTCTCTCCAGGCCTTGCTGAGCATCCTTGTAGTGAGTGTGACACTAGTTCAGAGGGTGCTGTGAGGATGGGATGGAATGATGCCTCCAAGGCTAAAACGGTTCAGTAAAGACAGTGGATTTGGCTCTGGGATTCCTGGGTCAGGCAGATCTGCTGGAGAAGGGATAGGCCGCCCACTCCAGTATTCTTGCGCTTCCCTTGTGGCTCAGCTGGCAAAGAATCCGCCTGCAATGCAGGAGACCTGGGTTCGATCCCTGGGTTGGGAAGACCCCCTTGAAAAGGGAAAGTCTACCCACTCCCGTGTTCCGGCCTGGAGAAATTCCATGGACTGTATAGTCCATGCGATCACAAAGAGTCAGACAAAACTGAGTGACTTTCACTGTCATGTCTAAATACAGCGATTCTTCAGAGCTGGGCTTCCTAGTTCCTTCTGGAAGGACTGAGAGCCCCGTGTTATTTTTTTATGGTTAATTTTGGAAATTCCAAGTTAACAGTTAGGGTACAAGGTGATCACATTTATGTAATCTTTATCAGAAGTCTCACAAGTTGTATATTCAACATTTTGAAGAAAAAAAAAAAGCAACTCTAGTTTTTACTCTGTACATCCAGATTACATGCTTGGACCAACTGCACGAACAGTTAGTTTATACCAGATGCCAGCTGACTGCCTGATGCCAACTGGAAATAAAGTTATGTGCGTATGCACACTCATATAAACTGATCGCTAACCTTGTATACAAAACCATATGTGTCTATCTCCCTATGCATATTGGATGCTTACATATTCATAACAGATGCGTACATATATCTGCTCAAGAAATCCATCCAGCAAATATTTATTCAGTGTTCACCTTGTGCAGGGTGTGTGCGTACATGTGGGTGTGCAGATAGAGAGGAATACGTGTTCATACATAAATAATGTATACACGTAGCTGATTAGACCAGAAGCCAACCAAATATCTAGATGCCAGTGTGGGAGCATGGCTGTTGGAAAGCCATATACTTCAAATTCCCTGGCTGGGAACAGGCCGGAGCCTGGAGGTGAGCTGAGCCCCCAAATGAGAGAGGGGTCAGCACAGGGCAGACAGCTGGGGCGGGAGGAAGGCCTTGGGCCCCCTCTAATGCCATCGGGGTGAGGCTTGGGGCTCCCAGCCCCTTCTGGTCAGTTGTCCCCAAGCTGTCACTCTCTCTGTCTTTGTGGGGACTTGGAACGGAAACCCATTTTGAGAAGAGTAGCATCTAGGGGCACGGCGACCTGTTCCTGCCTTCTCCCACTCTGAGCATCCTCAGAGTGGGATGTATCCTCTCTGGATACAGGGGCGCTGGATGCTTTGCTGGCCCCAGCACCACTTTGGAGACCTGCTGTGTGCTTCTCAATGCCACCCCCTCCCTGATGGCACTTCTCTCCGTGAAGGGGCCAGGCCGGGGAAGGGCTGCTCTGCTGTCACGCTTCCTTTCGTAACTGAAGTGATACAATCTCCGCCTGCCCCGCCTGCTGGACTCCAAGGGTGCTGTTGGGACATGGCTGCTCTTCCTCCACAGCCCAGCCCAGAGTCTGCTTCCTAGGAGGCCCTTCGTAAAATCTGGGGCACTCAGGGGTTTAGCCAGGTGAAGGGGTGTGTCCAGGGCCGCCAGGCAGTGGAGGGAGGCTTATGCAAACACGCCCTGACTCAGCAGACTCCCTGCTCCAGAAATGCTGCAGCTCACCACCCGCCTTGGACCAGGACCTCCCTGTGCCACGGACCTTGTCTGACCCTGCCAACCGGAGAGGGGAATGCCTGGGGTGGCCCTTGTATGGCACTTTCATATCTGAATTTCCAGTAACCAGCATGCCAACCTGCATACAGTAGGCAATCAGCTGGTGTTTGCTGAAAGAATTAATGACTTCAAGGCCTGGGTATACAGCTCTGGGCCCTCGGGACTGTGAGGGCTCAGAGGAGCAGTGTTTTTGCCCTGGTAGACGGCGAATTCTCTGCTAAGACCCTAAAGCCAATGTGGCGTCTTAGGGGAGAGGTGGGTGGGCAGTCAGCATGGGGCAGGAATTGGCTGCTGGGTTAACAGAAAATGAACGAGATTTGCCTGTGTCAGAGGGGCTCTGGTCAAGGACACTTCCTGTAATAAGTAAACATTCCTGAAAGGGTGAGAGCTTAAACACAGTAAGTGATGCTAAATGGAGGAGAGCAGTTCAAGGAGGGAGATTCTTTCCAGGTGAGGCTTGGAAGGGGAGGGAAGGAAACGATCTTTCTTTAAGCTCCTGTGAAGACTGATGCTAGAGACTGCACACATGTTCTTCCTGGAAAAGCAGGTCACTGGAACGATCTCTGTTTAACAGATGAGGACACTGAGGTTCAGAGAGGTAAAGCACCTCGCTCAAGGTCACACAGCCAGGATGTGGCAACATCGGTCCGACTCAACTCCTGTACTGGTCTGGCTGCTGAATCTAGGTAATAGCTATGTATTGCCTGCTTGACCTTCCCTTTTTGTTCTTTTTCTGTGAGGATTTAGTTATTCTCTAGAGCAAAAAGAATATGTTTTGGGGGTATTCAAGCTTTGGGGATTTTTTTTTCCGTCCTCTGGTATATTGTTAGGAGGGCTTCCGTGGTGACTTGGTGGTAAAGAATCTGCTTGCAATGCAGGAGACTTGGATTCAATCCTTGGGTGGGGAAGATCCCCTGGAAAAAGAAATGGCAACCTACTCTAGTATTCTTACCTGGAGAATCCCATGGATAGAGGAGCCTGGTGTGCTACAGTCCATGGGGTAGCAAAGAGTTAGACATGACTGAGCGATCAAACAACAACCGCAACAAATACCGTTTGGAAGGGTATCAGTTCTGGCCTCTTCCAAAGGCTCCATCAAAGATAACGTGGGAGGCTTTCCTGGTGGCTCAGTGGTAAGGAATCCTTCTGCTAGTGCAGGAGACACAGGTTCAATCCCTGATCCAGGAAAGTCCTGTGAGCCACGACTATTGAGTCTGTGCTCTAGAGCCCCGGAGCTGCAGCTACTGACTCCGTGCACTGCAGGTATTGAAGTCCACGCCCCTCGAGCCCGAGCTCCACAGCAGGAGAAGCCATCTCAATGAGAAGCCTGTACATGGCGACTAGAGAGTAGCCCCTGCTCCTCGCAACTGGAGAACAAGCCCTCGCAGCAACTAAGACCCAGCGAAGGAAAAATAAATAAATAAATGAAATTATTAAAAAAAAAAAAGACAACATGGGCTTCCTGCAAGGTGCCCCTCCACCATAAACCTATCCTTCCTGCTCCTTCAAGAGCGATCCCTGGATGCTGTAGTGAGAAGGATGTGTTTTTGAGGGGGCCTCTTCCCAGGTGGTGCTAGAGGTAAAGAACCCACCTGCCAATGCAGGAGGCATAAGAGACGCCAGTTCGATCCCTGGGCCGGGAAGATCCCCTGGAGGAGGGCATGGCCACCCACTCCAGTATTTTTGCCTGGAGAATCCCGTGGACAGAGAAGCCTGGTGGGCTACACAATCCATGAGGTCCCAAAGAGCCAGACACGACTAAAGCGACTTAGAACAGCACAGCTCATCCCTGTCAACTGGTATAAAAGCAAATTGTTTGCAAACTTAGATGCTGGAGAGATCAATGAAAGAACTAAAAGTGTTTCCGCGCTGATCCCATAATCAACACACGTCTGGGGACTGATCCGACCGAGCCTGTGCTAGTGGCATGTGTTCGACTATCCCCAGGACGAGGCCCCTGCAGGTCACACCGGTGTCCCCTTCCCCCAGAATCCCAGGTAAGTGGCAGAGAGCCTTGGCAGACAAACCTGGTCGAAAACACTTCCTGTAATAACTAAGCCAGTCTGTTTATCTAGCTTCTTGGCTACTAAACAGGCATTGTGAGGGAGGGGGCCCTTCGTCACTAAATCCCCACGCCCCTTTGTAGCGAGTGATGTCCTTTGTAAGTTGCTGGGTGTCCCTGAACAAGTTACTCCAGCCCTCTCTTCCTCATCTGTTTAAAAGGGGATTATATTACCACCTCCTACGTGCTGTGAAGTTTTAGCCCAAGCACTTAGCACAGAGCCGGGCACCTGGGAAGCTCTGAATGAACATTAGCTGTTAGGACCACAGTTAGCATCATCTGCCGGGCAGGGCTGATGGAAGAGCTGGTGAGTGGAGGTGAGTGTCCCTGTGTGAGGGTGGGAGGGTGTGTGTGACCCCTGCCTCTGCTCTGGGGACACCGAGGCCCTAGGGCAGACTCTGGAGGGATATGGATAAGTCTCCTGTCTTGCTGGGGCAGACTCTGGAGGCATACAGATGAGTCTCCCGTCTTTGCTCCAGCGAGGAGGAACTTTGTCCTCCCGCACAGGCTGCCTCCTGCAGACTCTGTCCTCTGGACCCGCTGCCTGTCCCTTCCCTGGCGAGGGCGGGGAGGAGGCCCAGCCACGGGGCCCTGGCCCCCGGGGCGGCTGGCCCAGCAGGCCAAGGACTCTGTGTCCTGGGAGGGGAGCAGCCCTGCGCCGCAGCTGCTCCTCCTGGGAGGGGCTGGGGCAGCAATCTCATCTCTCAGCAGAGACCTCTCAACCCAGGGGGCAGTGCCCCAGAAAGGGCACAACCCCGAGACCCGCTCAGAGCTGCTTCCTCCTCCTGTTCATGTGTCCCAGAAACCTGAGAAAATGAGCCAAGTCCTGGGGAGAGGGGGCTCCAGCTGGGGGACCCGGTCCTCCTTGACCCCCACTTACTGCCGCTTGGGGGTGGGGAGAGCGGTCGTCCGCCCTCCACCCTCCGGAGGTCCCCTCCGCGTCCCGCCCTCCCTCTCAGGCCACGGGCCGGTTTTCCAGACTTCTCCCTTTCCCACACTCTTTCCCCGAAGCCTCCTTCACACACCCAGTTCTTCTTAAAGGGGTTCTAAGAAGAACGAATTTCCTATGAACAGAACAATGCCCTATTAATCTTACGAGGGATTTGAACTTGGCCACATTTCAGCTTTTGATTTAAATATCATTTTGGTAATGGGGGAGAAAAAAAAGAAGGCTGACTCTTGGACAGCCCCGAGTTTCCAATACCTTCTGAGCATGAGACGATTTCAAATATAAAATTAAATCCAACTCCCTTCTGCCTCCCCCCTCCCCCCACCGTCCCCTTCCCCCGCTTTCACTCAGACAAAAAAGCTCACGTCCCACATACTTCATGGGGATATTTCAAGTTAAAGTTTTGTTTACCTTATAGAAAAGTTAATTAGTTCCTTTTGATCTCACGGGGAAAACCACACAGGAAATTTTTCTTCAGAAAGTGTACACACGAAGGCATGCTTTACCCTCATAACCAGAGATATTCATTAAAACAATTCGTTTCGATTTTTAATTTAAAGAAAACATTTTACATTTTCCTGATTTATTATTAAGAGAGTAGTTGTCCCTGGGGCAGAGCGTGAAGGGGGTCGGCTGAAGTGTTTTTGCTGTGCTGGCAGCCAGCATTGGGCAGTTTGTTTTGCTACTTTGGATAACAAGAGACTTCTGCAGAGAGGCAAACCTTCAAACACGCCAGATTTCAGTCGCCAAAATATTAAAAATCCAGGGTTTGGGAGATTGGGACTGTATGGTTTAAATAAAGATATTTAAGTTCTGAAATATAAATATTCGAGATCCTGAAAAAACATATCATTGCATTAAAATCTGAAACAGGCAATGGGTGAATCGAGGGGAGAAAATGTTTACTTTTTTGAGGTTTATCTAATGAAATATAATAAATAGTACATCATGCTCTTTTTTTTTTTTAACCCCTAGAGATATTTAAGCAATACCTGGATTTGTACAATAAGCTGCTTAGGAAAAGTCTAGAAAGAGAAACGGTTGGATTTTCGAAATGCGATTTTCAACCTTAAGCACATTTTCCACATCTTGTATTGTTATGGGATGAGGGATGCAGAGGACCCTGTAAATTGTGGAACTCATTTCCAGCCCAGACCAATTGAAAAAAGAAATAGTATGGCTTCCCCGAGGTTGAAAGAACAAATTAAAAGATATTGCTGATGGAGCAGCCAAAAGCTGTGGTCCCCATTACTGCAAGGAAAAAAATCTTAAATAGATATGGTATGGACAAAAAGCCTGTGGAAGAGATGTTTTTACTAAAGCAAAACCGCTAAAGCAAAACAGCTCTAAAGAGTGGTGTTGACATCAGTATACGATTTTGAGGGTATTTTTGGGTGCGTATCCCTTTCCTGCCCCTGACACAAATATTTGGAGATTGGGACTGTCATTGTTGATAAAAATTAAATTGATGCCGCATACAAAAGATATATAAAAACCATGTTAACATATGGGGCGACTTTGATGATGTTCTGTACACAGCAAAAGTATAAAAATCTGATGACATTTTATTGTCACCAATTTGCTTTTTAATCTGTCCCAACCACTGCTTTTAAAAACAGAACTCTTAATATAGATTTCTTTATCAAAAGTTTGCACCTGAAGATAAATTTTCTGATTTAAATGTATTCCACTCTCCTATTTTTTATTTTTGTTTTTTGGTAAATGGTGAAGGTGTGTGACAGTCCGTTTGTGAAGTTAGGGAAGAATGCATTTATTTTGAAGAGGGATTTAAAAATGCTGGCTGTAGGAGCAGATTCCTACAAATGAAGCCAGTTCTTAAGGCAAGTTTCCAAAATCTTTCTGTTCAAATACAGAGTCTGAAAATCTTTTTAAAAAATTGTCCTTCTACAACACAATTAGTTTTATTTCCTGCCTAAGATACCTTTGTATTTTCTTCTGAAGAAGGATTTACCTTTTTTTTAGAGCTGGAAATATTCCCTTTTTTCTTCTTTTCCTGGAGGAAAATGGTTTAATGTAAAGTTTAAGGGAGGGAGAGAGATGTATGGAAATGAATGGAAAACAGAAGCTTCAAACGGCTACCCAATTCCCTCTTTGGATTTGCCAAATAACAACTCAAAAATCAGATACTTCCCATAAGACCATTGATGGGAGACCTTCCCAATAAATATGCATCTATTCCTGTTTTCATCAAAACAAATAATTTTCTCTGCTGATTAGGGGCCCTTCCTTCTCCAGTACCCATCATTGGGAACTTTGAGATTTCACTAAACATATATACATATATATATATATATATATATATATATAATTTTCCTTTCCGTGAATTTCTACGAAGTTGGCTTTCTTTCTCCAGGAGGCTGGAGTAGAGTCGGGACCCTGGGTAGACACTTCATTGGTCTGAATGCAAGAGGGAAAGGGGTGACACTCTAAAGGGAAAGCCACGACCCCAAAGGAGAAAGCACGGACAGATAAAAAGAACAAGACAAGTAAATATTTTCCTAGCGCGTTTCCAAGTTAAAACCGATCAAGCTACCCGGTTAAAGAAAGGCAAAAACAAAATTCGTCCCTACCTTTGTCAGATGCAAAGTAATGAGGGGTTGTTCCCAGAGTGGTTATGACCTACACAGAGCTTCTTACCTTAAATCTATACATTTTGAACAAAAACAGCTTGGAGCAATTCTCTCCAAACAACCCCAAATGTTAACCATTCCAACTCAAGATCGGGTTTCTCCTTCAGCCTAGACGGTGATATCAGTTGGGTTTTCTTTTCTTTTCTTTCTTTCTTTCTTTTTTTTTAAAATATGTATTCTTATGTTTCCAATCCTCAAACATACTTTTTTCATCTTTGTTAAGGCTCCTTCTGGCTGCTGGATGGGCTGGGAGTCGCAGGAGTCCTTCTCTTCGGGACAATTAGTCTCTCACTTGATCACTTGAAAACGGAATGATTTGTCGTGGTCACTGAGTGGGGCTCTCTCCCTCTTTCCTCTAATATTGTTGCAGATACGTAAAGTTTACTGCGTGCTGTAAATATGTCAGCTTTTGCCAGGGAGTTTGCTAATAAAGAACCTAGAGGTATTATTGATGGAAAAGATAATGTTTTCAATAAGACTGGCCCGGGCTAAAGTCTGAGACATTCCACACCCAGCCAAGCATAGGCGTTTGAGACGCCGACCCCCTGGCCGAGGTGCCGGGCTGGTTTACCGGCCACAGGCCGGCCGTGCTGCCTGCTTCTCCGTGGTCCCCGTGACTGTTTTATTCAGCGCAGTTTTAAACGCCCGACTGGTTTTAGGAGCTCTGTCCTTTCTGAAAAAATGGCCTTCCTGACCGTCAGGAATAGGTGAACTTATCAGAGAATCATGAGATACGCTTGCCCAGATTGATCTCTTTGGGGATTTATCAGCTCACCCATGCTGAGAGCAGAGGAAAAAAAAGAAGTCCACCCTTTTCTGTTTGATGCTCACTCACATTTTCATTTGTCGTGACAACTTCTGAGTGTAAATTGGATTCATTTTTTTTCCTGGATGTTCGTTTGTGGAGGATTGTTTGGCTTCCCTCTCTTAAAGGAAAAAAAAAAAAGAAATCGCAGAAAGCTTGGCGTCCGTCTGCCCCACGGCCCTGGTCCCCTGATTTCAGTCTCCTGGTCTCGGTGTTTTGTCACATCACCCACATGACAGTTTCATCTGGTGCTAATGTGGCCGTCACATGGGTTGGTCGTCAGAATTCCATGCTCATTTACCATTAATCAAATGCATCATTATGAATTGTGTATGCATTTTAGGGCAGACCCAAACCCCGGCTTGATAGGAAAGTGTTTTTGTTTTTTTCCACTTAACGTTCGGCAACGGCAGATGAATGGCAAGGCCAAAGTGACACTCTTTGTGTTTGCTTAGCCCAGAAATCAACAACCCTAAATTACAGGTTGGTAAGCTATGTCCAGGTAGCATTAGCTTCTCTGGGTGATTATTATTACTTAAGGGCGGCCACAGTCAGCGCCAGCAAACTGAAGCTGGCCAGAGGGAGGGCAGACAAGGCGAGCAGAGAGCAGGGTCTCGGCTTCCAAGGGGCCCGGTGCCTCCTTTTGACTGGGGGGATTTTAGTCTTAGATTGCATTTTCCTGGAAATAGGGACTGGCCCTTCTAATTTGGAAGAATGTGAGGTATTTGCAGGGCGAGTTCGGATGAGTGGGGGTGGGGACGGGTTACCACTGGATGCTTTTGGCAATTTGTGGACTCTACTTCCCCAGGACTCACTTGCCAGCTTGGCCTCTGTGGGAACATTCCAAGTTCTGGAACCTTCCTTGGAAGGCCTGACTCCTGTTGGTTGGTGGGGACCTGGCGTCTCCTGGGCGTATAAAGACGGTTTTCATTGGGAGTTTTCAGTGATTAAAGTCTTTCCTGAGGACGGGGGACTGTGTTTCAGGTAAAAACCCTTTCCTGAGCTGTCACAATAGTTCTGGGAGATGGGGGGCCTGGTGCCTGAGACCGGAGGGCCCCAACCTGACCCCTCTCCCCCAGCGAGCCTTGGGAGACAGATCTGACCTGGGCTTAGCTCCCATTCGTTGTCTAACTGCCAGCCGTCCCAGGCCAGATCGGGAACAGGGAAGGAGGTTGGTCCCGAAAAGCGATCAGAGACGGGGTACAGGGGCTGCGGTGCTGGCTTATTTGATGGCGCAATTTTTTTTTTCCTTCCCAGCAGACAGCTGGGCCTGGTTGGTGGCTTGGAGGCCTCTCCCAGGGAAGCGGCGGAGCACTCTTGCCCCCAGGAATGTCTCTTATTTGTGAGGCTGTCCTGGGCTACTTGGGAGCTCAGGATGTTAGGAAAGCCTGTTAAAAGATAAATACCTTTTCAGAATAAGCTGCTCAGGATCCACCTTAGCCTGCGGTGGGGGAGGCTCCAGGAGAGGCAGAGAGTGCAGTGCTGGGGGGCCAGGGTCTCTCATGAGGCCTCCTGGGCTGGCTTTGGGAATGTTCCTCCCTTCAAAGCCCCACTTCAGCCTGGAAGGGCTGAGCCGCTTCCCCAGAGGGCAGTCCAGGGCCGCGGCACACAGACTTCAGCCCTTCTCCCCTCTTCTCCTGGTCAGCAGGGAGAGATGGGGCTCCCGAGAGCTGGGTCGGGTGGCAGCTGCTGGCAGAGGCCTCAGAGGTGGGCCCTATGCATAGGGCTGGGGCCAGGGGAGTGTGTGAGTGTGGGTGAAGGGGTGTGTGAGGGGCAGGTGTGACCTCAGGAAGGAGGGCTACTGGGGTCGCATTGCTTCTCCTCCCAGCCCGTGACCTTCGGGGCCTGGAACCAGGCAGTAGCATCCAGCCTCTGAGCCCAGGCTCTGAGCCCAGGCTCCGAGCGGCTTTGAAGAGGCCTGTGGGTCAGCGCTGAGGGTGCTGTTTTTTGAGGCCTTAGGCTCCACTAGCCGGGTCTGTGTCTTCATCCCAGAATGAGCTGTGGCTTCACCAAGGGGCTCAGAACGGTTTTCCACTCATTCAAGGTCACCTCAAGCCCAGGGCTTTCTCATCTGAATCTTGAACCTAGCCTCTGTGAAGGATGTCCTGAGCTGTCACCCTGCTGACAAAAATGCTGGGCCCTGAGACCCTGAAATAGAGCTTCTCAGACAAAGATTTGAGCAACAGTCTAACTGAACTCCTTATGAAAATACAGAGGTCTGGTGCCAGGCCGAGTGGGCGGCCTTGGGAGTTTAAGGAAATAGGTCTGGTTCCATGGACTTTTTTTTTTTAAATTAGGGTTTGGGTCATTTTGGTTTGAAGTTCAACAAATCAGCATGGCTTGTCTGGCTTTTTATCTGCCACCTGGTTTGGTTCAAGGACAGAGAAACGTTTCTGTTTATAAAACATGTGCAGACGTGGCTGGCCAATGCTGGTGTCATTTCTCCTGGCTTCTGCTCCTTTTCAAGGGAGCTGGTAAAGCTGATCTTCTCCACCCTGGGCTGGTCATTTAGCCGGGCCCGGCTGAGGCCCCTGTGTAATGGACAACTGCAGCCGGCTGGTAGAGGTGATGGGTGTGTGCGTGCGTACTCAGTTGTGCCCGACTCTTTGTGACCCCCTGCACTGTAGCCTGCCAGGCCCCTCTGTCCATGGGGTTTTCCAGGCAAGAATACTCGAGTGGGTTGCCAGTCCCTTCTCCAGGGGATCTTCCTGACCCAGGGATTGCACCCGTGCTCCTATGTCTCCTGCAACGGCAGACAGATTCTTTACCACTGATCCACCTGGTAGTATGTAAGATAGATATTATTTGATGTGGAGAGATGTTCACTGCAAGCACTAATATAGACTCATTTTTGTAACTGCAAAAATAACACATAAATCTGGTAAGAAATGAAAGCTGTACAGAAGTATTTTTAAAGTAAATGAAATACCTTAATATTTGTACAGTGCTTAGAAGAACAGTACCTGGCATGTAATAAACACTAGACACACTTAATAAATAAGAGTATATGGAACTAGAAGTCATTTTTCCTCCCAATTTGGATCTGTAGTCTCCCTCTCCAGAAGCAACCAAATTAATATTTTCTTGCATATTCTTCCAGAAATTTTATGTGCTTATGAAAGCGTGTCAGCACACATAATAATTTTACATCGTAAAGAGAAAAGGGTAGGTTACCAAGTAGCTTTAAAGAGCATAATTCTATTTTTAAAACAAACAAACAAACATGCATAGAAAATAATCTGGAATCAGATATATCAATCAGGTAAAACTATGATTATCTTCAAAAGGTGGGATCATGGGTGGATTTTCTTTGTCTTTCTGTTCACTCCTTCTATAATTCTAAAACTTGATTAGAGAAAAACGCATATGAAGAAACACATGCATGGATGGGCACATGGACCCTGGTCCTCTTATATAAACGTGTTTAAGAGGGCTGACATCCATGCCAGGCCCTGGGATCCCATCACAGAACCAGCCTGGACAACCTCCCCTTTGCTCCCTGGGGCCAGCTGCTCTGTTGCTGACACTGAACCCTGATCTGCGTTTGGCTTTGCCCAGTGGCTCCAGGACTCTCCTGGGGACCCCTGGACTGATGATCGAATGAGGATAAGATTTGAGGGACTGTCCAACACATGCATCCCCCTTTAACTGTTTGTTTTGCTGCTTCTATATCCCTCTGCCAGTTGTGGGGAAGACCCCTTCCTCCCTCTGCCAGCCTGGGCCTGGGGGTGGCATGCCTAGTTGACCCTGATCTCCCATCAAGGAACAAAGGTGAGCCCCGTTTGAACTTACATGTCCATCCTGAGCCCCCGAGTCTCATGGCCTGGGTCCTTTGGACCTATCAGAAGCCCCCTCTGATGTGCCTCTGAGATGCAGACAGGCAGGCCGGTGCAGCACTCCAGCTTCCCCACCTGACTTCCTAGAAGCCAGTCTGGTCCCTGTAATGACCAGTGGAGCAGGGGTCTCGGCGGTGGTGGTCCTGAGTAGGCACAGTGGACTCCTCTTGACTCTGTAGACAAGAATGGGGAATCAAACAGACCTGGGCCATGAACCAGCTGCTGTTGCTGTAGGACCTGGGGCAGATCAGTTCACCTTTCTGAGCCTCAGTTTCCTCATCTCCAAAATGGGTGCACTGAGGGTACCTTCCTCCTGGGGCTCATATATCTTCATTCTCAATTCATTCCTTTAACACAGATTTTTCTGAGAGCCTTGTGTGCCAAGCTCTTTACTGGACTCACAAAGGCTCACATATAAGCTTCTACATAAGATACCAGAGAGAACAACAGCAACAAAAATGTTTTCCAGAGGTAAAAGCATGGGGAAAGAAGGAGAGGCTTCTTGAAGGATGCATAGGAGTTCTGACACGGTGAGGGTTGCAGTTGGGAAAGAAAGATGAGGGGTTTCCACAGTCCTTGCATGTGTATGATTTTGCATATTTCTCACAATACTCTTAGAATTTGAATTTTCTGAGGGTAGGCTGTCATTGTTGCTGGTTGCTAAGTCTTATCTGATTCTTTTGCGACCTCCGTGGACCTCCATGGCCCACCAGCCTCCTCTGTCCGTGGGACTTCCTGAGCAAGAATGCGAATGCTGGAGTGAGTTGCCATTTCCTTCTCCAAGAGATCTTCCTAACCCAGGGATCAAACCCATATCTCCTGTGTTGGCAGGTGGATCCTTTACCATCTGAGCCACCTAGAAAACTTAGACTGGATTCAGCTAGATTGAATCGTAAGCAGAGGGTAATGTGCTAGACAAAACCAAATAATATCGAAGAGTCCAATCTCCTGTCTCCTCTGCTCTCATCCTGGGGAATTGGTTGCCTCTTCATTTTTGAGTCAGGGAGAGGTTTCCCCAGGAGACCTATCTTCCATTTTCCTATTGCTGTTGTTCTCAGGGCTGGAAAGAATAAGGTCTTTAGACAGGCTGGCCTCCATCCCTGACTCTGTCACATGTGGGCTGGAGGTCTCCAGCAAGCCTCAGTTTCCTCATCAGCAAAATGGGCACAGTGGCAATGTCCACCTTGCCAAACTGCTGTGAGACTTCAGATGGGGCAAAGCACCCACTTAATGCTGGGCACATGCCAGGATGCCTGAGACAGGGCTGAGTCCTCTGCCAGCAGGGCCCAGTGTCTGGACTCAAGGCATCCTTCTCTTTATTACAAAGCCACACATTGAGTCTGAGCTCATCTGGGGCCCATGTGGACCCCGGGGAGTCCAGAGATGTTTCATCCCTCTGTTTGGCTTCCATTTTCCCCACCCTGGCTGAATGCCTCCAGCCACCTGCCACACCTCCAGATCCCCATCAGGCAGAGAAATTGGTGACCCGTAAGAGCAGAGGGAGAAGGAAGCTGTGAGGTAGAAACCAGAAGAGATGTGTTTGCAGATGTGAGTCGCAGGGGTGATTAGGACCCCAGGCACCGTTTCTGCAGGATGGGACCTTCTGGGCGACAGAGCCGACCGTGGAATCTACCCTCCTGGTCCCAACAGTTCCCAAATCGAGAAGGCAAAGAAGGATTGGCTTTTCCCCCTCCGCCCCTCCCTCCTCTCATCTGTAAAATTGAGACATTACAGTTCCAAAATGGGCTTTGAGCCTGTAGAAATTAATCTGGTCTGGCAGGAGGTCTACAAATAAACATATTGTTTCGATTGGTGTTGACATTTGAATTGTGAGAAGGTTTGAAAATGTAACTGTAGTTGGGATTTTCCAGCCCATCTAAGTTTTTTTCCATGGAGGGGCTCAGTGAATGCCAACTGGGAACCCAGCAACTGCCCTCTTTAAAAGGACTTGGGCGCTGGGCGAGGCTGCGGATGTCAGGGCTCAGAGCCTGTGCTGAGGCGGCAGCCCTTTTGTTGGGGGGTGGGCAAGGATTTCAGGAGGCCCAGTGCCTCTGGGCATCTGGGGCAACCAGCCACTCCAGGAGTGACCTGAAACGTTTAGAGCAACTCCTGTGTGCCCGGAACCTTGTATGTGAAACCTCACTCAAGTCCTCACACCAGTGCTCTCTGTTGTCCAGTTGCTAAATTGTGTCCGACTCTTTGTGACCCCATATACTGTAGCACCAGGCTTCCCAGTTCTTCACCAGCTTCTGGAGTTTGCTCAAACTCATGTCTATTGAGTCAGTGATGCCACCCAACCCCCTTATCCTCTGTCGTTCCCTTCTCCTCCTGCCCTCAATCTTTCCCAGCATCAGGGTCTTTTCCAATGAGTCGGCTGGTCTCATCAGATAGTCAAAGGATTGGGGCTTCAGCTTCAGCATCAGTCGTTCCAATGAATATTCAGGGTTGGTTTTCTTTAGGATCGACTGGTTTGGTCTCCTTGCAGTCCAAAGGATTCTAAAGAGTCTTCTCCAGCACCACAGTTGGAAAGCACCAGTTTTTAGTGGTCAGCCTTCTTTGTGGCCCAACTCTTACATCTGTACATGGCTACTGGGAAAACCATAGCTTTGACTATATGGATCTTTGTCAGCAAAGTGATGTCTTTCTTTTTTAACACGCTGTCTAGGCTTATCATAGCTTTCCTTCCAAGAAGCAAGTGTCTTTTAATTGCTCTTATTATCCCCATTTTACAGACTGGAACACTGAGGAAAAGAGAGGTTAATTTGCTAAAACCACATAGGAGTAAAATGCAGACTTAGACACAGCCTTCTCTGGCTCTTGGTGTCCTGCCCTATACAATCTACTTTATGCCAGAATTTTCCAGAATGTTGTCTCACCAAGAGAAAGGCTCATTGTCCCAGAAAAAAGACTGAGCCTTGACTGAGGTGATCTGGTTGTTGAGAACACCAGCTCCATTCTATGTCTGGAACCCTTGAGGATTTAAGCCCCACCCCCTTATCTTCCTGCCACCAAGGAAGGGGTCTGTCCTTCTCCCTCCCTCCCCACCTCCACGCTCTGGATCTCATCCTTCAGTGGCCTCTGAGTCCCCACTGCCTGCCCATCCCACCTGGCTCCAGCCTCCCCCCACCGGCCCCACAGGGATGCAGCTAGTTCCCTGTGGGAGGGGCAGCTCTGAGACAGCCCCCTACTCAGGGGTGAGGTGCACATGGCTTTCAACCACGAACTCAGAGTGCTGGCCGGTTAGGGCAGACACCTCGTTTTGGGGAAAGGCTTGGTGATTTCTGTACCTGGCAACTTCTGTGTGTGTCAGGCATCATCTCCTGGCCCCTTAGCTCCAGAGATGCGAAGATCCATCTTCAGGGTCTTCAGTCACCTGCTACCATCTCCCTTCTGCGCTTCCACACCTACCCCCACAGAGCTGAGCATGGCCGGGAAACACACATGGGAACTATGCTGCCTGCTCCCCCTTTATCCTCATCATTGGGAGCATCTAAGGGGCCCATCTGGAGAAGCCTTACAAATAGCTGTGAAAAGAAGAGAAGTGAAAAGCAAAGGAGAAAAGGAAAGATACAAGCATCTGAATGCAGAATTCCAAAGAATAGCAAGGAGAGATAAGAAAGCCTTCCTCAGTGATCAATGCAAAGAAATAGAGGAAAATAACAGAATGGGAAAGACTAGAGATCTCTTCAAGAAAATTAGAGATACCAAGGGAACTTTTCATACAAAGATGGGCTCGATAAAGGACAGAAATGGTATGGACCTAACAGAAGCAGAAGATATTAAGAAGAGGTGGCAAGAATACACAGAAGAACTGTAAAAAGATCTCCACGACCAAAATAATCACAATGGTGTGATCACTCGCCTAGAGCCAGACATCCTGGAATGTGAAGTCAAGTGGGCCTTTGAAATCATCCCTACGAACAAAGCTAGTGGAGGTGATGGAATTCCAGTTGAGCTATTTCAAATCCTGAAAGATGATGCTGTGAAAGTGCCGCACTCAATGTGCCAGCAAATTTGGAAAACTCAGCAGTGGTCACAGGACTGGAAAAGGTCAGTTTTCATTCCAATCCCAAAGAAAGGCAATGCCAAAGAATGCTCAAACTACCGCACAATTGCACTCATCTCACACACTAGTAAAGTAATGCTCAAAATTCTCCAAGCCAGGCTTCAGCAATACGTGAACTGTGAACTTCCAGATGTTCAAGCTGGTTTTAGAAAAGGCAGAGGAACCAGAGATAGAAAAGGCAGAGGAACCAGAGATCAAATTGCCAACATCCGCTGGATCATGGAAAAAGCAAGAGAGTTCCAGAAAAACGTCTGTTTCTGCTTTATTGACTATGCCAAAGCCTTTGACTGTGTGGATCACAATAAACTGTGGAAAATTCTTTAAGAGATGGGAATACCAGACCACCTGACCTGCCTCTTGAGAAACCTATATGCAGGTCAGGAAGCAACAGTTAGAACTGGACATGGAACAACAGACTGGTTCCAAATAGGAAAAGGAGTACGTCAAGGCTGTATATTGTCACCCTGCTTATTTAACTTATATGCAGGGTACATCACGAGAAACGCTGGGCTGGAAGAAGCACAAGCTGGAATCAAGATTGCCGGGAGAAATATCAGTAACCTCAGATATGCAGATGACATCATCCTTATGGCAGAAAGTGAAGAGGAACTCAAAAGCCTCTTGATGAAAGTGAAAGAGGAGAGTGAAAAAGTTGGCTTAAAGCTCAACATTCAGAAAACGAAGATCATGGCACCTGGTCCCATCACTTCATGGGAAATAGATGGGGAAACAGTGGAAACAGTGTCAGACTTTATTTTTTTTTTGGCTCCAAAATCACTGCAGATGGTGATTGCAGACATGAAATTCAAAGATGCTTACTCCATGGAAGGAAAGTTATAACCAACCTAGACAGCATATTCAAAAGCAGAGACATTACTTTGCCAACAAAGGTCCATCTAGTCAAGGCTATGGTTTTTCCAGTGGTCATGTATGGATGTGAGAGTTGGACTGTGAAGAAAGCTGAGCGCCAAAGAACTGATGCTTTTGAACTGTGGTGTTGGAGAAGACTCTTGAGAGTCCCTTGGACTGCAAGGAGATCCAACCAGTCCATTCTAAAGGAGATCAGCCCTGGGTGTTCTTTGGAAGGAATGATGCTACAGCTGAAACTCCAGTACTTTGGCCACCTCATGCGAAGAGTTGACTCATTGGAAAAGACTCTGATGCTGGGAGGGATTGGGGGCAGGAAGAGAAGGGGACGACAGAGGAGGAGATGGCTGGATGGCATCACCGACTCAATGGACATGAGTTTGAGTGAACTCGGGGGGCTGGTGATGGACCAGGGAGGCCTGACGTGCTGTGATTCATGGAGTCACAAA